>NC_050454.1:2911251-3556251 GCF_903995425.1 Onychomys torridus | reverse complement strand
AAAACTAAATAAGGAAATATAAAGGAGTCATAAAAATAGAAAGTATAAGGTAAGATGATAGAAATGAGGTCAAACATACACATTGTCACGTGAAGTGTGAATGGTTTAATTATTTCTATTAAAAGACAAAGAGCTATAGTCTGGGGGTATATCCCAATTCTAAATATATGATGTTTTACACAAAATGGGACAGAACAGGGGAAGGAGAGAAAAGAACGCAGGTATACCAAGAAAATACATAAAAAAGAAAGAAAGAAGGATGATATTAATATCAAGCAATGTATAATTTACATGGAAAACCTTAAATGTGGCTAAAATAGTTTATCAGAAATATCATATTCATGAGTATTTTTATAGCATAGCAAGTATTAAAATATATTAAATAATTTGGTCAAACATAGTTGGAAAGGGAGTCTTGACATTCCTATGTCAGTTTTCAACAAACTGAGTGATCAAAAATAAATAAAGAATTTTAAGGATCTAGGTAACCTGACAAGATGGCTACACATGGGATTTACATTAAAATGAACATTTATATCTATTAAAATGGTTATGACACGTTAAGACACTTTTACCCCCTCATAGGGAAGAGCAAGCATTCTGGAAAGCAGAGTCTTCCTGGGAGAGGAGAATAACACTGAAATGCCGTACTCTGGGATGATGTGCTCTTGGAGCTCAGCGAGGGTATGGGCCTTGCACACTTCCTCCCCACTCTTGATTTAGCACACTGAGGGAAGGAGTCCCAACACTCATTATCTGTCAAGAGCACCTCCTTCAAGAATGAGGAAAAGTAAGACACAGGAGCTAAGGAAAACACAAAATGAGGTGGAGGGAATAGCACAGGGTATGCAAAAGAACTACTCCAGCTAACTGCTTTAGAGACTGAGACCCTAACTGGGGGAGGGGCGAGCGGGGCATGACTTCTACCAACAGCAAGAGATGGGAATGCAGGCTGACAGTGCAGAGATGTGGCTGCAAACCGGAAGGACGCCAAGGGAGGTAGAGAGTAACTGGAGACTGCCTGTTTTGGAAGTATGTATAAAGAAAGGGTGGGCAGTCACTACAGAAGCCAGCTTAAAAACGTGCACAGATCACAACTGCAATATGGCCTTAAAACTGCAAGCTAAAGAAAATGCATGCATTGTAACAAAAAATTCTGAAGCAGCAAGCATGAGCGTGTAACATTTTAAGGTTTTGAAGTGTTTGTTTCTGCTGAGGGTCAAAGTCCCATCATGTCAAGTCCATGCCGAAGTCTGTCATGCTGTCTGTCGTAGAAAGCATTCCTCTAGCTCAGCCTCTCACCTGTACTAAAGCCGGAAGCCTCTGGGTCAGGAGGAAAGGGCTGAAGAAGTGAAAACAAACGAAATGATCTGAATTCCTGGCTTCAGTTATGAGTCATTTTTATTCTTGACAATTAATATAGAAAATAATAGCTGTAAAATGTATTTTAATATTGGAGTACATTTATTTGTGTACTGAGGTGGGGCATATGCCACAGTGTGCACATGGAGGTCAGAAGACAACTTGGGAGAGATTCTCCGCTTCCAGCATGTGGGTCCCAGGGATGGAACTCGGGTTGTCAGGCTTAGGAGCAGGAGCCCCTCACCGTCTGTGAGAGCCTGTGGTAGGACTTTCCCCACTAATTTGTTATCCAAATCAAAGGGTCCATGAAAGCACACTCAAGAGTCTAAAGAAAATAAGAGAAATTGAAAGGAAACATTCAACATAATAATGGTAGCAATAGGGAAAGTAATACCGAACACCTCAATTATAATAATCATACTTTATTTGTTAAAAGCAGCATTTCTGTGTGTGTGTGTGTGTGTGTGTGTGTGTGTGTGTGTGTGTGTGTGTGTGTGTGTATGTGCGTGCGTGCACGAGTGAACGTGTGTGTGCATTCATGGATGTGCCTGTTTAGGCCAGAGGGTGTCCGCCCCTATCACTCTCCACCTTAGTGTGTAAGTCAGACTCTCTCACCATTTCGGTTAAAATTAACATCATGTCCACAGTATTTATATATAATTTTGTGGAATTTATCTTCTTCCTGGCTGAATATTAAATTAAGATTACATTTTCTCAACTTTAGTCCTCTGGATTTTTTTTTTATTGTTTTGCAAAATGGTCTACATTGTTGAGCAGCCCTACAGGTCACCTTTATTGCAAGCAGTAGACCACACCATTTTTGTAAATTTATTTGCTCTAAAATTAACCAGCCAACTTCCTAAGTTTCCTTCAATATTTAGCCTGAGGTGGAGTTTTTATTCAATACTATTGGGTCATTTTATACTATGTTTTATGACAGAACTTTCAGATATAAGTTTGTGTCACCTGCCTATGTATTTCTTAGTTATATGCTTCACCTTCCTTTTCCAGAAATGAAGCCACGGGCTAGTCCTGTGATTTTTTTTCATAAAGGACTATTTCTTATCCCTCCCCATTGGAAAGCATCTAATGCTTCCCTGTTTTGGAGATTCCTAGTATCTTATGGTCAAGAGAGGCGTGACAGGGTGTATGAGATGCCTGCCTTCTGGCAGAGTGAGGCTTCTGTTGACGTCGACTTCATTACCCTAACTTTCCATGTCCCAGAAGAGTTGTGGTGAGGAAAGCACCCTGCAGTTCCTCCTTGTGGCAGTGTGGACTGTAGAAAATGCTCCATGCGGTGTCATCCATGTTCCTCAACCCATTCTGCTCACTCACGAGATGCCCTCAGGAGTTCCACCCTTGGGTTCAACCACAAACTAATTTGGGTCCAAAATTGTGTTGCCATGTAGACAAATGAACAGTCCCTAGTGCTCTTTGTAACTATGCCATGTAGACAAATGAACAGTCCCTAGTGCTCTTTGTAACTATGCAGACTCTGTGTGTGTGTGTGTGTGTGTGTGTGTGTGTGTGTGTGTGTGTGTGTGTGTGTGTGAGAGAGAGAGAGAGAGAGAGAGAGAGAGAGAGAGAGAGAGAGAGAGAGAGAATTACTAGGCATCTCCCATTCCTATCTCGCTTGTTTAACCAGTAGTTCTAAACAATGGGCAGATTCACCGTACTCCAGCTCTCTAATGTCTTCCTCATCAGCCTCTAGACAAAATACAGTCCATGCCCATGCAAGCCCTTCCTGTAATATCCAATTCAATTCACATGTCCAGTAAGTGGTAAGTGACAGTCAAGGACCACCAGCCCAATAGCAGCATGACTTGCCACCTGGTCCCGGAACCCCCAGCATCAGCAGAAAGAATGGATGAAAACGCCATTCTGTTTTCACACCCTTGAGTGTCCCTGGATGGTGAGCGCCTTGAACACCTGAAAAGGGAACCAGATACAAACTGACAGTCAACCTGGTCCTTGAGTTAGAAAATAATTGAAACTAATGGCTTCTGCGAAGGGCTTATGTGCAGAGCAGTTATGGGGACCTGAAACTAATGCCAGGCAGCTAGGAGGCCCAGAGGACAAGGCACCATCACAGGAACAGAGTGGAGAGAAGAGAGGAAGCTGAGGTATACTATTACGTGAACTTGGAGAAGTGGTTTCTGAGTCGCTATTGAGATTTTGGAAGGAGGGGCTCTACCAAGTCTAGTGGATGTGGAGAGTGACATTCCCATTGAAAAAGTCCTTTCATTGTGGAGGAAAATGTGGGAGGAGGGTAGGTCTGAGAGTGGATTCACTTAGGTTTAAAAGTCACAGCTGGTAAATGGCTGGAGGAATGAATAAACGAACCTGACTCCATCAGCCACAGGGTGTCTTTCTGACCAACTCAAGTCAGCATGTGATTTCACATTCTGATCAAAACAATGTCAGTCAATCAAATAAAATTATTTTTTTCCCTTTCTTCTTCTCGTGTGGGGCTGGTTGTTGGCTATTTTTGCCTAGTTCAAAGTGACTTGCCCACAAAGGCCAGTCCCTGCAGCTGGGTGGCAATTCATTACATGCTTTCAGCCAGATGACTCACTCCGTTCACCTCTCAAACCTCCACTGCCCTCCTCCAGGCCCCACTCCTAAGCTGTGAGCCGGGGCTGCCACTAAATCCACCACTCTCTATTTTATTCATAGGTTGCTCATAAGAGTGTAGGGGAAATTTTATACTTTTTACAGCTTTATCTCTCACATCTTTTTTTGTTTGTTTGTTTTTTGTTTATTTTACATACAGACCACAGTTTCCCACTCCCTCCTCTCCTCCAGTTCTCTCCCCCTACCTCCGTTCTACCCATCCCCCATCCACTCCTCCTCCATCTCCATTCAGAAAGAGGAAAAGTCTCCCACGGGAGTCAACAAAGCATGGCATATCAAGTTGTATCTCTTACATCTTGTACTTGAAAGCATCCTCTTTCTTACCCAATGCATTCCCTTAGGCTGAAATCTACTGTTGTTCACCTTTAGAATGATATCATTCATTTCCAAGCTTTTGTACATTTATGAGGGCACTCATGGCATCAGGGAATCTTGCCTGTTTCCCTGGATCTGATAATGAAGAGTAGACAGTTGCCATCTACTGACCCCGTGTACCAGGCAAGGGCTTGAAAATCTCTGTTGTGGAATATTAGCTGAAGATATGTTACATTCATTTATGCTGTAGAATATTTGTTTAATGATGCAAAGATGTGTTGCCTTCTTTTATGTTGCATTTGTTTAACTCTGTGAAGCTGTGTTACTGTGCCTGTCTAAAGCATCTGATGGTCTAATAAAGAGCTGAATGGCCAATAGCAAGGCAGGAGAGGGATAGGTGGGGCTGGCAGGCAGAGAGAATAAATGGAAGGAGAAAAAGAGAAGAGGGAGGAGCAAGCAGTGAGAACAGGAGGAGAGGAGGACACCAGGGGCCATCCACCCAACCACAGAATAAGAAGGAAAGAGAGGTATATAGAATAGAGAAACATAAAAGCCCACAGGCAAAAGGTAGATGAGATCATTTAAGTTAAGAAAAGCTGGCTACAAACAAGCCAAGCTAAGGCCGAGCATTCATAAGTAAGAACAAGCCTCCATGAATTTCTTTGGGAACTGGGTGGTGGGCCCCCAAAGAGCAAAGAAAAAAATTCAACTACAAATCTCTGTTATCTTTTTTTATATATATATTTGTATGTATGAGCACAGGTGTACACATGCCACAGTATGGAGGTCAAAGGGTCACCTCAGGTATATCTCCCTTTCCATGTTGTTTGAGGCAGGCTCTCTTGGTGTTCACAACTGTGTATTCCTGTCTACTTGGCCCACGAGCTTCCAAGGAGTCTCCGGTCTCCACTCCCATCTCTCCATAAGCGTGCTGGAATTATAACAGTGTGCTGCAGGGTTTACATGGGATCTGGGGGCTTAAACTCATGTCCACATGCTTATGGAGCAAGTCTTACCCACTGAGCCATCTGTTCACCTGCCTTTGTTTTCGTTACCCCAACAGTGTTAGGTAACAGATACTCTCCCCATGCTTCCCAATGAGGAAACATGGGTTTAAGAGGTTGAGACACTGACTCATCCTTGTTGGCTTCAGTGCTATGTTCTTTCCTATTTCCTGATAGATACTGACTTCCAATCGTAGCATGATGTTAGTTCATTGATCACCACATCAGAACCAGTACAAGAGAGCAGCTGAAGAAAGCCTTTTGTATCTCAGGTTCCAGTGTGCACACCATCCATGCTGGATACCTCCCTTCCCAAAGAAAACCCAGACACACACTTCAATAAACAGGGTTCATTCATTTGGAGCATTCAGGAGAAATGATGCATTGCATTACTAATTGAACTGGGGACTCCATTAGCTTTATTTTAACTGAAGTTGAAAGTATAAGAAAAACATAAAGAAACTCTTCTTCAATTCATTTCAATTTAAGAGATTTGCAGGGGTTTTTGTTTTTGTTTTTGTTTTTGTTTTATTTTAAAGAAATGTTTATAGGATGTTTGTATCCTTGAATGAATGTCTTAGAAAACGTGGAAGTCAAAACTTCCCACCCACCCATGTTTTTGGTGTTTTATTATTTGCTTTTATTTTGATATGTTTTTATTAAAATATAATTATGGCCAGGTGGTGGTGGCGGCCAGCACTCTAGAGGCAGAGGCAGGCAGATATTTGTGAGTTTGAGGCCAGGTTGGTCTATAGAGCGAGATCCAGGAAAGTCACAAAGCTACACAGAGAAACCCTGTCTTGAAAAACAAACAAAAAACAAACAAACAAACAAACAAAAACCTAATAACTTATGGGGCTGGAGAGATGGCTCAGAGGTTAAGAGCATGGACTGCTCTTCCAGAGGTCCTGAGTTCAATTCCCAGCACCCACAGGGTGGCTCACAACCATCTGTAATGAGACCTGGCACCCTCTTCTGTGTATATAATAAATAAATAAATCTTTAAAATACAATTACATCACTATGTCCCTTCCTATTCCTCTCTCCATCCTTTTCCCTACCTTGACTTATTGAAACTAGTTCTCGCCAGACCCCATCCCTTGACAAAGAACTACAGGCAAGAAATGACGGCTAAGAGAGGAGAAGTAGCCTCTCCGAGGCGGGGCCCCCGATTCATTTCCCAACACGAAGCAGTCAGCCCTGAAACCGTAAACATACAAACAACAAAAATGGAGGCTGCGGTGTTGAAGTGTGATGTCAGCGCTGATGACAGTTCGCAGGCCTTGTCCCCTCTTCTCAGTCAAGCGTGTCTGGTCTCTCTGCACACCCCACTCTCCTCTCAATGAGCACACACTGTTCAAATACTGTGGCTCCTGTGGAAGCACCATGGCATCCTCAACAGACTATGCATCCACTGAAGACCGAGGTCATTCCTAACTCATCCTTGCAGCCCACGGTTCCTCCTAAGACCTTGGTACATGTACAAGCACCCTTGCTTTGATACACATTGTGCTAACCAAACTTTACGGGAAAGAATAGGGCAAACAGAGGACAGAAATGGATCTCAAGTGGATAAAAACGTTCTCTGTGGTACACAAAATAACATCCTAGTGTAGAAAAGCTGAAGGAGTAAGCAATCCATTTATTTACTAGAGTGTGTGCATTCTTGCATGGTCCACAAGCAATATACACATTCACAAATGGTATTCAACAATTACAAAAGTCTTAACGCACATTGTTCATATGTAACTCCACACAGAATACATATACTTACATCAGTACTCCTAAGTACACATAGTAATTGTTCAGCCTTCAAGTGAATATTCTACATTTTTCTCTAGAATTTTCCAAGTCATTAAAAGCAGTCATATAGGGGTTGGGGATTTAGCTCAGTGGTAGAGCGCTTGCCTAGCAAGCGCAAGGCCCTGGGTTCAATCCTCAGCTCCAAAAAAAAAAAAAAAAAAAAACCACAAAACAGTCCTATAAAATGGCACAGCATATCCTCTCATAATCTACCACAGCTCCTGTGTTTCTCTTTAAGTCTCCTGCTCCCCTGCTGACCTTGAGGCCTTGGCCAGTCATCACTGTCCCTTGGTCTTTCTCTCCCATACTCAGCTATACCTGTGGGATTTGTTGATGACACTGTTTTGTTTTGTTTTAATTAAACACCACCAACAACAACAACAACAAAGAGCCTTGGGTTTTAGCTACTTCCCAATTATTTTGTTTTGTATTTCTTTTTATTTTATGTGCATTGGTGTTTTGCACATATGTATGTCTGTGTGAGGATGTCAGATCCCCTGGAACCAGAGTTATAGACAGTTGTGAGCTGCCATGTGGATGCTGGGAATTGAAACCCAGGTCCTCTGGAAGAGCAGCAGGTGCTCTTAACCAGTGAGCAATCTCTCCGTCCGATTTATAACAGCCTTGTTTAGTTTATTTAGGTTATTTTTGCATTTCTTTTCCAATTGTACAAGTTGGAAGCTTGATTCATTTGTGTTATGGGGGACTGTTTCAGTGGATGGGTGGATGGGTAGATAGTGGGTGGTTGCTTAGGTGGTTGGTTGGGTGGGTGGGTAATAGGGTGATTGGTTTTGACCTACGGTGTTTTCTAAGAAATTTGTTCAAGGCTCCAAGTCTCCTTTAAGCATCCCTGTAAATAAATTGTACATCTTCTAAATCAATAATACTTCCAAGTTTTTGTTTTCTTTTTAAGCAAGAACTTCCTTAAGAATGTGTAGAGGTCTTTCTTAGTTTCCATATTGCTTCCATGAGACTGATACTCAAATCCTTAGGTGGAGGCTGCCAAAACAATACTAGTTTCACTGAGGGTGCTTTTGGGTGGGCGGGAAGAGAGTTCTCAGTGAAATGCTTCCTGCATAAGAATGGGAACAAGAGTTTGCATTCCATTACTCACATGAAGCAAACAAAGAAAAAACCCTGCCATCCCAGCCCTGAGGAAGTGGAGACAGGAAAATCTATGGGGCTTGCTGGCCACATCCAGCTGAATGATTGAGCTCCAGATTCAGTGAGACACCTGGTCTCAAACATCAAGCGGAGAATGATTGAGGAATCACTTGACGTTGACCTCTAGTCTATACACATGCATGCAGACAGTGGTTCTCTCTGTCTCTCTCTGTCTCTCTGTCTCTGTCTCTCTGTCTCTCTGTCACACACACACACACACACACACACACACACACACACACACACACACACACAGTATTACCCCCTGTGAAAGGGAAAGGACAGGACTTAGCTAAGGGAGAAGCTGGATGGTCTTGTGTTGTTATTGCCAGTTGAGAAGAGGAAGCTAGACTCGCATACCACACAGCTTTACAACCCAGGAGGGGGCGTGGTCCGAGAGGGGACGTGGTCATGGACTCGGAAGCCCCTTCTCAGTTGAAGCAATTGCTGAAAAGAGCAGGCAGAAAAATGGCTACCAGAAGCTCCCCTGAGCAAAGTGGGGAGCAGATCCTTCCGGTCCGAACAGTTCGTCACCTACTGAGACGGTTTATGGTTTAAGACTTTAACTATCTTTTGGTTGTTGGCTTGTAATATATATAAGGCGTTTTCCTCCATGCGTCTTACAAAACTTTAAGAGCATGCTTGTTTGTATTTTAGCCATGTCAGGGTATTTAATTTTTACATATTTAACAAAATGTACTTAGCAAACTGAGATGGCGTGCTTGCAGTTGTTGGAATTTTTGCTACTGTAAATAACGCTGCTGCAAATATCCTTGGCTTGAAAACTTGCCGTGGTTCTGCTGTTCCATGTCGCCTGTATGCTTTAAGATAAGCCCACAGAGCTAAATTTGGTGAAAATTCATCTTTGGGGCTATATGTTTGCGCTATTTGGGTAACTGACCTCCACATCAGCAGCAGTAGAGCTGTAGTTTCTTACTTTCTTGCCAACAAAAGTATTACCTGTTTTTTAAATTGTTAACAATTGGATAGGTGGTTATATAGTACCTTGTCCTGTCTCTGTTTAATGAGTATAAAAATGAATGGGATTCCCAACCTAAGACGGTGGCATCATCAACACCATGTCTAACATTCTAGACGGAAAGTGAAATTACTGTTGAAAGGTATTTTAAGCATTATTTATTTCACTCTTTGCCATTATCAAACGAGGAACTTGAAACCTAGAGGATGGAAGTAACTAACTGCTCAATCCCACTCTAGAGATTGAATCCCAGAACTTAAGATTAGACCCCAAAGCACCAGAACACATTACAGCATCCTCTCTAGTTTTCTGGGAGGTGAATGTTATCTTCCTTCCCTCTTGAATCTGTGGTTTTGAATGGGGGATTGGTGAATCACCTGAAAAACTTTTCTTTTTTATTTTGTACTTTATTCTAATGGCAATATTTAAGGTTCTTATGAATATGTTTGCACTTTCTTAATGGTTGTCTCCTATCGAGCACTGTCATGTGACATCAGTGACCCTATTATCTTTTTGTATGACATAGTGGCAAAGAACAGCCTCCAGGGTCCGATCACATGGATCCATCAGTTAACAGCTGCATGACCTAAAGCATGCTTTAACATCTGTGCTTTAGTTTTGCCCTCTTTTTAATGTTTATTTTTAGTTTTGCTTTTAGAAATAAGGTCTCATTGTTAAAACCCAGGCTAGCCTGGAGAGCACTGAGCCTAGGCTGGCCTTGAACATCATTTTCCTGACTCAGCTTTCCAAATGCTGTGATTATTACAATGATACCAGTATGGTGGGCTTCAGTTTTCACATCTTTAAAATGAACATCCTTGTGTCTCTCTCAGAGGGTGGTTTCATGCACTCAACCAAATGCAATATGCAAACTGTTTATGACAGTCTGGCACACAATAAAGGTATTTGCTCATACTGCATTCTAGGTACCTTTAAGTGCCTAGACCAATGGTTCTCAACCTTCCTAATGCTGCGACCCTTTACTAAAACAGTTCCTCATGTTGTGGTGACCTCAACCATAAAATTATTTTGTTGTGGGCTGGAGAGATGGTTCAGAGGTTAAGAGCACTGGCTGCTCTTCCAGAGGACCCAGGTTCAATTCCCAGCATCCACATGGCAGCTTACAACTGTCTATAACTCCAGTTCCATGGGACCCAGCACCCTCACACAGACATACAGGTAGTCAAAAACACATATAAAATAAAAATAAATTAAATAAAAAATTATTTTGTTGCTACTTCACAGCTGTAACTTTGCTACTGTTATAAATCATAGTATAAATATCTGATATGCAGGATATCTAAACTGCAACCCTGAAGGGGTCACGACCTATTGAGAGCTGCTTGTCTAGACTGGGCCATACAAGAACAAGTCTGAGGTAGGAGTAAGGTGAATGCTTGCATGAGTTTTCTTGTCCATGGTGCTGAATCATCTCTGCACAAGTATCCATTAGAACATTGTTGGTTCTACCAAGTTGCTGGGAGAAGAAACACCTCTCCTTCTGCAAACTAAATCTTGGGCTTCTGGAATGTGCCAGAAGATCCATTGCCAGGCAGTGCACAGTCTAAGGAAACCGTTCATAACCTTTCTACATCTGAGAACCAGTACAGATGCTGGGGGGGGGGGGGTACAAGCTGCTTCATGTCCAGGCAGAAATGGGTTTGAACAATAGCGTGGCTGCCTTCAAGGTAAAGTGCTCTCATAATACCTAAGATGATTGTCTGGAGAATCACATTACTATAGATCTGGTAGACTGGATAAATGGTTGCTATTGATGTGAAGAATTGAACACAGAGGAGGAAAGGAAGAGGAATGTGGACTACAGAAAGTCAAGAAGGCAGAGGGGAGGTGGGGGAGAACACGAGGGGTCCGCAAAGTGGAGAGTGGTGATGGACCACCTGCAATTCCCCCTGAGCTGAGGAGCTCATGTAGCCTCAAAGACTGTTCCGAATGGGGATGCTGCCACTCCAGTGTGATCTCTGCTAACACCCCACACACACATCGCATCACTACCACCTCCCTACTGGCTGCTTTTTACAACCCCGTCTCCTTTTCTGCCTATTCAAGCCTCATGCTCTAGGCCCAGAGCTTTTCTGGTGTTTCTTCCTGAACAGTTCCGTTTCTCATGTGTGAAGGATCTGCCAGCACTGATGGGGCTGTCGTTCTTCTGGCCTTCTGGGGACTTTCTGTTTGTTTCTTGTCCGTTTACTCTGTCGTAAGAAATTGTTATCATCTATTCTCTGCCCTTCCTAGATGACATATTTGTCACAAAGTGTCACAGAAGGGGTATTAAAAAACAAAAGTAGAGTAGGAGAAAAAGGAAATTTCTACAGGGGACACAAGTCATAGTGAGAGTTTCAGAAGCATAGCACACGGACAGGGGTCTGGGCGTCTACAAGCCCTGGAATGTATTCCTCCCCCAAGAAAGTGTGATTGGCCTGGGAGATCCACAGTCTGTCTGCCCAGGGGCTTTGTGAGAAGCACTAGCTCCAGGCATTCCGGCTTTTTCCTCTCAGCCCTGCCCCTTGCATCAGTAGAAAACAGTGCTTACAGACCGGCGTGTTGCTGAGACACGCTGAATTTCTCAAGGTCTTTAAGTTCCAATAATTCTCTTTTCTGATGTGTTTCCAGGCAGTGCTGTTGCTGCGGGTGTGGGGGCCACACTTTAGGAACCATCAATGCCAAACTTGCTTTGACAAGCAGAAGCTTCGTGAAAATGATGCTCAGAGCAGCCATGTAGAGCACACGTCAATATTATTGTTGTGCCTATCTTGAAATCACAAATAACTTGTTTCAAATCACACAGTTGTAAGCCAAGATTTCGTTTCTGATGTCTCCATCTCCAAAGCCAAACTTATGCTTCATGCATTGGACCCGAGTCTCCCTTGACACCAGGCATGACTCTAAAGAACTTTTCTGACATGCCAACTTCCTGAGGGAGGCTTCTATTCATGATCTTTTCCCAGCACCCTCAGCCCTAGAGTCTGGAATCAGACCTTCCCACTGCTCTTTACAACCATTCTTCATCATTGTATTACAGGGTCCTGGATCAGGCTTTTTCTTTTGGGTCACCAACCAGCTCCCAAATCATGACACAGAGACTTACTAATTTTGAACGCTCAGCCTCAGCTTAGTGCTTTTCTGGCTAGCTCTTTTAACTTCAATTAACCTGTTTCTCTTTAGCCACCTTTTGCCTCCAGGCTTTTACCTTCCCTACTTCTGTATAACTTACTTTCACTGCTTCTCATGTCTAGCTGGTGTCAGTTGCTTGGCATCTTGTCCCGGGTGTCTCCCTCATTCTCTCCTCCTCCTCCTCCTCTTCTCCTTCTCCTCTCCTGCCTAGATTTCTCCTCCTATTTATTCTCTCTGCTTGCCATCCCCGCCTATCCTTTCTCCTGCCTAGCTATAGGCCATTCAGCACTATATTAGACCAATCAGGTGCCTTAGGCAGGCAAGGTGAAACAAATGCAACGTGTCTTTACATAATTAAACAAATGCAGCATGGCCAAAAGTAACACACCTTCACATAAAGTAATATTTCTCAGCATAAACAAATGTAACATGTCTTTGCCCAGTTAAAATAATATTCCACAACAGGGCCCCATGCATTGAAGCTGAGTGAACACCCCCTAGGCTTCCCCACCAGGGTAAGAACAAGAGGCTGTTGGCATCTCATGTTTCACCCACCAACCTCCTGCATATTTTGCATTCCACTCCACTTTTGTGTTCATGTGGATACAGTTTTCTCCTTTAATAACAGCAGACCTCTGAGAGCATGCTCTAGTTTTGCCTCTGGTCTGTCTTACTATTTGGGGATGGGGTTGCTTGATCTCTGAACATGGCTTTGTCAACAGCCTCAGCACCTTGCACAGAGCCAGCTGCTTACGTGTTCACCCAGAGGTGTAAAGGAGAGATGGTGAGCCTTGAAACTAAACAGACTTTGGTTCACCACTTACTAGTGGGGGAACTCTGAGCCTGTCCCTACAGCTTGCAAAACAGACATAAAAATAGCTTCCTTGCAGGGCTTGGTAAATTCTACAGACAATGAGAAAGGCAGCGGATGTGTGTTAGGCTGATAATGGGGCTTGCTGCTGTTATCATTTGTTATTTCAATGATTTATTAGACAGGTGCACAAATAAATTAATTAATGGCAAGCCCTTAAGCTGTGATGCCTCTGGGCCACACACACTCCCATTGGCAGCCCCTGGAGTAACAGTCTCAATCCCCCACAAAAAACCCCAAACTGTCCTAGGTACCAGCCCACCCCTAGACTCCCACCCTGTGCCTAGGCAACTTGGTTCAGGCTGACAGGTTCATGCTCTCGTCAACTGGAGATGCCCACATTTACTCTGATGCCACAAATGTTGTACCTGCCCCTCAAATGGAAGAAGTCCACTCTGGATTTTTGTGAATGGCATATAATTCTAAAACTTTTATTATTTGTGTGTGTGTGTGTGTGTGTGTGTGTGTGTGTGTGTGTGTGTGTGTGTTTGCAGGCGGGGCGGGGGGGGCTCCATGCTGGTGCTCTACTAAGTGAATTCTTAGATATTACTCATATTTGTTATTCATGAACTCAAATTAGCTCATTACTGAGTTCCCTGGCGGCTCTAATTCAATTATCCCTGAAGTCAAGCTACCTCTCATGGCTCCAGAGCTTCTGCCCCCACACTGACAGATGCCTAGAACCCTGTGACCTGAGGAAGACCACACTGGGATCATTTCAGGGTTGGTTCTGTTTTGAGTTGTTTGTGGTTTTCAGCTCTTCTTGTGGCTGCTTTGAAATAAGGAATTATAACTCATTTGACTTCCTAGCTATCATTCAGTCAGTGAAGGCTATGCCGTTCACCCTACTGCAAGTAGTGATATTTGCATCACAGCTATTTTTAGCCTATAATTTTCCAGTTACTAGGTTTTAAAACACGAACAAGTTGCAGTTTGAGACCAATAATGCAAATTCATGCCAGGAAGATACATGTGAAATTTGCTCCCGGAAGTGCTTATAGAGCTGTTTGGTTATGTGACTATGTAACTAACTACCCCAAAAATTAGTGGCCCAACAATCACTTTATTAATCTGCATAATCATATGCACTGGGAATGCAGACAAGGTTTAGAAGGAACCAGTTGTCTTTGCTCCATGGGGTTCTTGCTAAGGCTATGAAATCCAGGGTGGCTTCTTGCCTGGCACGCTCATGGCTAACGCGGCTTTTGTGACTCAGTGAATTGTTTGACTGGGGTCTTCAGATTTCATCATTATTCTGGGTTTCTTGGTTCTTTGTGTGATGGTAAGCCTCACTCTGTCCCTGTGGCCTTCCCATGTGGTCTCTGTGAGGTATCTCCAGCCCTATGTGGCTGAACTTCTTATAAGGCAGTTTGGCAATCTCAACAAGACAAAAATGGAAGCCACTGGCTCTGGTCAAAGCTTCAACCTAACAGTCATATGTTGCTTCTTCTGTATCTTTGTGGTTAAAGTGGGTCACCGGCACAGTCTAAACTGCAGTGAAATGAATTTAAAAGGCTCCAAAATATCAGGAAAAGTGGTTAGTGAGGGATACTGCTATACCAGGCTGACAATAGTGGCAATTCATTGTTGAATCAAGCACCTTAGCTACTTATACTATCAAGTAAGCATAACAAATAACTAAGTTATGTTTCCAAGTTGTAGCTTAGGGCCCTGATGTCCTACAAGTTTATAGGTCGTTATTTTAATACAAAACTGTGTATCAGCACATATTTTTATTATGAGGTCAGCTACTCCTAATGAAATTATAAACAGTTTTACTCCAACCTGTATCTTTTGTTTCTCTTCAATTCTTTATCATTCTAGTCTCTCTGTAGAGATATGCAAATATATACAAATAGATATGGTAAGATCTTTTGTTCCATGCAAATCATCTCATTTAAAAGAAGTTGAGAACTACTTTTTAAATGATCAGAATATGAACCTCCTTAGATCTTGTAGCCAGAGCTAGAAGTGGACAGGAGACTTCCTTTCTTCCCTGAAGGAATTCAGACTATTGAAGGAGAGATATTTGGTTAAGTTCATCCAGTGTGATAAGCATTGCAATAGGGAAAAGCTCCCAGCCGGTGCTGTTGAGGGGCAAAGACCAAGCATTTTAAGGGATCTTCTTAGTGTAGTACCTGAACTGAATGGCTAATATGCTAACTAGTTTTTAAGTCAACTTGACTCAAGCTATAGTCATTTTGGAAGAGGAAATCTCAATTGAGAAAATGCCCACACCAGATTAGTCTGTGGGCAATCCTATGGAGCATTTTCTTGATTGACGACCAGTGTGGGAGAACCTAGCTCACTGTGAGTGGAGACACCTCTGGCTGGTGACCCTGTACTATAAGAAAACAGGCTAAGCAAACTTGGGGAGCAAGCCAGTAAGCAGCACTCCTCCATGGCCTTGTTGGGTCCAGGTTCTCGAAATAATGGGGGACAGACCACCAAAATCTATTCAACTAGAAGCAAACTTTATACTCCAGAAAAATAAAAAAATTAAAAATTAAAAATATAATAAAACACTGAGGGGTACAAAAGCTTATTAGCTAGCTGAGACCACAGCCAATGTTGAAATTCTGGGGCTATGGCAATGGAGGTGGATACTGGCCCCCTTTGATAGTATCAGGCATGGGATGCATGCTAGGAATCATGTAGAAACATCAGGCATGGGGCACATGCTAGGAGTCGTGTAGAAAAATCAAGCATGGGGCATATGCTAGGAATCATGTAGAAACATCAGGCATGGGGCACATGCTAGGAATCATGTAGAAACATCAGGCGCTAGAAGTCACATAGAAACAACTATTAAAAGTTAACTATTAAAAGTTAACTTTGGTCCAGGCAGTTGTTGGCTATAAGGGGCTAGGGGTTAAAAGTTAATCCCTGTCTGTTGACAGAGGAGCTGGCTGTAAAGCAGACATCCATTGTTAGCAGTTAGTTAATCTTTACAGCTGATGACTGTCAGTTTTTATCTCTTAAGCTTATAAAATTATATTTCTATATTCCTGGACCCTTCAGCCTCTGCATCGATTCCTGCTTTCAGGTTCCTGCCTTGAATTCCTTCCCTGACTTCCTTGAATTACAAACTGTAAAATGGAATAAACCCTTTCTTCCCCAAATTGATTGTGGTCATGGTGTTTTATTACAGCAATAGAAAAATCTAACTAAGTTAGCCAGGTAGGAGCTGAGGTTGATGAAGAGGAAGTAGCAGGAACGGAAGCTAGAGTGGAGGCAGCCATCAAAACGTGGCCTTGTCCCATGTCTGAGAAGAGAGAAAACCATTGATCTCTCTAGTCATTTTTCCCTTATAAAAATGGGATCACTGTGGCTTCGTTATAAATCATCGGATGCATATAAGTAAGCTCGCCCAAAACGATGTCATCTCCATGCACTGATGTTTTCAAGAGCATGAAAGGGAGATGAAGAGGTGTTTATTCCTGAGTAATTGGGTGTAGCTGATTCATTCAGATGAATAGAGAGGCCCGGGGTGCAATTCAATTCATGTTGAATTGCCACCTCCTTTTGACTTATAAATCCCATGCTGACATCTGTACAGAACAAATAGAGTTTGAACCAGTATACAAAATTGCAGAGCTAGATTGTGGGCTAGAAACCATTATTTCCACCTCCTCGTTTTATAGACAAGGAAACTGAGGCCCAGGGAACTGAAACAATTGCCCAGAGCAGCGTAGCTCAAAGACAAAATAGTAATCCCATCCAAGTCAGACAATATCCAATCTGAGTTTTATTTAGAAAATGCTGCTAAATTTTAGGGAAGATTGTTTACACGGACAACCACCTCAATGAGAAATGGTTGGGTCGGTACTAATAAGGGAATGTGGACTGACGGAGAAAAAGTAGTCTATTATGGACTAGCTGTTGTCTCTCGAAGGGCAGAAGGCGCAGGGGGCCATCCTGCGGAATCCATCGGAGAGTCGTGGAGCAGTGGTTCCAGCCTTTCCTGCTGGAAATGAGGAACAAAGAGGGAGGTGCCTCCCACTGCACCGCAGGGTTCTAGCTATGGTGGAGCAGTGAGGGCAAGTGCTTGCTATGGCAACAACATGTCTTCACCTCTCTCAGGGGCGTTGGCTCCTGCAGGACACAGCCGCACCTGAGCCTCCTTCAGTCTGTGTTCTTTGCACATGTCTGCAGGGTCACTAGCTGTCTGGCTGTGTGTCTCCACACAGGCCTGTGAGCTCTCAAAATACAGGAACATGGTGTTCCATGGAATACAACTGAGAGAGCAGGTAAATTGGCTGAAGACGTTTCCAAAAACTCTAGAAATTAAATGGCCCTTTAATCCGGGCAGGCGGTACTGGTTTGCTGTGGGAAGAAAGTCATTAAAAGGCATTTGGAGAACAGCAAAGAAAGGCCTGACCTGGGAGTCCACTGACTGGTGTTAGGGGCAACAATTGTGTGGCTGGCATTTTGCTAAGGCAGGGAGTAACAGAAGGTGAATTTGACAGGAACAGACAGATTTAAAAGATCAGGGAGTGAAGAACCTTCTGGAACTCAGAAGCTGGCGCTTGGTCCTGGAAGTTGAGGGTTCTCTGAAGAGTTTTAGGCAAAACTATGCTGGAGTGTTGCAGTCACACAGTCCTAAATGGGGAGGCTCTTTGTGAAGAGATTCGGGGCCATTCATGGGACACACTGTGAAAACAACATGCAGACAACAGTCCAGAATGTGGGATATGAGACACCTTGCACTTGCCCTTTGTGAGAAATTAAACCCACAAAAGGTCAGTAGAGGAGGACCATTTAAGAGCAGGTGGAAATTGGATGAGAAACGGAGGAGCTGAACAGTGGAAATGGAGTTGGGGTTCCAGACTTTTCCACGTGAGCTTTATGTACAGTTTGGCCCTTGGAACCCACCCAAAGAAGATTCTACAGGAATAAAACACTCAGTGGCAAAGACAAACAGAAAGTAATGGAGAACCAGGGCACAGTTGATATCAAATCAAAATAAAACAAAATTTCCCCAGTGTAAAAAGTTCAGTGTTTGACACCTGGGAACCACTCATGGACTTCGGGTCTCCAAAGCCTGAACAGCTCCACCTCTCCAGCTCTGCCCTCCAGAGCACACACTCTAAAAAGACATTTCTTGTCCTGACCACCTGGTCCCAAATAATCATACAGAGGCTTGTATTAATTGTAAATGCTCAGCTGATAGCTCAGGCTTATTACCAACTAGCTCTTACATTTTAATTTAACCCATATTTCCATTTATCTATGTTTTGCCATGTGGTTCATGGCTCTACCAGTCCTCTAGCATGTCTTGTTCCTCCTGTGGCTGGCTGGCATTTCTCCTGACTCAGCCCTCCTTCTTCCCATCATTCTCAGTTTGGCTTTCCCACCTAACTTCCTTCCCAGCTACCAGCCTGTCAGTTTTTTATTAGCCAATGAGAGTAATACATATTTATAGTGTAGAAAAGGATTGTTCCACAGCAACACATAGCTTGTGTCATAGGTTCAAGCCGGCTCCATCCCATAGCTGATCCTGTCCTTGACAGTCATTCTATGGGACGAGTATCTCCAATATTCTGGGATCTCCGCAGCAATTGGGGCTGCACCTTCACCAGTGGTCTCTCTTGGCCTCTCTTCAGGGACTCTAGCCCTCCTGCCACACAGTGCCAAGCCTCAGCTGCTCTCCATGACCTCTGCCTGCCTTCAAAACCAGCACCACCTGGCTTACTCTTTCACCTTACTGAGTTTGGCTGCCAGCATGAGATACAGCCTTGGCCACCCTGCTGTTGTGCTGATCCTGAGGAAATACTCCCAGAAGATTTCACCTTAATGATACTGGTCTCTTCTCAACCACAAGTGATTTCTCAGCCCCAGCTAACAAGTTATCAATTTGCCCATTAAGGCAAAGATTTTACTTCAATAGTGCTGGCTTCTTGTTCATCACAGCTCATTCTTCTGCCCTGGGTGTTCAGAACCATACAGTCTTAATTCAAAATATCACACTAGGGACCAGTAGTTCACAGCATTGGTTTCTCTTCCAGAAGACCAGCACCCATATGTCAGTTTATAAGCCCATTCCAGGGGAATCTGACGCCCTCTTGTGGCCTCCCTGGGCACTGAATGTATGGGGTACACAGGCATACATGCTGGCAAAACACCCAAATACATAAAATAAAATTAAGACTTTTTTTTAATCACATGAATGACTCTGATAGAGTCTTGCTTCCCTCTAAAACTTCACAAGCCAGGCCTCAATCACTTTCTTCTCTTTCCACATTCCTGTCTTCCAAATTCCCACAATGCTCATTAAGCACTGAGCACACAGTGGCTTTTCCAGCTCAACGTTTCAAACTCCTTCCACAGTCTTCCCCAAAACAACATGGTCAGATCTGTCACAGCAATACCCCATAAATCCAGTGCCAATTTCTATCTTAGTCAAGGTTCCTATTGCTATGATGAAATGCCATTACCAAAAGAAACTTGAGGAGGAAAGGGTTTATTAGGTCATCTCAGAACTCTCGGGTCACAGTCCATCACTGCGGGAAGTCAGCGTGGGAATTCAAAACAAGATCCTGGAGTCAGGAACTGAAGCAGAGGCCATGAAGAGTGCTGCTCACTGGCTGGCTCCCCATGGTTTGCTCAGCCTGCTTTCTTGTACAACCTAGGACCATTTGCTTGGGGCAGCACAGTCTACAATGGGCCGAGCCCTCCCACATCAATTATTAATAAAAAAATGCCCCACAGGCATGTCCACAGGCTAATCTGGTGGGGACATTTTCTTAATTGAGATTCCCTTCCAGATAACTATAACTTGTCTCTAGTTGATTAAAACAAACAAACAACTAAGCAGGGCAGATAGACAAATGCACAGACATGCATGTATTATTTACTAGCTTGCCTTTGATACAACCAAGATAATAAAGACAGACCTCAAAAAACATATTTACTGTCCAAAGCTTGCTTTCAAATACCCTCCACTTAAAGGAACCAGAGCTCCGTGGAGAACTAGGGCTGATGAAATCCAGATGAACCAGACAAGTTTATAGCACCAAGAACTAAAAACATTCTCAAAGAATGCAGATATATGTTTAAAAACAGGAACCACTTAGAATGATCTTCTACTGTTCAAATCTGGGACAGTTTGAGAATCCAAACCAATAAACCCACGGAGTGAAATAAGTACCTATAACCATAATTTAAAATATTATATTCTAAAATTCAATGTGCATTTAGACTTAACATATAACTATTTACTACTTATACAAATGTATTTATATATACTACATTTATTAATACATTAGTATATGAACATATGAATATATACTATTTGCACTGATATAAATAAATTCATACATCTGGAGCTATATCTGATGACATAAAGGATGGGAAGGCTCTTCCTACCATAAACTCTTGATTAATATAAAATGAATGATTAAATTATAAAGCCATTATCCTCCTAACTATCTAGTCAAGAGTTAGCGATGGGCACTGAGAACAGTGGATAAAATTTTGATGAGTAGTTACAAGATTACAATAACCTGGAGAAGAATGAGATCAAGTTCAGAAACCTGAGGCACAGCAGAAACCTTCCAACTGCTGTCAGCGGATCCTTGGGCCATATTGCTAAGTGCTGTATCTGCAACACAGAGAAAACCTTCTATTTTTATTTATTTATTTATTCATTCATTCATTCATTCATTCATTCATTCATTGACAATTTCACACCTCTACATAATGCAATTTGATCCCATTACCCTGTCAGAGCTCTTCCCATGTCCTTTGGAGCCCTGCATCCCAACAAGTCTCCCTCTTTGTTTCATGACTATTTTTTTTTATGACCACTGAGTTTAATTAGAGTTTCTTGAATGACCATAGGTGGAGGGTTATTTACTGAAGCATGGGCAACTTGCCAGAAAAGACACCAGTGAAGAAAATGACTCTCCTTCCCCCAGCAGCTGTTAACTGCCAATAGCCACTTCATCTAGCACTAACTTACGATTATAAACACAAATATTTAGAAGGTAGTCTGACCACATGTCAGTTTAACAAAACAATAGAAGTAGGTTCCTTGCTAGAAGATGCGACCTCCCCAGCCTTGGCCTTTTGACCAGATTTATAATAAAGGGCACGAATTCTGTTTTGTGGAGCAGGCCTCAAATCCAGTCAGGAAGTGGTTAATTCTCCACACACTTAGTTGTGCCACTATGGCGTCATTGGGCACATCTTGCTCTGCACGGTGTTGGTGTAGCCCACAAGAAGGAAGAACTTTTGGTGACAATTCTCTCTAGAGGCCTGCAGAGCTCCTTCTGACACTCTGGAAGCTACCAAACAGAAAACAAAGGCTTCTGACTCAACACTAGGTTGATTTGTTTATGTCCTGCACCTGAAGTATGAGGTGACTTCAGAAATGGGGTTTTACTAGCTAGTTCTGATAGGCAACCAAGAGCAGTGGCAATGGCCTAGATTGCCTGGGGGGCTCTTGTGGCCTCCCTGACCAGTAACAAGTAAGGAAGTGGTGTTCTCCCCCTGGTACTGGTTATTCCTTAATAACGTGTGACTTCTTGGAACAGCACTATTCTCTAGGAAAGATACCTCTATTCAAACATCCTCTTATTTTTTTTTTTTTTGCATTTTTTTATTGATTGTGTGTTTGTGCATGGATGGAAGCCAGGAGGGTAACTGAGTGTTGGTTCTCTCCTTCTGGCATCACCAGGATTGGCAGCAAGTGCTGTCTGCTGCTGAGCCATCAAAGCAGCCCAACCAACCTACCCCCAGTTAAACCTTCCCGCCCCCAGCCCCCAGCGTTTACCCTCCCTTTCATGTCAGGTGTTGAGAACAGTCATTTTTATTGACTATGGCTGCACTACAGGCATTGTACTGGAGGGGAGGATTATTTGTATATTGACCCGGTCATAACACCAGATACATTTTCCCTCAGTCGTCTCCTCATTTTCAAAAGGAAAAAAATTCAAGAATTGAGAAAATTGTCTAGCAAACTGTCAAATCGATGAGAGAGGCAGAGCCCAGAGCAGATTCCTTCCTTGCTTCCTGATGTTACAACCAACGTTGTTCTGACTTGCTGCCTGTCTCTGAGTCCCCTTAGAATTCTGTGCTTCTGCGGTGTGCAGAGTAGTGAAGCCACAGAGGCACTGGCTTCTTTTCTGTTCTGCATTGTTTCACTCAGGGTTTAGCCGCACACTCACACTTCTGCCTTCGCCTCTGGGTCCTGGGATCACAGGCGTGGACTACCACACGGCTTACTCACGGAGGCATTCCTAAACAAACATGGAGGTGGTTCATGTGTGTCATTTTGTTGTTTTCATCCTATTTACCAAGCACTTAGTTTCCTTTTCCTCGTCTGTTAAAGAGGCAGCGACACAGTCACATGTCACTTAAGTATGGGGACTCAGACCTTAGATGTCTCATCGTTGTGCAGACGTCACCGGATGGTATGGGGGATCCGTTTCTTAGGTAGCCTCCCTAGTTCGTAACACAGTCATTAATTGTCTCTATGGACAGAGCATTATGTACTATACATGCTTGTGTGCTATGCTTTCCTATGACGGACAGTGTGGTAGTTGGTTGTTTTTTTTTTGTTTTGTTTTGTTTTGTTTTACAGTCTTCCCTACAGAGAAGTGTGGAATGTATGAGCTATTCCAATATGAAAGCTGGACTGTTACCAGGCCACAGGAATTTTTGAGTTCCTCTGTAATCTCTTGGGACCGCCACTGTATATTCAATCCACTGTAGGAGGAACGTAACTGTTCTTAACATACATGCTCACACGAAGACTAGACTAGGTCATGAGGGTAACTGAGTGTTGGTTCTCTCCTTCCAGCATTATCAGGATTGGCAGCAACTGCTGTCTGCTGCTGAGCCATCAAACACATGGACGCAGTGTCAAATGAGTGTCCGTTAGGAGAAGTGGTGACCGTTCAACTCCCTAGCAGTTTTTAAAAGCCGTTGCTCGCTTTTGACTGACTGATCATCATGGACTCGAACCTCAAGAGGTCACAGAAAAGGTTCCTATGTAGGCGACAGGACACACTGACAGGTTTTAATAGCAGGAGAGATGTGATCCGGCTGGCTATGGGAAAGAACAGAGCAGGGGAAAAATAAAAATCAGTGAAGGGAGGAGCAGCAGGAGGAACGTCGGGACCTGGGTTCAGGAGAGGGCTGTGTGGTAGGGAGGAGTGAGCATGGCAGGAACAGCACAGCCCAGGATGGCTGCTGGGTTTGACAGGGGGGAAGGCGGAGAGCTTGGGCTGGGCTGTGCCGCCCGAGTAGTGAATCTTCAGAGTGATTGCAGCGCAGAGGAGAAGCAGATGGAGGCTACTGGGGGGTGCTGGCCTAAGGCAATTCCAAACATTTAAGAGTCTCAGGAGCCGGTTGGAGCATCATATCTGGGTACAGGATCTGAAGATCTCTGAATAGTCAGATCCAGATTGAGGACCGGGCTCGGTGCTAGGGATTCTTGGAAGCTGTGCAAGAATGAAGTTCCATGGGGAATGGGGACAGGCTGAGAGGTCGCAACAGTGCACAGAGCTGCCAGAAGAAGATGAAGGAGACTGAGGGCAGGGGAGCTCTCAGGAAGGTCTGCAAGGTTCGAGGTGAGAGTTTCCTGCCAGGGAACAGGATGGGCAGAAAGAGAACAGAGCGCAGAGGGACTGGGAAGGGCCTGTGGATTTTGAACTTGTGACTTTCAGAGGAGCAGACGTTGAAAATGAATCCAGACTACCAGTAGGTTAAGGAGGACACTAGCCTCCTTAGAAGAGAGAGATCACTATGAACGCTTCCCGAGATGCAGAAATCTCACCCCCTGGCCTCCTTATACCACTGTCCTATCCCTCTGGCTAGTTCAGCCCTCCCAGGCAGGCCTACACCAGCCATGACTACACACTACGTTAGAGAATCTTACATGTGTCTCCCTTCTGGGACCTCCTTCCTTTATTGCTAACACACTTGGGTCTCCTCAGGCTGGCCTTGAAGTTGGCCCCAGAGTAGATCCTATGGCATTAACACTCTGCTTTATTCTTTTGTAACATTAGAATCATTTTCTTTTCTTTTTTAAAATTATTATTATTAAGAGATTTTTCTATTCATTTTACATACCAACCACAAATTTCATTTTACATACCAACCACAGACTCCCCTGTCCTCGCTCCTCCCGCCCCTCCCAGCCTTTACCCCCAACCTACCCCCTATTCCCACCTCCTCCAAGGCCAGGTCTCCCATGGGGAGTCAGCAGAGCCTGGTATATTCAGTTATGGCAGGTTCAAGCCCTCTTCCCTGCACCAAGGCTGTGCCAAGTGTCTCACCATAGGCACTGGGCTCCAAAAAGCAGGCTCATACACTAGGGATGGGTCCCAGTCCCACTACCTGGGGGCCCTCTAAACAGTTTAAGCTAAACAACTGTCTTGCTTAGCCAGAGGGCCTAGTCCAGTACCATGGGGACTCCTCAGTTATTGGTCCACAGTACATGTGTTTCCACTAGTTTGGCTGGTTGTCTCTGTACTTCTTCCCATCATGGTCTCCATGTCCCTTGCTTGTAGAATCCCTCCTCTCTCTCATTGGTTGGACTCCTGGAGCTCAGCCTGGCACCCGGCCATGGATCTCTGCATCTGCTTCCATCAGTCACTAGATGAGGGCTCTATGATGACAGAGTATTCAGCCATCCGATCACCAGAGGAGGCCAGCTCAGGCACCCTCTGACTATTGCCAATAGTCTATGGTGGGGTTATCCTTGCTTAAGAGCACTGGTTGCTCTTCCAGAGGTCCTGAGTTCAATTCCCAGCAACCACATGGTGGCTCACAACCATCTGTAATGAGACCTGGTGCCCTCTTCTGGTGTGCAGGCAGACATGCAGATAGAACCAGTTTCTTTATATATCCTCCTATTATGCCAAAGGTTTACTGGCTTATTTCTATCCTTGACCCAAAATAAAATATGCAAATGCTTGCAGTGTGTACATGTGGATATGATTTAAAGGAAAGTCTCCTGAAACACAACATACCACAATGAAAGCACCAGCATTTGGAACATTATCCCTTTCTGTCCTAATCTGTTTCAGCCCTCTACCGTGTTCATTATATCACTCACAAACTGACTTAATGAAGTATGCAGGGATGTGGAAGGTTCAAAGGAAAAAGCCTCAGTCTCCTTAATCCTCCAACTCCCTTTGCCCAAGAACCTGCACCTTGAGGTTGACAGGCCCTCCCCTGAGCCTTTAATGGCTCTGATAACTGCTCTCCCACCTCAGGCTACTACCCTAGAGCTTATCTGAATTTCCATAGCAGCCCACCGGAGCAAAGTTAGGAGCTGTTCAGTGAGATTTGGACATCAAAAAAGGAGAGAAGGCTCCCCTTTCAAACCAGCTGCACAGGCTACTTACTGTTCCAGTAGCATGCTGGGGGCATCTAACAGCCAGGAGCATTTCATTTTGTGTCTCTGGGAACCTAACCTCGCCATTTGTGGAAGACATCCCCAGTGTGAGAAGTATGGCCCACCTGTTGCACAGGCCTGTCTTCCTCCTGCCACTGGGCCAGACAATGGAGCAGGGCTGCCATGTGCTGGCTGGCTTCTGTTCCCTCTTCAGACCCCCCTGAAGGTAGATGACACCGTCAAGAAACACTGACTTATTACCCTCTTTCAACAGAGACTGGGTTGGGATTCTCCCCCGCCCCCATCCTATCCCCACCCCCACCCCTGGCATCTCATTTACAATGGCCTTTCTGCTTTCACTTAGGAATTTCCAGGATTTCAGGACTGGCCTGGACTACAGCAGGAGGATGTCACCTGAGGAGTAACAGGAGTCTTTGTCAGCTGCCGAGAGCTGCCCACCACTGTCCTCGTCTGAGAGCCCTGGAAGTCTTCCGAAGGCCTCATCCACTGCACATCTGTGATGAGCCAGGCCCTGAGCTGGGCCCTGGCTTCTCCCTGGTGAGCAGCACTCCACCTGTGGCCTTGGGCAGTCACACTCAGCTGAAAGATGAGTGAAGAGCAATGGGTCTCTCTCTCCTCAGAAGAGTTTGATCAACTCCAGAAGTACTCTGAATGTAAGTCCTGGCGTTCCCAGACATCTCTCTTCTGGGAGATGAGTCCCAGAGGGCAGATTTAGTGCAAAGCCTTGGAGACTGAGGCTCAAAAGCCACAATCACTTGATAACACAGAATTTGTGCTTTTAATATAAAGATACAATCACTTGTAAGCTTTTATAAACAATCCACACTTGCTACAGAATCTGGAGTACACACAGGAGAAAATAAGTCCAGTTTTAAAACTTCCAATGCACTCAGCAAGCACTTCAGAACCCACAGCTGTGTTTGGCTGAGTTCCGAACCTTTCTTCCCAGGCCTGTATTGTCTACCTAAACCGTATCATAGTGTTTTCTCGGGTCAATTACTCCTCTAAGCATAGTTTTGAAGGACAACAGGTGCACAGTAAGCATGTTCCATAGTCACTGACTTCAATCCATTCATGTGTTTTGAAATCAGAAACTAAATTCTGACTTGTGCCTCTCCCTGAATTTTGTTCTGGAAGGCCTGGGCTTTCAGTCAGGGCTCTTAGCTCCTTGTTTGCTGTGCCCAAGAACCATTTCAGCATCAGGTCACAGTAGAGCAGATGTCCATGTTCACACTAGGAGCACACGGCTGTGTCTCCCACAGGCCACACCTAACCCTGACAGGTGATGGGAATCTGCTTGGGCTGAGGCAGAAACCTGTGTAACCCCTGTTACCTGCACAAATCAGGGATCCAGGCCAAGTGCTTATTCTGCCTCTTGCCCCAGTGATGTCACAACTTGCTACCCCTGAGCCTCCACATCCTCCTCGGTATAACAAGAGGACTGGACCAGGGGCTGAAGGACAACTTGGTTGGTAAAATGCCTGCCACCTGGCATGGGAACCTGACTTTGAATCCCCAGCACCCATTCAAAAAAGAAAAGAAAGAAAAATCCAGGTGCTGTGGCAGATGCCTGTAATCCTAGCACTGGGAAGAGAGCCAGGAAGATCCATGGAACCTGCTGGCCAGGCAATCTGGATGAACCAGGAAGCTTCGGGTTCAGGGACAGACTCAGATACCTGACATTGACCTCTGGCCTCCATGTGCACACATGCACACATACATACTCATACACGTGCACACACACACACACACACACACACACACACACACACACACGAGTGGGCACACCCTGATTTCTTCTCCATGCCTAATGACTTGTGTCTCTGTGTGCTCCCCAAGATCAACAGGAGCCCAGGGTGTACTGGTCAGTCTTGCTGCTGGTGTTCTGGACCCAGCTCTCCTTTCTAACCTCGGTGGATTTACAGAAACTATAAAGTGTTGACTGGGAACAAGGGTAAATTCAATTGAACTCAACCTCTCTTCAAAAGATGAAAAGAAGCACAAAGACAAGGCCTGGTCAAAGACTCAGAAACACAATGTGCTCTGGTACCTCTGGCTAACAGTGCGTACAAAGGCCCAGGAGCCGAAAGAGAGGAAAGCAGGAAGATAGACATTGACATGATTAAACAACAGAAATTGATTGTCTCCAAGCTGTGGAGGCTCTGAGTCCAAAATCAAGACATTGGCAAGCTGGCTTGTCTATGGGCTAGAATGAGTGGCCTCTCCTGGGCCTGGGCTTGTAGCTTGTTGATAGCCATGTTTTCCCCCAGTCTCTTCTCATAGTATGGGGGTCTCTCTCTCTCTCTCTCTCTCTCTCTCTCTCTCTCTCTCTCTCTCTCTCTCTGTGTGTGTGTGTGTGTGTGTGTGTGTGTGTGTGTGTGTGTGTGTGTGTGTGTTTGTGCCCAAGGTTCTCCCTGTTATAAGGATACAGTGTTAATGAACTGGATACATCCCACCCCAGTGTGACCTCATCTTAACTGCTTAGATCTACAATAGCCCTATAGAAGGTCACATCTTGCGAGTATAAGGTTTCTAACGTATGAGTAGGGCACCAAGCACAGAAGAAGATCTAGTCAAGTGAACTCTAAGCCAAGCCAGAGGGTCCAGAGGGACAAAGTGAACAGAGAGGCAGACAGAGGTCTGGACTGCATGGGGAGAAGGAGCAGAAGGCTAAGGAGAGACAGAGCTAGCATCCAGCCTTTCATGCTCATGTGGGCCATAGGCCAAGTTGGCGTGCTACAGAACCATGAATCTGGAGGCTATCTATAGAGAGGCTTGCATCAGGTAGCTGTAGGGAGGGAGTCAGGCCTTTGTGGGAATGAAACCTAGTCTGAGACTAGGAATAAGATTGTAGTGTGGAATTCAAGCCAATCTGAGGGAAGCTGTGATGGAAATGTTACCTATCAGCACATGTAGAGCAAAAGAGAGCCAGTGGAGGTACCTCAAAAGTGATCTCTGAATGTGGCAAACAGAAGATCCTAGAGCTGGTGGGGACAGTTTGGATTGATGAGGATCCAAGTGGCAAGGGCACACCCACTTACACATCTGTGTGCTCTGGGCTCTTGGGAACCAACGAAGAGGAAGACACAGCTCCTCTCCTCACCAGGGAGGAATCCGGACCCAAACAATGACATCTCCACGTAGCAGGTGTTAAGAAGGCTGGAATCGACCTTGCAAGGCTCAGCCCCGCCCAGCAGGGATGTCCTTGTTGAATCCTTGCACTTAGACCCAGGCTGAGAGCCTTGTAGAGTGTGGGAGGAGTTGGACAAAGAACCAGGATCCCTTGCCAGGAATCTCCTGAGAGAGATGTCCAGTGCGTAGAGGAATGAGTAGGAACCCGGGGTTAGGCTACAGTTCTGACGTGGGAATCCTATAGAGACAGCAGTGGGAGGAAAACATGAAAGAATGAAAGCGTGTGTGTTAGAGATTAGACTGTTTGGAGGTAAACGACAATAGGGAGAATGTTCAGGGCATGCCCTCAGCTAGGGGTTCACAAAGGACAAAGAGTCAGAAGACAGGAGTGCTAGAAAATAACCAAGTTAAAAGAGTCCACTGTGAGTGGGGAATGTCGGTGCACGCCTGTAATCCCGCGTGGGATGCTGGACAGAGTGCTCTGGCGATGCTGTTCTAACAGGAAAGGGGACAAATAAAATAAAATTCTTGGAAAATGATTAATCTTTAGAGGAAACCTTGAAAAAGTCATTTCCACCAATTTCAGATGCATTCTGGTATTCAGTCAGATCGCATTGCCATAGCAACGACTCTTCCATAACCACATAAACAGGAGCCTTACAATAGCAAAATGATGAAGGAACAGCCCGAGAGCTAAGATCTTTGGAGGCTAGGGAGGAGGTGGGCTCCACCTGTCTTCCATAAACTCACATCTTCTCTGGAGGCCTTTCTCTCTGAAAGCTGCTCTTGGAACACTGATTAAGTCTATACATATCATCAGTCACATGTGAATACACAGCTATACTTGAGAGTAAGTTTAATGGGAGCAACAGTGAAAAGTGTCTGTCCAGAAGCTAATGTGATGTTAAGACATTTTTATTATAAAATAAAAGCAAACTGCAGCCTCAGCTTTCAGGAAATGGCAGCAGGAGCACCGCAAGATGGAGGCCAGTCTGGGCTCTACAGCTGACTTCAGGCCAGCCGGGAATGTCACCTGTCCTGTTGCAACAAAGACACAAATAAGCCAATGTGTGGAATGCAAGCTCTGTATGTTTCGGTTCAGCTTCAAGAAATTAGTGAAAGTATCTCTTAAAGGTAATCACTCCAATACAGGATAGACAGATGATAGATAGATAGATAGATAGATAGATAGATAGATAGATAGATAGATGATTGATAGATAAACAGATAGATAATGATTGATAGATGATAGATAAATGATAGATGATAGGTGATAGATACATACATATATATATACATAGCTGATAGGTGATAGATGATAGATAGATAGATAGATAGATAGATAGATAGATAGATAGATAGACAGATAGACAGAGACAGATACCAATTAAATTAGAACAGAAAATGTGAGTACATTTGAAGACAGTGAGCCCATCCATTGTGCTCTTAGGAAGTGAGTTTTCTTAGAATCAGATCAAAGTGAAGTGTATGACTTCAAGCTGCAGAAACAGTTGCAAACCTTTCAATGTTCCTCACAGAGTCAGAGAACACAGTGCAGACTTGAGTTGTAGTTGTAGACAGTGTAAGGTCCAAATGAGCATCACCAGTACCCTGTTGCTTGTAATGCCAGCCATCAGGGCGTGGCTTCAAATGCTCATGCAGTTCCGCCCTACAGAAGGCCGCATCTAGTCCCTTCCAACTTAAGAGGGAGACGCTGGATGTCTTGTCACCCACATCTCTTTGAGCTCAGCCTCTTTCCCTCTGTGAGGATTAGGAATCTGCCTACACAGCCTCACAGAATGTATAACTAGGGAGAAATCTCTTTGGAATAATGGCACTCAGAGTTTAGTAGCCCTTGAATCTTCTACACAGTTGTTCAAATGTAGATGAACTTTCTTGTCAGATCCACCAGCTCCCAAATAATGAGATGGAGACTTGTTATTAATTATGAAAGCTTGACATTAGCTTAGACTTCTCCCATTAACTCTTACAATTTAAATTAACTCATATCTTTTAATCTACGTTCTTTTATGTGGCTCTTTACTCCATACTGCCCATCCTGATTCCTCAATGTCTGGCTAGCAACTCTCCCTTTCTTCTTCCCAGAGCTCTCTTTTCTGGAAGTCCTGCCTATACCCCCTGCCTAGCTATTGGCCATCTAGCTTTTTATTAAACCAATCACAGTGACACACCTTCACAGAATGTAAAGGAATATTTCACAACATTCTTTGCCTAGGCCAAGGGCTATTTGATCATAATCTGTAGGTTTGGGACCTAGACATCAGTATTTCCTAAAGCAGTCCATATGATTCCAACATGCAATCAAGGTTGAGAACCACAGGTCTACCACTTCCCCCTAGAATGTAGGACACAGGTGACAGGCATGACACCCCAACTGACCCCTTTTCAAGTCCTCATTCCTTCAATAAGCTTCTATTGAACATTTGGTCTATGGGATATGTTCTGGGAACAAACTGAGTGGGTGAGGAACAGCTGGGAGAGGATGTATATGAAAGTGAGTCAGTACCTGTCACTGTGTTCTCTACACATCTCCCATCCTGCTTCATGGTCTGATTCCTCTTCACTGAGGAGACTATGTAGGCTCCTGGCTCTGGAATCTCTATGGTAACATCATCCTCCCTCTTCCAGCCCCTGCAGAAAGCCCTACTCTGGTTGTTCTGCGTCTCATGTGTTTTGGCTCCTTGGAAGAATTTTAAGGTTTATCTGTACATCCCAGCCTTCTCCTAGTCTCATCCACCACCACCACTCCTCAATTAGGAATTATCTACAGCCATTTCAGTATAGAAAATACATCTGCCTGGCTTCCACCTCATGGTCTCTTCTGAGTTGTGACAAGTGAGCCTGAACTGTTAGCCCATCAACAGGAGTATTGCTTAGGGCTTCTTCACCCAAAGTGAGGTCCTCCAACATGACTGTAATTGGTGTCATCTCGGGCCTTGGTCCAGATCTATAGAACCCCAATTTTCCCCATATCCCAGAAAATTCCTGTGCTCACTACAATTCAAGAAACTCCTAGGAAATCTTGAGAAATGGAGAGTTTGGCACCTCCAATTTTCATTTCTCTATATAAGTTTTCAGATTCACTTTTGAAATGTTGATTCATGGCCAACTCCAAGTTTAACAATTTTGTTCACAGAAGATAGCCTATGAACTTCAGTGTTCTGGTCCAGATAGTGGGGCTGATATTCTGCTATCAACACAAGTCTCTGATTGATCAGGATGCCCTCACAGGGAGCATCCCTTGCCCCACACCCGTGTGACAAGTGAACACCACTGATTCCTGCTCTTATAAATAGGCTTTATATTTTCTTAAATGCTAGGAACAGGTGTTTAGTTCAGGCCCCAGGTTTCCTAGCTCACAACACATAATTATGGATTAAAATTTTTCTTAGAGCAGATGTAACAGCTAATGACCTCTCACTGAGAAGAGCCTTCTCCACACCTGACTTGGAGGGGATCTGCCTGCTCATGGTCCAGCCAACCTGAGCTTATACAAAAATTAGCCCAGCTTTGCTGAGCGGTTCAATAATTTGATCTGCTGTATGGAGTTATTTGGTACTGGCCACCTAAACAATGGAAATTGTCTGCCTCACATAGTCACTTCAGACTTGCCACAGTTGTGGGCTTTTTTTGTAATTTTAAATAATTATCCAATAAGACCAACTACTTCTTAAGGTAGTCCTCACTTGTAAGAACATAACCAGATGGCAGAACAGTGATCCTCAGTACAGCTCACATTTTAATCCACCAGGAAGCTTTCCAATGTACTATTTGCTGAGAGTTGCAATAGATGCTGACTTAATGGATCTTGAGAGCAGGCTTCAGTATGTATGAGAGTTGCCCAGTTGACTCTAACACACAACCAGATTTCAGAACCACAGTGCTAGAGTTTTGAAGGGTCATATCTCCTGACTTAGTGTTCATCTACTTGGTAAAGCTCATGGTCATGGTGTAATTACTCAGATACATTAAAAAGAAAAAAAGTGTGGTGGCACACACCTTTAATCCCAGTACTCAGGAGGCAGAGGCAGGCAGATCTCTGTGATTTTTGAAGACAGTCTGGTCTACAGAGTGAGTTCGAGGACAGTAGGACTGTAACACAGAGAAACCCTGTCTCAAAAAACAAAAACAAAAACAAAAAGAAGGAAAGGAAAAAGAAACAAGAGGAACATGCTCACATACTTCTGTTCCTCTTCTCTAACATCAGGATAATTATTACCTCAGACAGTAGTTCTGAGTGTTTGGGTGGGATGTTGTAGCTACTGAGACAGTGCATATCATTTGACCAATCCGAAATGAATGGAAACTATTGCCAGAATGACAGACCTGACACTGTTCTCTATACTCAGAAATGCAATTTCACATCCTCCGAGTCTGCGGTGGCACCATGACACAGGGTTTGACAAGGGAGTTCTCTGCTGAGGTTACACTATTTTGCCCACAATAATGACTGGGATAAGATGAGGGTTCTTTCAAAGGAGCTTCTCACTGTAACCACTCCTTCCTCTCAGAAAGAGAAATCTCCTGAGAAGAAACAGCCAAAAGTGTGAGAGGATGCCAAGAGAGAGGATTGTTCCCCACATTTGGGATTGGGTTGTTTCTCTTTTTAAGAAGTGGTGTTGCCCTGGCTAATTTTATGTCAACTTGATATAAGCTAGGGTCATTGGCAAAGAGGGAACCTCAACAGAGAAAAATGTTTCCATCAGGTTGGCTTGTAGACAAATGTCTGGGGCAGACTTGATTAATTACTGATGTGACAGGGCCCAGCCCACTGTGGGTGGTGCCACCCCTGGGCTGTTAGGAGAAAGCAAACTGAGCAAGACAGTAGGCAGCATTCCTTTGTGGCCTCTGCTTCAGTTCCTGACTCCAGATTCCTGCCTTGAAGTCTGGCCCTGACTTCCTTTAGTGATAGAGTATGACTGATAAGGATCTGTAAGGCGAAGAATAAACCCTTTCCTCTTCAAGTTGCTGTTGGTCATGGTCTTTACCACAGCAACAGAAAGCTAATTAAAATAAGCCCCCATGAGACAAAATGAAACCATTTGTGAGGAAGAATTCTCTGATGGCAAATTAGTCAGAAATACTTTGGGTTGTTGTTGAAGTTTTTTCTTTAATTTTAGGTATTTATTGAGGGTCTTACATGACTTTCTTGTTTTTTGTTTTTTTAAGTTTCATATCTTGCTAAGTGTGAAATTTGATAAGTATGCATGTATGCATGTATCACACTCAAGTATACAACAGGTTTTGGAAATAGAACCATAACACTTGGAGATCAAAATATTTCTGCTAGGGTAAATTTGGGCATTTGTAAACTGTGGGAATAACATCAAAGAGTATGGATTCCATTGAAATTAACCCTTGATTCCTAATCAAAATACTGACTTTATATTGCCCTTCCAGAAGGCACACTAGAGTACCCACTCCTCAGATTCGTATTGTTTAGGCCTGGGCACTTTAGCTGAACCAAAAAGCATGCCATTAAGACAGATCACAAAATATAGAATTTCCTCAGGTGATACAACTGCTGTAGGGTAATTAAGATATACACATGAGAGTAACTGAGCTCTGGCCTACTTCTCAGCACTCTTCCCTTCCATTTCAAGTGTGGTCTTTAGGAAGCAAAGTCCTAAGCCAGGCAGTGGTGGTGCACGCCTTTAATCCCAGCACTTAGGAGGCAGAGGCAGGTGGATCTCTGTGAGTTCAAGGCCAGCCTGGGCTACAAAGTGAGAAAGGTGCCAAAGCCACAGAGAGAACCCCTGTCTCGGGTGGGAGGCAGAGGGGAAGGGGCAAAGCCCTGGGGGATGGAGAGATGACTCAGGGTTAAGAGCACTAGCTGCTCTTCCAGAGGTCCTGAGTTCAATTCTGAGCAACCACATGGTGGCTCACAACCATCTAGGATGACATGTGCAGGCATACATGCAGATAGAGAACTCATAAAAGAAAAGGGGGGAACAAAAAAGAAGAAAAGTCCTGGCTGGTTACTTCACCATTCAAAACATCTTTAACAAGTTTGAACCAATGAGCTTCTGTTGGTATTCAAGAACCTTGTAGGCCTGCCCCCAATCTACTCTCCGGTTCTAGGTGCTCTAGGAGAGCCCTCCGTCTTGGCTCAGTCTGTCCTCTCTGAGGAGAGTCCTTCATCTTCATATCTGCCTTTAAAAACCCAACTCAGGTGCCACAGACCCCAGGGTATCTCAGAACCAGCCCCTACTTGGACCTCAGTCTCATCTTGTCTTTCTTTCTTGCTACCACAGTGATCACACTTTCTCTTGTGCTCACAAATATTTGTTCAGCAGTAGTGAAAAAGACCGGAGGGAAAGAACACAGACTTTTGATCCAGACTAAGCCTTAAAACTCTTGCTCTTGGGAAAGCCATTTCATTTTTATGAATTTTAACTTCATTTGTAGACTGAAGGAATCATCCCCATGTTTGTGCAAAATTCCTAGAAGAGAGTTTATGAGAATTCACGGGTAAATGTTCTCAATAAGGGGCAGTTCACATCACCACACTGTTCAACCCTTTCCCCCACCAGTGTTCTCAACAATGCCTTGCAACAGCTTACTACCCACAGTGCTTTCTGAATTGAATGGAAGCAACCCAAATTGTCGGCATCTGCTGCCTTGAGCTTACTGAGCTATTAGCTTTTCAACATCTGTTTTGAGTTTCAGAAAGAAATTTCCATTTTTAGGCAACAGCAGCATTTTCATGTAGCATTTCAAAATGCCTCAATCCTGCAATGATTATAACTTCTGCTTGATAGACTCCTAGTCAGCAAAAGCACAGAGAACAGCCCAGCCCGTTAAGGATCCTTCACTCACATGTTTAAATAGAAACAATAATGAAGCTTGAAGAAGCTTTTAATTACCCACAATTCCTGGAGGCAGGGGAAGCACGGGTCATAGAAACACAGGTTTCCTTCTTGGTCTACTGTGCTGAATCACACATGCACACCTGACGCATTTCTATGACAATTGCTAATTCTTCCTGTTCTCTCTTCTTACAAAGCAGCAAACAGTGTTTCTGAATATTTTTTGAGATTGATTTTTGTTTCATGTGTGGGAACGTTTTGCCTGCATGTGGCCAGCGCTCTTAAGTGTTGAACCATCTCTCCAGCCCCTTCTGGATTATTCTCTATAGGTAGCACAATCTTTAGGTCACTGTGCTTCCTGAATCCCCTAAATAACAATTTCCCTTCCAGTGCAAATGTCACCTGCAGCGAGGGGGAAATGCAGCCATCAGAGGGACAACTTCCAGGGCAAGTACCCACTGTCAGAAATACATCAGAGCAGACGTAGACGATCAAATCAGCCAGGTTAGTGTAAGACATAATTGAGGTTAATTTTTTGTGTCAGGATTCATAACTCAATTCTTTCCATCAAGATGGAAAATGAAAATTAAGGACAAGGGGATAAAGCTGTCAGGATTCCAGAGCCGGGGGAAAAACTACCTCTCACAGTGCTGTTTCAGCACCAAGGGCAGAACCTCGCCGGCACTTCCCACGGGATATAATAAAAGAAACTGCCTTCTTGCTGGGTTTTTGTTTGCTTTGTTGTTGTTTTAAAGGAAGGGGTCTGTCTGTCTGTCTGTTTGACATGAGTCTCTAAGGGCAGCCCAAGCTGACCTGAGATTCAATTCCCCTGCCTCAGCCTCCCAAGTCCTGAAATTACAGGTGTGCACTACCACAGCCAGCTCAAGATTTTGCTTGATTTGGTACAAATTTTGAGATAATGTCTCATATATTCCACACTGGTTCAAACTCACTATGTTGCCAAGGCAAGCTTGATTCCTGAGCATCCTGCCTCGCCTTCCTGAGTGCTAACAAGTTCTTTATGTTTTGAACTTTCTACCCACAAGCCAAGACTGTGGTACAAGTTTGTAAGCCCAGCACTCAGGAGGTGGAGTTCAAGTCATCCTTGGCTACATAGTGAGTTAGAAACAAGCCTGGGATACATGTGAGCCTGTCTCAAAAGTAATAAGTTCCACTCAGATGATTACATATTCATAAAGATGTTTAGAATGTGTTTTATGTCTGATCTTGGTTTGATATGGAAAGACACAGCAGCAGTTATAGCCCCTCTGACCTACTCAGTTGATCTAAAGGTATCCCATAGCCCCCAAAAGTCCTTTTTTGGCACTCCAGTCTATCATAGCACCCTTCATATGCTGTGGGGTGGGGTGGGTGGTGTGTGTGTATGTGTGTTCATGTAGGTGAACGTGCATGTGGGTACACCTGTGTATGGTGGCCAAAGATCAACCTTGGATGTTGCTCTTCAGGTGCCATCCACCTTCTTGAGGTCACACCCAGGCACCCATGCTTTCATGGCAAACACTCCACCTACTGAGCTGCTTCTTTTACTTGGAAAAAAATATCTCTGTCCCGCAAATCGAATCACTGAGAAAAAGAAGAATGTCAAAAGAACCAGGAAGAGTAAATGTATCCAGCAAGTACATTTGTATTCCAAAAATACACAATTCAAAAAAATGATCAAGATAAACAAGCTAATAAATAATAGAATGCTGTATGGTGAGTGCTGTGTGCTAGTCATATACTAGTCATGGGTGGGAATAACTCTGCCCCAAAGGAAAGTTTTACAAAGGCTGTAGACAGGGTACTGGAAATTGAGAGAAGTATGAAAGGTAGAGAAAAATGCCCTGGAAGAATATACAGTATCTTTGGAAATTCTGGAAATACTTTATGTGGCTGGAAAGCTGGGAGAGTCTGGAAAGAATCAGGCTAAATCAGATCACAAAAGGCTGAGCACAAGCTAAGAGGGAATGCAGTTCTGTGAGGGTGAAAGTCCGCTGAGCATGGACATGGTCTGATCAAACTGGCATTTGGGAAAGGTAGTTCAGGGGCTGGGGAGGCGGCTCTGAGGGTAGAGCAGAGGTTAAGAACCTGTTCAGTTCCCGGCACCCACATCAAATGGCTCACAACCACCTGTAACTGCAGCTCCAGGGGATCTCCTCTCTCTCTCTCTCTCTCTCTCTCTCTCTCTCTCTCTCTCTCTCTCTCTCTTCTCCCCCCTCTCTCTCTCTCTCTCTCTCTCTCTCTCTCTCTCACACACACACACACACACACACACACTTTAAAATAAAAATAAAATTATTTTTAAAAGAAAGATGGCTCCGACAGCAGAAGAGAGAACACTGGGAAAGGGGAAGGATTTCAGGGCACACAGGACGCATGGTCTCCCCATGGTCCTGCAGGGCTCTGCTCCGTCCTACTGTGGTTGGGCAGAATTTGTCTAGTCTGGATTTCAATAGCCACCTACCTATGTTCTACATTTGAATTGTGTCTTTCCAGATTCCTCCAAGAAAATAAAAGATGTGTTGACTGAGTTTAAGGAAGGTGGGAGCCTCAAGCAATGTGACCCACACAAGGTAAGACTATTTCCATTTCAAGTCTTTAAAGAAAAAAATAATTCTGTGTTCCAGCCTCTCCTCACTGGCGTCTTAACTTGCCTTGAAGACCTTGCTCTGAGACCCATGTTCCCCCAGGTCTCCAGTGAACTATTCATACCATCTGTGTTTCCCCATCCTTTCACGTGCCCACGATGTCCTACGAGACTCCAGCGTGCTTCTTCTGCTCATGACTCTTGCTCCTCCACTATCCTCATTCTCTGTTGACACTGAGAAGAGAGAAGCAAAACTCAGAGGCAGGCTCCCTGACCTGCGTTCCCCTGTGTCCATCATTCTGGGTGAGCTGTCTGTGCTCTGAGTCTGCATCTGCTCCTCCTGTGTTTGGATGATTGGTGGGCACTGAGGAATCAAGACCCCTCTCCAGCCTTCCCTTCTGCCCATCCCTATGCCTTCCATATTGGTCTGCCTGTATACATTAGATTTTTCCAGTGACACAAATGGCATTCTTTCTTCTCTATTTAGGAATTTTAATTTGTCTATATGCATCACCTCCACGTTCTATTCAACTTTCTCCAGAATCCTCCCATTCCTTCACAGATACCGCTAGTGAAGATACCATGTCACTGAATCCCATAAAGATGTTATTCAATGGTGCTGGATGCAATTTGTCAAACCCTCCTTCATCTTCATCATTTGTTTGTTTCAGGACACCACACTCTGAGGTGGTTTTTTTTTTCCCTCTTTCTCTGTACTTGACATTTCCCCTTGAAAATTAAATAGACATCACAGACTTACTGTGACCTAAATTGATGTCCCCTACCTTCCCCATAAAACATGTTTCTCTATCTGTCAGTGCATGACAATTTGATTAGCAATAGGTTAATAACTTGAGTGATTAACCTAGGAGTATATAATCATCATTGAGTTATTTCTTGCTCTCACTTCCCCATCTAGTTCAGCAGAGCGCGCGCACACACATACACACACACACACACACACACACACACACACACACACACTTCTACCTGTAAAACAGATGCACATCGTACTTTCTGCCTGGCTCCATGACCTGACTCATCGCTGCACCCTTGCGGTCTCCTCACTGGGCTCTCTGCCTCTGCTCTTGCTCTTTGAAGTTCACTCTTCACAAATATCCTGAGCGGTCTGTTAGAACATATGTCCGAGCTGTCATGCTTCCATTTCCCCCGGTTCCTACTCAGGACAATCTAGATCTCCTCTGTTCTCTGGCTTTATTTTCGCCTATTCTCCTTCCTTCAATCCTCTCTGCCATGTTAACTTCCTTGATGGTCTTAGACAAGTGGTGCTTGGTAACCTTTCCCAGCACCACCCCACTAGCTCTTCCTTTTCTCAGAATGTCTTCTGGCACATCCACATTCTCCATTTCTTCACTGTGGTGTTTTGAAAGAAAATGGCCTCCAGGAGATATGGCCTTGTTGAAGTAGGTATAGTCTTGTTGGAGGAAGTGTGTCACTGTGGGTTTGGGCTTTGAGGTCTTCTTTGCTCAAGCTTTACTCAGTGTGACACTCAGACCACTTCCTGTTGCCTGCAAGATGTAGGACTCTCAGCTCCTTTTCCAGCACCATGTCGGCCTGGATGTGCCACCATGTCCCACCATGATGATAATGGATTGAACCTCTGAACTGTAAGCATACAATTAGATGTTTTCCTTTATAAGAGTTGCCATGATCATGGTGTTTCTTCACAGCAATAGAAACCCTAACTAAGACAGTCACCTTTTTTATCCAACATGTAAAGGCTTCCTTTGTCATGTTTCCTATTCTATTCCATGCTCTCATTTTCTTAGTACCTCTCACCATCTGTCATGCTAACTAATATATTAATTCCTTGTCTTTTTCACTATATTTGCTCACTGCTATGTCTCCAGTGTCCAGGAGAGTATTTGGCTCATAGCAAGAATTTGACAAATGCTTTTTGAATGAGTAAATGAATGCAAGGCCTCTTCCTGTTTTCGAGTTCAAGGCATGTAATATTTCTTAGGTATGCAGGCACCATGCTGGGCTCTTTAGAGGAGCCAGAGATCGTGAAGAAAGTGTCTCCCTTCAGGAATTCCATATTACTGCCAGGGTCAAGTTGAGTCTCAGTCCTTGAATCACATGGTTTTAGGTTAGCCATTAACCTCTGCCATCTCCCTACAACGTGAGTTTGTATACTATTTCATTGAGTCTTAATCCCTTCATCTGTGGACTGAAGCTAATGATAATATTAAAAGTTTGAGGGTAGTAGGGGAGTGAATTAAAAGAAAAAGAATTTTGCAAACTATTGAATACTTTATAGGAATGTTGGTACTTCCCGTCTACATCCCTTCCCACAATGCCTAATCCCCTCCTCCCTTTTCCATGCTGCCAGGTCATTTTACGGAGACATACTGGAGAAAAATAGCAGCTCAACAAAACTAATATGGAAGAGGCTACTCTTTACCAATCCACATTGTCTTTCACTCAACAAACCCGAGCCAAGGCCTTCTCCACTGGCTCCCAGGAAGGAATCAGCAGAAAAGGGTTTGGGACAAAACACCAATCACTGGGATACCTTAGAGCGGGAGGGGGTTGGCAGAACAGGAGAGAACACACCACTTCAAAGAGCATTCCCTAGGAGAAGCCACACAGAGCAGCAAAGAACTCACTGCCCCAAGCCTCCCACCTCCAACTCCAAAAAGAGGGAACAAAGGCTGGCTGGCGGGGGCTGGTAATCAGCCTGTCTGCCTGGGAGCTGATGTGTGGGAGGGGAATAATTTGGTCAGGGCCACCACCGATGTGAAGGCCAAGAGGAGCTTTCAGAAGCCGGGAGCTTGTCTATCATGAATGTGCAGCCGCCCTCACACCCCTCAGGGCTGGGCCCCTCTCTTTGTACGCCTGGACCTGCTGCATCCCAGGGAGCTTTGCTTCTCTCCTATCCTTCTCTCACACTGCACGTCTGACTTCTGGTGGGTGTAATGCCATGGCATGAGGTTAGAAGCAACAAGGGTTTCATTTCTCTTTGCTTGATGGCTTCCCGTTGCTAAAATGTCTTAGTGAGAAAGGAGTTAGCTGTGGGCAAGGGTGGGTTGCTGGAGAAGCTAGAGTGAGAAATGAAATTTGCAGAGGGGCAGGTCTGGAGGTGATGAACGTGCCCCCGCCTCCATCACTATGGGATCCTCTGGAGAGATGAAGCGTGATGACAGCTATAGAGTGAGTGAAGCCCAACAGAACAAAAAAAAAGGTGGTGGCTTAGTGGTGCTCAGACACACTGAGCACAGCTTCCAGCTGGGCAGTATGCACGCTGACCTTGAGCGGGCTTTACAGACATGAGTAATGGCCCTCCCCACCTTGCACCGTTTCCTCATGACAGTGAACAGTAGTTTCTTCAGCTTCTCTCCTTCTAGACCTGGGGCAGAATTTACAGGCCCTCTTAAAACAGGCTGCAGCCACAGCACTTGCCCGGCAGGTTGCCTCATGGATTTGTAGCTCCGGAGAACACATTGGTGATGGGGAAGGTGATGGTTCCATCCCAGTGTGCCTCCTAATGGCTGGTGGGCATAATATTCAAGCCCTGCTTACCCAGTCACTCACTTAACGTTGGGTAAGCAGTCACTGTTCTCAAGGGGTGCTTGTAAGGAACTGTCTAACCTATATATCACTTTTAGAGGGACACACAGTCAGTCTCTCTTGCTCACTGAACTTGGGGTGCTCAGAGGCAGTGTCTGGGAGTACTGTGCTAGCCTAGGGATGTGAGATAGAACACATAGAAACAGTAACAGACAAGGTATCCGAAGATCCGGCTTCTGGGTCATCCTACATCTAGTGGGCTGGGACAAGTCACCAAATGTCCTGAGCATCAGTGGCATAAGAAGATCCAGATCCTCTGTGGATTTTCTGATTTGAATGTTCTGTGTTGACTCTAGGCCATTTCCCATAGGATGCTGGAGTTGAATCATGAATGTGTAGGCATGAATATTTGGTCATCATTACTTTCTAAGAGTTCACATCCTGTTCTCATCCTGTGGCACTCAGCACTGCTGATCATGTATTACAGTTATTTCAATACCTTTACCTGTATATACTGAACACTGACTCAGAGAATGGGCCACTGGTGGCCAGCACTACAGCAGGCAATTCCTTTGATGTACCTGTTGGGAAGCCAATATCTACTCAAATATCTATCAGGAAATATTTTGGTGAATGGTTCAAGAGACAAAAATGAAATGAGGCATTCTGATTATTATCCAAGAGCTCTGAATCTAGTCTGAGAATATGTATCAACTAGCTGTGTGAATCCAGAACTGCATCCGTGAGTTTCAGAAATCCAGGTGCAGGAGATCCCAGTGGGTTTCAGGCAGATGTGACACCCAGATTCAGCTTTAAAGCAACACTAGAATTTTAGCAGTTAAAGAAAGAAGTGGGAGCTGGGCCGTGGTGGTGCATGCCTTTAACCCCAGAGCCAGGCGGATCTCTGTGAGTTCGAGGCCAGCCTGGGCTACAGAATAAGATCTAGGACAGGCACCAAAACTACACAGAGAAACCCTGTCTCAAAACAAAAAAAGAAAAGAAAAGAAAGAAGTGGGTTGTGAGCTTGCTTAGGAAAGAACAAGGGACTGTGGGGACAGGATGTGTAGTCGCACCTAACAGATAACAAGAGAAAAAGGCAGATGGGCTGAGAGTTTGAAGTGACTCCACATCTAGGCAGGCCGGAGTGGAATTACAGAAAAGATTCTGAATCCCAAAAGTCCCAGAAAGCGCATCAGTACCCATGATGACTAACTGGACTGTAGAAACATTATTTCTATATTAATATATATTTAAGCTTCTATCTATATCCCCTTGGGTTCCTCTAAGTTCCTGTATGCCTGATATCTCAAATAATACAGGACATCAGTCATGCATCAGCAGCTCTCAATTCTCCCATGGGCAATTAGAAGCCATGGAAATTTTTTTTAAGTGGGAAATCAATCTTCTCACAGTTGTGCTTTGGGAAAATCAGCCTGACATGGCTGGGTACAGCAGATGGGAGGAGCACCAGGGGGAAGTGGGAGCAAGGATGCCTTCAAGAGGCATTGCTGGGGCTGGAGGGATGGTCAGCAGTTTAGAGGCTTATTGCTCTTACAGAGGACCCAGGTTTGATCCTGTTTCCACGTGTTGCTTCCCAGCCATCTGTAACTTATAGCTCCAGTTCCAGGAGATCCAGTTCCATGAGATGCCTTCTTATAACTTCCATATGTACCAGGCATGCATGTGATGCACACGTGTACATGCAGATAAAACACTCATGCACAAAATATAAAATAAATCTTTTCTAAAAATTAAGAAATAGAGGCATTGCAATGGTCTGGCTAAAAACACATGAAACTGAAGTCAGAGTCTGGTGAAGGCATAAGGGAAAATGGACCTAGAAAGGGTCTAGGTGAGTCAGGTGCTGTAAAAGAATTAATCCTGCAGAATGAAGGCACAAGAACCAGTTCCGGGTCACTGAGAGGTCAAAGCTGAGTTTGGAATATTGGCATCAGTGTTAGCAGAAATGGAAGTCAGGAACAGGACCTAACTAAGGAGGATACCTGAGAGGCTTAGAGGTCTTCTGGGCTGGCACTAATCATCGCAGAAGGGGCGCTGAAGGTGGAAGAGCATCCCATCCCAGGGGGGATTTGGTTGGGTGGCCATGCCACTCCTGCACTATCCCCAAAGGACTCCATACCTAACACCAGGGACTTCCACCCCTGCTTGTTGGTGTTACACTATTCATAACAGCCAGAGAAGAGAACTAGCCTAGCTATCCATCAGCAAAAGAATGGATAATGAAAATGTGGTGTGTATGCACAATAGACTTTTACTCGGCTATAAAGAGAAATGACATTATGAAATCTATAGGAAAATGGATGGATCTGGAAAATATTACATTATGTGAAGTGACCCAAACTCACAAAGACAAATATCACACGGTCTCTCTCGTATTCAGATCCAAACTTTAGTGTCTCTGTGTGTGGGAATAGGGGATTATAGATTGGTTATAGACTATGAAAGCAGATTGGAGACCATGACGGGAGGGCAAGAGGTATTGAGAAAGAACGTAGAGGAAAGCGAAAGTGGTCATGTGACATGAGAGCAGAGAGGAGGGAGGGGTGGGGTGCACAGAGGAAGGATGGGGGATGAGGGGAGAACAGGAGCAAAGAAACACAATACAAGCTGATTTTGTTTGAAAAAAGCCAGGTGTGGTGGCACACACCTTCAACCCCAGCACTAAGAGGCAGAGGCAGGCAGATCTGAGTTCAAGGCCAGCCTGGTCTACTGAGCAAGTTCCAGGACAGTCAGGGCTACAGAGAAACCCTATCTCAAAAACAAGAAAGGAAGAAAGGGAGGGAGGGAGAAGGGAGGAAAAGAGAGAGAAAGGAAGGAAGGAAAGAAAGACAGACAGACAAAAGAAAGAAAAATGTCATAATGAGTGAAACCTAATTTTTACTCAGACACATGCCGCCCAGCCTGCTGCTTTTCTGGACAGGAGACACCTGCTTTGAGGGACCTCATTCTGGTGGCTTTGATGCTTCTCACCCGGATCCTCTCCAGTCACCTTGAGCTTTGTTGTTGTTGTTGTTTGTTTGTTTCCCACCACGTTGTATTAGAATTTGTTTAGCTAGACTTTTTGTTGTGTTTTGTTTTGTGACAAGGTCTCCCTACATAGCCCTGGCTGTCTTGGAACTCACTACATACACCAGGCTGGCCTCAAAGTCAAAGATCACCTGTGTCTGCCTCCCAAGTGCTGGGATTAAAAGGCATGCACCTCCACAGCCTGCCGCTAAACTTTCTTTTTAATACCTTCTTTTTCAGAAACATTTCATTCTGGTTGTTTCCATTTGGTGCTAGCTTAAAACTATAGTTTAAAGCAGTGCTTGTCAGTTAAAGTAGTATGAAAAGATAAGGCAAAGGAGCTTTTGAAATAAAAGAATGAACAGCAACATCATTAGGAAAGACTCGAACCAAATAGGGAATGAAGAGTATCAAAACAAAACCTCAGTGTGGAAAGTAGCTTGGAGAAGAGAGGGTCAAATTCCTCAGAGAGCTGAGCTGAGAACCTCAACAAGAGAAAAGTGCCCTTGAGACCTCCAGGGAAGCAGGTTCTGAGGCGAGAGGCAGGAACCCAAACAACGTGGAGTTCAAGGAGAAAGGAAGGCCAGTGGGGTCTCTTTGGAGAAATTAAGGGGGGAGGGAAGGATTCCCTTGGCATGTGCTTGCAGGCAGAAGACAAGCAAGATGCCATCCGGAGACACTGAGGGCAGTGGGTGGGTGATGTCGGAAAGGGGATGAGATGACTCTGTCATTGTGTTCTGGAAAAGAGCAGAAGGGACAGTCTGAGGTAATGATACTGTACAGACAGACAGAGACAGAAAGAGAATGCAGCAGAGAAGCGGAGACTTGGGACCGAAAGGGGACACAGAGTGCAGGAGAACCTGAGAACCTTCACAGTAAATGTCAATCTATCGTGTACTGGGTTCTTTTCATCTGGAAATTAAGTAAATAAATGAGTAAGTAAACAGTCTGTGTCCAGCTGCATCAGGCTTCTTCTACATTGCAAACGAGATCTCCAGGATGGCCCTGGACTTAGCGGAGACTGGTTCTGAGTTCCCAATAGAGCCCACACCTGACTCTACACATTCAAGGCTGCTCCTGATTCTGGGAAGGCTTGCCAAACCCCCAGAATATGAAAGGGGTTAAATTCTATCAGCATTTTCCAGAGAGCACCGAGTAGGTTTCCAGAAAAGGATTCTATTCTCCTGGTTGTGACTATTCAAAGAGGCCAGCCCAGCAGCTCTTAGGGCAGCGCTTCTTCACATGGTTGCTAGGAGCATCTGTGATTTGATGAGGCTCCAACACCATGAAAGCACACGCCAGAGATGACTCACAGCAAACTGTTGTTGTTATTGTTAGTGGATGTTTGCTGAGGGCGGCAGCTCTTTCTGGCAATGGATGCTCAGAGCCTGGGACCAGATGCCAGGCGGTATCGAGAAAAACACAACAGGGACAGGGTCTAGTTTTTGGCATGCCCCTTGGTTCTACCTTCTGTCCTTAGCTTCCTGCTTTCCTTGATGCCTAAAGCCTTCACAATGGCATGCTTTGGGACATGGCCTAGCCAAACACACACAATTCCTGTTCATCTTAGGAGCTGTCTAGAGAAGATGAACACTTTGAAAGCATTGTGGGATGAAGCCTGTTCCTTCTTCCTCAGTCTCTCCTACTTTCTGAGATCTGGACTCAAGAATCAGAGAAATCATGATAACCACAAAAGAACCTTTCTTTCCATGCTATTTTCTTCTTCATCATCCCCAGAATTTCAGAGCAGTGACTGAGTCCAGCTCCATAGATCCATGACCTTCACATGAGCCTGGACAAAGGCAGATCCCTAGAGCTCACCATTTATGAATCCCACTTCTTATACATGCTGTTGTGAATCCTTTGATAATTTCACTCTTACACGTAATGTGTTTCGATTGTATTCACCACCTACTCCTCTCACACCATTCCAACCTACGTGACCTCTTCTGGTTGACAGACCCAGAGTCTGGCTTTGCTGCCCATATACGCATGGGTGTAGGCCCATCCACTGAAGCATGGTAGACCTATCAGGGACCACCCCCTTGATGAAACCTCTTTCCCACAAGTCAACAACAGTCCATAGCTCCTCAGCTAGCAGTGAGGAGGCATAAGCCCATCTCCTCTCCATAGTGTAATGTTAACTGGCTTGATCCTATGCAGATCTTGTGCAGGCAACCACAGCAGCTGAGTTAAATGAGTTGAGCCATCCTGTATTGTAGGGAAAGCATTGTTTCACTTGGGTCCATCCAGGTCCACCCCAACATCTGACTTTCACAGTCTATCTACCCCTTCTTTCACAGTAGTCTCTGAGCCTTGGAGAGTATATCACCCCTACTTTTAACCCAAATTTATACCAAATGGTACCCTACTACAGAAGCCTTACTCTGTGCCTGATGGCCAACCACTGTGTTTTCTCTGTCTGCGCTCTGTCTGTGTCCCATCCCTGTCCCCTGTCCCTCTGATTCTCTGTCTCCTCCTGGCCTTTTCATTCCTTCCCCCACCAACCCCTTCACCTCCGGTCTCACCTGCCATTGCCCTGTCCCCTTTTCTTCTCCATCCTGTCCTTTCCCTTCCCTCTATTGACTTCTCTCTTCTTGCCCTTCTCAGCCCATTAGCTATGATGTCTTCAAGCTGTTCATGAGGGCATACCTGGAGGTGGACCTTCCTCAGCCACTGAGCACACACCTCTTCCTGGCCTTCAGCCAGAAGCCCAGACAGGAGACACCTGACCACCCAAAGGAGGGGGCCAGCAGTAGTGAACCCAATATCTCAGGTACAAGGACCAGCTTTCCCCAAGATGGGAGGATGCCAATCAGCTGCAACCCCTGGCCACAGGCACAGGCAGCGCACTAGAGGGGAACCTGAGCATAGTAACTTCTGTAAGGAGGAAGTGGGAGGGAGACAGAGCCAGGGACTCCTCCCTTTCTAGACCCTCACAGGAACATGTATCTGGTGAGTCCTTCAGCAAGAGGAATAAAAAGGGGGTGAGTCTGTCACTCGGGGTCAGAGGATAGGATGGGGCAAGAGGGGACACAAACTAACACATGGTAGAAAAATAAGAGCCTTCCTAGAGGGCTTCAGTCCATGATTAGAGACATTCAGCACACGTCCCAGCTAGACCTAACCAGGGGCTGTCAGAGGAAGGGAAGTCAGGGCCACTGTCTTACTGGAGTTTCAGAGGGCATGAGCCAAGCTGATAATAATTGTAGAACACAAACATAACCTACATGAACCAGAGCCCACAGGAAGCTTGCTGCATGCCCCTCTAAGGGTCTGGAGGGCATGGACTGGCCTTTACATCTTCTTTTTGTTCCCTAGATTATAATGCGGATAATGCTGCCAAAGCAGATGAGGCCTGCGCTCCAGACACTGGTAAGACACTGGACATGAGATTTGGGGGGTCTTAGTTAGGGTTTCTACTGCTGTGAAGAGACACCATGACCATGGCAACCCTTATAAAGGAAAACATTTAATTGGGACTGGCTTACAGTTCAGAGGTTCAGCCCATTATCATCATGATGAGAAGTGTAGACAGATTTCTAAACAGTCTTATTAAATAAGAAACACAGAGCCAAATACAGTGGTGCAAGCCGTAGCGATCAGAACAATAGCCGCCAACTAACCTTAGCTCACCACCTTGCTGTAACTTCCCAAGAAAGCCTCTTCCTGTCTAATCTGCGCCTTTATTGCCTTCCTGTTCTGCCTTCTCATTGGCTCTAAGCTCAGCCACATCACTTCCTCATCACTGCCTGTCTATACAGACCTCTAGGTCTCTATGGTTGGTACTGGGATTAAAGGCTCATGTCACCATGCTTGCCTGTGTCCTTGAACACACAGAGACTCTGCCTGCCATGTAATTAGATTAAGGGCGTGTGCTACCACTGCCTGACTTCTGTTTATGGCTGGCTATGACCTCTGATCTCCAGGCAAACTTTATTTAATAACATACAAATAAAATGTGTCATTTCAACACAAATAAAATATCACCACAGAGAAGCATGGCAGCATGCAGGCAGACATGGTACTGGAGAAGGAGCTGAGAGTTCTGTATCTTGATCCACAGGCAGCAGGAGACTGTGTCCCATACTGAGCATAGCTTGTGTATATGAAACCTCAAAGCCTGCCCCTACAATGGCATACTTCCTCCAACAAGGCCACACCTCCTAATAGTGCCACTCCCTGTGAGTCTATGGGGCCAGTCCTATCTAAACCACCATGGGGGAGGAGAAGGAACTAGTTGGTTAGCTGGGTTATTTATCCATATAATTGATGGATTCTAAGGCTCATTAAAGATTCTTACCTCCCTTATCTAGCACAGAGGAGGTCAAGGCTTGGGACAGGTTACCAGATATTTATTTCTGATAAGTTTCATGCAAGGGATGAGGAGGAGCCTTCACAGGAAGTGTGGGAGTGGATGGGAGTCTGTGTGCCAAGATCTGGCTCTCAGGCAGAAGTGTACCTGATTCTACATTCTACCAATGGACAGCTGGAGTGAGTAGGGCAAGTGTGTAAGAGTATGTCCTGATGGGCCAACAAACGATGCTCATGAGGGGCTGGAGAGATGATCTGCAGTTAAGAGCATTAGCTGTTCTTGCAAAGGACTCAGGTTGGAATCCCAGCACCCGAGTAGCAGTTCACAATAGTCTGTGACTGCCTGATGCCCTCTTCCTGCCTCCATAGGCACCAGGCACACAAATGGTGCACAGATACATATGCAGAAAAGACATCCACACACATAAATTGAATTAAATTTTAATTTTAAAACAGAAATATCCGTGCCATTTTTGAACAAGTTGGAGAGTTTCTAGTAATTACTAAAAGAAGCCAGCGAAAAAATTCGTTTTGAAAATCTGTTTTCTAGGTACCTGCTTATTTCATTTTCCTCTGGCCTTCGAATTTATATTGCTTCACACAACAGAGCCAAGGAGACCTTTGTGGGGCTGGGGATTCAATCCAGACTTGTGCAGCCTCGAATCTCTGCTCTCTTTCTGCACAGAGTGAGGAAGCCAAGGGGCCAGGCGGTCTGCTCCTTTCAAAGGTGCCATTTTAGTTAGTCCCTGGTGGAGCTGCTGTAGCACCTAAGGTCCATTGACCCACCTCTGGTGCAGCAGATCCAGAATCTTCCCTAACACGTTTATAACTGAGAAGCCATTTCTCTGTGCTCTTGACAGACCAAGGTACTGGAGGGGACAGCATTCTCCATCCTTGATATTTGCTTTCATGTCCAATAAACATGTCCTGGTCCCTCCCCATCTGAACTGGACCAGGCAATAGAATATGTTGGTTAAGAATCTGGACCTCATTCCCAGCTGACTGTACCTAGCAGATAGCTGCGGGCCTGTTTGAGCAATGTCTGTGTTTTGCTGTCACCTCTGTAAAGCAAGATGATAATAAGTATTGTTATGTGGGTTGAATGGGTTAGCAACTATCCAAAGGCTTAGAATAGTGCCTGGCCCGTAGTAAATGTTCAATAATATCAGCAGTTAGTGTTGCACCACACTCTAGTTGAACATTCTGCCCTTAGCTCATTACAGTCAGCCAGACTATTCCTTGAGTCCACAGCCCCAGCCTCCTGGTGGGCCAGCTTGGCGTCCTGTTCTGATGGGAAGTCACTTGTGGACTATGCACTTTGCTCTTAGGTTTCAAATACAAAGACTCAGAGAGGCAGACCCTCCAAGGATCTGTGCACAGGATCATATTGTTGAAACCATTTATATACACACAAAGGTGAATTGCAGCTCTTGGGATGAACACTGAGGATAAAGAATGCAGTCCCATCCTATTTTTGAACATGTGTCAGATGAAGTAGGTAAGAGGTACCATGGCTACAAGAGAACAGGAGCAATTTCAGGAGAGACCTGGGATGAGAGCCTCTTCAACTGGACATTAGCTGTAATCCTGACCTTTTTCTTTTCCTTTCCCAAGAGAGAAACTAGAAGCTTTATGGGGCTTTCAGTGTTTCGCAGGATTGATAAGTTAGTTAGTTGGGGTGTGTCGTTGTTTTTAAATTTACTATAGAGCTGGATGCTGTGGGGTGTGTGTGTGTGTGTGTGTGTGTGTGTGTGTGTGTGTGTGTGTAATAAAATACATGCTGGAAGTCCAACTTCTCAGGAAGCAGAGGTGAGAAGATCACTTGAGTCCATGAGTTCAAGGCCAGACTAAGCCACATGGAGATTTCACCTAAAAAGAAAAGCGAGGGACCACAGAGATGGCTCAGCTGTTAAGAGCACTTGCTGCTCTTCTAGAGGACCTGAGTTCACTGCCACCACCCATATCTGGTGGCTGTAACCTTGCTCCAGGGGATCAGAGGCCAGATCGGGCACACATACTCATGAATGCATATCCACATACAGACACTCCCACTATACATAACTGAAAACAACAAAAGCAAATCTTTTTTAAGAGGCAGGAGAAGAGAGGGAGAGGAATAGGAAAGAGGTAGAGGGAGGGGGTGAGATACCGGAGAGAGGGAGAAGAGAAAATTAACACCACATGGAACTCAGAACATGCTTTGGAAAGAGAAGGCTATCAAGGCAGCGTGTGGAGCTCCAGGAAGCAAGGATGAAGGGAACCGTGGCCTTCCTGATGCCTTTGGTGGGTAGCTGGAGGGAAGACTTTTCAAGGCTGTTGGTGCGCTCTCTCCTGCCAGCACCCTTCAACTAACTCCACTAGTCCAGGGCCACTGGCGGAATGAGTTGAAGGCACAAGTTAGTCTTACATCTCATATGGACTAACAGATCAAATTCGGACAGAAAACCTTCTCCCACAGGGAGGAAAAGGCAAGTTTTTAAACTTCCAGCCCCAACTTCTTACCCCAGCACTTGGAACTTCCAGAGAAACCTTCAGGTTGCATTTCATGTCTTAAGGCCCAAAATAATGGGAACAGCATTTGTTTTGGTGGCTAAGGAGACAGTATCGAAGAACTCACAGAGGGGAGGTCGTAAGATATTTGACGACGGGTGGACATCCATCGCCCTGCTCATTCACAGTGGCTCTATCATTCTGAGTCTCAAAAAGAAAGTTCTACAGACTTCCTCCTGGAGAAGTGATTTGTCATGCACCGTTTTGTCTGCATATGGTGAAGAAAAACACCAAGCCTTATGGGTTAAATCATGAAAGGCAATTATCTGAGTTGGAGCCTGGGGAGATATTTAATTTTTTTTCATATTTTTTTAAACTGGGGATTTAAAGAATAATCCATTTTCTGCTAGATTTCCTTCAATAGATGGATTAATGCCTCTGTTTACAAAAAAAAATAAGAATTAGGACTAGAAAAAGGCTTCACAGGAAGCTCCTTCCTACAGGAGGCAAGTCCTAGACTCAGTTGTGATCTGGCCATCTCTGGAAAATGTCAGCCTTTTCCTGTTGTTCAAGTAGACACCGGAAGATGCTAGATTCTGATTGGCATGGCCTCTACCAATCATAGCTTCCTATGCTCAGATGTAGCACAGCCCACCTTAAGTCATCCCTTCCCAGAGCAGGGCAGAAGAAAGGGTCTTTCACAGAGTGCACGTACTGACCCAAAGCCCTCCAGAGTCACTGACATTTGTCCCCTCACAATAGGAAAAGGAAAAATTCTGGTCCTTGGGATTTTATTTTGTTTCTTAACCTGTTGAGCTTTTTCAGCAACCCACATATCTGAAGGAAATACCCTGCTTTTTCAGTCTTTACAATTATAAAAGCAGTAAACTCACACTGTAGACAATTTGAAGAGTAACCCCTAGACCCCTCCAAATGAAACAACAAACAATAAAGATAATAGAGATTGGTGGTTGTCTGAGTCCAGGGTAAAGAGATGAACAGCCAAGCCCAGAGGAACTTCAGGGTGACTAGATTCCTCTGCACAACATTACAGTGATAGACATGTGTCCAAATCCTTTGTTCACACCCACGGGACACACAGTTACCATGTGACCTCTACTGTGGGCTGCAGACTGTGAGTGACAGTGATGGGCCAATGCAGGGCCACCAGTTATGACAAGTACAGAACTCTTTGTGGCATGTTGATCATGAAGGTAGCTACGTACCTGGGGGGCCACAGGGTATGTGAATGAAATCTCTGTACCTTTACTAGTTTTGCTATAAACCTAAACTGCTCTTTAACAAATTTCATCTTGAAAAAAGAAAACTGAACCCAACCATATTTACAGTTAAATGTGTATGATCTTGTAGTTTTTTTTTCAATAGATTTCTTACATAATTGGGATCAAACCATATTTAATTTTGAAGTTAGATTTGTTTTTCACTTAACATTATAGTTACAAACATTTCTGTCGTTCAAGACTTGGAGTGAACCTCAGTTTTATTGCAATGACCTCTTTTAATGGGTTTAAAGAGAAATAGGTTGAGCCTGGCAAATGAGCCCACCTGAGCAAGACACACACCATTTATTGCAAACCCAGAGCTAGAGTCCCAAAGTTCTCCACTCTGCCACACTGCCCCACTGGAAGTCAACAAGGACTGCAGAGGCTAGGAGCAAAGGCAGAATGGGCAGATGAACCCCACCTCAGGGAAGGGGCTTACAACCGGGCACTGGATGAGAGCTGATGTGGTACAGAAGAGGCCATTTGTCTTCGGTCACTGGGAGATGCATTTAGATGACTGGAGGTTTGGGTACTTCATATGTGGGAGCCTGAGAAGGAAAGACAGTAATGGGATAAGCAGTGTCTAGCATCTCCATGCAGGAGTAAACTAAACCTGCTTATGAACTAGAACTCATGATCCACCCAGAACTCGAGTAATTGGACCATCTTCAGGAAAAAGTAATGTTCGTACACAGCTCAGCTGAACTGTAGTTGGCAGAAAATAAACTACACACGTTTGTATTATAAAATCGAAATCTTCTGAGGTATGCGTGCATCTGTAGAAGCCAGCAGCACACCAAGAGAAAGAGCACATCCCACCATGTAGGAAAGATTTCTTGGTGGGTCCCTTCTCCAGTCATGCCCCACCCCAAGCACTCTGTGATCTGCCCCTGTCACTAGGGAGGTCGCTGCACCATCTGGACTCTCTGTGAGCAGAATCATGCAATAGTTCCTTTCTTAGCTCTTACTTCTTTTGTTCAGCATAATCATTTTGATATTTAACCATTTGTGTATGTTAATATGTTAATTGTCAGCATATTTTGGTTGTTAATTATTCGGGTTTTTTTGTTTTTTTGTTTTTTGTTTTTTGGTTTTTTTTTTAGAGACAGGGTCTCTCTGTGTAGCTTTGTGCCTTTCCTGGAACTCACTTGATAGACCAGGCTAGCCTCAAACTCACAGAGATCCACCTGGCTCTGCCTCCCGAGTGCTGGGATTAAAGGCATGTGCCACCACCTCCAGGCCTTGGTTGTTAATTAGTATACTAACAGATAGAGTTTCCATAATTATTTCATTTCTTGGGGCAGGGACTTTTGTACAGCTTCCATTTTGGGATTATTACCAAAAAAAACTTGTAAATACTCTTTTATAAGCCTTTGTTGGGAGAACTTTCATTCCCCTTGGGCAAACACCTTGAAATGGGATACCAGATATAATGTAGCAGGTACTGTGCACATTTCCATTTATAGGAAATTGACAAGCTCTTTTTCAAGACCATTGGGCCATTTACACACCTGGCTACACAAAGGCCCCTGCTGCTCGGTCCTTCATCAACATCTGCATTTCTCATTGCTCTAATACACGGAGGGTGGCCTCTCACTATGTTTGCATTTTCCTGGTGGTGTCCTGTCATGTGCTCAGTAGACCAACGGTCATCTATGAATCATCTTTTACAAAAATGTTCAAATCTTTTCTTTTAACCACTGATCCTCTCCCATGCCCTAACAGGGTCTTTTAAAGAACAAAATTTCTTAATTTTTAAAAGAAGTATTGGCTCTGTGAGTTCAAAGCCAGCCTGATCTAAAAAGTGAGTTCCAGGACAACCAAGGCTACACAGAGAAACCCTATCTTGAAAAACAAACAAACAATAAAAAAGAATTATTTATTTTACTTTATGTGAATTGTGTGTGTATGGATGTTTTGCCTGCATGTATGTGTGTGCACCACATTCATGCCTGGTGCATATGGAGGTCAGAAGAGGGCTTCAGATCTACAACTGGAGTAATGGTAGTTGTGAGTCACCATGTGGGTCCTAGGAATTGAACCAGAGTCCTCTGCAGGAGCAAGAAATGCTTTTAACCCTATCTCCATAATTTCTTAATTTTTATTAAATACAATTCAATGTGTTTTTTTATTTTATGAAATCTGCTGAACTCATGATGAGAAAAAACTGGTATCTTAAAACTCTGGGTCTAATCCTTTAGCACAGTGTCCCTTCATTTAAGTCTCTGCTAACTTCTACTTAACACATTTAGTTAACATTGTGCAGCTTCTTCATCTCTGTCTGTGAAGACTGTTGACACGCACCCTCTTATGATGTCTTTGATTTGGGTCTTGCAGCAAGGCTGCTCTTTTTAAATGAGTTGGGTAGGATTCTTACCCCTTAGGTTTTCTGGGAGAATTTGTATAGAATCTTTATCGACTCTTAATGCTGAGTACAGACTGTTTTTGCATTTCAACAAATATCCTTATGCTGTTTTAGGGTAAAATGAGATTACCTGGAAATAGTCACCAGTATCCATGTACCACTGAACATCCAGAGCTGATGCTACCTCACTGTTGAGGCAGTCCTTTTGCGTCCCCTACTGGTAACATGTGGATTCTCATAACATATAGATGCTCATTCTCATCAATGGAACTTTTCTTTTCATCCCAGAGTTTGTCTCTCTGGTCCTGCTTCTTCCCATACCAGCATTCCAACCATAACCACCCCCATTGCCCAGCCTCAGGCAGTTTCCTCCCCAGGGAGGAATAATCCCCACTCAGCTGTAGAACTGAAGATGAATCCACCTGCAATAAAGGAGCCTTGTACATAACTCTATGTAGCTCCCCAGTCTCCACTCCAGGCTCCCACCTCGTCCTCAACTCACAGAGAATGCCAGGATCTGCCAGAGTGCCCCTCCCTCCCCTGGTACAACATGGAAACTTCTTCCAAATGCTAAGATGCTAGGGGGCATCTCACCTCTCACTTGGCTCCGATTTTCTCCAGGCCCTGTTTGAAATATAACATCCTATGAACATTTGCTCCATATCTTCTGACCAGGTACTAGTTGAGTCAGGTGGGACAATACATCTGGTCCTGTGTTGCTCTGAGTTACAGACCAAGTGGGAGTCACGGATGGTGTTTTAATGGATGAGTAACCGGAGCACACAGCAATGACTTGGGGCATTAGGGACTCTGCAGTACCAAGGACCATATTCTCATTTCTTTACCACATGGTTGTGATGAATTTCCATGGCATTTCTTCCAGGGATGATTTTAATAGTTTGGTTGCATAAGTAATTTCATCTCAATCCCCCCAACTCACTGTCTCTGTTGTTATCTCATTCACACGATTTTTATCTCTACTGCTCACTTCTGAGGCTAGAGGTCATACCTTCTTGCAACTCCAGAGTGTCTTGTCCGATAGAAAATTACCTTCAAACCTCTGGCTCTGTGAGACTTCTGGGTGAAGCTTCCTCTCTTCGTCTTTCTGTCTTCCTTCCTGTGTTGTGTAGGCTCCATCGGGGTCTCTTCACGGGCCTCTGTAACACACAGGGACCTCTCATTTCACTACCATCAGTCTGACGCAGGACTGGGCAGGCCTTCTCTCTCAGCTCTGCTGTCCTGGGGCTTTCTCCTATCGTGTGGCTCTCTGGCTCTCGCAGCTGCCTCCTCTGTCCAGGTTGGCAGCACACACTGCTTGTTGGCATCATGGTGCCTCCATTGGCTTGCTCACTGGTAGTGTTCTGTTTAGCCCATGGTCAGTCGTGTCCCTGTGGTGTACATCCTACTGGTTATGAAAAGAGTCCTCATGGGTATGAAAGTAGCCAAGCTAGGGAGAGAAAGAACAAAGTACCTCAGAAAATAGAATTTACATAGTGAAAAATAACTCCCAGTATCCTTACTGATAATAAAATTTGTATTTCTGAACTAGGAGAAATAGTGTGTGTGTGGGGGGGGGTACTTTTCCTCATGGAGCATACAGCAAGTCGCTTTCTGCGTTTTCTCGCCAAACAGTTCAAGTTTCCCATTTCTGAAATGGGATGATTGTCAGTAGGGTTTTGGATATCAAGCTCTTATCGTTTATCATTAAGTGCATTTGCAGATGAAAATCACCAGCTACCACATCCTTGCATGGCTCTCGGGACTGACCTACCTGGGACAGTGAGGAAATGAAGGGATGAAAGCCATAGGGATGCAGAAAAGCTGGGATTCGACAGTCTAGGTTCCGATGGAGAAGCCACAGGTCCCTAGAAGCTTAGCAAAGTGTTTATTAGATGCAGTTTAACAAAGAGGTGTGGCTATTGCACACCAGCTGATCAAGGGAGTGGGTTCATTACATCAGCTGAACAAGGAGACAGGTTTCACTAACTCAGTGGACACACTCTCTGTAGGGGAGCAGTCTTCAAGAGGTAAATATGGTGGGGGGAACCACAGTGAACACTTTCTGCACACACAATCAACACCCATATGTGAACCAGAGGAAGGCTTTGCCATCTCTCTGAGCCTCACCTGAGGAAGGCTTTGCACTCCCATGAGTCTGAGGCATTGGTCCTTGACGCGGCTGGTTCAAGTCAACAGCATACACCCACAGAGGACATCACATTCTTTCAAGGCTTCCTTAGCTCTCCACTAAGAAATGGTATAAATGTGGTGAAACCCCACCTAGAATTACTTCTGTAAATTAAGCATTTAGAGTAGTTTGTAAAGTGATAATTTATCTGTTTCCTGTGTTATCACCAGGATTCACTGTTTCTTTTCCTGAAAATTCAGAGAATGGATAAACTGCAAGGAAATAGACTCCTAAATGGATCAAAATTGAAGCCATTCCTAAAAAATAACTACAGCCTGTATGTCTGCGGCCACACTACATAATATGTATTAATTACATTTCTAAGATGCCTAAAGAACATTCTCACCTCAACCATGAAGAAGATGGGACTGTAAGGAGGATTAATGTTTACTAACGTGGAGGTCCTTGGATGCCCCCCTTCTGTCTTTCAGAATCAAAAGTGGCTGAGACACAAGCATTGCCTAAAGCCCTGGAGGCTCTAACCCTGTGGGAAGATCCTGATGTTCTGTCTTCAAGCTCAGATGCTCCCATGGTGTACCTGAAAGATGTTGTGTGTTACTTGTCCCTGCTGGAGACAGGGAGACCTCAGGATAAGCTAGAATGTAAGTGCTCACCTGTCTAGGGCCTCAGCATGGTTCCTGAGTCATTCCTTATACAGTGGAGATGTATCTGGTCCCTGGGGAGGTTTCTCTGTCTCTTCACTAGCAGTGACAATGTGTCCTAGGATCTACCCAGGTCATAGCACCAGCATGGAAGTTGGGAAGGGCATCTGAGACCTTGGCCATTTGAAAGAGAGAGCTTGCTACCAAGGTCTCAAGATTGCTCTGTCTGGCAGGGTTCCTGGGTTTCTCTAAGCAGAAAGCCATTGACTTATCCTGGTCATTATTTTTTCTTAAGAAAAGATACTCAACACCTGATCTTCACCTATGTGAGCCCGGAACTCCATAACTACAGGATGTCCTTCTTCCCTTCCTTGCCTCCCTATTCTTTCCCATTTTATTTTATTTTATGTCATTTATTTTAAGGTTTTTCTCTGTAGTCCTGATCATCCTGGAACTCACTATGTAGACCAGGATGCCCTGAATCCCCAGAGATTGGCCTGCCTCTGCCTCCCGAGAGCTGAGATTAAAGGCCTATGCCTCCATACCAGGAAATCACTCTGTTCTTTCTTCCTCCCTTTCCTCTGTCCCCTTCCTCCCTCCCTCTCTCCATACCTCCCTCTCCTTCCTTCCTTTCCCTTGGGTTCTAAGAAGTCTCAATCTTGGTAGAATGTGTTTCCGTTTCTCCACCACCCCCTTATACTCGAGTTCTCTGCTCACTAGAAGAGTTAGGTTTGGTTTTGCAACACTTCAAAGTCAGTTTCAAAACACCTTAAGATGCTGAGGATGGTGGCACATGCCTGTGATGGGTCTCTGAAGTCAAGGAAAGCCTGCTTTACACAGTGAGCTCAAGGCCAGCCAAGGCTGCGTCATGAGACCCTGTCTTATATACACACAATAAGAGGTAGGCAGCAGAGTGTGTCATCTTAAAGAACTATCCCAGATAACTTTCCTGACCTCTGGAGCCTCTGGCATGCTTTTCACAGCTCTTACAGAGCTCATCTTATATCTGCCTCTCTTGGGAAGTCAAGTAGCAGCAAAGAAATAACTTTTGTACCAAAAGTTAAAATTCAGTTAGTAAGACTAGTCAACAAAACTTAAACTTTACCAAGAGAAGTATGCCAAAGGTTAGCTCTGCCAAACCCGAATGGGCAGCTTGATCATTTGCTGAGCTTAAACTCTCCCATGGGCTGGAGGTGTTCAGGATGCAGGTCTTAAATGCTAATTTGGTGCAAATGTAGCAGATTTCTTTTCTGCTCTGGCTAAAGTGAAAAGTGAAATATCAAATTATTTCCAACAGTTAGGAGGGCTTTGAGTCTTGTGGCATTGTGCTTGTTGATAGTTGCCAAGGAGGATGTGTCAGATCCTTCATGTCAGTGGTGCTCAGACTGACTTTTTCAAATAGAAAGGGAAAAGGCTTGTTTTTAATATATATATATATATATATATATATATATATATATATATATATATATATATATATATACACATGTAGCTGGAGTTTTCTCTCTAGGTCCCACCAACTAGCTCAGTCAGTAGAGCATGAGACTCCTAATATCATGGTCATGGGTTTGTGCCCCACATTGGGCACCATTTACAGGTATTTTTTTCTTCTCTCATACATTACATCTCAACCATGGTTTCCTCTCCCTCCACTCTTCCCAGTCATCTCCCCTTTCCCTCTCCCCCAGATTGACTCTTCCTCAGTTTCCCTTCAAAAAAGAGCAGGCCTCCCAAGGATATCAACCAAACATGGCATAACAAGTTACAATAACACTAAGTACAAACCCTCATATCCATATCAAGGCTGGATGAGGCAACCCAGTAGGAGGAAAAGGGTTCCAAAAGCAGACAAAAGAGTCAGAGACATCCCCCACACCCACTAGTGGGGACCCACAAGAACATCAAGCTAAACATCCATAACATAGATGCTCAGACCCATCCTGGCTCTGTGACTGTTGCTTCAGTCTCTGTGAGCCCCTATAAGCCCTGCTTAGTTGATTCTGTGGACCATGTTCTCCTGGTGTCCTTGACCCCTCTGACTCCTACAGTCCTTCCTCCCTCCCTTCCTCTGTGGGTTTCCCCCAACTCATGCTAGTGTTTGGCTGTGGGTCTCTAGATTAGTTTCCATCAGTTGCCGTTTGACACCTCTCTGATGACAATTGGGCTAGGCACCAATCTATGAGTATAGTAGAATATCATTAGTAATCATTTCATTGAAGTTTTTCAGTCATCATTGGTTCTATCCTGAGTCTCTGGGTTATCCAGCCTTTAGATCCTGGTCATCCAGACAGTGTCAGGAATTGGCTGTCTCTTGTGGCATGAGCCTCAAGTTGGATCAGTCATGAAATGGCCACTCCTACAACTTCTGTGACACCATTACCCCCAGCACATCTTGCAGGCAGATTGTAGGTTGAAGGTTTTGTGGCTGGGTTGTTCCAGTCCCACTGCCAGAAGCCTTGCTAGTTATAGAAGATGGCTGGTTCGGTCTCTGTAGCTCCCATTACTAGGAGTCTTTGCTAGGATCACTCTCATAGATTCCAGGAAGTTCCCACAGCACTGTTTCCACCACACTCCCCCCCCCAAGTACCCCCCAATTCCAGTTGTCTCTCCCAGTACTCTCTCCCTACATTCCCCCCACATACCACCTGATCCCTCCTGTTCCCATCCCCAGCCACCCACAAAATCCCTTCCCAGGGAGACCTTCCTTGTTATCTAGCCTCTCTGGGTCTGTGGATTGCAGCATGATTATCCTTTACTTTACAGCTAAAATCCACTTATAAGTGAGTACATACCATGTCTGTCTTTCTGGGTCTGGGTTACCTCACTCAGGATGACTTTTTCTAGTTCCATCTATTTGCCTGCAAATTTCATGGTGCCATTGTTTTTAACAGCTGAGTAAATGCTCCATTGTGTAAATGTACCACATTTTTTTTTATTCTTTAGTTGAAGGATATCTAGGTTGTTTCTTGTTTCTGATTATTATGAATAAAGCTGCTACAAACATAGTTGAGTGAGTGTCCTTGTGGTAGAATGGAGTGTTTTGGGGTATATGCCCATGCTAAAGCTGTATTTTGAGGTAGATTGATTCCCAATTTTCTGAGGAAGCTCCATATTGATTTCCATAGTGGCTGTACAAGTTTGCACTCCCACCAACAGTAGAGGGGTGTTCCCCTTGATCCACATCCTCTCCAGCATGAGCTGCCACTTGTGTGTGTGTGTGTGTGTGTGTGTGTTTTATCTTAGCCATTCTAACAGATGTAAGATAGTTATTTTGATTTGCATTTCCCTGATGGCTAAGGATGTTGAACATTACTTTCAGTGTTTCTCAGCCATTTGAGATTCTTCTATTCAGAACTCTCTGTTTATATCTGTACCCCATTTTTAATTGGTTTATTGGGTTTTTTGATGTCTAGTTTCTTGAGTTCCTTATATCTTTTGGATATTATCCCTCTGTCAAATGTGGAGTTGGTGAAAATCTTTTCCCAGTCTGTAGACTGCTGCTTTTCCAGATGACAGTGTCCTCTGCCTTAGAGAAGCTTTTCAGTTTCATAAGATCCCATTGATTGATTGTTGTTCTTAGTACCTGTACTACCAGTGTTCTGTTCAGGAAGTTGTCTCCTGTGCCAATGTATTCAAGGCTACTCCCCACTTTCTATTCTATTAGGCTCAGTGTATCTGACTGATGCACTTGGACTTGAGTTTTGTGCAGGGTGATAGATATGGATCTATTCAAATTTTTTCTGCATGCTGACATCCAGTTAAACCAGCACCATTTGTTGAAGATGCTTTGTATTTCTGGCTTCTTTATCAAAAATCAGGTGTCTAGAGGTATGTGGATTTATTTCTGGCCTTTGATTCATTTCCATTGATCAACCTGTCTGTTTTTATGCCAATACTATGCAGTTTTTATTATTGTAGTTCTGTAGTAGAACTTGAAATCAAGAATGGTGATACCTATGGAAGTTCTTCTATTTTTTGTTTTTTGGTTTTTTTTTTCTTTTTCCACATACACTTGAGTATTGTCCTTTCAAGGTCTGAAAAGAATTGTGTTGGAATTTTGATGAGGATTTTGTTGAAACTGTATGTTGCTTTTGGTGTGATGGACATCTTTACTATGTTAATCCTATCCATGAACATGGGAGATCTCTCCATCTTCTGATACTTCTTCATTTTATTTCTTTCAACTTTTTTTTTTTTTTTTTGGTTTTACAAGACAGGGTTTCTTTATGTAGTTTTGGTGCCTGTCCTGGAACTCACTCTGCAGACCAGGCTGGCCTCAAACTCACAGAGATCTGCCTGCCTCTTTCCCGAGTGCTGGGATTAAAGGTGTGTACCACCACCGTCTGGTTTCTATTTATTTATTTGTTTGTTTATTCCTTCCTTCCTTTCTCTCTCTCTCTCTCTCTCTCTCTCTCTCTCTCTCTCTCTCTCTCTCTCTCTTTCTTTCTTTTTGGAGCTGAGGATTGAACCCCAGGCCTTGCATTTGCTAGGCAAGCGCTCTACCACTGAGCTAAATCCCCAACCCCTTCAATTTCTTTCTTAAAGACTTGAAGTTTTTATCATACAAGTCTTTCACTTGCTTGGTTAGAGTTACGCCAAGATATTTTATATTATTTGTGGCTATTGTGAAGGGTGTTGTTTCCCTGTTGTCTTTCTCAGCCCATTTGTCATTTGTGTATAGGAAGGCTACTGGTTTTGTTGTTGTTGTTGTTGTTGTTGTTGTTGTTAATAAATGTCACTAAAGCTGTTTATAAGGAGTTCCTTGGTAGAATTTTTGGGATCACTTATGTATATTATCATATTATGTGCAAATTTTAAAAAAGGACTTCTTTCTTTCCAATTTGTATTCCCTTGATCTCCTTTAGTTGTCTTATTGCTCTGGCTAGAACTTTGAGTACTGTATTGAATAGGTATGGAGAGAGTGAACAGCCTTGTCTTGTTTCTGATTTTAGTGGAATTGCTTTACATTTCTCTCCATTAAATTTGATGTTGGCCATATGCTCACTGTAAATTGCCTTTATTATGCTTAGGTATTTGATCCTTAATCTTTCCAAGACCTTTTTTTTTTTATCATGAAGAGGTGTTGGATTTTGTCAAAGGCTGATTTGGCATCTAATGAGATGATCATGTGGGTTTTTTTTTCTTTTTTCTTTTCTTTTCTTTTTTTCTTTTTGTTTTTGTTTTTCAAGACAGGGTTTCTCTGTGTAGTTTTGTGCCTTTCCTGGATCTTGCTCTGTAGGCCAGGCTAGCCTCGAACTCACAAAAGATCTGCCTGCCTCTGCCTCCCAAGTGCTGGGATTAAAGGCATGCGCCACCACCACCCAGCAGGTTTTGTTTTGTTTTTTTTTTCTTTTAGTGTGTTTATATGGTGGATTACGTTGGCTGATTTTTATATGTTGAACCATCCCAGCATCTCTAGGATGAAGCCTACTTGATCATAGTGGATGATCTTTTTGATGTGTTCTTGGATTTTTCAAGTATTTTTTGAGTAATTTTGCATTTATATTCATGAGGGAAATTGGTCTGTAATTCCTTATTTGTTGAATCTTTCTGTGGTTTAGCTATGAGGGTGACACTAGCCTCATAAAATGAATTTGGCAATGTTCCTCTGTTTATATTTGTGGAATAATTTAGGGACTATTGGCATTATGCCTTCTTTGAAATTCTGGTAGAATTCTGTGCTAAAACTGTCTGGCCCTGGGCTCTTTTTGGTTGAGAGACTTTTAATGACTACTTCTATTTACTTGGGGGTTATAGATATTTTTAAATTGTTTATATGATCTTGATTTAACTTTAGTAGATAGTATCTATTGAGATAACTAACCATTTCTTCTAGATTTCCCAATTTTGTGGAGTACAGGTTTTTGAAGTATGGCTTAATAATTCTTGGGATTTTCTTGGTGTCTGTTGTTATGTCTCCCTTTTTATGTCTAATTTTGTTAATTTGGATATTCTCCCTCTGCCTTTTACGTAGCTTAGATAACGGTTTGTCTTGTTGATTTTCTAAAAAAAATAAAAATAAAAATAAATAAATAAATAAACCTCTTTGTTTCGTTGATTCTTTGTATTGTTCTCATTTTCATTTTATTGATTTCAGCCCTCAGTTTGATTATTTCCTGTCATCTACTCCTCTTAGGTGAGCTTGCTTTTGTTGTTGTGTGCTATTAAGTCACTAATGTGAGATCTCTCCAATTTCTTTATGCAAGTACTTAGTGCTATGAACTCTTATCACTGCTTTCACAGTATTCCATTTGTTTGGGTATATTGTGCATTTATTTTCATTGAATTCTAGGAAGTCTTTAATCTCCTTCATATTTCTGCCTTGACCCAGTAGTCATTCAGTAGGAAGTTGTTCAGTTTCCATAAGTTTGTAGGCTTCCTGTTATTTGTGTTGTTGAAATCCAGCTTTAATCCATGGTGGTCTAATAGGATGCAGGGGGTTATTACAATTTTCTTCTATTTGTTCAGACTTGCCTTGTGACTGAGTATGTGATTAGTTTTGAAGAATGTTCCATGAGGTGCTGAGAAGATGTGTTCTTTTGTTTTGGGTGAAATGTTCTGTAGATATCTGCTAGGTCCCTTTGGTTCATAACATCTATTAACTCCAGTATTTCTCTATTTAGTTTTGTCTGGATGACCTGTCCACAGGTGAGAGTAGGGTACTGAAGTCTCCTGCTGTCGATGTGTGAGGGTAGATGTGTGATTTAAGCTTTAGTAATGTTTCCTTTACAAATATGGGTACCTTTGCATTTGGGGCATAGATGTTAAGAATTGAAAGATCATCTTTGTGGATTTTTCCTTTAATGAATATGAAGTGTCTTCCCCTGTCTCTTTTAATTAATTTTGGTTTAAAGTCTATTTTGTTAGATATTAGAATAGCTATGGCAGCTTGTTTCTTAGGTCTAATTTTCTTGGAAAATACTTTTTCTATCACTCTAAGTTAATATCTATCTTTGATGTTGAGGTGTGTTTCTTGTGTGCAGCAGAAGAATGGATCCTATTTTTGCATCCATTCTGTTAGCTTGTGTCTTTTTATTGGGAAATTGAGTCCAGTGATATTGAAAGATATCAATGATCAATGATTGTTAAATCCTGTTATTTTGGTGTGTGTGTGTGTTTCCCTTCTTTGGGTTATGCTGGTGTGCCATTATTTATTTCCTATGTTCTTATGGGTATAGTTAACCTCCTGCTTTGGAGCTTTCCTTCTAGTACCTTCTGTAGGACCAGATTTGTGGATAGATATTGTTTAAATTTGACTTTATCATAGACTATCTTGTTTTCTCATTCTGTGATGATTAAAAGTTTTGCTGGGTGTAGCAATCTGGGCTGATATCCATGGTTACTTAGAGTCTACAGGACATCTGTACAGGCCCTTTTGGCTTTTAGAGTCTCCATTTAGAAGCCAGGTATAATTCTGATTTGTCTGCCTTTATATGTTACTTGGCCTTTTTCCTTTGCAGCTTTTGATTATCATGTGGCAAAGAGACTTTCTTTTCTGGTCCAGTCTATTTGGTGTCCTACATGCTTCCTGTACCTTTATAGACATGTCCTTCTTTAGGTTAGGAAAATTTTTCTTGTATGATTTTGTTGAATATATTTTCTGGGCTTTTGAGCTGAGATTCATCTCCTTCTATTTCTGTGATAAATATGTAATGTCCATCCTGATCTCTTTAGATTGATTTTAGTTTGAAGTCTATTTTGTTAGATATTAGGATAGCTACAGCAGCTTGCTTCTTAGGTCCATTTGATAGGGAAGCCTTTTCCCAGCCCTTTACTCTGAGGTAGTGTCTTGTCTTTGAAGTTAAGGTGTGTTTCTTGTATGCAGTAGAGGATGGATCCTGGTTTTTTTTTTTTTTTTTTTTTTTTTTTTTTTTTATCCATTCTGTTAGTCTGTGTCTTTTTATAGGTGAGTTGAGACCACTAATATTGATGGATATTAATGACCAGTGATTGTTAATTCCTGTTAGTGTGTGTGTGTGTGTGTGTGTGTGTGTGTGTGTGTGTGTGTGGTATTGTTGCATTTTCCTTTTTTTGGTGCTTGTTGGTGTGGGATTATTTATTGCCTGAGTTTTCATGGGTGTGTTTAGCTTCTTTAGGTTGGATTTTTCTTTCTAGTGCTTTCTGTAGGGCTGGATTTGTGGATAGGTATTGTTTAAATCTGGTTTTATCATGGAATATTTTGTTTACTCAGTCTATGGTGGTTGAGAGTTTTGCTGGGTATAATAGTCTTGGTTGGTATCCATGGTCTCTTAGTGTCTACATAACATTTGTCCAGGACCTTCTAGCTTTCACAGTCTCTATTGAGAAGTCTGGTGTTATTCTGATGGGTTTGCCTTTATATGTTACTTAGTCTTTTTCCTTTGCAGCTCTTAATATTTTTTCTTTGTTCTGTATGTTTAGTGTTTTGATTATTATTTGGTGAGGGGACTTTTTTTTGGATCCAGCCTATTCGGTGTTCTGTAAGCTTCTTGTATCTTCATAGGTATTTCTTTCTTTAGGTTTAGGAAAGTTTTCTTCTATGATTTTGTTGAATATATTTTCTGTGCCTTTGAATTGGTATTCTTCTCCTTCTTCTATCCCTATTATTCTTAGGTTTGGTCTTTTCATGGTGTCCCAAATTTTTTGAATGTTTTGTGTTACAACTTTTTTTTGTCTTTAATGTTTTCTTTGACTGACAAATGTATTTTCTCTATTGTGTCTTCAATGTCAGAGATTCTCTGTTCCATCTCTTGCATTCGGTTGGTTATGCTTGTTTCTGTAGTTCCTGTTCATTTAGTCAGGATTTCTATTTCCAGCATTCCCTCAGTTTGTGTTTTCTTTATTGTGTCAGTTTCAATTTTCAAATCTTGAACTGTTTCCTTCATCTGTTTAATTACTTTTTCTTGGCTTTCTATGATTTCTTCCAATTTTTTGTTTGTTTGTTTTTTCTTCCATTTCTTTAGGGGAATTTTTATCGCTTCTCGGCCTTTTGGCTAAGATCAAGTGTAGTATCTGTTCTTATCAGTTTAAGGGAATTTTTAATTTCCTCTTTAAGGGAGTTTTTCATTTCCTCTTTAAGGCCCTCTATCATCTTCTTAAACTCATTTTTAGGATTGATTTCTTCTGTTTCTTCTGCCGTGGTATGTTCAGGTCTTGCAGGTGTACAATCACTAAGTTCTGATGTCATATAGGTATTTATATCGTTGCCTGTATTTTTGCACTGGTGTCTTCTCATCTCTTTCTCTGCTCAGTGTAGGCGGTGTCTGTGTCTGAAGGTGCCTCTCTTGTTCTAATTGTTAGTCTTGGTCCACTAGGAGTTCTTGGTTAAATCGGTGCTGCTGGGCTCTGTTTGTTCGGAAGCAGCTTAGTCCAATGGGAGCAGGGAAAGGTAGCTGTCTGGTCCCTGGGACTCCAATGGGTAGGGCCTAGGGGCTACAGACCTGATCTGCCGGGCCAGAGATGGGGGCTTACCTGTTTCCACTTGGTGTAGGGTAGGCTTATGATTCTGGTGATCTGGTTCAGTGGTTGGGCAGCATCTTCTTTTGTGTTCTCAGGTCATGTTTTGCTCCTTTGTCAACTCCTCAGCTGATCTTGTTTCCTCAGACTGCAGACTGTAGGATTCTGAACCCTCTCCTGAATGGATCTCAGCTGAGCAGGTTGTTTAGTAGGGTAATCTCAGCAACACCTCCATGTTGTTGGGTTTCACAGAATCAACAGCTAGGCCCTGGATTGGCCTCAGACAGAGTGTTCAGAAAATCTGTTCTGGTCACATCCCATGGAGATGGCTCCTTCCCCGGGTGCTGGGGTTAAAGGTGCCTCTGTTCCAAGCTCTTAATCTCCTTGTTTACACTAACTCCTCAGTGGGTAAAAGCTCAGTTTCTGGTCTTTATTACAACCTCGTCTCTACCACTGCCGCTGCCACTCGGTCTGCCTCTCATCTCCTTCTATTCCTATTATTCTTAGGTTTGGCCTTTTCATAGTTTCCCAGATTTCCTGGATGTTTTGTGTCAGGAGTTTTTAGATTTAACATTTTCTCTGACCAATGAATCTATTTCTTCTATCCTATCTCCAATGCCTGAGATTCTCTCTTTCAGCTCTTGTATTCTGTTGGTGATGCTTGCATCTGTAGTTCCTGCTTGATTACCTATATTTTCCATTTCTAGAATTCCCTCAGTTTGTGTTTTCTTTGTTGCTTCTATTTCCATTTTCAAGTCTTGAACAGTTTTATTAGTTTCCTTAATCTGTTTGTTGGGTTTTTCTTTGCTTTCTTTAAAGGATTTATTCATTTCTTCCTATTTTTTGGTTGTGTTTTCCTGGATTATCCATTTCCCCTTTAAGACCTCTATCATCTTCATCAAGTTTTATTTTATGGTCATTTCCTTGTGCTTCAGCTATGTAGGAACATTCAGGGCTTGCTGTAGTAGGACAGCTGGGCCCTGGTGGTGACACATTGCTTGGTTGTTGTTGATGATGTTTCTACACTAGCATCTAGGAATCTGGGTTTGGGATGATTATAAGTCTAGGTGCCAATTTCTGAGTTTGTCTGTGTTGGATGGGTGTTTTGTTCCTTGTTTTCTGTTTCCTTTCTGGTCTTCTGGCCGGAGTGGCCTGTGGTTAAGTAGAGGGTCTCCACCAAAGTTGGAGTTTGGGCTTCTGATGGCCAGTGTAGCCTCTGATTGAGCAGGAGGGGGTTCTACTCAAGCTGGGAGCTGGAGGTCTGGCTGCCGGCATGTGCCCTCTGCTGGAGTTGGGGGCTAGGATGTGGTGACAAAGAGAGGAGAGCAGTTGGGTGTTGGCTGGGCAAGCACTGGCAGGGGGTGGGGAAGGCTGGATGAGCACTGGAGTGGCCTGGGTGAGCACAGGGGGGGGGGGGGGGGCCTGGGAGAGCACGGGAAGAATGTCTGCAGGTGGAGGGCTGACCTGGGGTTCTAGCATTAGGCATGTCCTCTGGTGGAGCAGGGAGCTTCCTCAGGAGTTGTGGGAGAGATGCACTGAGAGAGTGAGGGCGGTCTACAGGCAGAGGGCTGACCTGGGGTTCTGTCTAAGTGCTGTTTTGTTTGTTTTTAAATATAGAAAATTTCAGAGAAAGATGAGAGCTGAGCTCAGTGAACACCATGCGTGAACCCTGCAGCTTCCTCCATCAGCACTAACACCATAACTCTTGTTCTGGCCATACACTCCCGCCCACTCCCTCTGCTTCTGATTGTTTCAAAGCAGATTCTGGAATCACGTGATTTCATCTAGAAATAGTTCAGTATATACCTCTAAGATCACACTCACGTGAAAGCCCAACACTATTGTCACGTTCAAATACAGTGTTATTGAACTATTACCAAACATAGCCAACCTTCACATTTCCCAGTTAGCCATGGATGCTCACTGTTTGGGTCGCTTTCCCAGCGAGCCCATTTCCTTCAGTGTCTTTGAGGTCTTGGTTCCTCTCCATCTTCAGCTAATATTTTTCCTTACAACCTTTGGTGCAGATAGGGCCATGTATTCAGCATTTTTGTTGGTTTAAGTTTTTTATCCTATGAATCTAAATCATTTCCTCATTTTAATAACTGAAAACAAGTTAAGTTTGAGAACTTAACTATTTTGAGAACTAAGCATGCATCTTTTGGGAAGGCATCCCTGAAATTCCACCTATTGTCAAAGCAAGAGCACCTCCCCTCAGCTCAACACCATATATTTATTTGCTAAACATTTCAAATCCATCTTTTCTTTTTCTTTCTTTCTTTCTTTTTTTTTTTGAGACAGGGTTTCTCTGTGTAGCTTTGCGCCTTTCCTGGAACTCGCTCTGCAGACCAGGCTGGCCTCGAACTCACAGAGATCTGCCTGCCTCTGCCTCCCGAGCGCTGGGATTAAATGTGTGCGCCACCACCGGCCGGCTGCATCTTCTCTCTTCTTGTCAGTCTCATGATCACCCTGGAAGGGCTGGCATGCATATTTATTTCACATGTGAGAAAGTATGGGAAGGTTAAAAGGAACATGTCTGAACATGGGTCATATGAACCCATTTTCCTGGAACAATACTAGTGGGACACTCTGACCTTCTTTATATCACACAGCATGTACTGTGTGCCTCTGGCCAAAATATTCTGAGGAAGCAAAGAGAGTGAGAAGGTTATGACCCCTAAGTAAAGAACTTAAACTCCAATCAGGTACATACCATGGGGGGCAGGGGAGGGAGTGGATACATGGTTCAGGGAATTAAACATCTGGAGGCAAATGATCATATAAGAGTAGCATAGTATGACCAGACAGCCTGTGCTGAGAGACAGCCAGGGCAGCACCAGGGGGGCACAGAAGAGAAAGTGGGTGTAAACAGCATAAAAAATGGGGGTGGAAGGGAAGAAATGTTTAGCTTGCTTCCTGCCCTGCTTCCTTGTGAGGTCACAGTAACCCAGAGAGCACACCTCTGCAATTTTGGGTGAATGTAACTGTGTCGGTGGACACTTAAACCTTAGTCCCAATCCTTCCCAGATCTTCCTTGTTTACTTCATCTCCCTGCAGCTATTAAGGTATCTCCAAGCAGCATATTGACATTTGCTCCAAACTCCAAAACTTTTGAGACTTTACTTATGTTATAAGTGAAAAGGTTCACATCTGACCTCATGTGTTAGATTGCAATCAAAATGAGTTGCATTAAAAATATTACCTAAAATTTCCTGAAGGCTATGCATATAAGGTATATGAGAAATATAATACAATATTGCATTTAGACTTAGGTAGCATCCACCCAAATATCTGATTTTATATATATATATATAAAATACTCCCTAATGCAAAAATACCCCAAATCTGAAATGTTCCTGGTTCTTAGCATTTGGGATAAAGGGTGATTCAGAAAGTTCAATATCTTGAATGTCCTGTGGCCTCTGCAGCAGCAACTGCTTCATGACATTATTACCAAGGACAGAGTAATTATGATTAAATGCATACACAGCAGTATCTGCTGCCTAAGGAATGTCATATGTAAATGTTCATTGATAAATGAAAATAAAGAGAAATAATTTATCAAGTGCTTTCTGCATTCTGAGACCTATCGATTGCCATAGCCGTTGATATTAATCCTTACGATCACCCTAGGAGAAATCATTACAGTTTCCATCTTACAGATAAGGTGACTGATCCAGGAGGAAAATACCCTCTTTGGCATCCCAGGAGTGGTAGTGCACACCAAGATCCCAACATGCCTAACTCTGCTCTATTCTGTGTAGAGTGGTGGTGAAGGTCTCGCTGTAATTTTGGTGCCTCTGCCCACCCAGCTGCTGGACACGAGTTTTTAAGTCATGCCCAGGTGACATTGAAAGATATGCATGCTTAGGGAATCTCACTTCTGACCTGGAGCTCGTGTGCCATAGAATCACTGATCAGAAGAGTCCAAAAGCCAGGCAGCCTCATTCTTCTCCTTGGCTTCACCCCTTCCCTAAGGAAGTCATCTACTGTGCCTCAGAGGGTTAGCTGGCTCTAATGGCCTGTGCCCCAATGCTGCCCAGATCTAAGCTAAACACAGGAGTAGCAGAACATCAGCCATGCTGATTCCTGGAGGACACCTCAGGCCTAACCTGTGTGTTTCTTGCAGTCATGTTTCGTCTCTATGATTCCGATGAAAATGGACTCCTGGACCAAGTGGTAAGTTTTCACTTTCAATGAAGCCCTGGGATCTGAGGGAGAGTAGGGAGAGCAAGGTACAGTGAGGAAAGCATCCAAACGCCCAGTTCCATCCCTACAGGAATTTCAGGTCTCGCTAAGGGATACAGATCATGAGCAAAGTCCCTACCTGCTGCTTCCAAAGAGTCCAATTTTCCTTCTTCTGGACCTAGAAGCCTGGAACCACACAGTCTCAGGATAGCGAGATATTTTCATATTTTCATCAAATGTAACTTCCCTGTCCACAGACTTCCCTTGAAATTTCCTGCTGGGACCCAGGGTCAAGAGGAGGGGATCCGAGAAGCAACAGGCCCTGGCAAGAGGAAAAGAGGAAGTTACTGGCGAGCTTCCTATCTACCCAAGCTTAGGAGCTTAGGAGCCCGGTTCTGTCTGTTCAGAACCCTGTACCCTCACTTCACCCCTTCAGGAAGAGACAAGAACAGGTCAGTGAGAGGAAGGCCAGAGAGAGAAAAGTCCAAGAAAGAAAGAGGCCCTGGATTCAAGCCTTGTGGTCATGACTGACTGCCAGAGATTACAAACAGTAAGGCTCTGAGTTTGAAGTGTGTATGGCTGACTAAAACCAGAAAAAGAAAGGAAGAAAAAGAGAGAGGGAGGGAAGGACAGAGAGAAAAAAGGAAAGAGGGGCAGAGGGACAGAGAAAGTAAGTCCACTAGGCCAATGAACCAACTCTCTCTACTCTGGTACCTTCGTGGTAACAATGGCAACCTTGCATGTAACAGGAGCATTGCAGGAGGTAACTGGTTCAATCCAGATGTATTTTAAAGATAATGCTGGTGGACAGAAACTAGTCTCAAGAGTCCTCTGACTCAACTTCACCCCTGGAATCCCTGGCTGGTGAGCTCCCAGCTCCTTTGTGAACACTCTTGATGACCAAGAGGCCACCCCTCCACATGGACAGGGCTTCCTGCCTGCATGCCAGGCATGTGTTTGCTGGACAACACACAAATAAGCTGGTATGCCCTCCTTCCCCAACCCAGGAGGGACTCAAAATAGACTACCCTTCATATTGTCCCTTCCCTGCATCCCTCAGCTTCCAGCTGCCCTCTGCTGCTAACCAGGGCAAGGGAAATACAAGCTACACAATGACCTTGAATATCTCAAAGTGCTATCACCCATTACACAAAACCAAAGGGTCCCCGTTCTGCATTGTTCCTCATTAGCTGTTTTAAATACCCACATTGGACAAGCTCCAGGTTTTCAACACCATTATTAAAATGTGGCATACAATAGAACCTGCCCATCCATCGCTTTATGTCTACAAATGTGACCTGGCCAGAGTAGATGGGGACCTACTTCTTCCTGAAGCTAGACCACTCTGCTTCTATTTGCACAGTCCACAATGAGTCGAATTCTCAGTTCCTACGTCACATTTATCTCCTAGACTCCTGCACCCCAGGAGACTCACACACTCTTCCATTGAAACGTTCTACCCACTCCGCTGCACCCACTCACTGCCTCATCCTGTGGTTTTGCTGTGGGTTACTGCCTCCCTTTGAGTAAAGGACCATTTAAGAGACTGAAGAAAAGGATCACAAGTTCATGCCCAGCATGAGATAGAAGAGGAAAAGAATGGGGGAGGGGAGAGGCAGAGACAGAGAGACATACAGAGAGAATACGGACCTGTGTCAGGCCTGCAAAGATCACTCAGGAGTTAAGGGTGAATACTGCTCTTACAGAGGACCCAAGTTCAGTTCCTAGCACTCATGTTGGGCAGCTTACAATCACCTGTAACTCCAGGGGATCTGATGTTCTTTTCTGGCCTCTCCAGGAACCTGTACTACACATGCATAACACACACACACACACACACACACACACACAATTAAAGATAAAATGTGTCTTAAAAAGCAAATAGCAAGCCAGGCGTGGTGGCACATGCCTTTAATCCCAGCACTCGGAAGGCAGAGGCAGGTGGATCTCTGTGAGTTCGAAGCCAGCCTGGTCTACAGAGTGAGTTCCAGGAAAGGCTCCAAAGCTATATAGAGAAACCCTGTCTCAAAAAAATATCAAAAAAAAAAAAAAAAAAAAGTTGACGCTTGGCTTGCTTGGCTTAACCTTAAATTCTACATAATGGAAATAACACTTTCCAATTCGCCCACACAATCTCCTAGAACAATATAACTATGAACATCTTAAGTAGTATCCATACATAAGATGCTAACTGACACCAAACATTTCCCCAGCACAATGTTTCCATGGGTCCCTCTATGTACTGACTCACCAGCATCTGGCACATTGGTAGCATTTTAGGTAGAGACAGGCCTTGGTGCCAAAGGGGTAATCCATCAGGCAAATCAGCCCTTCACAACTTCCTGTTTGCCAAATTCTAGGCTCAGGGTTGACTCTAACACAAAGGAAAGAGGAGATACTGAAATAAATCTAAATCGCAGTGCTTGAGCCAAGACAACACAGGACATGAACCTAACTCCAAAGGCAGACAGACCGTTTCCTTAGCCTGGGAACGGAGAGCAAATTATAAGAATGGTAAAGAGAGGCCTGTCTTCAACTGCATTTTCGGATGTTACAGAAAAAAAGGAAGGAAGGGAGGAAGGTGGGAGGGAGGGAGTGGGGAAGGAGGGAGGGAGGAGGAAGGAAGGAAAAGAAAGAAAAGAAGCTTCAAGATTCCCTGTGGTTTTCAGGTCAAAGGACAGAACAGTGGGAGGAGGGAGAGGCTCTCCCTTTGATGTTTTTCTCTCCTGCTATTTCTAGGAAATGGATCAGATTGTGAACCAAATGCTACATGTTGCTCAGTATCTGGAGTGGGATCCCACGGAGCTCAGGCCTGTGAGTTTCTACAAACACAGTTCACTCCAGGGAGAGCGGGGTACACCTGGGGTGTGGGTGTAATGGAAGGATGCTTGCTCTTGTGTGCTCCCAGACCATCTCCCCAGCTGCTTCTTTGGAGCCTTACACTTTGACCTCCCAATTCTCCAACAGGAAAGATGCTTAGGACAGCAGGAGGAAGTCTAGACACGGTAGAAACGCAGTTCCCCCAACCTTCCCACCAGAGACAGTTTTATGACAGGAATTCATAGAAGAGAGGGGTTAGAGCCTGAAACAGCTTGGGACAAAGTTGTCCATCATCTGTTGTTCTTGTTAACTGCCCTGGCAGGTGCTATGTACCAGGTATCAGATTAAATACTTTGTGTGCATTTCCATGAACACAGCGGTATTATTTCCATTTTAAGATGAGCAACCCAAGAGCACAGAGAGCCAGAGTGAGTCACCTAAGGTCGGGGCAGGGCAGAGCTGGCCTTAGAACCCCCGGTGTCCCCGATGCTTGGTCCCTTTGCCTCTTCACTCACTCTGAATAAGAAGGGAAATGGGTAGAAAAGAAAACATAGCACAGGACCAATGAGAAAACAGAGAGCAAAGGCATCCAGAAAAGGATGGAAATGAACTGTTGTTCTCTGGATCCCACAGATATTGAAGGAGATGGTGCAAGGGATGGACCACGACAAGGATGGCCTTGTGTCTCTGCAGGAGTGGGTCCATGTGGGGATGACCACCATCCCACTGCTGGTCCTCCTGGGAATGGAGGACTCTGTAAGTCAGTAAACTCAATAGCTCTTGATTCCACATTGTTGCTAGTGTCTGTTCCAGACTTCCTGATGGGCAAGCAGTACGCTCCAGGATGGCTCCAGGGTGCTCTATATTTTCATCCCTTTCACTTGTTCATGCCCAAAATATACCCTCTGATGCACTGTTATTAAGGGGAAATTTTTTTGTTGTGTGCACTGTAAGGGAGAGTGTTTGTCTGCAAGACACATACTCAACCATGCTAAGTGCAAAGGAAACTTCAAGGTGAATCTCATTTTCTCATCAAGTTAGGTTTTAAGGTGTTAGGACAGGGACCAGTAAGATGGCTCTGCACATAAAAGCACTTGCCACCAAGCCTGATAACCTGAGTTCGACACCCAGAACCCATGTGGTGAAAGAAAAGAATGAACTTCCTAGTCATCTGACCTCCACATGCCATGACACAAGCACTCAGCCCTCTGCCAATAAGTAAGTGTACCTTAAAACTAAAAGAATTGGCGAAGGAAGGAAGAGAATGGGGGAATAGTGATCTGCTGCAGGGGCTTTCGTGCGTGGACTCTGGTTAAGCAATCAAAACAGATAAGGTGGGTCTTTTTACCACAATTTGTACAGATGGAAAACCAAAGTTCTGAGCAGACGAGGAGCTGGGTTTTGTCCCTGTCTCCAAATCCCCCACACTTTCCAACACCTACCCCTTAGTCAGAGTGGCGAGCAGAAACCTTGGAGGGGATTTGGCTTATCCCTAAAGGATAGGAAAGATTTTGAGACCTTACTGGGTTTTCTGTTTCACAGGGGTGTGTGTGTGTGTGTGTGTGTGTGTGTGTGTGAACTGAACCAAAGGCCTCACACATGCTAGGTGAGCGCTCTGCCACTGGTCTACACTGCTATTCTTTTTGACTTTTTATTTTCAGTCCAAGTCTCACTCAGTTGCACAGGCTGGCCTCAGACCTGCTCTGTAGCCCAGGCAGGTCTTGGTGCTTGAACTTGTGATTCTCCTGATTCAGTGTCCAGAGTAGCTGGGTTTACAGACCGCATACCAGGCCTGGCTTGATAACTACGTAATATGACTATCCCTTTCATTCTACAAATGGAGGTCCAGCACGGTAAAGGACTGGCCAAAGGCACACACCTAAGCAGAGGCCCAGCTGCCACACTCAGTGACATTGGGACCTTTGTGCAGTGACCTCTTGCTGAGGGGATTCACATGCAAGAACCCACATAAGCTCAGAGAAGCCAAGTAGGTTGTTGCCAATGCTCCCTTGGCACCGGATCAAAAGGGCAGCTCTGCTTGGTTGCTGTCCTGACACACTGTTGTTGGCTTAGTTTGTTCTCATTTGGGGGAATGAAACTAAGACCTTTCAAGCACAAGGAACCAATTTCCGTTCTCCCTACACTGAGTGTGCTAATGTTCAAAGCACCACCAGCATCTTGTATGGAAAGAGTCCACATTTCTGGAGGCAGCAGGTAAAACCTGTGTATTTATTCAGCATCCTTTCCAGTGTCCCCTTCAAACACCAAATCAGTCATGAATAGAACTAGAATTCACATCACAAAATGTGGGGAACAGAAAATAAATGTAAATTTCATTGATATTAATCAAAATCCTTAAAAATCTGTTTTAAGTATGTGCTGAATAAATTTTCAAATGAGTAATATCCGGGCCTCTAGAGAAAGCCCCATCAACGTCTTGAATGGCTTTCTCGCTGTTTTCACTCACACATATCACCTCTGAGATTGCTGGGACTCTCCATAGAGAGCATGCACAGTCTGTCTCCTGGTCACATCGTGGCAATGGGGCAAAAACCTGACCAGAAATGAACGAGCCACACGATGGCGCTATAGCCCAAGCAAAAGTTTTCTTTGAGGCCCTCAGTTCATTTGCCTCTTGGAGCCTCTTGGTTTGTTGTGGGTGTGGGATTAGGGCTACATGACTTAGACAATAGAGGTGTTTCCAGATAAAACGATGGTCCTTTAGCTGGTGAATAAGCAGATCTGCTGACAGGGTGCCAAGTTTCCTTCCACGCAGGAAAATCCTTGTAGAAGGTGGTGGAGAAAAGTGCATATTGACTACTGACTGTCACTCATTCTTCCTGTGGCACTGGTCTAGTGACAGAAGTCCTGAGTCTGTTTTTTGGTTTGTTTGTTTGCTTTTTAATCTGTATACTAGAAATAAACTTACTACTATTCCACTACATTTGTATCCCACAGTATTTGGTACCGATTAGGATTTGAGAGTGGACTGGAATTACATTTATTATTATCATTATCATCATCATCATCATCATCATAAGTCCTTGGGGCAGACATCTGCCAAAAGAATGAGTAAATTGGTCTTTTTTGTGAGTTGCTGCCCACCTGCAAATCTTCACACTTAAGTGGAGACCCTTGAATAAAGAGATCTTAACTCCGGACAACTCAGGTCTCCAAGAGGGTTTTCAAGCAGAAAGAAGACAAACGTTAGGGGAACAGGAAAGAATTTGACCAAGAATGTGAACTCCAGGGACCACAAGACGTCTAGGCCCCGCAGCAGGGCTGGCCACAGCGAGCAGTACAAAGGCATGCACACCCAGATGTAAGGACTGGACTCCATGTCCCTGACCACACATCCAAGGTCACTTTATAACCCCAGTTTTTACTGCCCTTCAGACCACCCCCAGTGCTGCTCACGGTGGAACCCCTGAGAAAGATGCAGCAGGAGAGGTGCCCCCAAAGCCAGACTCAAGCCAGGTGGTGTACCAGGGCCTGGAACATGGAGGACCCCGCCTGCCAGGGAAAATGTGACCATGTGAGGCACAGCTCATACATGTCATGATTGAGGGTAGTTTGACCCTGAGAAATTCAGGAGAGAAACATCCAGTCCCTCTACAGCTCTCACTTTAGAGCTGTTGTTGCTTTAGTTACATGTATTTATTTACATGGAGTGGGGCTTTCCACACATGTGGTATGCATGTAGAGATCAGAGGATGACAACATTCAATTGTTACCCTTTCTCTGCATCGTGTCCAACTCAGGTTGCCAAGTGCCTCTACCCACTGAGCCATCTCACTAGTCCTCACTTTAGTATTTTATCTGTTTCCAGAAAGTTGGTATAAGCTCACACACATAGAGTATGTGTGTGTGTGTGTGTGTGTGTGTGTGTGTGTGTGTGTAGGCAAAACACTCATACACATAAAATAAAATAAATCTAAAAATTTTTAAGTTGGTATAAGAAGCATATTATTAGTCAACTGGTGGTGGCACATGCCTTTAATCCCAGCACTTGGGAGGCAGTTGCAGGTGGATCTCTGAGTTCAAGGCCAGCCTGGTTACAGAGTGAGTTCCAAGATTACAAAGAGAAACCCTGTCTCAAAAAAAAAAAAAAAAAAAAAAAAGTATATTATTTTTACTAAGCCATTTGTTCTTAATTATAATGCTAGTCTATATTCACAAGATAAATTTCAGAAAATATAAAAGAAACTGGAAATTAGAGGGGAAAAATAAATACAGAGTGCTTCCAGATATAGTTAACTTTGGTCAAAAAGCACATGAAATCTTTTGTTTGACAGAGTCTCTCTACACAGCCCTGGCTGTCCTGGAACTCACTATGTAGACCAGGCTGGCCTCAAACTCACAGAGATCCACCCACCTCTGCCTCTCAATGCTGGGATTAAAGGTGAGCACCACCACACCCAGCTTCCCATTAAATGTCTTATTATTTACAACTGAAATCATAATGCACTATCTAATTGGCATTCTGATTTTTTTCAACTCAGTTGTATCCTATGCCACTGGATGATTTTATAAATGTCTCCTTGATTGCCACCTAGTTTAAATTAAATGGATGTACTACAATTTCAGCAATTTGGGGACCAATAGGATATTTGTAGCTCTTCAATATTTGAAATAATGTTGCATCTAACTAGCACAGAAATGCTCATCTATTTTCTCAAAAGTTATTTCTTTAGACTAGAGTCCAAAGAGGGATGCTGGCTAGTCAAAGATTGCAATGATTAAAGACTCTTTCAGATAGACAGGTGAGATAGATAGATAGATAGATAGATAGATAGATAGATAGATAGATAGATAGAAAGATAGGCAGGCAGATAGACAGACAGATGGACATATAGAGAGATAAATGAAAGATAGATAGATAGATAGATAGATAGATAGATAGATAGATAGATAGGCAGATGGATAGGCAGACAGACAGACATATCAAGTTGCTCTTCCAGTTATACTCCAAGTGTCCAGGTAGGAGAGGGCTTATTTAGGTCCTCTCCCACTTCCATTCAGAGGCTCTCTCCTTCTGCATGTGCTAATTTTAGAACACACACACACTAAGAATTTGTTAAGGAATCTGAGTACTGTATCTTCCAAGTATGAGAAGAGAACACTACTTAAAGAAAAAGAAACACCAGCATGAGGCAGCCTCTGGCTTCTGAGTGGGGTACAGCTCCACATCTCACTGCCATTACCTCTGCAGGGCTCCAAAGGGGACGGGAGGCATGCCTGGACCCTGAAGCATTTCAAGAAGCCCACTTACTGTAACTTCTGCCACGTCATGCTGATGGGTGTTCGGAAGCAAGGCCTGTGCTGCATTTGTGAGTACATGTCCTCCAAGCTCTTCCCTTGGGCTCTGTTTGCTTTGCACACTGTTCGTTGATCCATTCCAGGGAAAGTCCAGGCCCTTTTTCCCCAGATGGTGGGATCCCCCACAGTGTTTCAACAGCAAGGCCTCTGGGCCCTGCTTCGGGTCTAGCTGAGTCAAGTGGACAAGACGTTTGCTGCTGCTGCTGCTGGAGTCATGGTCCACTGGTCTTCTAGAAAAAAACGTATTAAAATTCTTACATAGATTTAAAAGCATCTCACACCAATTGCAGTTGTGTTTCTAAGCCAATGTGCATTTTACGTGTGCTTTGAGGTGCTAATTAGTTTAGAACATACTCTATACTCTAGAAGTGCAATGAGAAATAAAATTATATGTTTACTTCATTTTGTACTCCATTTAGTAAAACTGGAGGAGAAAGCAGAAAAAAAATCACACATGAGGGATTAACTCAGGACTAAGATGGTAAACACAGAAAGAAATGGAGGGAAGGGCAGGGTGGTGGTGGCGCACGCTTTTAATCCCAGCACTAGGGAGGCAGAGCCAGGTAGATCTCTATGAGTTCGAGGCCAGCCTGGGCTACCAAGTGAGTTCCAGGAAAGGCGCAAAGCTACACAGAGAAACCCTGTCTCGAAAAACCAAAAAAAAGAAAGAAAGAAAGAAAGAAAGAAAGAAAGAAAGAAAGAAAGAAAAAGAAATGGAGGGAAGGGGAGAGGAAAGGTGAGTTGGGGGAGTGGGGAAGAGCAAGAGGAGGCAGGGCTAAAGTCAGAGGCTCCAGAGGGTCCAGGGATGTGGGTACACTGAGCTCTGCCAGCCACCTCGTGTCCCACCCATCTTTCCAGACCCACTTAAACATCAGCTCATCAATATATTCTCATTCCTGGTAACGTGGGAAACCTCTGGCCCTTTGCTACTTGTATAATCACAGTTACAACAACAGTGAGCAATTGTGGGACACCTAATCTGACCCCACACATGGTGCTTCACACAAATGTCTCACTTGATACTGCAAAATCCCTGCCCTGGAAAGAGGAAGAGTGTGCCCATCGACGGAGAACCCTGAATCAATCTCTCTCTCTCTCTCTCTCTCTCTCTCTCTCTCTGTCAGTTTAGCAGCTCTGACTGTCCTGAAATTTGATTTATAGCCCAGGCTGGCCTCAAACTCATAGAGATCCGCCTGCCTCTGCCTGCCTTGTGCTGGGATCAAAGGCGTTTGCCACCGCCACCCAGTTGATTCTGAATTTCTAAAAGGCAAAACCATTACTCAGGATGCCGTGGGTTGTGTCCAATACTGTCCATCAGCCCAGTGCCCGTGGCCTTTCTGTCCACTCACGGGCATCCTGACATGCAATGCTGAGGCATGGTTTCACACCGCTCCTTCTGACTTCGCTTTTCTGTGTGGTCACTGCCTTCAGGGGAAGGTGGTGTGAAGAGATGGGAGCGCTGGAGAAGAACTGGGAGCAGCTGCAGACTGCTCAGAGGATAAGAGCACAGTGTTAGATTTCCACTAGGCCAGGCCGACTCCATGTGTCTCTTTTCCTCACTGACCACCCAGAAGGAGAAACAAGCCTTCACTGGGGAAGCAGGGCTGGATCTTTCCTTGGTGGCATTCATAAGCTCTGTCCTTTTTCTTTTTTCCAGACTGTAAATACACTGTCCACCAACGCTGTGTGTCCAAAAACATTCCTGGATGTGTGAAAACATACTCAAAAGCCAAAAGGAGTGGCGAGGTTGGTGACACCCATTGGCTCATTCTACTGCATGCTGCCTCAGGGACAGTATGGCCATTATCACAGATTCCTATGCAGGAAGGGGCTTGGAGAGATTTCTCGAGTTCCTTCTCTGCCTCAAGGACCACCCCTAAGCCATCCCATTCATCCATCAATCCATTCAGCATCTTCCTGAGGCCCAGTGTATGCCAGGCGCTGTACCAGGGCATCCACAGGTTATGAGAAATGGTATCCAATCTGCTTAAATGCTGCCCAGGTTATGGAGATAGATAGGCACGTGGGCATAGTGCAAATTCATAGCTGTGAGGTGTGCGCTATCATAATAGGCCCATATGGAATGTGCAGCTGAGGCTTAAAAGAAAAAGTTTCACCAAGGAGGTGGCATTTGCTTTGTTCTTGGAACCAGGGGAGCTTCAAAGAGCACAGAAGAGGGCCGAGCATTCTAACAGAAGGGGGCTCCTGTGTACAGGCATGGAGACATGCATGACTGTGGCCTGGACTTGGTTTGGAATGGCTGGGTCAGAAGATGATTATAGGGAAAGGCAAGGAGCTGTGTTCACAAGATGATGAGGTGGAGGAGGGTTTGGGAGACCAGCTCCAGAATTAGAAAGCAGTTGAGAAGCTTCAGACATGAGAGATGGTGAATTTGCCAATTACGTGACTCTTTCTAAGGTTGGTGTAGGAAGGAAGCCAGAGGGAAGGGCATTCTTCAGTGGTTATGGCACAATGTAGCACAGCCCTAAGGCAGAGCGGATTGGGTCTGTTTCCATCCACTCATTCAGGACTGGTTGTGTCTGAGTGTCCCTGACAGACTCTACTAACAAAGGTAGAGAAGACAAGGAAGGAGTCTGAAAGGCAGCTAAGAGAAGCAGCTCAAGGACTTGGGCACGTGGATGTCGAGGATGAGAGGGGTAGGGAACAGCTCCCAGGGTTCTCCTGGCTGCTGGGTAGTGCCATTTGCTGAGTATGGAATCAGATTGCCCTTAAAACTGGGGCAAGATCATCTGTCTTGCTGCAGAGGGAAGATGTAGCTGAGGAATGTCAGCAGATAGTGAGAAGGTGGGATGGCTCACAGCCCTCCCACAGAAGGCCTCCTGGGAGAAGGCTCCTCAGAGGCCTCCTCATATGCATGCCCCATAACCACTGCATGACCTCTGATCTCCTCTTTCCACACCACTCTTCATGCATACCCCTCCATGTCCATGCCTGACGTCCACCAGAACACACAGTGGGTCTCCTAGGCTCAGGCCTTTGCCTACACTCTTGGCATCTGACACAGAGAACAGGGGGGCTCTACTGAAGGGCCAGTAGAGCACACCCACAACCTTGTGAGCCTGCAGGGACAAGCCAGGTCTCTCACCACTTCTTAAAACCCAGACAGTCTGGAAAAGCAACACGGTACTGGGACAACCACCCTGAGGCTTGAGTCAAAAGACCCGGCTGTGGGTCCCTGCATGGCTACTCACCAACCTTAGAACCTAATGCCAGTCACTTACCTCCCTGAAGCCTCAACGTGTCCCTCTGCAAAACGGAAACAATCATTTCAATGCATATTCAGTGTGACCATGTAGATGACAAATTCACAAAGTGACTTCCTTGTACCCTCAGTGATGCAGCTGGAGGTGAGAAACTACAAGCCGAGTGTGACACATCTTTTGGAGCAATAAATTATAGCAAAAATATTCTAGGTGAATAGTGTCACACAGCTGCTAAGTAACTTAAAACATTTGCTCTTGTTCAGTGCAAATAGGGATAGTATCATGTAGATGTTTCGCATGTTTCTAATATCGTTTTTGAAGCTGAGCACTGCCAGATAGCCCCCACTCTTCCACATCTTTTTCCATCTTAGTGGAAAGTCCTGAGTTCTCTGGGACTCCAGGGGGAGAGATGTGAGTACAGAGACTCCCAGGCAATGGGTCAGAGGTTGCCATTTTTTGCTAGAGGTATGCATACATACCCTCCTGGTCTGTGCTGGTGGCATTTCCCAGCCAGGGAGCAGCTGCATCCAGATGGCCAGGAAATGGGTATGAAAAGGACCCTATGGTGCCCTGACTCACTACCTTAGACTTTGTAACCCAGCTTCTTCCAGATTGCTTCTCAGGTACCATTACACATGACAAGCACTCGGGGGCACTTTAACGCATGTGAATTGAAATCACACAGGGACACTAAGTCAAATAGCTGAGGCCCCAACCTCAGAGACTCGTTTATTTGGAGTGTGGGCTGGGCGTTAGGACTTCCAAAATACCCACAGGTGATTGCAAGAGACAGCTGAGGTGAGGGAAGCAAGTTCACCAGAGAAGTGTGCCAGGGAAGATGTTCAAATGCGCTGTTTGATTGCCTCCTCCCCGAATCCCACAGGTGCCTCATGCTGGTGTCTAAAGAGGGAGGTCCAAAGACTCAGAGAGGTTCCCAAAGTGTCCAAAAGGCACCCTGCTGTGAGGTGCAAAATGGGTGACATCCGAAGGTTCAGACTGCACCCCAGCGCTCTGGCTTCCCCTGCACCATACTGCCTCCTAGAAGGGGGTCCCCATGAGGACAGGGCTCACCAGGGTGTTCTCTGAGGCAGAGGGACAGAGGGACGGCAGGCGAGATGCTTGCTTGCCGGGGTGAGAGCTAGTACAATGTGGAGAAGGACTTTAATCAGCTTTGTTCAGCGTGGTGGCCAGGCAGGGAGGAACATGGCATCCCACAAAGAAAGCGTCCACGACTGAGGAAACAGGGCCCTCGGGGCTCCTCGCGCCTCCCAGTTCTTTGTACCCTGGGCCCAGGGGCGTGGTTCCACTGCCTTCCCTGGTATCCATCCCTTCCCTCCCACAGGTGATGCAGCACGCGTGGGTGGAAGGGAACTCCTCCGTCAAGTGTGACCGGTGCCACAAAAGTATCAAGTGCTACCAGAGTGTCACCGCGCGGCACTGCGTGTGGTGCCGGATGACGGTGGGTCGGTGCCCAGGGCGGCCCTACTTCTTTTCAGTGTGGGGTTTGCCCGAGCTGTAGCCTGGGACAGTGAACATCCTTCCAGAGGGCAAGTGTAGAGCGAAGGAATAAGGCAAACAGGGTCCCAAGCCTCTCAGCCTATGATGACTCCTCAAGTTGCCCAGAGAGGGGGACTGCTTAAGAAGTTAGCCAACCTACTGCCTACATGACCAGCAGCTGGGAACAGCAGGCTAGAACATGAACTCTCCTTCACCTGGGGCTGGGGTACCAGCAGACTGGGACAGGGATCAGATACTGGAAAGCTGGCTCACCCACACCTTAGAGTTAACACTTGGCCCAAAGGCACATTCCGCTCAGCAGCACCATACCTCACCTGGAGGCCTGGTCATACTTCTGCCACGCTCATACCAGAGTCTACAGCTTTCTGAACATGACAGATGCCACCTGGGCTGCCTCGCAAAGCTAATTCTGGGCAGTGTCTTGTGCCCCCTGGCTAGGTATCAGCCGGAGAGAGGAGGCTCCCCGCAAGCCAGACAAAGGGGCTCTCACACTGCAACAGTTCAGTTGTCCCTATACTCCAGCCTCTCACGGTTTTATTCTCAGAGCTAGCCTTCCTTTGGAGTGTCTAAACCGGAAATCCACAAAGGGGCCACATTTGGCCTCATTCCTAGGTCCCTGACAGACACGCCACATGTTCACACACATACTCAACAATCCTGTGAAAGCTAAAGCTGGCAGTGCTCTAAGACGCAGGGGCACTTGCTTGCTTCCCCAGAAAACCTCTGCACCCCACCTTCCTGATGTTTCTGTGGTCACTTCTGCTCATCCTCATCTCCATTTTTCTCTCCAGTTCCACCGCAAATGTGAATTATCGACAGTGTGTGACGGTGGGGAACTCAAAGACCACATTTTGCTGCCTACTGCCATATGCCCTGTCACCCGAGTAAGTGCTCCTACCCCCACCAGGGCTCTGGCTTTTCTAGATTCAGGAGTCAGAGACAGGCAACATTCACGACTTCCCATTCCCTCCCTGTTGCCCCACCAGTTCCTAGGGCTTATGCTTTGGTGAACGCTGAAAAGAAATCAGTGCTGCCCCAGCCAGATTGAGCGAGAAAACTCGGACACAGCAGCTTCCAGCTGCTGCTTCCACATGTTTGGAGCATCCCTTCTGAGTGTCTTTCAGACAGAGCCCAGGGACCACCTACCCTTGGGCAGTTTCTCAGCTTCCTTCATCCCTACCAAGCTTTCTCCTCTCTCTCAATGGCTCCTACCCAAGTGTCTCAGACAGATTTGGAAACAAATGAAGATGAATTGAACTTCCTTTGCTCCCACCTGAAACTTTTTCTGCTTCCTGAAGACCGTACTTCCATCTCGAAACTGCTGCCACTAATCCCTCCCCTCTCACCCTTGCCTAGAGCAGACACTATTTTGTCATTTAAAATCCCTTTAAGAAAATCACCACTCTGGAAATTCATTTGTCAGTCTCTATTAAGTTAGAGATACACAAACTCCATATCCCAAAACTCCCCTCCTATGGAGGACACAGCTATCCACAGCACAGGTGAATAAGCTGAGCTCATGTGAAGACTTACAACAGTGTAATAGGAAAGGCAAACCATGCAAAAGTGGAAATGCTCAAAGATACAAAGCTAAACACAACAACACAAAAGTTGGGTGCATGGGGCTGGAGAGATGGCTCAGCCATTAAGAGCACTGGCTGCTCTTCCAGAGGTCCTGAGTTAAATTCCCAGCAACCACGTTGTGGCTCACAACCATCTATAATGAGGTCTGATGCCCTCTTCTGGCCTGCAGGTATACAGACAGACCGAGCACCATATACATAAAACAAATAAAATTCTAAAAAAAATGTTAGGTGCAGGCATGCTTCATTACTTACTCTCTTAATAAAATGTTTGAAGACCAGGTAAAGCCAGTGTTGTCTGCAGAGACAGCAGTCACACACACACACACACACACACACACACACACACACACACACCACATACACACACACACACACACCACACACACACACACACCACACACACACACACACCACACACACCACATACCACACACACACACACACACCACACACACCACATACCACACACACACACCACACACCACACACACACACACACACACACACACACCCCACACACTGCATCACACCACACACACACACACACACCACATACACACACCACACACACACACCACATAACACACACACACACCACACACACACACAACCACACCACACACACACACACACACACACACACACACACACACACACTGCATCACATCATGCAGTCTGCTCGACACACTTCAACAGAATAAACAATGAACTTGGAAACAGGAAAGAAGAACAAGCAAAGAGAGGATCCGATTGGTCGCCATGGTGTCAAGTCCTGCTGAGCTAAGAGAAAGGCCTGCTTTTAAAGCCCACAGCCAACTATTTCTGCCTATTTCAGTCCCTACCATGTCCCAAGGTGACTGTCGCCACAGGTGTTGTCATTGCAGATTACAGTCATCACAGGGGCCCATGGAAGCCTAGAGCAACTTTGCTGAGATCCGGAGCCCCACTTTGAAAAACTCCCGGTTTCCTGTCTGAGCTCTCTGTTGGCAAGAGCCATTTCCGTTAGCACTGTGATCTTCTCCTGCCCTGTAGTAGGCTGTTTCCCTCTCAGAGGCTGCTTGTGTTCTCTTCCTCGCAGGACAGGCAAGGAGGAAAGTCGGACAGCAGCGTGGCCTCCAAGGGTGAACTTGTAACGCAGGTACCTCGTGAATGGGCAGTCCGACCACTCAGTCTAAGTGGGTCCAAAGGCTGGGGCAGGGAGAGAGTAGCTTGGGGTCTGAGGAAATGTGTCTCAGCATTTGCTTGCTTAGCCCACTCATTCTGTCACACAAGAGGACATTTATCGGGGCCTCTGGGGTTAACCTTTGACTGCCACACAACAGACAAGTGGTGAGCAAGGTGACTGGCTGGTGCCATTGATGGTCTAGTTGGCTTCGTCACCTCTTTAAGATAAATTTACACTGGAGAGGTGGCTCAGGGGTTAAGAGTACTGCCTGCTCTTCTAGAGGCCCTGAGTTCAATGCCCAGTAACCAGATGGCAGCCCACAACCATCTATAATGGGGTCTGATGTCCTCTTCTGGCAAGTAAGCATACATGCAGGTAGAACACTGATACATAAAATACATTTTAGGGGTTGAAGAGATGGCTCAGAGGTGAAGAGTGCTGGATGCTCTTCCAGAGGTCCTGAGTTCAATTCTCAGCATTCACACGGTGGCTTACAGGAATCTGTAATAAAATCTGGTGCCCTCTTCTGGTGTGTAGGTATATATGCAGGCAGAACAGTGTATACATAATAAATAAATATTAAAAAGAAAGAGAGAGAGAGTAGTTTACATGAAACTACAACATGCAACCTCCTAAACAGTAACGAAAGTGTGGGGTAAAATTGGACAATGTGTTTTCTGTAGTTATCCACCTAGCTCTAGAACACGGTCTACCAAAGGCTCTTGATCCTTAAGTGTGTATTTTAAGACCTCGTTTTTCACTAAGCATCACCAATGAATATTTTTTGCATGTCCTCCATGGAGTCCTGAGGAATGCAGAAAAGGCAGCCTGATGAGATACAAAGAACGTCAGAACAGGAAATAGAAGGATGGGGTCTTATCCCATGCCTCCAAGCTTCGTAACCCTGTTTTAAGAGTGGGTTTAGCATGTCCTGCAACTGCCTGCCTCCCACCGTGCTGTAGACCCAGACCATGGAGATCCTGTGTTTTGAAATTGCAAGATAAACTGAAATTGAAGGTGTAAGATAAAATAATCAACAGACGAGAATGCTCTACACACTCAGAAGAGAAGGCTCTAGACACCAAGAAATAGTCTAGACACCCAGAAAAGAAAGCTCTAGGCACCTAAAAGAAAACACACACACACACACTGAGGGCAAGAGACGTAAGGTGTCCCACACTGGCATCAATTTGACTGGTAGGTCCCACGGAGAATGGGCTATCAAGTACTTTGAATTTTACCCCCCAGACTTAAGGGTTTACTCCCTTGGCTCCAAGATGCTTCTGAGTATCACACAATTACCCTACAAGAGAACTCTTTGAAATCACAAACAATAATAATTGCACTTTGCAAACCTGTCATATTGTGATAGATGGCTGTGAAGTTTAAAACTAACAAACGCAGGCATTAAATATTGAACACGAAGCCAAGCTGTATCTCTATGTGGGAATACCATTCAGCTGAATCCACAAAAATTTACTGAGGGCGCGCTCCTGTGTCAGGCACCCATGGAAGCTCCACTCTGCTCCTCGTCTTTTCTGATCTACTTGATGGCTTGAGGTTTTTCCCAGAAAATGAAAGACAAAAATAAATGCAAAGAGACAAATATAAAGGCTGCAGGGGATGCTGCACATTCCACGTCACAGTAGTTTTAGTCAGAATAGCTGAGGGCAATGTCACAGAGTCAGTGACTCCAGAACTGAGTCCTGGGTTATTCTGGATTTCTTTAAGCAGTTACAAAGAAGAGAGTATGTAAGCCGTGGGACAAGAGCAAACGCACGTGAGCATGTGCATAGTTAGACACACTCACTGGAGGCAGGCAGCAGGCTTCAGGGCCTGTTGCTGGGGGAACGGGAGGAATGAGGAGAGCACAGAAGAAAGGGGCGAGGCTGAGAAGGCCTCGATGCCAGATTTAGAGATTAGATTTGATCCTGAGAGCAACAGGCTGTCATTACAGGTGTGTTACCAGGGGCAGCATGTTTGATATGGTCTCCCAGAAAGGAACTGGGGTGGGGGTGTGGAGCATACAGTTGTGGGTGGGAATGGACCATGATGGCAGCAAGAGAAATTTTAGGGAAGGACTTGGAAGGCCAGCCTCTCCCCCTGGATGCCCAGTTGAGTAACCACACCTTGAACAGGAGCAGGACACCAGTCGGGAGGACCAGCTTTATGCGAAACGCGGTCTGTCTGGGCATGATGGTGCGGTACCAATGGTGAGGCATCCCTGGATAATGAGAAATGTGAGCTTAGGAGGAAAACTGGGTCAGGATGTGTGGATGTGGAAGGTGCTGGGGCCTGAGTGCTCATGGTGCATGTGACTTGGTGGTTGTACCCTCTAGACTTTCACCGTGTCTCTCACAAATTTTGACCTGTGGCCATGGGCATACTGCCACACAATTACATAATTTGAAGTTGGTGCCACTGCCCTATCCAAGCTCCAACTCTCATTGCCGTTAACCTCCTTAAAAGTCTCTCACGCTGGGAATAGCTGTTTTTCTCCCTCAGAAAGCTCAGCCAGCAGACAAATAGCCCCCCTCCTTCCTCTCCTCCCCTGCCTGGCCAGCTTCCCATCCACCTTCCAACACTCTCTCAACATCATCCTACTGCTGAATAATGCTCTTTTCCTTCTCCTTTTTAAGTACAAGATCATCCCTAGCCCAGGAACTCACCCCCTGCTGGTCTTGGTGAACCCCAAAAGTGGAGGGAGACAAGGAGAAAGGTATGTCCTCTTTTATTTCAAAATAGAAAGGCAGCCGGGTGTAGTGGCACACATCTTTAATCTCAGCACCCAGGAGGCAGGCAGATCTCTTGAGTTCGAGGCCAGCTTGGCCTACAAATTCCAGGGCAGCCAAAGCTGTTACACAGAGAGGCCCTGTCTCAAAAAATAAAAGCAACAAAATAGAAATGCTGAAACAACCTGTCCTGAACCCCAACAAAGCCTGTGTGGTCAAGGAAATCTGGGCTCATGGCTACTTTCCACTTCATCATGTGGCCCAGGTGAGTTACTTCCCCACGCTCAGTTTCCTCCTCTGCAACACAGATGGCAGTGATATCACCTCTCACAGGGTTACCCTAAGGATTAGAATGACCTAGTGCTTAGCAGGGGACCTACCACATGAGCCCCTGTGAAGGCTGCCAGAGTCAAGTTCTGAGGGGTCTGTTCCTTCCTTCCCTGCCCCAAGTCTTTTCTTGGTTTAAAAGACTTGGTGAGATTCACCTGATTAGGGCCTCCCAGCCTATCCTGAACCCCACCTTAACAGTGAGGGAACTGCAGGGTTTGGGCAAAGCTGAAGTAAGCCCAGCAAAGTGGGAGGAGAAATGGGTACAGGCAGAACCCTCTGTCTCCCGGGCCTGCACAGTCTGGGAAATGAGCAGATGAATGAAGGAATCCAAGTTTAGAGAAATAACATTAGGTAGAGCTCAAGCAAGTACTGTGAGGACCCCACCTCCATCCAAGAGGCAGCATGTCTCCTGACCTGACCTAGTGGTCCCAAGCTACAGCCGGAAAACCGAGGCCAGATACAGTCATTGATTTCAGTCTCCTGGTCCCACCTCCACCTGCATGTACTCTTACGAGGATGCCAGACCTCTCCCTAGGGGCCCTCAGCACCTCTGGACAGCCTGCAAAGGGCAGACTCACCCTACCCAAACCACACAATATCCAGAGGTCTCTAAGGGGGAGGGAGCATGGGAACAAGAGCCCTATGCTCTGGGCTTCTCTGCCATAACTGCTACAATAAGCAGTTCCTGGGGTGGGGTGGAGTCAGATGGTAGGGCAGCTTTGGGCCAGAGGTAAGGATGTGGGGATGCCAGGTGCACCGGGATATCGGAGTGTGATGCAACATTCCCCCTCTTAGGGTTAACGACTGCTGGATCTCACCACGGATGGGTCCAACAGTATGGTATTTGCCCCCAGGTGACTTCTGCAATGCCCTTGTCCTTCTCTGTCACTCCTTTCTTCCCCCCACAGGATTCTGCGGAAGTTCCACTACCTGCTCAACCCCAAACAAGTTTTCAACCTGGACAACGGGGGGCCAACTCCCGGGTATGCACATCAGTCTTCTCTCTGGCCTGCTTTGGTCTCTGTGGAAAACGCCCTCCTTTGTCGCCTTTTAAAGCTGTGGATCTTGACTTTTTCTGCCTACCACCTGCTGTTCTTTCTTTTTGTCACACCTTCCCTTGGCCCTCGTTATTGTTTGGGAAGTGGGCCCCATGTTCCGTGTCACTGGAGATGTTGATGTCAGAGGGAAATCTATGAACCAGTCATTGGACTGGTGGGGAGGTCCGGCTGGTGGCTTATTTGAACTTATTTGCAAGGCTGTTGGCTAATATCTCCGTAGCACTCTTAAAGCCATCTCTCTGCAGATTGACACGGTGACTCAGAGTCTGCCATATGTTCTGCTGTGGGCGCATTTCAGGGAACAAAACCATTCTCTTCCTGAATCATCCAATTTTGCAGTGGTTACACGGCCCCTGGCCCTTCTCCCACCTGGCTGCTCTCTAGCAGAAGGTGGGAAAGAAGGGGTAAAGGGCCTCTGTGGCTTGACTGAAGGTCTCATGGGCAGAGCTTGTCCTCTTCATCAGAAATTGTCACCTCAGTGGGCTTCTAGGCATCTACCCAGTCAGAGCTGGTGCCCTAGCGCCATCTGCTGGTCCAGGCTTTCACACTACCTGACCTGCATGCATTTCTACTCTAGTTTCAGTGAGGTTCCCTCCCAGGGGCTGGAGTAAGGTGCCTATAAATGGAACCTGTCCCTGTCTTTTGGTTGTTTGTCACAGGGGTTATTTATAGAAGTGAAAGCATAAGACCCAGTTAAAAGGAGAAAGACACACAGGTGCACATTCACCTATCTGTAAAACTTACTCAGAAGTCGGTCAGGCTCTTGCGGTTGGTGTCATGGTCACGTGTCTGCCAGTCACTGCTGGATAGCACTGCAGTGTGCTAAAACATCCAGTGCCTTTTTGGTCCCTTTCTCGGGGGGGGGGGGGGGGGGTATTTCAATAACACAGCCTTCTCAGCATTCAATTCTTTTTCCTATGAATGACAAGCTTGGGGTCTGATGGGTCCAGAGTATCTTCAGTGTGTGTGTTCATGTGTGGGCAGACAGGCTGTCCCACCAAAGGGAGCCTCCATTTAGAATGTACTGCCTGAAGAGAGCAGGGGTCTGCAAGGGAAGTGAGAGAGGATATTGACTTGCCAACATTGGCATCGGTACTCAGAGCACCCCAGGATCTTCTAAGACCACCTGGCTGAGAAGAGAGATGCACAGGCCTTGGGGTCCCTAAATTACACCTCCAGGTGTCCACATGTCCCATTTTCTCTAAAGTAGCACTTCTTGACTTCTTCTGCCAGGAACTCCTGTTGCAACCTGGTGGACTATGGGCTCCATCCAGAACAATATTTTCTAATGCAGAATATGAAACAATACGGTATTTCCAGGGAAACTAATTATGTTGAGAAGTAGTTATCAAAAACTAAAAAGACAAACTCGTGGTATATAAATGAGTATGTCCTGTCAACATATGAAACAGCAATATCCATAGTTGGGTTAAATAATGACCGTGAACTGAAAGCCATAAGCTACAGAAATGACAGCGCTCAACCTACGGGTCGGCGGCAACGAGGCATTGGAATAGCTGTGTTGCTCACTCTGACGGGCGCAGGTGCTGTGGAAGCCTCTGTACTCTGTTGCCTACATTCATAATGGAAAGAAAGGCTAAGTTTCCACTCGAGATTAGAGAAGATATTAATGTAATGTTTTCATGACGCTGAATTCTAGCCACAGACCCATTGGAGTTCCGTGGGCCCCAGGTCCTGCTCTACAGGACTCAGGCTCCTGGGAAAATGGGGTCTTGTTCCGCTTGGCAGGGGGCCCACAGAAGAGAAAATGAAGACCCAGATAATACAGTGCTTCTCTCTTAGAGAAGTGGTTATAAAGACAGCAGTCAGGAGAGCCTGAGAGGATTAAAATATTAAGAATTATCTAAATTGGTGCCTCAAATAGTTGAGAAATTCTCAAAAATGGTTTCTGTTTATGTTTAATGTTAGATCAGATTCTCTTTCTATTAGGATGTTGGTGAACACACACACACACATACACAAAAAGAAAGAAAGAAAGAAAGAAAGAAAGAAAGAAAGAAAGAAAGAAAGAAAGAAAGAAAGACATCACACCATTGATTTTTCTCCATACTCAGTAGCACTGCATAAGAAATTCTGCATTCAGAATGGTAAGTGACTCAACCCCAAAAGAATCAAGATTTTCCCCTAACTCTAGCAAGCGTGGAGACTCTGACACAGAAGTATCAAGTGTTAAGGCTGGAATGTAGCTCAGTGACAGTTTGCTTCACATGCTGGAAACTAAGGTTCCATCCCCGACACCACACACACACACACACACACACACACACACACACACACACACACACGTTAAATGTTAGTCCCAACCTAATGACAAGACCCCTGTGGTCTTTCTTCTTTGCAGATTGAACTTTTTCCATGATACCCCAGACTTCCGTGTTCTTGCCTGTGGCGGAGACGGCACAGTTGGCTGGATTTTGGATTGCATTGGTAAGGATGGCCAGGAAGGCCTTTACTTATTTATCGTGGGTAAATTTAATGTCAGCAGAAAGCAATGAACTAAAGAAGGAATGAAGCCATCCATTCTTTATCTATCCGGGTGCCCGCCCTTTCATGTACTGATACTTGATTATATTGGGGAGGGGTACTGGAAAGTTTCCTTGTAGGCTTTGTCTCAAAAAAAAAAAAAAAATCTGTTACAGACAGAGCTGGGCAGTAGCAGAACAAGACATATTTGAAGCAGGACTAGAGATCCAGACAGAGCCACGTGATGAGTAAAGGCCCAGGAGCTAAGTAAGCATGGGTCACAGTCCACGGCAAAGCAGCTGGAGATGAATGCCTGGAGCATGCATCCAGAAAATGTATCTGGAAAATGCAGACCAGTGCAAGCAGAGAAAGACCACCCTGGGCTGTGTCCTACCTGGAAAAGGCAAGGGAGCAGGCTGGAGGGGTGGAGCCTGAGGTCTAGCCTAGCCCTGCCTCCATCCAGAAAGTGACAGAGATTACCTGTGAAATTTGGGGGTGGTGTTTAGTCAACACCAAACCCAATCAGAACCCAGGTAAATTCTGCAGTAGAGAAGAGAAAGACAGGAAAGCTGCCACCAGAGGCACTAGGGTAGGAGGGCATCTGAGTCACGGGGGCAGGAGCCGAGTCACGAACCCAGGGCTGCTCCACGCCTTCCGTCAGGCATCCCACAGATGCTGCCTCAAATCCCTACAAGCCAGTCCCTCTTGGGAGTCTCTAGAGATGCCACCAATGAACCAAGAGGCCAAATTACTGTCCTAGTAGAGCCTGTTTCTAGAGGCAAGAACCAGGTAACGAAGAAACGAGTGAAAGATACAGAGCCTCGGAGGGCAGTAAAAACGCAGGGAGGGAGGAACACAGGAAGTCTAGGGATGGAGTGGGGTCACCATCTAGGACTAGTCTGGGAAGGCCTCACAGGCTATGAAGTGATGCTGTGTCCAAGATCTGGAGAACTGAGCTGTGTGGACGTCTAAGAGGACAGTCCAGACAAAAGAAACAGCAAGGGCCACGCCCTAAGGTAGGAACAGGTTGGGTGGCTGAAGGCAGACCAGCGTGGCCAAGAGCAGAGAACACACAGAAGCCTTACAGAGGTTGAAGCAGAGAGAATGAGGGTCTGGGTCGCATGGGTGGGAACATGGCTTTTAGAGTGAGACAGTCCCAAGAGACCAGCAAAGAAGGAACATGGCAGGCTAAGAGACAGAGCAAAAGCAAAGAAACCAGTTAGGAGGTTCCCACAGTGACCCAAGTGAGAGGTGACGGGGCTGAACCACAGCAGAAACAGGAGGACGTGAGAAGGGTGCAATGCATGTCTTTAGGGGGCGGGGGCAACAAGGTCTGCTGACGTCTGGACACAGTTGGTAAAAGGATCAGAAGAATCAAGGTTGGCCAGAGCTAGACCCCAACCAAGTCAGGCAGGGAAGGTGAGGTCTCCAGAGTGGGAGGGGAGAAGGCACACCAGCTACCTGCTGCTCCTCTACAGCAGGGCTTTGGTTCCCATGCACACACACACACACACACACACACACACACACACACACACACACCAGCTATATACATACACACATTCACATACATATACACATCGCTCACACATACACATCAGACTATATATATTACACACACATGCCACATATATACATGCACACATACATCATACACATAAACCTCATACACATACACATCGCTCACACACATATCAGACACAGATATATCACACACACACACACACACACACACACACACACACACACACCAGATATATACATACACATACATCATACCCCCCCTCTCTCTCTCTCTCTCTCTCTCTCTCTCTCTCACACACACACACACACACACACACACACCACTCTGCCTGCCACTGTGGGCTCTGAGGTTTGTGGGAAGAGGAAAGCCTCTTCCACCCAGCAGCTGTAGGAGAGGCCGCTCATGGCTGCAGTCTCAGGCTCTTCGTACTTCGAATTCTTCAGTCCCCTTAGCCCTGCTCACTGAGAGGAAGAAACAGCCCTTGGGGAAACACTACACACAATGCCACTGCAGAGAACATTGGACACAGATATAGCTCAGAAAAAAGAAAGATGTGAGATGAAAGGGGTGTTAGACATTTTCACCAGGTTAGTGGTTCAAAGAGAAACCAGGGAGGAAAGAGGTAACTGTGTAGCATGCTCCTTTCTTCGTTCGGCATTTAAGCGTTTGTGCTGCCATGCTCTCCACCACCCCACTGAGGTTCTCACTCCCACCTCCCTGCTACAACCATAATACTCCGCCTACCATCAGCGGGTTTGTGGTGCGCACGAAGACACCCAAAGCTTCCTGCGGTTCCTCGGAAAATGATAGAGGCTCTTCAGTTACTGCTCCCTCTCCTCTCCCTTTCTGGGGTGTCCCAGCCACCTAGCCCTGCTCTCAGACCCTCAAATATGGCGGTCTTCCTCCCCACACAGAGCCTTGTCCAAATGATCCTTTCAGCTGGAGTGTTCCCCAGCCTCGACTGATGTGTAGCTTCTTTGGGGGGTGGGGGGTTCTCCTACACACCAGCCAGCCACAGTCACCCTGTAACAGGACCATTCCCCTTCCCTTTCCAGTAAAAAGGTACAATCGTACATTATGTGTGCAAAGACCTTGGTGAGCCATGTCTCCACTGCAGACTGCAGGCACCATGAGAGCCTGGCCAGGGCCACTTCCCACCATCTCTGGCATATGGCAGGTCTCAGTGGATCCAAGTAGAGATGCCATGGCAAATGAAATACACTCTCCCAGGAAGTTACAGTCCATTCGGGGGACAAACCAGTGAGCAGTTACAAGAGAATATGCTATGGTCACCACCCCTGATGCTCCAGAAGCATAGAAGAGTCACCAAGTGCAGACCCAGGTGACAAGAGGCAGCTTCTGTGCTGAGAAGCAGGAGTGTTAGGACTGAGCACACTTCGGGATGGTTTCCTGGTAGGGTGGGAAGCCGGGTGTGCCGACGGTGAAGGCTGGGAAGAAAGGCAAAGCCTTGATGCTGAGGCCTAGGCATGCAGAGGAATGGTAAAGCATCAAGTGCAGGGGTCTGGGCCCAGGCATGCCCTCCAGGGAGGAATGTGGAGACCACACCAAGGGACTTGGAGGTGGGAAGAGGAAAGGAGGCTGTGGAACCAGAACAGTGTGGTTCCACTCACTCAGTGTCTCCATAGGGATGGAGAGAGGAGGTTGTTGGGAAATCTGTTCTGGAGACAGCTCATAGGCAGTGCTGTGCCAGTGAATGGGGTTGAGGAAAAAGGGAAAGTTAGGATGCAGATGTCTGGGCTCAGTGCTGTAAGGATGGCTAACCTGTCAAGGTGTCAACCACAGAAGAAGGGTCAAACATAAAGAAACAGGTGCCCTCCAGATGGTGGGAGACTCCAGTCACATTGTCAGGAACAATCAGAGTTCATGGCATCACTCCATTTTCCACTTCAGCCCATCAGTGGTCATCTCAGCCCCAAGATCAGCCATGTGGAGCACAGGTCAGGCAACTGGTCGTGCCTCTGAACTCTGCACTGCCAGGGAATCCCCAGTTTGAGCTCCCCCCACTGATCCCCTGCAGCCCTCCCTACCTCCTACTCAAGGCTTGTGTGCTGATCACCTTGTAGGGCAGGGTCTGTGTACATCCCCCCTCAAAACCCAACAGGTACCTGTACCCCCCCCCTCCAACCTTCTCTGCCCTGCCAACATGCTGAAGACAACAGGCAGACGAAAGAAAGCATGGTTGACTGTGATTTTTCTCTGCTCTGGTAATGCTCCTGCACACCCCTGAAGGAAGAAAAGCGTCAGGAGTCATGAGATAATAAACTGGGTATGTGGGTGTCAGGTGACACCTGGAGGCTTCCCCACTTTAGCATGGTGTTGTTTCTTAAAGCATTAAACTATAAATGGCTTTCATGAGCTTTGTCAGTTTTCCAGAGACCCCACCATCCCCCACCGCCAGGCACACCTCCTTCACTATGCCCTGCCTCACCCCTGACGACAGCAGGATGGACTTGAAAGCCACCTTTCCGAGTTTGGATCCATAAACCTCCATCTTTGCTAGGTGGCTGTGGGCAATAAATGGAAACAAATGTTGGTCATCATTAAGTATTAAAATCACATGAGCCAATGTTCCTGCCCCGTGTGCTGTCACCTTGAAGAACAGAATTGAGACATGTTTAGGTTAAATCAGTGCAAATGAGAGGGAGACAGATTTAGCTCAATATGAAGAATTGATGGACAACTTCAGCAAACTTGTAGCAATTAGCAGGTTGCAAATATTGTAGATGGTCTCAACAAGTGGTGTGTTCTCCATTGCAGAAGCATTCTGTGATTACAGTGGGGGGCGGGGCAGGGGAGGCAAGCAACAGGTGGGGATTATAAGCTAATGCAGCCATCTGTAATCACGAGGCATGTCTGTTCCTGCATGTGGGTTGCAGATAAGGCCAACTTCACAAAGCATCCTCCAGTGGCTGTCCTGCCTCTTGGAACGGGAAATGACCTGGCAAGATGTCTCCGCTGGGGAGGAGGTGAGTCTGCATGCCTCTGATGTCACACTGGAGCCAAGCATTTGGGGTTTGGGGGGTGCTGTGCAGAGCTAGGCAGTCTTCCCTTTTACGGGTCAGTTTCCACAGGATGCTAGTCAACAACAGTCATTTCTGATCCATGATCCTGCCATTCCGTGCTGGGTCTGGAACAGGAGCCCCCTCCTCTGGGTTCCAGGATCCTGCTTAGGCTCCTCATGTTTGACTGTAGTCCTGAAGCTATCAGCCCGCCTCCTCCAGCAGGACATGGCCAACTGTAGGATAAAGACAAATCTCCTCCAGCCCCTCCTGTCTGCTTGCCCGATACATGGATTCAGAATGCAGACTGAAATACTGTATCACCGATTACTCATGAGACACTAGGGACATCTGGATTATCAGACCCCTGGGGCTATGAGTTTCATTTTGAAATTCCCCTAAGTGGAACACAGCGAGTGGTGATGGCTTTTAGAGCAAGGGTCAAGGACTTTGCAAACAAAGCAGCTAATGGAGCTGGGCATGTGGCTTGTGGCAGAGCACAAAGCCCAGCTCCACCGGGGGGAAGGGGTTGATCCATTAAGGGAGCAATACCAGACCAGGCCAGGCCAACCGGTACCCGGGTTCTTTTGTGGAGGATGAGAAAGAAGTCATCACATCAGGATGCCCTATCACCACACACATACAGTCTTAGGACAGATCCGCTGTCTTCCACACAACTTCCCAGCCCTGCAGCTGACCAGTTTTCCCCTCCCTGCTTTCCTTCTCTCCTTCCTTCTTCTTTCTTCCAACTAGTGGTATATTGGCTGTATAAAATAATATGTTTTGTTAAGCCATTCTCATATATGTTTATACTGTTCTTTAATATCTAACACTGATACCTTCTCCTGCTCCACATCCTATTACCTTTTCCAATAGTCCACCTTCTGCCTTCAAGTCAGGTGGGTAGGTGAGCGGGTGAGTGGGTGGGTGGATGATAGGTAGATCTATAGATGGATGGATGGATAGATAGGTAACAGATGGGGAGATGGATGGATGATAGATACATATTGAGATATATGTAAACATATGTTTGATCTCTATTCTACATATGAAAGAAAACAATACCTTTTCTAAAATGTAGACCTAAATAGGTCTAGCTTATTTCACTTAACATGATAATCCTTAGTTCTATGCATTTCCTGCAAATGACATAACTTCATTCATCAGGTCACCCTTTCTCTAGGGCTTGCTTCAGCTCCAGAGCTGTGCCTGCCTCTAGCTAACACCTATTTCATCCATTGCTCTTGGGCTTTCAACTCACCCCAAATTCTTGTTAGTTACTCCCTACTGTCCTCTCCTTCTCCCTGACTCAGAGAACATAAGTGTCTCCAGCCCAAAGACACCCAGAAGTCTTCTAGTCACAAATGCCTAAAGAGTCTCTTGCCCTGCATAAGCAACAACTTCGCCTTTCTAACCTGGTGGTATACTCCATGCCCTTGTCCACAGGTTACGAAGGTGGCAGCTTGACAAAGATCCTGAAGGAAATTGAACAGAGCCCCTTGGTGATGCTGGACCGTTGGTGTCTAGAAGTTATCCCCAGGGAAGAGATGGAGAATGGAGACCAGGTCCCATACAACATCATGAACAACTACTTCTCCATTGGTGTGGTAAGTTGGTCATTGATTGCTTTTTCTGAATGACTAAAAAGTGTCTATTGACCTTCTGGGCCCCTCCTCCTTACACGTTCTGTTTGTCCCTAGCCTTGACTTGAGTCTGAGCATCCTCAAATATGACATGGCTGTGGCCACCCTGATCATAGCCATTCTACCCTTTGATGGTAGAAGAAATTCTTAGCCCTAGACTTTTAACTAACAGAAGAAAAGACTGGAATTTTTCTTTTTTTTGGCGGGGGGGGGGGGGGGTCAAGACAGGGTTTCTCTGTGTAGCTTTGCGCCTTTCCTGGAACTCGCTTGGTAGCCCAGGCTGGCCTTGAACTCACAGAGATCTGCCTGCCTCTGCCGCCTGAGTGCTGGGATTACAGGTGTGTGCCACCACCGCCTGGCTGGAATTTTTCTTAAAATGTATCTATCCTTCAGATAATATGAAACAATTAAAGGAAACAAATACCAAGAATTAAGGCCAGGAAGAATCCTTTGTGGGAGTGTGAAGATTTGAGAATTCTGATCTGAGGAATGACCACAGGCATCCACTGGGCTTGGTAGACAACTCTCAGACTCCTTTCCTCCTGCTCACACCCTTCCTCCCAGCCCTACCACACACACTCAAGTGTTTCATACACCCACCTGTAGACAGGTTCTCCTCCCTCTGGTCCTCAGGCTGCGTGCTCTGTACTGTGGTGGGCCCCTGCATTCCAGCCTTCATGGCACTCCTTAAACCTATTTTACCAAAGGCTTGGGGCTCTCAAAGAGTTAGACCAACGATACTCTCCCTTAACCCAGCCCTCCCAGTACCCCCAACCCATCTCCAGTCAGCCTTCAGCCTGAGCATCCTTCCTTTCTGCCTCCTGGTCTTTGGGATTGTTTTGGCCAATGTCATGTGCACATGAGACCCTCCAGGCCATTGTCTGGTGCCAGATACCTACACTTGTTCTTTCTTGTGCTTCTTTTGAGACTGTTGGTGATAATGGGGGTAGGGATGGAGATGGGACCTAATAGATAGCTCAAGGGGATATAGGTTTAAGGAGGAAGTTTTGCTTTTTAGTAAGGCTAAAACAATGGGAGAGAAGGGGAATAAAAAAATAACCGTAACTCACGCTTACAAAAGGAGTGAAGTGTTACCACATTTGCAGTGGTTTTCTGTGTTGTCTCTGTTCTTCTGATGCATGGTAGAACACTGTTTCTTCCATTTTCTGAGTGAAGAAACAGGCTCAGATGAAGGCATTGGCCTTCACCTTCTCAATCCTACTCCAGCACCCTTTGCTATGACTGAAGCAAGCAAGGCATTGTGGGTCCAGGGTAAGACGTTGTGAGTGTGGAGGTGATGCTCTAGGAGTTCCTCCATCTTAACTAGATTGTGCCTCTCCCCAACCCCCAGATTCCCCACTTGTGGTAGAGGGACACTTTCCCAGGCCCTTTTTCAGGGCCATCTTCAGGGAAGGTACACACACACACACACACACACACACCTTTTTTATACTCAGGTCCTTCTGCTTCTCTGCCCCAATATCTTCAGCTCCAGACAGTTGGGTGCCCTTGCTTCTGCCAGGCTCACAGAGTATGGGTACCCCACCATCAGCTTTACCAGACCTCACATCTCTTCCCTGCCATAATCATCATGCAACTTGCTGGTGTTGGTTGAGTACCTGTGGTGCCCCCAGCCTGATTCTCCTACTGCTGGGTTATCCTAGTGCCCGATGTGGTTGTTGCATTTGTGAGTCTAAGCCAGTGTGTAGTGGAGCTAGGGATCAGCATACAGTGCTCTTGAGCTCTCTTAGCTGTGGCCTCTGCACAGCCCCCTCCATCTTCACACAGCTACAAGCAACAGGAGTGAGGGAAGGTCTCCAAATCCAGTGGGAGACGGCTCTGCAGCACTCATCTTTAAAGGGAAATTCTGCCCTGAACCAGAGTCTGACTTGTAATTTGACTCCGTGGCTCTCAGCGAGGTCTGTGATTCTGCATTTTTAACAAGCCCCTGGAAGCATTCTGATGCTGATGTTCCTGACTAAGGCCTCAGAGAGGGAGACAGCACAGAGCAGAATGTACAAAGGAAGTGGGTCTGGCACAGAGACATTAGAATTGAAGTAATGACAGAGAGGGACTTGAGAAAAGAGAGGATGGTGGCACCGTGAAAGCAGCCGGCAGGAACTGACTGCTGAGCAGTGGGATGGGCTAGGCTGCCCTGGAGCTTCCGGTTGGCAGGTTACAAGCATGGCTACCTTCAGAACTTGCAACACACCTTCTCTCTCGTTAACACAGCTCTGGCTGGGAGGAACACAGTTCCCAATGCCTGTCTGTCTCCACATAGTTGTCCTGTAGACAGCCTCCCCTCAACTAGATACCAGGCCATAAACATAAGAGCCAAGAAACACAGTTTAATGAATCCTTTCAGGAGGAAGGGGAGCAGCAAGGAGGAAAGGGGAGGAAGTCATGAAGGAGGGAGGGAGCCAAGGAGAGAAGGAGGTAGGAAGGAAAGAGGCTAATTGCCCTCCAAGGAAGCATAAACAGAAAACCATCACACTCAGCGACCAACATGTTTACCCACCTGCCCTAGGCTGCCCTACAATATTCCAAGGATATCATCTTCATAGTTCTTTTCATATACCTTTCGTTTGTGCATGTTTATTGCCATATTGTAGATGAGCAAGGAGATGGGACTTTTTATCTCCTTGGTGTGCCCTTAGCTTTCTCTTGAGAGAATATTTGCAGGGTATGTGTTCTCGATCTTTAAAAGCTGGGAGGTGGAAATCCTGAGAAAATAAGTACCCAACGTGCAACCCTGGCAGAGCCTGGGGCTGACATTTGCAGAAGGTCTTGCTTCCTATTTGACTTCCCAAACTTTGTGAGAGAAGTAGGTATGTAAACCAAGCAGGTTCTACCTCCTATGATGCTTAAATATCTAGTCAGACTCCCCTGGCAGAGAGGCATGCAGTGTCTTTGCCTCACAGAAGGGCCTGCCATATCAACTGAACAAATGGCTGCTGCCTTGCAACTCTAAAGATGATGGCCATGGTGCCCCTGGGTGCAAACAGAACTCATTTACTAGACAGAGGGTTGAGTAAGGCAGACTCTCCTGGCCTGCCCTGGGAGTCACTGTGGCTCGGTGCTGCCATATACCCACACAGGAGCCCAAATCAGTGAAGATTCCGCTATTTGGTTTTATCCTCCCCCAACTGCAGACACCCCCGGGAAGAGGTCTTCAACACAGTCATCCAGGACACCACTTCCTCTGCCTTCTTTGGCTTCTTCCTCCACGCTCTCTATTTTTGGTATAGCTGAAAGGTCAGGATGGCCAGGTATCAGTGACAGGAAGTTGGGGACTGTGAAATAGTCCTGGAACTTGTGTCACTAGGAACTCCTCACAGGCTCTGCTTTCAGTGAGTCTTAACAGAGTGGTAAGCAGGTAATCCCTTGACTCAGTGAAACCTATTTTGGATGCCAGAGGGCCACCAGCCCACACGCCATTCTCCACCTTATCGATTGTTATTAGTGTTCACCTGCCTCCTGTTCCACAGTGGCAAGCCTCCTATCCACTAGGGAAGGTGTCACCATGACAGATACCTGCAAACTTGGATTCTATCAGCACTGAGTTCTAATCTGTCACTTGTGGGGCTCACTGAGATATGACTTAGATATACCAGCCACATCTTTTCCACTCCCTAATCTGTCATAAATTTTAAAAACAATCCAAATTTCAAATAATCTGCACTGTCTCTGTCTCCAGAAGTTGCTAGTGTGACTTAGCCCTGCACTGTCCAAGATGGCAAGCATAAGCCACATGTGGTTAATGTGTGCCTGAAATGCCTTGCCTAATTTAAGATGTGTGTAAATGTTAAAAAACAAAACAAACAAAAAACAAAAAACAACAACAACAAAAAAACCCACACTTGTTTCAAAAATGAGATCTAAGGAAAAATTTAAATATAACAATAATTTTTATATTTATTATATATAGAAATTATAAAATCTGGGGTATATTGGATTAATTAAAACATTCATAAATTAATTTCATCTGCTTCTTTTTACTTTTTTGTATGGCTTCTAGAAACTTCTAAGTTACAAACATGCTATATTTCTACTACACAGCACTGGCTTAGACATTCCAGTATCTCAGAGTCTAAATGAGAGCAATTTATGTTTGAGAGAAAGCCAAAATCCTCCATCTAACCATGTGTTTGAGGTTTTGGCTGTAGAAAAACAGCCCTTGTCCATACTTCATCTCCCCTCAGCCCATGCTCCATTGAACACTCGCTGACTGGAGGCTATCAGAAATACTATTGCTTCCACTGGCCTGCAATACCCATCACTCTCTCTAGAATGGAAGTGTGATTTTGCTGTAATCATCATCAAGAAAGTATCTGAACCCATAAAATGAATATGCTATGGTCAGTGCTCAGCATGGAGCCTTTCAACAGAGTAAAAGCAAGCCTCAATTTTTTTTCTATCCCCCAGGAGACAAACTTGGTCAGAGTCTTTATACTGCTTTTCCAAGACAGCTTAGCTCTCCCTTGCTGATTCATATATTTGTCAAGAGATTACACTGTCAGATTAGGAGTCACCTGCTGAGCTAACAACATTGTAAATGTTGGCTTTTGAAATAAGAAGCCACACAAAACTTAGTAATGGAAAAACCAAGGGTGATATGCTGTGGGGGTATTTGTACACTGGGTGAAGATGTATTGCTATGATTCATTTTATAAAGAGCTAAATGGCCAATAGCTAGGCAGGAGGTTTAGACGGGACTTCCAGGCACAGAGAGAAAGTAAGAGGAGATAATCAAGGCACGGAGGAGACGCCAATGAGACATGGGAGGGAGTTGGACATACAGAATGAAAGAAAGGTAATAAAAACCACATGTCAAACCATAGGTTAATAGAAATGGGTTAATTTAAGTTATAAGAGCTACTTAAGAATAAGTCTAAGCTTATAGGTTGAGCTTTCATAATTAATAAGAAGTCTCCGTGTCACTATTTGAGAGTTGGCTGGAAAGAGAAAGACTTGTTACACTGATAAAAGCAGAGAGAAGAGGATCTGCAAATATCCTGGGAATTAAACCCAGAAGTCAGCCCCAGCTTTATTGGGGGTAATAGCAGTGTTATACTGTAAATGGACATTTTCTGTCCCGACCACCTGTTCCCAAATACTTGGCAGCTGCTTCCCAAATTACCACATAGAGGTTTATATTAATTATAAATGCTCGGCTAATAGCTCAAGCTTATTACTAACTAGCTCTTACACTTAAATCAATCCATAATTTTTATCTATGTTTAAACACGTGGTTTGGTACCTTTTCTCAGCATGGCATTCTCATCTTGCTTCTCCGAATTTGCTGGCAACTCCCTGACTCCGCCTTTCCTCTTCCCAGAATTCTCCTAGTCTGGCTCTCAAGCTCAATCTCTTCCTGACCAGCTATCTGCCAATCAGCTTTTTATTAGTAAATGGGAGTAATATATATTCATAGTGTAGAAAAGGATTCTTCCACAGCAGTGTACAAATCATGCCACACAAGATATGGATGTTTGCTTTCGTTTCTTTGTTCATTTGTTTGTTTGTTTGGGGGTTGTTTTGTTTCTGACAGGAGAAAATCAGCCCTTCAAAGGAACACAGATGGAATGCTTTATGGAATTCTAGAAAATCATTTGACAAATGTCACATGTATCTTGTTGGGAATGTTCACAGAAACTTGCTGAAAGACAGACAGGGAGGTGGACATGGTCTGGGCTAGGAAGAGCTACTGCCCAGAGAAGCTGAGTAGGCTGTGTGGGTCCAGAGGAGGGGAGGGGAGGGGCCCTCCCTGAGTTTTGTCACCTTCCACCAAGTGTCCACAAAGTGACTCTACCCAGACCTTCAGCTCTTGATGAGTCTGAAAACTGCAAGAATAAATCAATAGCAAAAATTTAACCATTAAACTCTTCAGGAATGTTTACCAACCACAAAGTAAGCCTAGACCTGCCCTCCCAGATTTCACATGGTGGCTGCTGGCTGGGGTCACTCTTATCTCTAGTGAAAACTTCATCATATATATAGTATGTACCCCAAAAGCTTCTTCAGTGAACAGCACTTGTCTCTCCTAATGCTAAAAACAAGGTAAAAGTCAGCACTGGAAACTGCTCTGTCATAGTTTCCTTATCAAGAAACAGGATATGCCCAGCATGGTGCCACGCACCTTTAATCCCAGTGCAAGGGAGACAGAGGCAGAAGGATATCTCTGAGTTTGAGTTCAACAGGGTCTACATAGTGAGCTCAAGGCCAGCCAGAATCATATGGTAAGAGCCTGTCTCAGAGAGAAATAAAAGGGGGAAGGAAGCAAGGAAGGAAGGGAGGGAGGGACGAGGAAGGGATGGAGGGAGAGAAAGAAGGAAAGAAGGAGAGAGGGAAGGAGGGAGGGAGGGAGAAAGAGAAGAAAGAATATACATTAAGTAAAAATCTGCTCCATGGAATTTTAAGGATATTTCAGACACATAGTCTAGTAGATGTACTTTAAGGTTTTTGTTGGTCGATTGGTCTGGTTTGTTGAGATCTAGTCCCACCTTGTAGTCCAGGCTAGCCTTAATCCTCCTGCCCCAGTCTCCCACATACTTAGCCTACAGGCATGTACCACCATGCCCAGATTTCTGTGTTTTGCTGTTGCTGGTGAGCAAATCTAAAACAGCTCATTGTTTCTGGGATGTACCCTCTCCAACCCAGTCAGCCAATTTATTTCCAGGGTTCAGTATCTGCCCCCACAGTGTTAGATGGGGACTGGGCGATAAGAAGAAAGTACACACTCTTCTGTTGAAAAGTAGGCTCTGTAAAAAGTACAGAAGGCTGGGTTTGAAGGAGAACTGGGTTCAGTGTTGGATCCTGTTCTGGACTATAGATCATGGAACCCCCAGCATCTAAACCCTAGTCACAAGCATGAGCACTCACAGGATGGCTGTGGCAAGAGTGTGAGATGCAGAACCTCAGGGTTGAGAGGTTCCAAAGTGAAAGAAACATGGTATCACGGGAGCCTCCTGGTGAGTTCTGAGGTACAGGTGGCCAAAGGGGGAGGTAGAACAACCAAGTGTAAGGAAGGGATGGGAGCTTCCTGCTGGCTTCAGAATCAGTCCTGTGGACAGAATAATCAATAAGCAGAAGCTAGAAGCTTCATACACTTTTATTATCAGCAAAACTTGAGACACAGACAACAAAGGGTTAATAAATAATGGCCTCTACCAACATCATCTTGGGGTTTTGATGGGTGCTATATTATGTAAGATGTTCTCCTTGCTGGAAGCCGAGTGAATCGGACACGAAAAATGTACTAATTTTGTAACTTCTCATGAGTCAAAAATATTCCCTATTTGACGCCACCACCGTCCCCACAGGCTTCTGGCTTCACCTGAGCAGAGCTCCTCACTGTCCTGGAAGGGGAGAGTGGTTTTTCCTTCCCTCTAGAGCCTGCTCTTGCCTCAGTCTCCAAAGAGCTAGGGTCTCAGGCTGAACTGCGGCTGTTGGCACGCAGGGCCTGAGATACAGAGATAATTGCCAGGACCCCAGGCAACCAACCAACCTAAGCTCTTAAGAGGACTGAGCAGTGGCACCAGCTTACCCCTGGACGTGATGCAGGCCGCTGTGACTTGGAGTCTCCGGAATTTGGGCATTCCAGGAGCGCCTATGTGTCCCTTCCCACCATACCTCATGGCCACAACCATTAACCAGGCTTCTGCCTTCTTTTCCTTTGTTTCCAGGATGCCTCCATTGCACACAGATTCCACATGATGAGAGAGAAACATCCTGAAAAATTCAACAGCAGGTAAGCGAGCATGCGAGCTGCTGCCGTGGCACCCCGCCCGCCAGGCACTGCCAGCCAGTGCGGCCTCCCACCTGCTACCACGGAAATGTCCTTGGCCTGGGTTGCCCGGGGACTTAGCTTTGCTGCCACGTTGCCGGAAGGAGGGTTTCCATTTCTAAGAAGAAGAAAAAAATGTCAGAACCCTGCCGCAGCCTGGTTGCCGGTCCCCTCCCATAAGAACTGAGCAGAGGGAGGCGTCTGGGGACGGCATGGGTGGCAAGCAGCCTGCCCTTGGCCACCTGGAACCCTTCCAGGGACTCAGAGGTTTCCCCTAAAAGCCCAGCCCCCCCCCCTCCCCGTCGCAGCAGCCAGGGCTGGGGTCTCAGATCCGGGGAGGTGCCATCCTCCCTCGGACAGCAGAGGGCAGCAGCGAGGCCCCTGCAATGGCAGTAACCCTGGAGGGCACCGGCTGGCCTCGAATGGGAGCCCTCATGCCTGAAGATTGGGTTCAAACATGAAAGAAAGGAGAAAACCAGATCAGTTGCAAGCGAACCCAAACCTGTCTTGCAAAGCGAGTGGAATTTACCAGATCTGAGATGTGACTGGCATACAGTCACCGTGAAGTTGTCCACATTTTTCATATCTCTCTCTTTTTGGCAAAGCCCCATCCAACTCTGTCCTCTGCTGTACTATTTCAAGATCATCTTTGGATTCCATGCCTAGCCTCAGGCAGGTGGAGAACAGTGGGGTAATAATCTGGACTTGATCTTTGAACGTAAAGGGATGGTCATGTATTTAGCCCACAGAATTCTCCTCAAAGCAGAAGTTAGAGTGTTATTTGAGGACATTCACTTACAGCCTGGGAGCATACCCAGGGAGAGGCTGGACACAGTGAAGTAAAGTCAAACCAGGAGTCAGGCTGCAGCTGAACGGCTTTAGGGCTGCATTCCGTCTCCTCAGACCCGGGGCCCGCAGCTCACTACAAACACGTGCTGCCAACCCCTGATACTGTAGTCACAAACTGACATGCCATCCCTTCCCTCAGCCTTTGTCACTCCTGTACAAGTACACAATCACCATTCCTAAACTGTACATAGCTTATCACACCATTTACATTTAAGAGTCCTATTTACACTGGAAAAGTGGGAAAACTTCAAGATTTTTTTAAAAGTCAAATATGAATCTATTAACGAGAAGAAAAGATGGCAGGCACAAAGCCCGAGTTCTGTTATGCCCACACTTTGTGGTTGGTGATACTGTGGCTGAAACAAGACCGGGCCCGGGTTGAGCTTGCGCTCTGAGAATGCATGTAGATTAGGCTCCAGTGAAAGGATGCTGGTGTAGGGGCCAGGGAAACCTTTCTCTCCCTCAGCGAGGCTGTGAATTCCCCAGAGTCCAGATTTCCTCACACTAGGTCAGTTTATATGTCAGTTTTGAAGCCTTTCTTGCTACTTCAAGTCTTTTTCTGAGGTGGCCTTGCGCTCCACTGCTGGGTCGGACAGGATGTAGGTAGTGGATGGCCTTTTTGAGAATAACTGCTTTGGGGTATTTTTCATTGTGTTCCAATCGGGACCTGGTCAAACAGGGCAAAACTTCTGTTTCAGCTCGTTTCTTCCTTGGTGTTCTAAGATGTTGTGTGTCTACATCTCCACATTCCCCTCTGTGCCTGAGGACCTGGGCTGGCATGTTGTCATTGTTACTGACCCTCCCAGTGCCGAGCATAGTCCTCTTGGTGCCTGACAGCCCTTCTGTGTAGAAGTGGTGCTCATAAGGGAACAGAGGGACCCTCTTGATGACCCACGTAGGCAGAGTGGAGGTGTGCTGTGGCCACTTCAGGAAAGGACTCTTGATTTGGACCTCTTGGCAGGAGACTGCCTCTTTCCCACACAGTATAAATTTCATCCTCATCCTCTTGTTCTTCCTCTCCAGAAAGAATCAAACCCATCCCCTCTCTTCTCCCAGAAAGGCAGATGCTTGTCCCAGCAGAATAGCAGCCTCGAGATAGCTTTTTGAAAAACACTCCTCCTGTCCATCCTACATACTTTCAGGGTCTTCTTTACACAAATAACTCATGTGTATTTGTCTGGAAAGATACCCTATGCCTGTGAAATCCATGGGTTCTACCCACCCACCAACCATCCATCCATCCATCCATCCATCCATCCTTTCATTCACTCACTCACTTCCTCAGCAACATCTTTTGAAAATATACGGCAGACCACACACCATTCTGTAGGGGTTTGGGACAGATGGCCCGTCACTCACTGCCCCCTGCTGGAAACAGTCTGAAAAGCAAGCATGCAAACCAGTGTGTGAGAAGTGATGTGAGCAGAGACCCAAGAGAACAAAAAGCAAGAGCTGGGAGCTGGGCAGGGAGAATGTGGGGTTTTTGTTTTTGTTTTTGTTTTGTTTTTGTTTTGTTTTGTTTTGTTTTTTTTCAAGACATGGTTTCTCTGTGTAGCTTTGTGTCACCACCGCCTGGCAGGGAGTGTGTTCTAATAACAAGTATGCCCTTCCCAGGTTAGAGAAATCAAGAATATATTTTACAACTTGATAAAGACAGAAGGGGCCATCCCCAGAGAAAGAACGAGAAGCATTGGAAGATGAAGCGTGAGAGCACAGTGTCCTAGGGAAGAAGCAGCCCTCCCCTCCATGCAGCTGTTGCATGGACTCTTGCCAAGAAGGTGTCTGTTTTAGAGAATAAGGAAGCAGAAGACAAAGTTTCTCCCTATTCCAAAAGTTGAGACCGAACAACACGTGAGCTGAATAGAGGGCGTCAGGAAAACCACATTATTAAGTCCAATTAGAATGACAGATCTGGGGGAGGGGGGGCTGGGGGGGATCATAACATGCTCCGGGAGTGTCAAGTATGGAGGAATTCATCACGACCTGCAGAATTTTTCCCTTCTCACTCCCCAAACCCCATTGACAGGGCAGCTCCTAGATATGGTGGGGTTCAAGCCTCGTGTTTCACCTGGTAGAGATGACAGGCGTATGGATTTGAATTTAAGTCTGTGTGCTTGCTTGAGAAGTGAAGTGGTTCAGAGGGAGCCCCTGTGTTACAAAGCCACCGGCTGTTTCCTATGGAGAACTTCAGGTCTTCCATCTCGCTTGCTTGCCTGTCTCCAAAACACCCAGGGAGTATTCAATTTGTCCACCGAGAGGCAGGCAAGCAGCCATTTTCTCCAGGCTTCCTTATTTAGCATTGGAGATGGGTTTAAATAGGCAGGTGGCTGTTGCCATGGTTACCTCCATTACACCAGCAGCTAAACTTAGGAAGGGCCACAAGGGATAGGAAAAAAGCCTGATACCCAGGATTTGAAAATGTAAACGATATTATCAAACAAAGCTTCATTTTACTGGGCTGAACTTAAGTTCTTCAAAGAGTGCTTGCTGCTTGGCTGCAAGCCTTTCCCATTAATGCCTAAGACTGGCCCCTCAGGGATAACCTTGAGGCTAAATATAGGGAGTTGTAATTGGTCTGTTGGTTTTGTTTTGTTTTCAACAACAGAGGGATAGTCAGGGTTGGACTTGCCCAGGAAACCTGAACTTTCACATTGCTAGTCTGCTTGGGGGCTATTCCAGTAATTCTTAACACAAGGCTCCAAAGGCTTCGGGGGGGGGGGGTCCGAGACAATTTGAAATTGTACCAAAAATACTCGTGTGTGTGTGTGTGTGTGTGTGTGTGTGTGTGTGTGTGTGTGTGTGTTGTGGTGTATGGTGGTGGTGTGTGGTGTGTGTGTGTGAATCCTAAGAGACATCAAATTATGACTCAATTGATGAGGTTTCTTAATTCTTCCCCCAGTGATCTATCTATACTAGTTGTTGCCAGGGAAGGTGGTAGTTTTATGAAGCCAGTGTTCTCTCCAGTGGGATAACTTTGTTAATGGAACACAAGCCAGACCCAAGGAGGTGGTGGTGTGAGCTATCTCAGTCAAGCTAGGCCCCTCCTACCACCTAGTAATTGGTGTGTTTACTATTTGTTCCTGATTTAGCAATGTTAGGAAAATTATTGTCACACTGTCTGCATAAAGGACACAGAGTTTTAGCTCTACTCAAATTCTAATATGTTAGAAAGTGTTCTGGTCTAAGTGAGACATGGTCACTGACTTTAAGAAATTCATACCCTAGCCAGGCATGGAGGCACACACCTTTAATCCCAACATTCGGGAGACAGAGACATGGGGGTCTCTGAGTTTGAAGCCAGCCTGATCTATGAGTTCCAGAACAGCCAGGGTTCTGTAAAATAAAAGGAAAGATATTCATAGTCTAGCAAAGAAGGGAAAATAATCCTCAAAATTTGTTTACAATATAGTATAGTAAGCCATTGGAAATACAGGCAGTGACTCAGCTTATTAGAACACTTTAATGTCACTCCTCAAAGTCTATTCATAAGTAGACTGTGTTTCGAGTATGGAATTCAAAACAAAAATAAAGAATTATGATTCATTTCGAGCTCCTGTTAGATACCAAGTAGTTAACTAGTATTTTATAATATATTAAATGATTTAACTCTCAAAACTCCCAACCTTACAACACAAGTGTTGTCATTTTTGTTTGTTTGTTTGTTTGTTTTTGTTTTTTGAGACAGGGTTTCTCTGTGTAGCTTTGCACCTTTCATGGAACTCACTCTGTAGACCAGGCTGGCCTCGAACTCACAGAGATCCGCCTGCCTCTGCCTCCAGAGTGCTGGGATTAAAGGCGTGCACCACCAACACCTGGCTGTGTTGTCATTTTTGAATTGTGATTCTGTGTGATAAGGAAGTGATAAGGAAGCAGCCTGGGAGAAAGTGATAGGTGATCTTTTAAGCAGTGAGCTTGATTTCTAAACTACCTCTAAACTCCAGAGTTCAAGCCCCAACATCTCTTCAAGGCCTCCTTTGTACAGATCACTGTTCCAGTGTTTCCAAAGCCTTCTAGGTGCTTTACACATGATCCCACTCGGTGTTCATTATAACATATAAGGGGAGTGCTCTTGTTCTCATTTTAGAGACTAAGAAGCCAAGGCTAGGATGATGGTGACATTGTGTGCTTACCCACCTTTGTGAATTGTCTCTGTGGGGAAAAAATAGTCTTGTTGGCTTAGGAAGGGAGTGCAGGGACGTCACCCCCTTTTGTCTCCTATAATCTAAGTCTTCTCCCTGGTCCACTGTCCACAGCAAGGAGCAAGACTGGCCATGGGATTTGTATGACCCTGGGCAAAATTAAAACACGCAGTCCCTTGTTCAAAAACTATTAAGAAGTTTGTGAGAAGGCATTAAACTAATTCAAGAGCCCTCCTAAGTGCAGGGCCTGGAATGACTACACAGATCTTAGCCTACCTATGAGGGGCCGTGGCAAGAGAGAAGAATTCATTAAAATTCTGCACATTGGTCCAGATCACAGAGTAGACAATCTGCAGAAGAAGTAAAAGAGCAGAGGAGGTTTGCACTCAGGAGAGAAATTCTCAGTTTTTTAAAGGGATGGTGGTCAGTGTTCACAGATGAGAAAAGAACCCTGCCCAGGTCTTTTGGATAGCCAATCACAGTCCTCGCAAATTTTCCAGACTGTATCTATGAAGTTTTGTGTATCTGAAATCTATTCCTTAAAGACACCCAATGTGCTGTCAGTGAGCATCCGGAGAGAGTCTGTTTTTCTTCGTGCTTGGGAACTCTGAGCATAGGAGGAATGTGTCATATAATAACCTGTTGAGTGTCATCCACTTGAGCATGTCCCTCAGCAACTGAGACTAGAGCAGCGAGAGTTATTTCCTGTCAGGCCCTTCAAAGGGTTCGAATCAGTGCTGCCAGTGGCTGACCACCTTTCCTAAAAGCCCTCAGGGAGATAGCAGGCTCTGGAGCATCGGCTTCTCTGGAGCCAGGACCAGGGAGCTGACGAGGGGTTCCCCGGAAACCTTAATGTAGCTTGAGTCTTTCAAAGGTTAGAATATATATTGCAAAGAACGAAGAGCCTGGTAGATATTTATAGAAGGAGGCAACAGGGCTTAGCCCAAGCTGGCATCAGAATCTGGCTCTGCTGCTTACCGGCTGTGTGACCTTGGGCAAGAAAGTTAATCTCTTTAATCCTTTGCTTCCTCCCTTGAAAGTCGCAAGGTTGCTAGAAGCAGTGGTGAAGTACGTCTGTGGTGCATAGTTCGAGTTCAACAATATTTGCTGTTGAACGTCATTAGTCGGTAAGCCTGAGGACTAAGCATTGTCATAAGTCACCCATAAGTACTGACAACAAATGAGTATCTTTGATGGAGTACCAAGTGAGGTGCACTTCTCGTGCGATCTTTGTTATATAGACAGTATCCTCAAACTGAGAAACTGGGGAAACTGAAAATTGTATAAAATCTGACCACTGGGAAGACAGTATTAATTCAGCAGGATTGGGTTGAGTTGGATTGAGCTCTCCTGGATTAGAGCTGTGGAGAAAAATTCCCTCCATGAGGCACTATGAGGCAGAGTTTGGGGTCTGAGTACCAGACGTTCCGAGGCCCAAAGCTGAAGGCTGGGTTAAGGTAGGGAGTCAAGAGGACTCCAAGCCGACATGGCAGGGGGAGGAGCAGGGGAGGGGAGGGGGAGGGGAGGGTGCAGGACAGATGCCAGGTGATCCTGGAATGCTTAGTGCTCGCCAGCTGAGGCCACGAAGAACACAGCTGGTGGAGAGGCAGGTGGCCCGGGCTGTCAGATGCTCATCGATGATGATGATGCTGCTCATTCTCCTCACTCCCACCTGTCACTTCCCCCACTCCCCAACCTTAGCTGAGCACTGAAGTGGTAGGTGGGAGCACAACACAGACTAGCACATTCCGAGCACACAATTCTGAAAGCGTAAGGATCGCCTGCGGCATGCCCAGCATTTACACCACTCACATCATATGCTCCTTTATCTAAAAATGAAACCATTCTGCCATTCTTTCAGGAACCCTGTAAATATCCCCAAATTGCAGTCTACATGTTTGGCTTTAACAGCAGCAAACATGAATTCGAATTCCTGGCAATTAGAATCCAGTGCCCTGAATTGGCCTTTGCCTCCTCCCCAATATTCAGTACCTCAAGAGAGGTACTCAGCAGGCCAAACAGTCTGCTCCTGTTTTCCCTGATATGTAAAATGTTGTTTTCAAATATTTAGAATCTGGAAAAGCCCCACATGAAGTTGGTTATGGTGTTTTCTATTTTTATTCTTACTCCTGTGGGTACTTTGTAAAGGAAATAAAACGCTTTATGCTTCTTTCCATCTTTAAAGCCAGCCATGGTCAACGGGGTCTTTTTCTAACTACATCCCTCTGGTAACCTTTCCTGAGCTCCTCCATCACACTTACAAGGACCCTGAGACACACTGAACCATTCAAAGGTTCCAATCTCCCCCACGGCAAGGTCAACAGACCGGCAGCTTGTATCCCAGTCAGAAGTCTCAATTCCTCTTTGCCATGGAACCTAGCATAGTCACAGTTCTGGGGTTAGAGCACTGACATCTTCAGCATTATTCTGCCTACTGCACGTCTGTGACCTTAGGGGAGTATCTGAGATCTCAATAGAGAAGAGTATCTAAAGAGCTTACCGTGGAGTCTGGCACAACAACTGTAGCTGCTCTTTTTAGAACTGTTCTCACGACTAGGGCAGACCCTGTAGCAGACAGAGGTCATGTGGGCTGACTCAGAACCGTGATCCTCTGAGGTGGATGGGTAGGTATCTGGTGGTCTCACAGTGAGTCATCAGGCTGGAAACATTTGCACGTGCTTTATCTTGATTTAAAACAACCTTCAACAAAATGTCAACCTATTTTTCATCATAGACTTCAGTAACATATCACGTGGTGTTTTCTATAGTACCTTGTGTTATTAGTGCAAATCATTTGGAAAGCAAACAAACACTAAAGGGAAAGAACCACAGCTCAGACACACTTGCAGCATGTCATGAAACTCAGGTGATACCTGTTTTTATAAAGCTGAATGAACTACTTTCTAAATATTTTTCTTTAGACAAACCGTTCAAGCGCACTGTAGAAAAATAAATCATGCCATCCCTGTCTCAGGAAATCCAATCCTCTCCACATGTACTTCCTCTCAGCATTTTCCCTGTGCAGCTTGATTTCCTTGAGACCCCACTGTATATACTGATTTAAAACATCATTACATTATTACAGTGGCAATAAATGTTATCTCAGAAGCACTTGTAGGCTGTGAAAGGAAAATTGTGAAAAGCAGATGATCAGAGTAAGTTTATCCAAAGTGGGGATTTGATTAATATTTTTCAATTAAGAAAATCACAATTGTTTTGTTGAGTCGATATGAGCGCTTTAGAGATATTATTCAAGTCCCTTTGCAATTGACGTGATTCTCTGGCATGCTGTGCAGCTCTTCTTCTGTGAAGAATAAATAAAAGCGGAAAAGGTCTTAGTTCTCTGAGTTCCAGGCCCTCTGTGGTTTTGCTGTGTCTCGGGAGGACCCGTTCTATTTATTCATCAGGGGCAGTAAGGGGTTGCTATCCAAACCGCACAGTGGTCAACTTTTTTAGTATGAGTGACCATGAGAGTGTGTAGTAAGTGCTCAGAAGATGGTCTGCTGGACTCAGTAGTAGTCATCACCTGTGGAGGACTCTGGAACACATTGCCTTAACTGACATGGTTGTCCAAGCATGAGACAAATGTTGTCAACTCATTTTACAGAGAAATCTGAAGGTCAGAAGAAGTACCATACTAGTGACCATACTAGTCAAATCACAGTGAATAGGGGAAGGTTCCCAAGACCTGCTGGTCAAGGGGTAGAGTGAGGGTGTTATCATTAAAACCATGCCTGTCAGACTTCACAGCCTCCTATGTCTGAACACTCTTCTATGTACCCAGTTTGTACCCAGTTTGTACCCAGTTTGCCAGTGTGGCCAGCCAAGAAAAGAAACAGCCAAAACAGAACATAGAGAAGCCCCAGAGCCCACTAAAGGACTGTATGAAGACCACAACAAAGCACACTCATTTCTCTAGAGAGAACCAATGGGTGCATTGAGAATAAGCTTCAAGGAAAGGGGTCACAACAGGCAACTCTTCATCTCAGCTCAAGAGACAATGAGGAGGGCAGAAGGAGGGCTTGCTATTTGGGGTAGGAAGACAAAACTTTTGGTCTAGAGCCACACTAAAGCCTGAAATGAGAAACTGAGAAAAGCTGTGGAATCTCTGGCAAGCATTCCCAAAAGCAGAGTTCTTGATTCATCTGGAAATGATAAACACATCCTTCTCTTCTCAGCCCGGGGGTATGTTCACTGCCCCATCAAGCCGCACCCCAGGAGAGTCCCTCCCGACACATTGGGACTGTCTAGCGTGTCATGGCCAAGACTGCTCCCATCTTGTCCTGCTTAACTCCCTGTGGCACTAAGTTGTCCTTTTGAGCCATCCTGCTGCTCTCCCTCTCAGTCCCACCCTAAAGCTGCCCACTTGTCTCCTTGACATGAGGTTGTTATCTGGCGTCACCGCACCAAGAGTCTCCTGCCAGAGCCCAGTTCCATTTCATAGGACCTTCAGCTCTCTTGCTCTTTACACCAAAATCTTTCTCCCCAAGCATCAGCGCCACATCCTTGTTGTCACACACTCTGTCTCTCACCTTCCTGGTACACCTGCCCTCATCCTCTTCTCCTCAGCTAGTATGACATCTCCTCTTGTGACCTAACCATCACCTGCTGTTTCAAAGGACTACCCTAGTGTCCCAAGCATTCTCTCCCTGACCAGCTCCAGCCCTGGCCCCCATATTTGTACTTGATTTTCTCTTAGAATCTATCTAGAAAGCTTTTGACATATTTTCTCTCACGTTCATTGTCCTCTTTAATGTATATAGTTTATTATCTAGGGACGAAATTGCTCATTGCACCAACTCATTTAGTCATTTTTAGCTCAGAATGGTCTCACCTTATTTGGGATCCACTGAACTTACACTGGAAAGGCAGCATGTTCCTACTCAGCCAAAATGCATTGGGTGCCCATTAGTATTTTGTGATAGCTAATATTCTAGGGTAGGAAGGATGGACTACTAAATCCTCCTCTTGCTAGACCCCTTCGGTCTGCATGCACATGGAAAGACCATCTACATCTTGTGTCCTAGGGCTGCTGTGAAAACTGTCACCTGTAGGTGACTTGAAATACCAGGGATTTACTCTCTGAAATCTGAGATCGAGGTATCACCAAAGTTAGTTTCTCCCCTAGGCTTAAAGAGGATGCATCTGACTCTCTCCTTCTGCTAGTTGCCAGAACTCCTTGGCAGCCCCTGGCTTATCCTTCCAGTCTTCTTGATTGGCACATGACACACTTTCTGTGTGCCTCTAGCTCTGTCCAAATATCCCGCTTCTTCTAACGTCACTAGTCATTGAATTGGACCCACCTTAACAACTCAGACGGCCTCGTCTTCTCATCCCCCAGATCCTGTTTCCAAATAAGGTCTCATTCATCATGAGGAGAGTTAGGACTTCAATATACCATTTATCCAGTGTGAACCTCATCACTAACCCTCTCCAAAACCCTCACACTCAAGAAAGACAATTACCAGCATCATGATGAACTTTGTTTTAACAGAGTCAGGAACATTGGGGTGACAGAAGCAACTAGCTTCAAAAGTGGGGCTAGGCTTCAAAAAGAAGGTCAGGAGGGAGCGTTAGAAAGGAGACTTCAGCAAGAAGAGATGGCATCAAGTGAGTGAGGTAGGAGGAAGGGAACAGGCCGGGCAAATAGCAGGTGTGAGAATATCCTGGGTGCAAAAGTAAAGGCACCAGGTGGTGGTGGTGCACGCCTGTAATCCCAGCACTCGGGAGGCAGAGGCAGGTGGATCTCTGAGTTTGAGGCCAGCCTAGTCTACCGAGATAGTCCAGGATAGGCTCTAAAGCTACAGAGAAATCCTGTCTCAAAAAACCTAAATAAATAAATAAATAAATAAATAAATAAATAAATAAATAAATAAATAAAATAAAATAAAATAAAATAAAAGCAAGACACTACACAGGAGAAGGACCTCAGGTGTGAGGCAGCCCCCAGGAGCTTGGTGTCTGTACAGGCATTGGCACTTTATCTACAAGGCGGGTGAAGGAACTGAAAGTGTACTCAGTCACAAAAGGAACGGAGTGATGACTTACTCCCAAGGTTTACAGAGCAAACTTTGCAAGGCTCCTGTAGCTCCTGTAGTTAGTGTAGATGGCACTAACTGGGCTCAGTGAGTGGTAGCAGATGGAGAGGTGGAGGTGAACTTTGGAGGGGGATATGGAATAAATATCTGGGAGAAGTTGGAAGAGGAGACTGGAGGAGATAAGATCAAAATACATACACACACACACACACACACACACACACACACACATATATATATATATATATACTTGAAGAAAAAATAAAAATATATTTTGAAATTCAAAGCTTCTAGAAACATTGTGACTGATAAGCATTGAGCCTGGCTCAGGTGTCAAAGTAGTGTAAGATTGACATCAGACACAAATGGAGAGAGAGATGAGAACACCCAACTCTGCTAATCTGGGGGAGTTGATAGTTACCACGGCTGGGAAAACATGGAAACCAAACATAGGATTTCTCTCCTACCTTGACCCTTAAACTTACTGATTGGCCATGGAAGTAGAGGCTCATATTGGGGGCGAGACCCACACATCATTCTTCCTCACTAGCATAATTTCAGAGTTTTACTTGCAGAAATCAACTTAGGTGGCTTTTAAATGGTGGGTGTGTGTGTGTGTGTGTGTGTGTGTGTGTGTGTGTGTGTGTGTGTGTGTTTAGCTCTGGAGAAGAAAAGAATGTCAGGATTCATTAGCCCTCTGTTTTACCTGACTAGCTAGAACTTTGGAGAATTATCATTCATTTCAAAGGATTTCTGCCATGTAACAGAACCTATATCTTTATATTTATTTGATTAGTGCATTTATCTGAAATTACTTCTTTAAACTATTTTCACAGTTGCGCTCATCTTGTTAAAAAGAAATTGAAGTACAAAATGAAAGGGTAGTGTTCTTGAGAAAGAGTCAGGTGATTTAGCTTCATTCCTAATGTAAATAAACGTTTCTGAAAGAAAATTCTTAACACCCCTACTACCTGACCGAAGGAAATTTTGGAAGCAGGTGCTCCTTCCTTTCCATCGGAAAAATTAGTCAGTCTTCAGTGAAATAAGCTGTCTCTCAAGGAATCTTGAGGAAACGGCTTTCTGACTCTGCTCTCAGGCCATGTGGCCCCTATGTGAAATAGAGACACAAATCTCTGAATTCTCTTGGATTCAACATGCAAGGAGCTGAGTCTCGGCGCTCACCTGGCCTCTTCTGTCCCATGAGTCATTGGAAAGTGATTCACTTCTCTGATTCTTAGTGTTCAGGTGTATAAACAGAAATTACAACTATCTCCCAAGGTACATGGAGAAATTACACTAGGTCGATAAATACATTTGAAGTGCTTACTGTTGTTTACTGGAGGAATTAGCAAGGAAGCCATTAGAGCTGATGTCTTGCCGATTCTTCAGAGACAGTAGGATTCTAACCAAAATGTATTGTGCTACGGCTCCTATCTGTAATAACCTTAGCTTTGGACACGAGTGTCGCTTTCAGCCTCCTTTGTGACACAAGCATCTCCTCCATTAGCACTCTGTAGAGTGTCCTTAGATCTTGGCTTTGAAGCCTGTAGGAGTGTTTAAATTCTGGTGTTGGGGGGAGTGTCCCATCGCTTCACTCTTTACAAAGAAAGCATTTCCTGAGCTTCTAAGGCCCTTCAGTAAAAGAAAGGCTCTCCTAACCCCGAGAATGCACTTCATAGCCTCCAACTGCCAAAGTGTCAGGACCTTATGCCTTCACTGATACTTGTGTGGACTGAACACACACTTAAGGAGAAATAGCTCACTCTCTAGTAACAAGACATTTTCTATTCTGTTCAATAGGGAACTCCTTTAATCTTGAGAGTGGGCCTTTTTGGAAAACATTTTAAAGTGCCAATCAAGCCAAGTACCTTACATTGCCTTTGAACTCAATGTGCTGAGAGTATGTTGGTAGTCTCCAGCTTTGGGCTGCCAAAGGGCACAAGGTAATGAGAAGGTCATGGATAAATTAAAATCTCAAACTGTTGATTTCAGTGAAGCTTTTGTTGATGCTGTCCATGTAGTGTTCCAGTTAGTAGGGTTCTTGCCTTCCCTTTCCAAATCCCCTTGTCTCTGAACTGGCGAGAGGAATGGCCAATGCTCAGTGCCAATAATCAAGGATTGGGGTAAAAACTAAAACAAACTGAATTGATGGCCTGGGTCATGATTTGACTCTCAATCATATTCTTTCCCTCATCTAACTGTGTGGGCAGGAGGTTGAGATGGTCAACAGTAAGCCAGTAAATTTAAAGGGATGTGAAGAACTGGATAACCTGCTCACCAAATGGTTTGTCCCTTGGTCATCAAAACTGGATGGTTGGTGGTAAAATTCTTAAATAATGTTCATTCATCAAAATGGAAAACTCAGGAGAAAAATGGATATAAACAAAGGCTACTTTCCCATTCTAAAAGGTAATTAAGTACACAGAGTTGTTGCAAATAGCACCAGCTTTACCCTGGTGCATCCAGTGAGCCCTTGAAGTCAAAGAGACATGTATGAGGACTCACGACCAAATATACCAGCCCCTTGGATGAGAGGGACCAGATTGGGAACACATAGAAGAGGCCTTCCTTTGAGGCTGCTTCTGAGGTTTCTAGAAGGAAATTGCAGAGGCCTATGTGAGATGGGCAAGTGGGTGTGAGGAGTGGTGGGGATTCCAGCAATCTGCAGAACACAAGAGAAGATATAGAGTGAGCAAACTGTACCTGGCTTCAGCCAGTCACTGTCAGAAGAGCAACCTAGTGCTGATTTCTGAAAAAAAAAGGGGAGGGGCTCCAGTGTGCGTGTATGTGAACGTGTATTTGTGTGTTATGTGTGTATATATGTATGTATGTATAGTTTTCTAATTTTGAAACCACTGTGCAAGTACACCGCTGGCCTGTAAGATCCTGCCTCCAAGCTGTCATGTTGATACCCAGGAATCATAATGTCAAGCTGTGATGGGAACCAATGGTTTATTTTTCTTGCTTGACTTGGTCTATCAATTATTGATGCTGTTGATATAAATGAGACTCATAGCAACAGAGAATGAACATTGGAGAAATTAGTATGTTTGCAATGACAAAATGTTCCAAGATACCATGAAAGACACAATCCAAAAAGAAAAGGACCCTGATAGTTGGCAAACCTAAAGTTAAAGTCTGATACAGAAATGCACACCAAGTGGAGCAAGAAAGAAAATGTGCAGTTCCTGTTTGGTGGGAGGTGGGGTAAAAAGTAAGAGTGTGAGGCTCTAGCAAGGAGGATAGATGTGGGATTCCCCAAAAGTGAAGGGCAGGACAGCTAACAAAGTCATCATGATCTTAGACCCACAATGAGCTCCCTCGGCTACCTCCTCAACAGTAAGTGGTACTGGCCAATGTAAACTGCAGGAAATTACAGCTAATTACAATGAAATTAGCCAGAAGATGGCGGGCGGGGGATGAGGGGGTGATTTAGTGACTCAATATACTTAGAAAAATCTAAGAGGAATATTTCTTTTTTGTGCAAACTTTGAGAGCCTTTAATATGGGCTCAACCTACTGAAAATATGCAAAAGCAGAAGGAAGTATTTTAGGTGAGGTGGCCCCTTCCTCTGTACCCAGACTGAAGATGACTGTTCCTCTGAACCATGGATTCTGACCCTGGGGTGAGAGGCCCTGGCAAGAATCAGGAGTTTATCCCCTAATCTAAGAGGAACGTTTATGACCAGGGACCAGAAGACCACGCAGGAGGAGCTTCAGAGATTTAAGGAGGATAAAGTATAGAGCACTGAAATGAAATTCAAAAACAACATCCCATCAAGGACAGCAGGTGTGAGCTAGAAATCAGAAGCACGGCGGAGGCAGTGCCCAGCAGTTTACCCAGGGAACTGACGGGGCAGAGTGTGGAGACCTACAGCTGAGACAGGTCTACGAGCTGCCAGTGAGAGGAGCAAACTGGAGAAGTCCTTGCAGTATGGGGTGGGCATGGGGGGTACAGCACGGTGCCAGGGAACAGTGCTACCTAGTGACAAGAGAGGGCAAGCTCATGCAATCCCCAGTCACTCTGGAACGGGTGTTAGGAACACACACTGAGGCATAAGAAGCCCCAAACGTCAGAGTGGAAGCAAGGCAGAGAGCATATGGTTGAGATCTCAAAAGGATGCCATGACAGGGGTTCTGCCCTCAGGACCTAGTACAGGCTTCCCAGGCATTCAAGGTGCTGGCTGGTGCTTTTCTATTTACTTTTTTTTTTTTTAACTGACACAGAAAGGAGATGGAATAGAGGAAGGGAGGGGGTATTTGTTTGAGCATCTTCCCATATGGTGAATTTTCTACTTGTCTTGAGGATAATTTCATAACTCGAGGGGTAGAGGAAAAAAAACTGCTTTTCTTGGACTGTATGGAACCAGGAGGCATCTGACCATGATGGCTCAGGAAACTTAGCTGGAGGCTGAATGACCCACCTGGTGTTCTGGGTCAGCGAAAGAAAGAAATACTCCACATGCCAAAGCATGGCTTCACCCTCCCTTGTTGCTTCCGCTAGCTGTCACTTTCTCGCCAACATCTCCAGCCTGGGTTCCCGGGTCAATGCCAGGGACTCCAGGTTAACCAAGTTTCTGTTATTTCTTTCCCAGAAAGTTGAGGAGAGTAAAGATACCCAATCCAAATTGATCAGGAGAGGTGTGCCACGTGTATTCTGAGTTGTGACACAACACTTGTGAACTTTGTATGCGGCAACAGGGTTGACTTTGGCTCTGTGTATATGGAGTGTAACCATATGTACAGTCTCAATCTTCCCGGCCACCCGTGGAAGATAGGTAATACATTCCCAACTCAAAGATGAAGAAATTAAGTGACAAGCTTGTCCAAGGCCGCAGAACAGGTGGATGTCTGAAGGACAATTTAAACTCAGCCTTTCTGGCTTCTAACCAGAGAGGTTCCTTCAGCTCAGCCAACCTGTCTCCAAACCCAGACACTGTGCTCGGGGTAACTGGCCAGCTAGATGACAGTTTCCGGTTAGTCTCAGCATAACACTGTTTCTATGGGTGACATACACTGGGAATGACAAACAAGTGGCTTAACCAAGGGACTTTTGTAACCTGACCTATCAGAATCATGTTCAGCAAGACTGGAGGGCAGGGGATGAGGGAGCTGCCATACCCGGCCCACATTCTGACTCCATGACATCATCTATCAGCTCTACATCTCCCAAGGAACAGTGTCAGACCCCCTTACAAAATACCGCAGCGACACCTCCACAGAAGGTGTGTGTAAGAATCAAGTGAGGGACCCTTCAGTGGGTTGAGCAGCTATCTTGGTTCAGGCATGCAGGACATGTGTGATAAATGGGAACCGAGATTGTTCCCGATGGCTGGGGGCAAGTTGAACTGGGGAGGAGACAGGGCTCTGCTCTTTGTCCGGAGGGGGCCCTTCTAGCAAGCTATCGGACAGTGAAATGTGGACCTGTGTCTCAGCTTTGCCTCGGCTCTAGTTATAGCCCTGGTTGGTCAGGAGCCAGGAAATGGCTTCTTCAGCCAGAGAGGCTCAGTGTTAGGCAAGTGCCTGCCTTTTCTGGCCTTCAGGACTTAAGTTCCAATAAGCTATCCTCACCTACATGTCTTAATTGTCCTCAGTGACCTTCAGGTTTGGGCTTCAAGGGCTGATGAATGGGTCAGTGCTGGAGAGCACAGCTAGGTGCAGAACCTTAGGCGTACACATTCCTACGTCACCTTTCCCTCCCAGCTAGGGTTCCTTTCTGTCCCAGTATCTGACTGTGTTCACTGACGAACTCTTTAGCCAGTGGGCCAGAAGGGGAAACAGACTGCTGAGAAGCGGGCACATTCTGTAAGAGAGTCTTGTTTCCCGTCACTGTTCTGTTTGTTTTTAGAAGGTAGAAAGAGGAGCTGTTTTCCAGTGGCAAGCACAGATGTTGACACCTCAGAACTCAGACTCTCGGGACAGGACACCCACCTTGGCTGCCTCCCAGAGGTCTGTCTAAGGTTCCCCATAAGTGAAAGTAGTGGCGGTGTCCATCACCATGGCGGGCGTCTGAGCGGGCTGTCAGGACTTCAGAGAGGCAGTGTCCTGAGCATGCTGGGTCTCAAAGAAGCTTTCTTTTATGTATTTCTTAAAATATTTTTTTGGTTTTTCAAGACAGGGTTTCTTTATGTAGCCCTGGCTGTCCTGGAACTTGTTCAGTAGACCAGGCTGGCCTCGAACTCAGAGATTCACCTGCCTCTGCCTCCTGAGTGCTGGGATGAGAGGTGTGCAGCACCACACCTGGGATCTTTCTGCCTTTCAATGGGTTCCAAAGACTGAATTCTGGTTGTCAGGCAGTACCATTGCCGACTGGCCTCAGACACACAGCAATCCTCCTGCCTCAGCCTCCCGAGTGCTGCAATTATAATTACGTGCACAATTCTTTACTTAAAGAAGCTTTTCCATGGGCTGTGTCTCTGCAGGGCCCTATGTCCTACACTAGAGGAATTCACTATTTCAGACTTGGGGAGGCTTGATCATGATTGGATGCCCTCTGGAGAAGTTGTTGTCAGAGGCCAGACAGAGAGAGCCTATCAGAGGAGAATGTGTCCTTAGCCCACAAAAACAAGCTGTCTCCTGCGGGAGGAAAACCACTCTTGGGAAGCTGTAATCCTTCGGAGTTCAGACTTAGCCTTGAAAGGCAAGAAGATTCTCCAGCATAAGATTATGGGTTTGGCCTCTTAGTACTTGTGGCCAAGTATAGAGAGCAAAGACCAATAAAGAGGTCCCGACCACTCTGATGAGTACCACAGGACCCCAAGCGAGCACAGTCAGGCCACCTTGAGATTGGGTCCTGAGCCACAACCATGACTGGGGACTAGCGGTCATGGTCACGTGCTCTTACAAGTTTGGCTGTATATTCCGTTTCTCTCATATGCCTCTGAGGCACGATAGTGGGAGCCAGGGTGGGCAAAGTGGTAAGCAATACGGATTCCAGGTCAGGAGCTGGCATTTACATCCCAGCTCTATGTCTTCATCTGTATCATCAGAGACTGTTCCCTAATAATATAAACAGGGTGTTTAGACTAGAACCACCATCCAGACTGGGTAAGGAGTGTTGGCTCTGCATGTGCCCTTTCACTATTAAAGAATACACAATTTCTGACCATCTGCACTACCCTCCATGGGCATGCTCCTCAGTAAGATCTTTGTCATCAAGAAATCCTAAGTTGTAATTCATTTTCCCATTCTTTGGCCATTCATTCAGTATCTCTTGATACCAAGCAGTAACACTATAATTGATATAATTCCATTCCATGCTTCTATTAATAATTTACTTTTCTTCATTAATTTTACCCTCTTCCCTTTCCTCCCTCCAATCCTCTCATATGCCCCTTCTTTCTGTATTTCAAATTTATGGCTTCCTTTCATTCTATATTTTTAAAAGATTTAACACACTAGTTATCTTATATGGTCTTTATTATGATTAAATGTATGAATAACTCTTCTACATTAAGATATGTCAACAGTGGGCAGGGAGTGTCATCTTTAATCCCAGACCTCACAAGTTGGGGAGGCAAGGGGATCTCTGTGAGTCTGAGACCAGCCTGGCCTTCATATTGAGTTCCAGCCCAGCCAGGACTACATAGTGATACCCTGTCTCAAAAAGAAAAGAAGTTAGAAAAGAAGGAGGGAGGGACAGAGGGACGGAGGGGGGAGAGAGGGAAGGAGAAAAAAGATGAAAGGAAGAACTTTTGACAGTAATTCATCTCTTTATACTTTGGAGAGTCCTTAGAACTGGCTGGAAGTAAAGAATCTCAAAGGCCATTTAAATGCAAACTGTCATCAGTGATATTTACCTATAAAACTTCACACATGTAAGACTTAAGAAGTGTCTTGATATCATAGGTCATTAGGAGGATTCCACACCTACATAATAACATGCACCTTAAGCAAGTTCCTCCATTACTGATCATTTTTGGTGGACCTTTTGGTTCTTGATCACTCCCCTTTTGCCCTCCCTCCATGTCTGTCCACCCCTCCTGGTCTCCAGCCACCAAACCTCTCATCATTTATCATCCTATGTCTTTCTGAGTGCCATGAACACAATCCTGTCCCAAGCATGGACCAAAGTCAGGGAATACCTTGCTCCTTGAAGCTGAAATACACTGAGCCAACACAAATCTGTTGGCAGGCACAGCAGGCACAAAAGTCCCATTCAGGGCATGAAAAAAACCAGCTATTTATAAAGCCCCTTCCTGATTTCTGGGTGTTCAATTTCCCTTGGACAGAAAGGGCCACTGCTGCCTCTTGGAAGAGATTATTCCTTTCACAGCTCCGTGACCAAGGGTCACCGAGTGCCCCATTCTGTGAGCAGCAAGAAAAGGGGACAGCATGCAGGGTGGATTAGATGTGGTGACGAGCCCTCTGATGGTCAAGGGCAGCTGAGGATGCCAGTGACACAGATGGCTTCTGCTGCACCTGGGAGATGACAGTCACGGGTTTGTGGGGACTGACGTTCTGGTCCCTGACATAAACCCTTCTGCCATGGCTCTTCTTCTTTTGTTTTTGTGGGTTTGTTTGTTTGTTTGTTTGTTTTTTCTAATTCTTTACACAAATTTGGGTTAACATAACTACACTTCCAAAGGTATTTGGATTTTAACTATGTGGAATGTTCTCAGGTAATATCTCTGTACTGTGACATCCAACATTCAAAAATAACTCAGCTGTGGCTACCTGTGCCTTTTTTGTGTTTCTGATTTGCTAGGTTGACATTCATGTTAATGACCTGATCTTAGTTTATTATTTTAGTAGAAGTAGCAAAAACAAACAAACAAACAAACAAACAAACAGAAATGCCAACAACTACTCAGGAAACCCAATGTCTTAGTTACTGGATGCCATGACCAAGGCAACTTATAAAGGAAAGCATTTAATTTGGGCTCATGGTTCCAAAGGGTTAGAGTCCATGACCATCATGGTGGGGAGCATGGTAGCAGGCGGGAGGCAGCCATGACACTGGAGCAGCAGCTGGGAGCTTACACTCTTACCCAAAAGTAGGAGGCAGAGAGGGAGCTAACTGGAAGCGGCGGGGCCTTTGAAACTTTCAATCTCCCCACAGTGACATACCTCCTCCAACAAGGCCACACGTCCCAATTCTTCCCAGAGAGTTCCACCAACCAGGGACCAAGTATTCAAATAGATATTAGCCTATGCTAATATTCATTCAAAACGCCTCATCCAAAATCATGCATTCCTTTTTTTCATTGAGACAAACTCTGTGAACATGTGTCATTAACGTACAGAAACGGACTGTTGGCTAGGTAGAGGTTTTCCAATAGAGAACACCCTCTTGTGGGCAGCATCTGTTCCACCATGCCTCCCAAGCCAATGCTGACCGACACAGAAGGCCCCAGGAGCTATTTCAGGCACGAGCTACTCAGGGAACCTGGTTATCAAAGTCTAAACCACAAGAAGGGAAGCCTTCAGTTCAAGGGTTCTGTTTCTAGAAATAACTGTAACATTCTCTGTGTAGACTTCTAAGCCCAAAGAAACGTTTTCATGTTTTGACTTTTGATGTCTTCAAAGGCCTGTTGCCCTAAAAACTTCCTTGATTCTCAGAAAAGAGCCACCAGGAGCTCGGGGTGGTTAAGGGAGCTGAACACGCTGCTCTGCCGGTGGAGATGGGCAGCAGCTAGCTGGTTTTTTGCCTGTAGGCCCTTCTTGAAAACAACCAATTCATAGCTGTCAGGATCCTAGCCCTGAATTGCTGACAACATAAAAGAACGTTTTTAATTAGTCTCCTTTTCTTCATCTGTCAAATGAAAAGACTCAACTAACTCGGGTGTCACTGATGTTATTGTCCTATAAACCGAAGGGAATCGAGGCAACTAGAACCCAAATCAACAATGTCCCGCTGCCGCTGTCCATCGCCTGCCTGAGAACCTCCTGGAACCCAAAGGAGGGCCTGAGGCTTCAAGAACGGGTCCACCTGGGGAGATCAGAGCCTGAGACTAGGAGCCTCACGGACCTGGAGATCAGCCCTAGGGCATGGTTAAGGATTAGTCACCTCCAGCTGCAAGGTGATTATGGGAAGGAGCAAAGCGGTGGCCAACAAAAACTCAGGAAGAGAGATGCAGAAAATGTTTTCCAGCAGTCATTAAAACATTGTTAGTTTTCTCTTCTTCAAAATATATTGACCACCTGGGGGAGGAAAAAAAACAAAAAAACCTCCTGTCCTTACCTCTGGAGCCAAAGCAGAATGAGTGTTCCAGTAACCGTGTCCCGGCACTTACTGAACACCGAGAATGCACTGAACCCCTGACCAAAGCTTCACACTTGCCACTGAAGCATCATAACTTCATTGGGTAGAGAGAAGATAATGTTCCTACTTTGCGGTAGAGGGAGGATTCAAAGAACTTAAATAATGGTCCAAATAAGAAGGTGACAGAACAAGGCTTGAGCTCCAGTCTCTGAACCCCCAAATGCTATGGTCCATACAACAGAGAATGAGGCAGACAGATTGGGGCCACATTCAGCAGCAGAATCCTCTGATAGGACCTAGGAGTGATGTGGCTTGGGAGGCGTCTCCAAAAGAGAGGGAACAACAGGGTCCATGTTTTCTAGTTGGCAGAGAGAAGGGAGTGAGTCTCCTGACTCAAACTATGGGCTCCATTGCCCCTCTCATTGCCTACTAAAGGCTGTGAAAGCTAAGAGAAAGGAGAAAAGGGCATGGAAGAGAAGGATCCAGACAGGGTCTCTCTGTGCAGCTTTGCACCTTTCCTGGAACTCACTCTGTAGCCTAGGCTGGCCTCAAACTCACAGAGATCCACCTACCTCTGCCTCCTGAGTGCTGGGATTAAAAGCGTGCACCACCACCACCACCACCTGGAATCCTCTTGTAGAATACATAATACCGGCTTTCTGAGACTCTTCTAAGAATTAAAGCAATTTTAAATGAAAAATGTTTAAAAGAGGGGCTAGAAAGATTCCTCGGGGGCTAAGAGCACTGGCTCACTAGCTGCTTTTGTAGCAGACCTAGGTCACCTCTGTCACCAGAGGCCACATGGCAGGCATCTCATAGTCATCTGCAACTCCAGGTCCAAGGGGTCCCGAGCCCTTTTCTGTACTTCCCAGGCACTGCATGCATACAGTGCACTAACATACAGACGGAACACTTATACAGACAAAATTAAAAATGGAAAAAAGTAAAGTGTTCAGCAGACTGCAAAAGCAAGGGGCTGTGGGAATAGAACACATTCATTCCTAACCCCACACTGCCCACGTTAACAGGACAGATGGACTTTGTAAGATCTGAAGCACAAGAGTGTCCTATGGGCCAGTGGTCTAATGTTAGTCTTGGTGATGGAACTGAAAATACAAAAGTTCAGTAAGGAGAACATGTAGCTGGTCCTTATGTGGTGTGTGGCCCATAGTAGCTGCCAATATATCTTCAGTATATTTGGATGGATGAACAGATGGATACATGGGCCACAATCCAAATCCTTTAGTTACAATGAAGACTACCCCCAGAAAGTGAACTCCTGCACCCTGGTCTCAGGCAAACAGCCTGCATGCATCATGCTGTCCTAACGCTCAATGCCTCATTAGCTACCTCTCACTCTTCAGGACCAGCCCTGCCAATCCCTCCTCTTCCAGCCTCTGATTCTATCTTGGCATCATTTTACTGCCATTGTCCAGGCCTTGGGAAATTATCTTCTGGACTCCTACACCACATCCAAACTACTCTCCAAGCCTCCAGTCTGCGTTTTTACAGTGCTTCTTGAGCAAGCATGAGGACCCGAGTTCAGATCCTGGGCACCCACACAGGGGAGGCAGAGGCTGGCTGATGCCTGGAGCTTACTGGCCAGTCTGGTCAAAATAGTGAACTCCAGATTCAGTGAGAGGCCCAAGACATAGGTGGAGAACAATGGAGGAAGACTCCTGACATCACTTTCTGACATCCACGCATATTGCACACACACACAAACAAACATGGCACGCATGTACAAACACGTTTATAAACCATGCACACTCCAGAACCCTGCAAGAGATCAGGTCATTGCTGTCACCACCCTGCCCTCCTTCCCACCCAAGGATGGCCTATGACTCCCCGTAGGCTTCACGATCAAACCCAAACACTGGCATATCCAACCTCCCCCTCCAGCTATGGCTAGCCAGTGCCCACCCCACCCTTGCTTGAGTTCCAAGTCCCTTTGGCACTTGCCCTGACCCATTTCCTGGAGTTATGGTTTAAATGAGGTTTGGCCCCAGTTAGCAAGGTTGAGAAGCAAGCGGGCCTTTAAGGGCCCCTTGGATCATAAGGGACCTGCCATCATGGAGGATTGGTGTAGCTCACTCAGGAATGAGTGCATTTCTGTGAGGGCTTGTTCTAGAGCCAGAGCTTGTTCTAGAGTGAGCACAGCTTCCTTTGTCTGGTTTTGCTTCCTCTCTCCACACCCTCCTGCTTCTCCTTTTTGCTTCCTAGCCATGCTATGGCACAGCACAAGGCTTTCAGCTGAGCCGGTGCCCCGGTCTTGGGCCTCCAGCTGAATAAGTCTCTTTCCTTTATGAGATGGAGACCCCTGGGCTTCCTCCTCTGCCTAGAGTGTTTGCCCTTTATCTTCTCTGCTCCCTTGCATTCTTCTGAACCCAACTTTAACATCATCCTACCCTAAAGACACTTGCCCTGACTGTTTCTGAGCCCATCACTTAAGACACTTTAAAACCAAAAAAACCAAAAAAACAAAAAACAAAAAACAAAAAAAACTAGGTGTCTTTCCTTCAGGACACCCTAGGGCTTAGCCCATTTCTACACAGCCCACTTCCTTGTCCTCTTTACAAGGTGCCTGGTTCATAAAATTCTGTATTTTGTTCTTTGTTGTATGTCATGCGCCCCTCTCTAGTCTGGACAAAATGAATGTGTGTTGCATTAATATTTCTTAGGTTTTTTTTTATTGTTTATTCATTTGTAGAAATTGATGCACATGCACCATGGAGTGTGTATACGAACAGCATGTGGGTCCCAGGGATCAAACTCAGGCTTGGAGGCAAGCATCCTTACCCACTGCTCCATGGCTCCAACCCCATGTTAATATTTTGTTTCATATCAAACATGCAGTTCAGCTTCTCAGAAGCATATTTGTCAGCATATCACACATCTTTGACCAACCACATGACCAGTCCAGAGAACTAACTAGAGATTAGGATGTGGTCTGTGACTCCTTTAAAAAAAAAATGTATTAAATTAGATATGAGGGGAACAAATTTTTAGACCAAAGTCAAAACATATGATCCACCAAATATGACTGAGTATTTTCCTTCCCAGAACATGTAAATACATAAAGCCTACAGCTATACAGCCAGGCAGGTCTGTCGTTTTTCCTTTCCTGTGTTATCCAAATACACCAGCTGATAACTGTGAAATACCAACAGCTTAGAGTGAGTAGCGACATCTCATTCAATCTTCTCCACCATCCTGAGAAGTAGATCTCTTTCCTTCACTGTTTTACAGAAGAGGAGAGTGAGATTTAAAAGGATTAAGCACCCTGCCAAAGGTCACACAGCTACCCATGGATGGGTAATCCAGGCGGTCCTATTATTCCACAGTACTGACCTAGTCGTGACCTCTTAACCTCATTAGATCATCAAAAGAGCCACTTTGGGGCAAAAATAGCCCCAGCTTCCGGAAATTTTTATTAAAACTCTAAATCTCCAGGCAATAACTTTCAGAAGTCATGATTCAGACCAGCAGTGATGCTTGAAAACAGGCTTGCAGGGCGAGTCTCCTGCCTCGGAGATGCTAGGACTGCTGGGAAGGAATGCAGGACCCTGGAGTTTATAGCCACCTGTGTTTTCCCCTTGGTCTCTAGCCATCACTGCCTGCTGAAAGGTACTGTGCTTCCATTCCTCTGAGGAGTCCTCTCCTTCAGTTCAAGTAGTTCCATATTTGTCAACAGTTTTCATAGCATCTGGAGCACTGGCCCTGTCCACTGGCCATAAGCATAATGATCATCTGGACACCCATAAAAGTCCATGCGCCTGGACTCTGCTCCATAGCTGTCAGAGTCTACAAATGAAATGCTGGCAACAGCATCTCAACCGGTTCTCCCCAGGGAATTCTGAAGGATGCTGACACCTGAGAAATGGAGGTAGAGCCCCAGTTCTGCAGCCAGCCGTGTCAACAGCTTGTTAGAGAACGGGGAGGCAGGGGCTCCACCATGAATGACTGACCCAGAATCTTCATTTGAACGAGATCCTTGAGTGAGATGCGTATACTTGTTTCTGGGCAGAGAGACAGTAATGTAGGACATTGTTATGGCCTCAAGTTTTTCCCATTGTAGCATGCATAGCAAATGAAAATACTTCCGTGACACAGTACAGGTACAGGTGAGAACGCCTGCTGGAACCAGGGCTCAGCCTGCTCCAGACCTCACGTGCCACCCCGAGGATTGAAAAAGCAGTGACTCACACAGCTCATGAAGTGGCACAGCCGATGGGCACTGGCCTAAAGTACTCCTGACACATCTCAGGGTTTTTATGAAGTACAGTGACCTACACTTTTCCCTACCTGTCACTTATTTATTCTCACACAGATCAAGGGTCAGAAAGGCTGCTGACCAGCCAACTAGACCTTAGAAATCGATCTCCATAGGGCAGAAGAATTCAGTCTTGTGTTCAAGTTCTAGGTGAAGTGCTGGAGAAACTCCGAAAGTGTGGCTGGTGGGCTGATGAATCAGCCACTATGCCCAGGAAGAAACAAGAGCCTGCCTCCTCTCAAGAGCTCTCATCCTCCCTCCACAGAGCTGAGGATTAGCAACAGTCGAGGAGGCTTCCTCTGTCTTGAGCGCCAAGAAGAATGTCATTTTGTTTAATCCTTCCTTAGCAAAGTCTGTCTGCCTGAAAGCTAGGCAGGTGTCCCCTCTCTTAGCCAGTCCCTGTTAATGGGGTGATGGTTGGGGGGATGGAGACCCAAAGGGACACTTCCTGATGAGACTGTCTGAGCAAACTATGGGTGTCAGGGACCCCACGACTCTGAAAGCCCTCCAATTCCTGAGCACCCAAATGATGCTTTTTTTTTTTTCTTTAGTTTTTCGAGACAGGGTTTCACTGTGTAGTTTTGGTACCTGTCCTGGATCTCACTCTGTAGACCAGGCTGGCTTCGAACTCACAGAGATCCACCTGGCTTTGCCTCTTGAGTGCTGGGATTAAAGGTGGGCTCCACTGCCGCCTGGCCAAATGATGGACTTTTATTCCTCTCTATCCCCTAAAGAAAATGTTGAAAATTTGTAAAGCTCAAGATTGGCAAGCTCCTACAAGCAGATCCTCTCTAAAGAAGGGCTGCTCAGCCCCTACAAATACACCTGGGAAGACAGTGGCCACTGCTCCCAAACAACCCACCCTTGTTCCTTCTCTTTCTCTGTATTTATTCCTGTCACACTGCTTCCCCACAACAGAAAACAGCACATCATGGACTGGGTCTGGCTTAATGTAGAGCTTCCCTCGTCCATCCTGAGCCTTCACATCTCTCAAGTCTCAAAAGGCTGTTGTTCTTTGTACCTTTCCATCCCCAGAAGGGAGCTCTGCTCTGATGAAGGACAGTGAGGGGCTACCTTGACTTTCCAAGGCTCCTCGATGCAGCTCCAGAGGACAGCATGCCTTTCCTGCTCTAACCAGGAACCTCAGGGGACAATTAGCAGTTCACCCAGAGTCTATGATGTCCAAGGCATGAGCAGATTTTTCTCTCAAGCTTCTGACAAGAACATGTAGATAAATTTTCTATTCCTTGATAATCCGATTGGCCAGCGTTGCAGTATAAGATTGGGGAATTTGGGGGTTGGGGGCCACATGGGCCAAAGAGCAGAGCTGTTTCTCAGGACCAGTTCAAGTGGAGAATGCTGATTGGAAAATGTCTCTCTGCTTCGTGATCCAGGATGAAGAACAAGCTATGGTATTTTGAGTTTGGTACCTCAGAGACCTTTGCAGCCACCTGCAAGAAACTCCATGATCACATAAAGCTGGAGGTGAGTCTAGCCTATTTCGTGTAGACCACCCTGTCCCCAGATGTCTACACCACCTCACTTAGAGGGCTCCAGTTGTTGCTGAGTTCCTTTTTACTCTGTGCAAGTGGATCTTGGGGGCTCTGGGATCCTCACAGCCATAGTCACTCTGACCCTCGTCCATGCTTTCCTACTTAAAGAGACAGTTACCACCAAATGAGCAAGGGAGGAAGGCTGCTGCCCAGGTTACTGTGCCGTGGCACAGCAAGGGTGGTGCCCGTGGGCTGAGAGTTGATCAGAGCATCTTCTATCTCTCCTGCCTCGAAGAGCTGACTCACAGGTGCCCAGGACCAGTCTTGTGGGCATGTAGCCTGTACAAAGCTCCCTGGGATCTGGAGGGCTCTTCTGTCACCATCTTGAAATTCTGAATAATTTTTTTTTTTTTTTTTAAACAAAGAGCCGTGCGTTTTCAGTTTGAACTGGGCCCCACAGTCATGCAGCTCATCCCGTCATCCATGTGCGGTGTTTTCCTGAGGACTTCCAGCGCTTGTAGCAGCCTGCCTCAGATGGTTTTCCTGTTGGCACCCCTCACCTGGCTGATGAGCCTGCTTCCTGCCCCACTTTTGCAGCGCTGCTCTCCTGAAGTCTTCTCATTGCCTGCTGGCAGCATGGCTCTGGCCTGCTAGAGACCAAATTTCTATACACACATGCTGTCTTCACTAGCTGGGCCTCTGCCCATGGACTCTTTGGTAACAATTCCTCATTCTCGTGGAACTCAGGCCCACGGTCTGCTTTGCACTTGAGAAAAAACATATTCAGGCAGGTGAGGAAATCGCCTGTCATTCCCCCAATTCCTGAACAAAAACAAAATATCGGGTCTAGAAGCTGCTGTGAGCAATGAGCCACCGTTGAGGCCTGGCCATCCCTCTGACAGGAGAATGAAGCCTGTGGCAGAGTGGGAAGGCCCTGCCACTCCCTGCTGGGAGGGAGGCTGTGCCCCTGCTCACGGGGGAGTGTTCACAAACAAAACACACAGCCAGAGGCTCCATAAGGCTCTACTTGACTCATCTGCAGGCTTCTCCTTTGTGGTTGCTGGGTTACTGACACCGTGGTGGGAGGCACCTTCCTGCCAGTTTGGCCACAGGGCCCAGAGGTCCAAAGGCCAAGAGCCTGGGTCTCCAAGTGATAAATGGCTGAGGGCACCTACACCTGGGAGAAGCTGAACAGCCAGCCCGCCTCATTTGTACATAAATACGCTGCCTGGGAGCTGTAGCTGAAGGAGCTGAGTGTGGCAAACAGATCTGTGTGCATTCTTCCTCTTGGCACCACACTCTGTTGGGGTCTCTTTAAATATACCGCTAGTGAGGGACGGCCCGGCCTAACCGCGGCCAGCTGCAGACACACAGCGAGTCCTTGTTCTCCTGCAGCTGGCCTTGACACTGTGCCCAGAATACAGCGGCTCAGCTCCCCTGCCTCTTTGGACTGCCCCACTGGCTCCAGCCTGGCCATGCTTGACGGTCCCCTTGGGGTCCAGGATGCAGCAACACTTCCTCAACCACACAGGGAATTGGTGGCCTGGTGGCCAACAGTGGTACCTCAGGAGGGAGTGGGCTGCCAGGCTGGGGATTGCTGAGAGCTTTCAGAAGCACTTCCTGTTTTCTTTATCTCTTCATAACTCTTTCTGGCATTTATTTATGAGAGTAAGCTTTGGGAGCCGGGGGCTAGGATGCTGTGTGCCTGTGGGTTGGCCGTGGCTTGGGACAGGCACCGTTTCTGCATTCAGAGGACAGTAGTGGATGGTCCCAGGTGGTATGATCCAGAGGAAGCTCTGAGAGGCTTGGGGAGAGCAGGTGAGTGACAGGTGTCAGGAGGCCCAGAAGCCTCAGGAGGAACCTGTAAGAGAGGCTGGTAAGCAGGTGGCTGCCACAGTTGACAACAGGGCAGGGCTCAGCAGCTCCGGGTCGGCCAACCTGGGAAGACTGCTGCCCACTGCCGTCATTGCTTCCCAAGCAGGGAGTCATCGGACTGCAGGAAATGCAAGTTGAGTCCGGGAGGGTTAGAAGAGTGGAGAGAAAGGCTGAAAGTGAGAAGGGCAGGAGATGTCGGTGCATCACCTGCTGGCTGTCACATGTCAGAGTTGAGCGAGACAAGCCAGGGAGACAAGCACTATTGTGTTTCTTAAATAAGGCTCCGATGCACCCACTAACTTGACCAAGAGTTCTTTGCCTGAGCTAGGAAGGGAAGGTCCCAGGTGTTCTGGAGTGAGTTGAGCTTGGGAACTAGTAAACAAATTTATCCACCAAGGGTTAAAACTCAGCAAATCCTCTAGCCTCAGTGTAGAGTCTCCCTCCTTCCTGCTGTGTGTGTGTGTGTGTGTGTGTGTGTGTACATGTATACATGTGCATACGTGTCTGCTTGTGTGCACATGTACATGTGTATGTGTACAAATATGTGTGCATATATGTGTGTACACGTGTGCATGTGTGTATGTGTACAGTATATGTTTGTGTATGAATACACTTGTATGCATGTGTATGTAGGTGCATATGTGTGCATAGGTGTAATGTGTGTTCTGATGCATGTTTGGATGTATGTATGGGTGTGGGTGTGTGTGTGTGTGTGTGTGTACTGAAACTGTGAAACCCCGTCTCAGTTCAGATAGCCACACCACCCTGCTGAGGAGTGCTAGACACAGTCCTGAGGAAAGAAGGAATGATTCATTACAAGAAAAATCGGAAGACTGCCGCAGAGTTGACAAAAGTTTTTCTCACACAGCACCTCATTTATTTCTCCTGCCTGAACATGAAGAGCGGGTATTCATGCCTCAGCTGGGTCTGAAGCTGAGGGCTCAGCAACTGAGAAAAGGCACCACTGTGAGGAACACAGGGGCAGATGTACAGTGTGAAAGGCTGATGGTGACAAGCAGTGGGCCACCTCCACTGGCGGTGAGGACCTGAGTGCTGTCACCGGGCAGTGGACAACGTCATCCCTGCCCTGGGAGCAGAGACAGGGCTTGCTGTGCAGAGTTTCTCTGAATCCGAGTGCTCCAGGTTCAGTGACAGAGTCTGTCTCAGAAAGTAAGGTAGAGAATGATGGTAGAGGACCCTGACAACCTCTGGCCTCCACACACGAGCACAGGCACACAAGTACATGCAAAGCTACACACACCACACACACAAGAGTTGCACACATCTGCTTACACATGCACACACAAAGCTGAATGGCTAAAGGAAAAGGCTAAGTGGTGTTTTTCAGGCAAAATCTCCATTAAATGGCGTAGACATGGCTTATGACCGCTTTCTTTCAGATCCGCAGCTAGTGGAGAAGAAGCAGGAGACTTGGTCTCCTCTCTGATGTAAAGTTCACCTGGCTAGCAGGACTAGTCCACAGAACACACAAAGCTTGTTAATAAAAAGCCCACTTAACTAGTGCTGGGAAAGCAAATGTAGAGTCTCAGTGGCCCATGGGAGTCAGATCCTTGTGGGTCGTGTTTTAAGAGCCCAGCCCAGGGGCTCAGGCAGGGAAAAGCTAACACCTCCCACCCTTCCCCGCAACCCCAACCCCACCCTATTATTCTCTGCTTACCTGTAGACACCTAGCCAGCACTGGACAGGTGAGGAGCCTGGACTGAGGTTCACAGGACTGTCACCCATGGTCTGCCCTTGGGTTCAGTGACTTACTGAGCTGCGTGTCTGTGCCTCAGTAGTTTCACCCATAAAACTGGGGGCAGGGGGAGCAGGCAGCCTAGTTCCCGATGGCATTACATTCCCAGGGTTTTGAGGGCTTGTTACTTTACTGGCAGTGGTGCCAGATCTCACAGAATCGAGAAGGCAGCCTATGAGGCATGTGTCCTTCCTCCCTTTTTTGAGCAGAAAGGCAGGATGACAGGCAGTTGGGTTTCCCCTGCGCCCACAGCCTTGCTGGCCTGACTCAGGCTTGCATCCTGATTGGCCTGGGAGCTTGAGAACTGGGAGGCAGTAGTCAGCAGGTTCTCTGGGAGGTTCATGTCCTGGCTGTTGATTATTCACACCTTGATTCCTCTCTCTGTTCCTGATAGATTTTAAAATGGGCATGAAGAGATTGGCTTATCCAGAGGGAGCACTAAGAAATATACAGCAAGTGCTCATCAGAGTGTTTCTTGTAGGGGAGCCTTAGGCCTGCATCTAAACAGGGCATTTAACCCGGTTGTTGGCTTGGTAGTGCAGCCCCGCTGACTAGGCCAGCCCTGTCCAAGGCCAATTCTGAGAGCTGGCTTCCAAGAGGCCCTTTCTATTTGTTGTAACCTGATTTCACCTGAATACAGTGGCGAGTGGGGGTTGGAGTGAAGAGGCGCACTGAGTCACCGCCCCCACCTTAGGCCCAGAATAGCCTTGCCAAGCATCTTAAAGGTTTTCAGAGCTAGGTGGAGCAAAGCGGGCAGGCTTCAACTGGAGGATTCGTCTTACGTTCCATGGCGGTTATTTTGTTTTCCAGGTTAAAAATAAGAAATCCTCTGATTGTTTTGGTATTTAATCTAATCTTTAAGATAACGTTCACAAGCAAAGGCTACTTACCACCTTCAGCACAGATGGGAAGGTCGTCCAAATCTAGAAGCTGCTTCAGAACACTGTTAGCCAGAGTATGTGGGAGGGGTGTCCTGTGCATCAATTACTCAAGTATTAAGGAAAGTATATCTATTTCCCTTCATTCAGTATTTACCAATATTGTATCATTCCTTTAAGCAGTTTTTAATTAAAGAAATAAAATATTATAGGAAAAACTAAAGTCCCCATAGCCTGCCTTCTTCCTTCAACACACACACACACACACACACACACACACACACACACACACACCCCACCCTAGTGTTCTGAGACCACTTCCAGACAATGTGGACCTAGTTTGCTATTTGGTAATGATTTGGTTTGGGTTTTTTGTTTGTTGTTGTTGAGTTTTGTTTTGATTTGTTTGTTTGTTTCTAAGAGAGTCTTGCTATGTAGGTGCTCAGGCTAGCTTCAAAACCACAACCCCCCTGCCTCAGCCTCCCCTTCCAAACCGTCATTCTGAGATTGCAGCCCTGGACTGTGACACCCCGCAGCTGCCTTAATTTTAACTGCTCTCTGGAGTTCCACTGTGGGTCATGAGAGTAAAAGCTAGTACTGAGACGTTGTCAATGGGAATGTAAACCACCCCAGGGAGCAGTCTGGCTATGCACAAGAAGCTGAACGTCTGTTTGTGGACTCCCTGACCCAGCCGGTGCCTCTCCATCTGCACCTGGAGAACTTACTGTACCCAAGCTTGAGCATGGGGGTGCCATGCGATGTCCTTATTACACAAAATGAGACTGAGCTGAGTCTTATAATGACACTTTAAAAAGATAAAGTGGTGGCAGCTCACAACTGTCAGTAACTCCAGTTCCAGGGTCCTGGATACCCTCATACAGACATACCTGCTGGCTAAATACCAACACACATGGGAAAAAAAGGCATCAAAAGACAATGTGGATGAGACTGTTAAATGCCACTGGATTGTGTACTTTAACATGGTTATTTTATGAATTTAACGTCCATTGAAATGTTTAGGGCTCTTTCAACTTAACAATAAAAATTAAAAAGGGAATTTTCAGGGCCTTGTGCCAGCGACATCCAACCCAGTGGATGACTGGGATCTTGCCTACAAAAATCCTAAATTCTCAGAGCATAGCCCATGTGTGTAAAGAAGCTTCATAAAGCAGGGTGTGGTGGGCTAGCCTGTGATCCCAGGACTCAGGAGGTAGAAACTGGAGGATCTCAGCAAGTTTGAGGGCAGCCTGGGCTACACAATGAGTACCAGTCCAGACAGCTACATAATGAGACCTTGTCTCAAACAAAAGAAAAACCTTCATAAATAATGAGTCAGATCACTTTAAGACTGGGCAGATAGATCCCTTTAGCTAGCTGATCCAACCTAATGCCATGTTTTAAATTGCAGTGTGTGTGTGTGTGTGTGTGTGTGTGTGTGTGTGTGTGTGTTCATGCGAGCCCCAACACTCGTATGGAGGTCAGAGAACAGCTTGTAGGACTCTGTTCTCTCTCTCCACCATGTGAGTTCTAGGTATTTGTTGTGCAACAGAACTTTTCCTAGGGAGACAATATACATGTCTCCTCATCCCAGATAGGAAATGCACAACAGACCAAAGTCATGATACCACCAACGACCAATTTGGCAAACCAATAAGTTTTATTGGGGTTATTTACAGAAATATGGGTTATAGAAATATGGGTGAAGGGTTGTTTACAGGAGCAGGAATGACTCACAGACAGCAGTGTCACCAAAGCCCACCCCAGCATGGGTGACAGCTCATGAAGCTGAGACCCTGGAGCGCACTGCACAGCCTGCATGTAGCTCAATGAGTCAGAGATTGTCCTTTCCTGGTGCCTCAGTTGGTTTAAGCCTCTTCCAGGCAGCTCAGCTGTTTTCTGCTCTTTCCAGGTCTAGTCTCAGAGTCTTTGCAACATGGCTCTGCCACTCCGGCAGGGAGGAGCCTAGTGAATCTGGTCAGTTTCAGGGACTTCCTGAAGCTGTTTAGAATTGTTAGTTCCTGTTTATAGAGCTTGCCTGCAGGATGGACTGTTTCAATCTCAGAGGAAACTGTTACACAACAGTAGTAACTGCCTTTCCCCAGAGTCACTGTGCCAGTCTCATTATTATTATTCAAAAGACAAAAATCAAAGACTTCATAGATTAATTAGTTTCATCAAGTTCACTCAGCCCAGTGTGTGACAGAAAAGAAACCACGGCTCTCAGGAACCAACTGAGTGTTCTCTGATCCTGCCTTACCCACTCCCTCTGCTGTTTTGCACACTCTTAACTTGGAAGAAGGGCATGAATCTTTAAGCCTTGGTTTCTTCTGGCACATGAACTTCATTAGCTCTTTAGAGCATGGAGCAAGTAAGTGGGAATGGCCACTCAGCCCAGCCAACCAGAGTAGATTAAATGGAAACATGTTCATGGGAGAAGGAAGTGAGAAATCAAACTGCTAAAAGCAAAGTTAGGGCATCTTAGGGTCAGAGTTTCCTAGTGAATTTCCTTCCTCAATGAAGCCTGTAGGCCCCTGTGTCCAGCATCAGCCCCAGGGTAGCCCCTCCAGGCAGCTCTGACCACTTTAGGCTTCCTTTCCCTGCCTGTCTGCCAGGTCTCAGCAACTCCAGATGCCCTGCCTTGGCTTCCTCATGTTTTCTCCTAAAATGTGTGCTATTCTTTACTGATTTCAAAGGTCAAAATGACAACTGTATCAAAAAAACACGAGGAAAAAAACCCAGAAAAGTAACTAACAATCTCTAAAGGAGCCCCACACAGGGGCTCCCTCTCAGACCCTGGACTAGGCACAAACCACATCCAAACACCCATTTTCACAGAGAAAGCCTTTATTAAATGGGGAATTAAAGTTTTAAAAAATGCTGTTTTCTGACTCAGGCAGAAAACCAGCAGCAGATAACCTTGCAGACGCCATTTTTAAGAGGAGGAAAAAAGGGAGGTCTGTGTTAGAATGGGCTAAGATGCGGTGGTATGTCTTGTTTGGGCATGTTAGTTACATGAACTAAAGGGGGCTTTTAATTTCTGAGCTTCAATATTTTAATAGCTGGACCTTGGTGGTCAGCCTCAGAAGGCCCAGTGACCCAATAACGGAACAGACCTTGATGGCTAGCTTTAGGAATGTAATCTAACGGTTTTTAGCAAGGCAGAGGGAATGGAGGAGAAGGGCAAGGCCTGCCAGAGCCACATGTTCAAGCGAGCTAGCAGCCCTTCACTCTCACCAACCAGGCACCAGCAGTGCTAGGATTGCTGGCCTCTTTCAATCCAATAATCCATTTTCAAACATGATGCCAAGATGCATGTCTCCCTACTCCTTATCCGTGCACTGACTTCAAGTCTCCTGCGTGGAGTCCATGTTGTTCTGCTGACTCAGGACAAACTGTTTTTGTTAATTCCCCTTAGGAAATCCCATTGTTTGCTTTCAGCTCTGATGCAACTTCTTCTCTCTCTCAAGTGACGCTTGTCTTGTCTTTCCTGTCCGTGTGCGCCCTGCAGTTCACATCAAGTGCTGCTGTCTGCGTGCTTTTACTTTTCGTTCTCCTCTGTCGCCTTTGTCTTCCGTGTGAATCACTTTGATTTCCCTTTGTCTTTGGATTCTTGACAATAGCATACTCTGTGTCTTCTAAGGACTTGGTAACGACTTTTAAAGATCAAACCTCATCCCTACATTTTCTCAAGAACAGCTGGGTGGTAGGCAGTGTGTCTGATAGGTTTGCCCCAGGAAATCTTAGAGGACTGAGGCAGGGGTACCATCACTGACATTCCAGGTTAGAGCCCTGTGCCTAGCAAGTTTCTGGAAGATTCTGTCAGCTAACCTCTGCACCCAAGAAAGCTTAGCTTTTTGGTTGCCAAAGTCCCTTGGTGAAAGAATAACTTCCCTCAAACAAAGTATCTTTCAAGGTGAGAGTGAGCAGGGAGAGCCTGTCTGTGGGAAACGCAATAGCTTCCTTAGATATTCTAGACTATCGAAAAGAGTACATGATTTTCCTTACCACAATGCAGGTACTTCAGGGAGGAAAAAAATCTAATCCTTCTGTTCCCTCTACAACTGGACTATCAAACAAAGAACAGAATAAACAAATATGGTTTGTGGAATGCAGAAGAGAAATCTGTCTAACACCTGTGAGGTTACAAAAGGAAAAGAATGGACTCTTTAATGAAGAGCAGAGGCTCTTATCAAGGGACTGACTAAATATCCTTATGCACAAATACATGTACCTCAAGTCTATTATGATCCACAAATCCTAGCACTTCCATGCAATGTCTTATTTAATTATCCTAACAACTTTGTATCCTGTGTGTTATCCTCATAAAGTCTTATGAATATAAATAAACACTCATTATTGAAGGCACAGTGGGTCACACCTTTAAATCCTAGCAGAGGCAGGTGGATCTCTGTAAGCTGGAGGCCAGCCTGGTATACATAGCAAGTTCCAGGCTAGCCAAGACTACACAGTGAGACCCTGTCTCAAAATAAATACAATAAATACTCAAAGAGCAGACGAGTTTCACATCTAGGTCTGTGATGCCTGCCCTACATGTCCCCCACAATGCCAGAATACCACAGAGGGACAGCTCTGCATTGCACCTCTACTGTCTAACTAATGCATGTGGGTATTTAGTTGACAGGTCAACTCCCCTTCAGGACTTGCCCTGTGCATTGGACAGTTAGCTTTCTGAAGCAAGAATTTTCTTTTCATTTTGCAGTCACAGAGCCAGCAAAGAGCCTAAAAGGAAGTATTTCCTCAGCTGTGATTTGCTGATAAAAAAAAAAAAAGTTGAATGGAAGTGTGAAACTCTCGCATTTAGTGTGAACATTAGTAGAAATTGCCGATGACCACTTGAAGTGACACCTTTTTGCTGGCAGCCCCTAGAATTAAAGGGAGCCACCTGCTCCCTTTGTAACACAAAGGGGGAATGGATGCCAGAGCTAACAGCCTGGCACTCAGACCTCCTAACCCCCAAGAGAGTGGGAAGACATCCCACGCCCAGCTCTTAGCTGTCGAAGAGGGTCTGGACAACTGTGAACCAGGACAGGAAATGCCACGGTTCTCCCACCTCTTTCCCACTGAACTGAGTTAAAACTGTGTGTGGGCAGAGCCACGACAGCAATGAGGGTGCTGGGCAGTGAGATTGGAGCAGGTGACCCTGTACGGCAGAAGAACAGGCCTCCATTCTGAGCCCTGCTCATTGCCCGGAAGTCTACCTGCCCTGAAACTCTGCCAAGTCCTAAGTCAACCAGTCCTGCTCTGCTTAATGGAGTTGGACTCTTAGAAAATACCATCCAGGCACTGGCCTCAGCTCTCCAGAGAGGCAGCAAAGCCTATTAATCTGCATCCTGAGCAAGAATGCCCTAACATACCAAAGTTTTTCTAAACTTGGGGAGGTGGAGCTGTCGAGAGGAAATGGCTTTGCCCTCTGTCCAATTCTGAGGCAACCTGCCACCACCAGCTCTGAGAAACAGCAGTTTTGTTTTGGAAACTGGCACCCAGTGCAGGCTCACTCCTGGACATGAACTTGAGCCCCCCCCCCCCCCCCCCAGCTGCAGCACTTTACTTCCAGCCTCTCTGCCAATACCCCCTTCCAGCTGCCCCTGTCAAAGGCACCATTGTGCCCTCCTGGCATAGCAACAGAGCAGGGCTAAAGAGGAAGAAAACAGTTTCTGCCCATGGGATGTTCTTCAGCAGGTTGTGTGTGCGTGGCTCCAATGCCACATTCCTTGAGCCCACACAATTCACCAGAACGCCATCATCCCTGTCACAGATGGTGGCTCCTTTCCAGGCTAGCTAGCCCACCAGAGCTAGCTGTCAAAGAATGTGGAGCACACAGCTGGGAGATCAAGGCTGGTCAAAGAGGGATATTAGGACAAGAAACTGAAATGCAGCCTGTAGTAGGGTGCCAGAGTAAACCCTCAACTTCAAATCTCTGCACTGGAAGGGATTTTATTTTAACTTACACACTCAACAAAAGGGTCATTCTAGCACATTCTAGTAAGTGAGGCTTTGACCTCCTCCTGATTATTGGAAGGGTAGGAAGCCCGTTCATGCCTCGATAGCATGGACGTTCAGAACATTCTCCCTGATGCTGCACAAGAGTTGTGTGTCCTGTTCCCTACGATTGATTCCCTAGTTGGCATTTGGCACATTGCTTGGAATAAAGGAAATATATAGTATCTGTGGATGCATGAGTGAAATCCTCATTGCAGGCATATTATCATCCTCACTCTTCTGTGTGATTGTCTTTCATAGGGCTAATGATGTATCTTTTACATAGTATCACATTAGTTCACAACGAGCTGTATATTCCCAGTTCCTATATGCCTCTGTTTACAGATCCATAATTCTACTTTTTTTTTAAAGACTTGTTTTTTTGTTTTTGTTTTTAATTTTATGTGTATGCATTTTTGCCTGTGTGTATGTCTGTGTACCATATGTGTGCAGTATTCCTGGAGACCAGAAGAGGGTATCAGTCCCTTGGAACTGAAGTTGCAGACAGTTGTGAATTGCTATGTGAGTGCTGGGAACCCAGCCCAGGTCCTCTATGACAGCATCAAGTGCTTTTAACCACAGGGTCATCTCTCCACTGACTGCTCTTGTTAGAACACCCTACATGTTGTCTCATAGGTAACAGATCTCCTGCACAAGCTCTTTACATTGGTCTGACTTCTTGGTCTTGCCACTTGCATCTCATACAAGAAACCAGGAGGTTGAGAGAGGACAAGCACTAAAGAGAAGTTTGGAAGAGAAAGACCTTCCTTAGTTTCAAGTCAGTGTTTCCTCATGTGCATAATGAGCATATAAATACTGACACTGCAGAGTTAAACGGATTAGATATCAACTATTTGATGTGCCTGGTTCATAAGTTGCTAAAGATGATGTGCATTATTATATGTGGTGTTATTATCTTACTGCCCACTACAGACATCAGCTCCTAAAATCATATCAAATAGCCTCTCCAAACACAGGGCAAGCCATTGCCTGTAAGATTTACCTACACACCAGACCCATTTTTGTATGGAGACAGGTAGACTGTCTTCCCAAGTCCGCTCTCTTCACTCAATGTAGCATGGTTTCTTCCCTTACAATACGTAGCAGCCTCTGAAAGCATTCACTCTTGTTCTTCTTTAGTGAAAACAAATACAGTGATTTCCTGGCTGCTTTTCTTACACTCAGAGTGAATTCTCTAATTCAGCCCTAGGCCCTGCAATAGAAAGCTATGAGCTTCCTTTTGGGTCTGTTTGTCTCTGCCTATCAGTTATCAAAGCCAGCCTGCCTGCTGGTGCCTCTCTTCCCGACTCTTTCTGCTGATACTGTTGTATCTTGCGATTGGCTAGATTTGGAGTATTTCCACCTTAGAACACAGTTGCTCTTTGGTCTGTTTTTCTGGAGACCTTGCTGGTGAGAGCTTAGCAGTACCTGTCTCCAACACTGACCTGAGAAAGCACCTGGGGAACTGGGTCATGCCCTATTTCCATTCCATCCCTAGATCTAGCGTAGATGCTTGATGAGGGAGTGAGTGGTCTGTCTTCTCTGACTCAGCAGCCAGCCTCCCGTGCCTCTTCCTGTTGTGGGGTGCAGAGAGTGGTACTTTAGTCATGATCAGAGGATTACTTCCTGCAGACTAGGGTTACCATTCACATCTCTCCCTGTCATGGGCATATAAGTCCACTTAGCCACCACTGTATTCATCTAAAGAGGTTGGGCAGATCCATCTGGGAAGATTTTGTCAGTGGTCTTCATGGAACAGCCTGTTTTCCATTTTAGGAAAACAAGGATTTCTCCACAAGTTCTCTGCTTTCCATTCACAGGTAGTTATGCTGAACACCCAAGGTTAGATAGGCCTGGGTCTGTGGAGGACACAGAGCTGTGTGCAACACTGTCCTTACCTTCTGTTGAGATTCATGTCTCTTGGGGGACATGTGGCAGAACAGACGCCATATCCAAATCAAAGCAATGGAATGCAGAGAACTGCTTACCTGCTAGACCCTTGGAAGAGTTGTGAGGAGCCACTGCATCTCAGGCAGGTTGGGATTTATCAGATATAAACAGTCCCCAACTCTTTGGCCACACAGAACAATGTAGTCTCTGTAGCAGGCAGTTACCGGGACCCAGCTAACTATCAACCGCAGCTATTATCTTCTTTCCAAACCAAAGAGGGCAGACCAGTTAGGGTCCGGTCTTCCCCAGAACCCTGATATGCTCTCTAGGCTGCCGAGCCAAATCAGCAAGGACCCCTCCCCTCCTGCCCTCCGCTGGCTGTCTTCTGCCAGGCTCTACAAGACCTTGAGACTACACAGGGAGACTTACTGGAGCTCTCTCTGCTTGACTCTTATTGGTATCCTGTTCCCTCAAAAGAGAGACACGGGAGGGGAGGGTTGCCCAGGCTTATGTCAGTTCTCCACCCCTTCCCCTTCAGGCTGGGTCTGAAGTGGTGAAGGCCAGAGGTGAGAACCCAGTTAAAGGTCAGGATGTGGTCCACCTCAACCTCAGCCCTCTCCTACACTGCAATTGAAAGACCTTTTCTATAGATACAGCCCAGTATTTTTCCCTCAGCAGCAGCTCCTCCCTGGATTTTGTCACTCACTGGGAAAAGGCTCAGTATCAGCCTCAGATCCTGAATCCCAAAAGGAAAAAGTACCGGAAATTTATAGATTACCCCCCCCCCCACAAAAAACCCATGAGATATCTCAACTAAAAGCAGTAACACCTTCAGACAAACCGGTAATTAGAAAAAAAGGGGACTGTTGAGAAAGTTAAGGAATTATGATTGCCATTGAAGAGTGTCGATGGCGGAAGTAATTTTAAAGATACATAGTATTTACAGAGGGAAAGAGAAAATCCGGGTCTGCTGTAGAACAATTCGACATGCATGCCAGAACCTCTGTGCTGGGTGCATTTCTCTCCCTATTTTCCTGCACCTTTAGAAATACCCATATAAAAAGATTAAAACAAAGTGAAAGAGGGGGGCAGAGTACCCTGGAAACCCGGGGAGCCGGAAGATGAGAGCTGGGAGGAGCCCCCAGAGCTCTTCAAGGCTGAGCTCCACCTCCTAACTCCCCAAGCTGACCCAGCCCAGTGGTGGGTGGAGCCTCGATACAAAAACAGTCTGCTGCCAAACTAGAGAAAAACCTGCCTGCTGGTGGTGTGGAGAATCCAGGTTAGGGATAACGCAGCCTAAAAACTGAAAGAGGTCGTCAAATAAATAGATTCTCTGTCTCCGAGGACCTGCTCGACAGGGTCCTGGTCGACAGGGCTTGAATGCAGGAGGCCTCCCCTCTCTACCTTTTCAGGTTACAGAGCGGGGCCTGCTGCAGGGTGCATGATGCTCTGCCTTCCTCCCCTCTGATGCTGTCGACCCCCTCAGCGAAGACGAGAGCTGGGAGAGACTAGGTTCAGCCCAGAATTGCAGAGACCCGGGGCGGGGGTGGGGGGCGCGGGAGAGAACACCACTAATCCTGAGCTCTTTAGTAATTTGCTCATCAAGGACTGTGGCCTCCTAACCTAGTCTACGTAACCTACACAAGGACCTTCTATCCAGAACCATCCGGCTCTGAAGAGGTCAGAACTGTGGGTGCTGGGGCCTCGATTCGCTCCAGGGTAGGAGCTGAGCAGGCCTCTAGCTGTAAAAGCTGGGGCAGTGCAGCCCCAAGCAGGGCTCAGGAGCCGAGCCTGAGAACCCCAGCCCAGCTCAGGGCGTCAGGAAAGGGCCTCCAGGCTGTCCCTGGAGCCACGCGGGGGGGGGGGGGGGGGGGGGATGACGTCATGGAACACGGAGGATTTAGCTGGGGAACAGGCCATGTCCTGTGTTCCAGATAGGCCCACAGTGCTGCACTCCCAGCTCCACTTTCTCAGACTCAGTACAGCAAGCTTTGCATCTTCACGGAATTCCGAAGGAAATAGAGACAGGAGCTAGGAGGCAGGTGTGCAGAGGAGCGGCGGTGTTAAACTGCTCCAGCCAATGGCAGGGAGCAGGCGGAAGTCAAATCATGCAGGAGTTAGGGATTGCCTCTGCTCCCACCAAAACTCCGTCATCCCCACCTTCATTTTCTAGTTGACTGCTTAAAGCTCAGAGAGATTAAGAACCAAGCCAGAAGAATCACACAGCAGTTTTACAAGAGAGCTGGGATTTAAATCCCTCTGTCTCAGAGCCCCAGGGTGGGTAGAGACTTGAGAGTCAAACACCTCGGGAATCCTCCCACGCCTCCTGTTTACACCGGATAGAGAATGGAAGAGGACGGACGGTCTACCAAGAGAAGACAGAGGAGGACTTCGCTTCTAGGGAGGCAGCAACAGTGAACACTCGTAGCAGGTTATGGCAGCAGACAGACAGAGGACACATAAGGCTGCTGGCAAGGAAGAGAGTTGCCTATTTGTCAAGGAGAGTGCTGGTGGTCTAGTTCTTTGGTTTTGTGGGTTGTTTTTAAATAAATCTGGCCTAGAGACGGGATTTCATAACACTAATGTCTAAGCCCTTATAAGATAGAACAGCAGTGGGAGATCCAGTTATTCAAACAACAGCTGCAAGCTGAATTTTGCTGTAAATCAGCATCAGCTTCACCACCTCATCTCTAGGGTGGAACTTGGCATCAGTGCTGGCATTGGCAACCTCTGGCTACATTTGTGCAATGACCTTGAGCCAGCGCCTCCACCACCCGCTGGGGCAGCAGTGGTATCTCCTCACCACTAGGATCCTCGGTGAAGGCCAGCCTGGTGCCTGAGGAAGTCTGGCCAAGGGTAGCTGTGACTATTACTACTTCTCAGAAGGGAAGAGATTTCAATCAACAATGAATAAATCGAAGTGCTGTGGAAGTTACTCCAACCAGGAAGGGAAGTAGCCATCGGATCTAGGAAGAGATGCAGGAAAGGAGACAATTCCAGACACAGAGTTAGGAAAGCCCATTCTGAAGTGCAGACAAGTTTTGGCACAGTGAACCAAAGCCTAAATTCCTAATTAGCAATAGCCTAGGAAGGGTGGGCCAATAAGAAAACTTTCCAAGATAAACTCCCAACACATCATTAAACACATTGAGAAGGGAAAGGGGCTCTTGTTATTTCCAAGTCACTGTGACAGCAGCAGAGGGGCCAGGATGCGCATGCGCTAAAGGGGATACACAAAGACAAAGGCACCATGTAGCCACGCCCAGGAGGAACTGTGCAAACAACACCTCCGACATACAAGCCTGGCTCTGGGAAGCTGCAGCTGAGAACATGATGTGATATGAAAAGCAAAACAACAAACAGGAACAGAATGAAATGTGGAAAGTATAGTTCAGTAGGGCTCTGCCATTCTGGACATTTTTTTCTTTTCTGTATTGCTAGTGGCTTTCTGCTGGTTAGTATTTATAAACTTGACATAGGACTGGGAAGGAGAACCCACAATAGAGAAATTGCCTCCATCAGATTGGAGGGCTGGTCTGTGGAGTATTGTCTAGACTGAGGTTGATGTAGGAGGACCTAGCACTTTGTGGGTGGTACCACCCATAAGCAGATGGTCAGAATTGTATAAGAAGGCAGGCTGAGCAAGCCCTGGGGAGCAAGTCAGTAAGCAGCACCCCTCTGTGGCCTCTGATTCAGTTCCTATTTCCAGGTTCCTCACTTGAGTTCCTGCTCTGAGTTCTTTCAGTGATGGACTGTGATCTGGGATGTGTAAGCCAAGTAAACTCTCCTCCTGGGCTTACTTTTGGTCAGTGTTTACCACAGCAACAGAGTATCAAACTGGATCAGGTCCTAAATTAAATATGGGGAAACATGCTATCATCCCCGCCATGTCTAAGGTATGGCAATGGAGAACTTAATGGCCTTCAAAAATTCACACACTTTTGAGTCCAAGTTGTAGGAAATTCTCCTGATATTCAGAAGTCACTCTGATCCATGTAGAAAACAGGAGATTCTATCTCATGAAAGGCAAAGAGACTAATGTCACATTGCTTTCCCAAAGACAGAAGGGGTTACAGTGGAAACTATATATTAAGGCACTTCTTTCTAGTCCCTGGGAACTTGAGTCAATGATTGACACCCACGCACAGATAATATAGCTGACTAAAGATAGATTCTTTTATTACTTTTCTGATAGAGGTTGTCAGGAAATCATTTAGAAAATTCAATGTGAACTTAGCGTAGTGTCTTCTGTTTTGACAAAAACAAAAACAAACAAACAAAAAACAAAATCCACAGAATGGAGGTCTGCAGACCTGGATTTCCATCCTGCTTCAAGGTAAGGGCATGCGCTCTTAGGTCCATCCCATCTAAAGCTCTGTGACGCTTCCTTAAAATGCAAGTGGGCTGGTAGGAGCAGGGTCCTGAAGATCCTGCCTCAGTAAAGCACCTGCATGCTAAGGTCACCACTGTACCATGTGTGATGTGTTACACTGACCGAGGGGAGACTTGATCCCTGGATTTGCCATTATATAACTTAATCCCCCAAATGATAGAAGAGCTGTGATGAAGGTCACAGGATGATGGTCTGATTAGACTGGAGGTTGGACTGAGAACCGGATGAAATAACTTAACATAAACACAAAGTCCTGTATCTACACTGTATTTTTCAATCCTGCCTAAGCTCGAGAGAGAGGAACACATAGTAAGATGAGAATCAGAGTGATTGAGAGATCCCATGCCAGTGGAAGTAGTAGTGTCATCATTTAGCTTCAAACAAAAGAGCTAATGAGGCTCAGACCACATTAAGGAGAAGAACAATGGTAGGTAATGTGTTACACCCTTCCCAGTGCTTTGTACATGTCTTGTTTTATGGGCATGATAATGTGATAGAATTCCAGCCCCAAGAAATAGTCGTGTGATTGCCACCTGTCCATGGAATCCTGTTAGTGCTATTGTTTTTTATGCCAGGGATAGTACCAGGTAATAAACTCTGCTGTGTGCAGAATAGAACAGTCAAAATAAGAAAAGTCTGGAAAGGAGGTTCAAAGTGCTGGCCACACTCAGTCCAGAGATTGCACAGCTTGATGAATGAGAGGAGGAGAAAATGGTTGAATATTCCCTTGAAGTCTGAACATTGTGTGATGCCATAAGCATACTCAGCTTCCCCTGTCCCTCCGTGTTCCCAGATCCACAAGGAAAGCAGCCATCATGGCCGAGGGAATGGTGTGGCAATAGTCAATGAGTTTCTTGGGATTTGGAGGGTTTTAGTTTTTGTTTGAATGGGTTGTCTGTTGGTGGTGTTGGTGGTGGTTTCCTTGTTGTTGTTGTCGTCTGTTTGTTTGTTTTGAGACAGGGTCTAGTGCAGCCCACACTGGCCTTGAACTCACTATGTAACCGAGGATGTCCTTGAACCTCTGACCACCCTGCCTCTGCCTCCTGAGCACCATGCCTCCTGTGCCACATGCCCAACATATGCATTGCTAGGGATGGTTCTGTTCATGCTAGGTTGACATCCTGCTCCCTGAGCCCCAGCCCCAGCCCCCACATACACCGTGATAATGATGATCCTCTCTCTGTGATGTGCTTACTGGACTGGCTGAATGCAAGGAGGAGGAAGGCCATGCCACCTAGCTCCAAGAGGGAGGATAGGACCAGTGAGGAAACCACTTAAGAGAACGTTGAGAGGATCCAAGCACCCCAATGGAGAAGTGTGTCCCCAGTTATCAGAAAAGCACACTGTATTCTTGTTCTATGGTTGGGACAAGTCAGAAGGCAACAGCATTGATTAGGAACTTCAAAGAGCTCAGGTGGTGAGTCACTATGAATGGTAAAGAGTGCCAACTCTCTCTTCCACCTCTGGCGAAGACGCTGAACGTCATATTTCTGGGTATTTTAGGTCATTTTCTGTTGTTCCTGAACACCGCAAACTGGGGGAAGAGTAAGTAACGAAAGTTTAGTTCTTACCGTTCAGGTTCAGGGTCAGGGGCTGCATGTGGCAGGGTCCTTGGCTCCCAGGGGCCCTGCGGTCTGGAGGCAGCACAAGCACGCTGTGGTTTCCTCCCCCTTCCCACAAGGCTAATAAGATCACAGGCTCCATTCTCGTCTAATCCTAATTAGGCCCCACCTCAGAATACTGAGACAATGGAATTAACCCACCATGAGCTTGATGGAGGCAGCCAGACCATAGCAGCAGACACCCCAGGTGGCAGTAGATGTTATTGTACGCTTTCAGCTGTTTGCCCTTCTTAAAAGAAGCAAACTAAAAAAATAATAATAATAATAAACCCATGGAGTTTATAGTCAAATTCCACAAATGTGGTGCTTACCTGTCCATTCTTGGGCATAGGACATCTCTTTAGATCCTGTTCATTCTTCTGTAAATGAAATAAATCACCAGTAATCCCAAGGAACAAGAATCAAAGCTAGTACATTTTTTTTTTCTGTGTCAGTAAGCATCATGCCAAAATAGGATTTACAGCTAGGTGACGCACACAGACAAAGCCCTCCAACCATTCAGACCCCGTGGGGGATGGGGGTGGTAGAAACTAGGTAAGGAAACTCAGCTACATCAGCAGGCGCTTGTGCCAGGGCAACACTTAGGAAGCTCTGAGAGACAGGCACATTGGAAGTTCTCCCAAACCTGAAAGTCTCGCACTTCTCAGCAGGCAGAGGGAGCGGGTAAAATAAAGGAATAAAATGAAAATAGTCTTTTGTTGAGACTCTACCTAATGTTGGCTTCTGGACCCAGTGACACAGCAGATCCCCACTGTGATTAGGAATCATCCAAACTGAGGATATGAGTTTGGCAGCTGCCTTGGTCTAATTGCATCCCCAAGCGTTACTAGCCCTTTGGAAGTTTTGTGCTGTCTTTTCCTAGAGCCAACCAGGACGAGACGGCTCCATCCCATGACAGTGGTCAAAGCCTTAAGTGCCAGATATTCCCCTGCTGACTGACAGTGGTGGGGTGGCTGAGGACCCGCCACACCCTTTAAGAAGCCCCACCATGCACAGCCCCACCATGATCTGCTTTCTCTCTGCTTCGTAGTGTGACGGAGTTGAGGTGGACCTGAGCAATATCTTCCTGGAAGGCATTGCCATTCTTAACATTCCCAGCATGTACGGAGGCACCAATCTCTGGGGAGAAACCAAGAAGAACAGGGCTGTGATCCGGGAAAGCAGGAAGAGCGTCACAGACCCAAAGGAGCTGAAATGCTGTGTCCAAGGTAAGCAAGCATGGGGAGAATTGCTCTAGCCATTGCTCCAGCGACAGTGCTGGCCAACCACACAGAACCTGCAGCAGGCTTGATGAGCTCCCCCCAACCTCTCCCCTCCACCAGCTGCCAAGGACCTGGTGCTCTGGGAACAGGCTGACTCATCATCCCTGGGGGTGGAAAGTTTACAATCTAATTGAGAAGGCAAGATTCACAATAAAGGAACCCTAAGCGATAGTCAGTAGGCAAACCAGGGCTCCATGAGGTTAGGAGTCAAGTTCTGCTTCCGCCGTGGGTACCAATGTCTTCCGGTGTCTACATCCAACAGTTCTCAACCTGCTCTCAACTCCCAGAGCAACATCAGACCCCATCCATCACTCCTTCCCCCGGGAAACCCTTCGTCCTCACGGCTTCTAGAACTCTACTTGCTCCTAGTTTTCTTGGTCATCCCACTGCTCACCACTCAGTCTCTCTTCTCTCTGGACAGTTTCCAGTCCAGCCACTTCTGATCACCTGGATCGAAGCCACTGTCTTTCTTCTTCTGAATTACTAAAAACCCTTCTCCCTGGATTCCTTCTTCGGCTGGTGCTATACATAATGTGGGCTCACCAAGTGCGGTGGTGTGTACCTGTGACGCCAGCGCTGGAGAGGCAGAAGCAGGCGTGTGAGGCCAGCCTAGGCTATTTACCTAGAACAACCTTCCAAAACAGTCTATTCTCACCACCACATAAAGACAGACTCCTGAAAAAATGTCCCATCATGACACAGGCCAAATCCTGTACTGACTCCAAGTAAAATGCCAGCGGTCTTAGTGATCTGTAGCCTCAGGGGTCTAGCCTTCAGCTAGCTCCCAGACCTCTTCTTCTGCACGGAGTCTTCCCCATCACTCACTCTGCTTCTGCCACTTGTGCAGGCGGTTTGCATGAACCAACTTGTCCTTTCCAGAAGAGCCGGAGAGTAGGTCTAAGAGGCCCTTAGTTTGTATGCTTTCTAAGGTGTCCTTAAATGACCTTCATCCCAACCCTTATCAGTCAAGGACTTGGTCAAAGCACCTGGCTGCTGATTCCCCTAAGGATTATTTGGCTTTCATGGTATCTTAGTTGCCTGGAGAGTGGAGGGTGAGAAACTGGGATGGGGACATTGTATGGGTACTAAGAGAAGATTGGTTTCTAGTCCAGGTATTGCTACCAACCCATTTTTAGGTGGGGGGAACCTCAGTTTTCTTTGCTGTAAAACCAGCTTTTCAGGTAAAATCTTCTTAGCTGGGTAGATGGGGGCTGAACAAGAAGCTTGACTCCTTAACCAGACTTGCTTTGTGAAAAGGATTCCTGGACTCCGGGCTACCTACCATTGATGGGAGGGGGCTACCTACCATTGATGGGAGATGGCTACCTACCATTGAAGGGAGGGGGCTACCTACCATTGAAGGGAGGGGGCTACCTACCATTGAAGGGAGAGGGATACCTATTATTGAAGGGAGGGGGCTACCTACCATTGAAGAGAGAAGGCTACCTATAATTGAAGAGGGGGAGCTACCAATCATTGTAGGGAGGCTACCTACCATTGAAGAGAGGGGGCTACCTACCATTGAAGGGAGGGGCTACCTACCATTGAAGGGAGGGGGCTACCTACCATTGAAGGGAGGAGCTACTTGCTTATTCCACGTGGATCATCTATATTCTCAAGCAAGCTAATCAAGAAACATCCTCTTCATACCTCTGTCCTTTCAAAGAGGACTCAGGAATTTTTCTCTCTTGCCCTCTTATGCCCCCTTTATTTCACACAGTAAACTTTTCAATTTGTATGAATTATTAAACTGAGTAATTCATTCCTCTTTCCTCCCTTAGCAGGGGAAGTTGTGGGTGCTAGCAGAGTAAGGGAAATACTGGAGGTTGCATAAAGTTCCCGGCACCCCACCCCCCATGCTCCCACTTCAACCCCACTCTCACCTCCCAAGCACCCAGCTCTATCAGAGCAGAGAAGGAACTAGCAAAGATTGAACCCTCTCCCATATCCACCCTGGGGCTTGAGGAACTCTCCTAAGATCACATTCTGTCTTAGGGTTCAATGTCAGCTTGCATTTTTCTCCTGAAGTGTCTGATCTTACATCTGTCTGCTCTTTAAGCAAAAGTAAACTGTTGGTCGCTCTTAGCGACAAACCCCCTTTCCCATCCCCAAAATGCACTTTCAGAGCTGAGAGACGAAGCACTTCCTGTTCTTCAGCAGGAGTGTGAGTGGATCAAAGGAGAGGCCCTGGCCTCTGGACTTCACAGAGGCTCAACTCTGAGCCTTCCTCCAGAAAGAGCCATCCTCCCATCAAGTTGAGATCCCAGTGGGAAAGCTAGAGATTTCCCTTCACTCCTGGGCTCCCCCCACACTCTGCCTCTCACTAGTATGTGGTCTTGTGGATTCCTTGCACTTTCTTAGCTCTCCATCTTTCTTACCTATAAAACAAGCAACCTGGAAATCTTATTTTGAGACTTCCCACGTCTCCAAAAACTGACAATCAAGGTTAGGTCTATGTGGCCTCCTTGAGCAGAATTGTATGTGTATTTTTTCTTCTGTGTGTTTGTCCCAGGATTTCTAAGGGGGCAGGGAGCTCTCTGCAGGTTCTTCATACATCGAGATCCTTGACTCCTTGGCCTCTCTTTGGGACTGGAAGAGAGGGAGAAGACGGGGCAGAGTGTAAAGAGAAGGGTCTCATCATAGGAAGTACAAGAGGGAAGAGTAACAGAATGCTTATGCCAAATCTCATAACCTCTCTCATGGGAAAAGACCCAAGTAAGAAGGTCGCTCAGGATTAACATGGAGTGAGTTCTATGATTACACAGTCTGCTGAGAAGGTATCAAGGGTGCAGGGAACCTGCAGGTGGATAACCTGGGTTTAAATTTTGACTTTTTCAGTTTTATTAAAATTTGAAAATTATCCCACCTTCTCAGCTTCCTCATCCACAAATTGGGCATAATAACACCTAGTTCCCTGGCTTGTTAAGAAGATGGTGGGCGTAAAAGTGCCTGACGCAGTATGAGCTCAAACTTAAAGATAACTGTCCTCCATCCTCTTCCGAGCATGCAAGTAGGGATCTGGTTTTGACACTTCAGTCTTCAGCATGCGCCACCAATGAGAAAGAGCAACGCTCCTACAGAGTTCCACTAAACCTTGTCTCAGCGCAGAAAACTCACACAAACGATTGTAGACTGTACCCACTGCCCCCCCCACCACCGATTTCTTAGATCACAAGGACAGAGGCTAGGGATTATGAATCTCTGAAGCCCTACTAACTGTCCCCAAGTATCAAAAACTAAAAAACAAGGGGCTGGACAGATGGTTCAACAAGTAAGAGTACATAATGATGCTCTTTCAAAGGACCCAAGTTCAATTCCCAGGACCCATATCAGGTGGCTTATAACCAACCACCTGTACCTCCAGTTCCAGGGGACCTGACACCTCTGACCTCTATAGGCTTCAGCACTTAGCCACACACAGATATACAGACACACACTTTAAAATAATAAGAAAATAAAAGTTTGAAAAACGGAATGCATTAGATAAAAGAGAAACTCATGGCATCTGTTATCATTAGTATTTGTATCAAGGATGGTCAGGAATAATCTTTAATTTTTAATTTTTATATTCCATTATAGCCTGCAAGTAATTTTATGCAAATGAATATAATCCTAACCAAAAACCTATGTAAAAGGTTATGTGCCTAGCTAAATATCCCTACTTTAAAATTGGAAATAAAACTAGTCAGTTTATAACCAGAAGTAGCATTGGAACAAAGACCTGTGTCCATGATTCCAAACCAGCCCTTAGAGGATATAGAAAATATACTGAAGAGACTTCTGTGTATGTTGTACAAGCCAGGTTTTCACAGCATGGGTGGCAGGAAGATGCAGTCCAATAAGAGGATTCAATCTACTTGGTGACACTCTGATCCTCTCCCTTAATGACTCACCCCTCTAGAACCCCCAACACAGAAACCAACTCTGAATTTCCTGGACACTGAGCTTTGCCTCAGCCTCCCTAGAAAACTGGTTGTAGGTTGCCCTGAATTATAGGCTGCATGTCCTCGTCATCTCTTTCCCTTGTCTGTCTTGGAAAACGAAGGAAATACATTCCACAGACACCTGAGATAGTGGGCCCTAAAAAGGAGGCAAACTAAAGTCGCATTAGATAGCCAGCTTTATTCGGAGCATCGGACAGTTTATACCCTGAGGGTTACAAAAGGTCACCTGAGTAGAGTTCGTATGGGCTCAAACTGTATACAATCACAAGGACAAGCTACACATGGCAAAAACATGTTTTTCCATAGAGGCACATGAATAGCAGCAGCTGAAGTCAACTCACTCCTGTCTGCTGCACCTGGGGGGAGCATGAAAACACATTCCAAGAACAGTTCTGTGTTTTGAAGAAACTGAGGTCGACCTGCAAGACGTGTCTTGTTTTCTTGGAGTTTTCTCACAAGCCCCCAGAATTCTCACGTGATTCCATTCTTGGACTGTGTTTCAACAACCTTTGTGTCCTTTGCACAGCCTACTACCCCAAAGGGTGTAGCGTGTCCTACAGAAGTTGTTGCTGCAAGAAGAGAGAGGATGGAATCTTGCCTTCAGTCAGCATAGTGGGCAATAGACTCTGCAGGAAGACAGGATCAGGCAGGAGGCAAAAATGATGAAGAAAAAGTCTTAGAAAGCATTATGTGAATATGGGAACTGTTAAACGTTCTCTTGACAAGTGAGATGTGCTAGCCATCTTTAAATAACTCACTCAAATGCAGCTTATAGGACTTGCAACTGAGAATCTGTGTGGAGTGGAGGGGCCTCCTCACCTCCACCTATGTGACCTTACAATCTCACCAATTTCAGCACTTGACCAAAGAGAACCATAATGGCTCCTCTGGATTGTTTCAAGGGTTGAATTGGATCATCCTTGTAGGGCATTAGCAGCACCTAGAACTCAGTGAGGCTGTGACCAACAGCCATTGCTGTTGCTGCTCTGTGTTAAGTGACACAAAGGGGCCAACTTAGAAAGTCTCTCTTGACTTCTTTGGAAATTTGACCTAGATTTCCCTAAACCACCCATGGCTCTAACAGTCTGCACCTCTTGGGTTATTACTGGGACAGTACTTAAGTGCATTTGGCTGTTGCTGGAGGGCTTAGGAAGACACCTGAGCAGACTGCTGTCCAGACAAGCAGGGGGAAGCACAGGGTCTGGTAGCCAAGTGAAGCACAAATCTGGGTAAGTGAGTGAAACTGGAAAGCAGAGTCCTTGGAGTTCTGCCATCCCCTCTGGCACCAGCCCAAGACACAATGAGAGACTTCCTACACACTTTCTCATAACCCTCAATCCAGTCTTCAGTCCGGAGCCAATGGTGAACTGGCGATAAGTTACCCCACTGCATCCCCTGGCTATCTCACGTGTGGCTTCTCTATCAGTCCCACTTGAACCACAAATAGAGTGTTCTAGACAAAGTTCTAAGCCAAAATCTCTCTAGACTATGAGCAGGTAATAATTTCTCCCAGTAAACAAAGCAAGGGTCAGACACTTCTGGTAGAGAGTTTACTTTGAGTAGTTTTTACAGCATTACAGACAGGCTTTCTGTCAGATCATTCAACATCCATGCAAACACACCTACCAAGCACCAGGCACTAGAGCATGATGGGGAATAATGACTTCCCCAGCCCCTAGGGGACTAGCACAGCATGGCCTCCATAAGATAACCCTGCAATAAGACACATAGAACTTGGATAAGAGCTAAGAGCTGCATGGCTTCCAGGTCTGAATGAGTCCAGCCTGCCAGTGTAACATTCACAGGCACACCCATGGCCTCCCTAGCCTGGTACTCGAGCCTGCTGACCTAAGCAGTCTCCCAGCCCATGCGAATCATCCCTCCTCACAGATTCAGAGGCTCTCTCTAGGAAAGAGAAGCAAACCCTAGTACATCCCTGCCCCCAGGCTTGCAAGATCACAGGGTTCTTCTGCTCTTTGGACCCTGCTACTTTGCAAGCATGGATGGCTTGCTCATGTGTGCATGGTGCCTTATGGGTTTTCACCAACCATATGACGAGTGCCCTGAATTCCAAAGCCAGGGCACAGATACCGTCCAGCCATCTCAAATGTTGATACTGCCAATTGGGAAACCACAGCTAAGTTGAGACTCAGAAATAATGGTGAGTCTAAGTTCATGATTTCTTGTGGCTTTCTTCCCACTTGTAAATAAAGTCATAACAGAGGAGGGCCCAGTAGGTTCAGAGATGGCCGAGGCTTTCCCTAATTAGCCTAAAATGGTACATTTCATGGGGGTATACTGCTTACTTTTTGTTTCTGAGACAAAAACACTGACCAGAAACCAACTTGGGAAAGGAAAGGGCTTATTTGGTTTGAAGGTTACTGTTCCTCATCCAGGGAAGCCAAGGCAGGAACCTAGAGGCAGAAACCGAAACAGAACCATGGAGGAGAGCTGCCTGCCGGCTTGTTCCCCAAATTGTCCAGGACCACCTGCCCAGGGATGACACCATCCATAGTGGGCTAGGCCTTTCCATACCAATCATTAATCGAGCAAATGCCAGCTAACATGCCAATGGGCCAGTCTAACAGAGGCAGTTCCTCAGTTGAGCTCCCCCTTCCCAGGTGACTCTAGTTTGTGTCAAATTGACAAGAACTAGCTAGCTTAGATGATCTCTCCTGTGGGTTGGCAGAGAAGGAGGCATGTGAACTCCAAAGGGCCTCTGGAGTACTAGGTGTGTGCACTGGGACTCTTCTCGGTGCTGGAAAATCACCATGGCAACATGTGTCATCTTGTTAAATGTTTGCAGGCCTACAGAAAGATTTGACTTTGCTCTGCACAGGAAATCACAGCTCTGCCATTCAGCCTTAGCAGCCCACGCTGGCATCAACAAACCCCAAACTAGTCATTATTTTCCCCTTCTACCCATGGTTTTTCTCCTCTCCTCAAGCCCACTGCCACCCCACAACCACATGTCCCCTGCCTGGTTAGTGTCTCACCTGGTACCCAAGCCAGATGCCCAAGATTCCGCCTCAAAGCTACCTGGTCCAACTCTCCTGCGATTCCTCCTTCATAGGCCATCTCCCTAACTAGACTGGGAGCTCCTGAGGGAGCTCCAAATGTCATGGTCCCTGTACTTGGCAGAGTCTCTGAGGCCTCAGATGGGTTTCTGCGTACTAGCTGGCCAAATGCACCCAGAGCCAGGGCACAATGGAGTGATAAGCTATGGGGCTGTTGTTTTTTAGTTGATCTATCAGCAAAATGGAATCTCTGTGAATGATGCTGGCACACACAAGGTCCCAGGACTTCTCCGCCAGTGACAGCTTGTGTTACAGCCTGGGAAGCCTGCCTCTGACCTCCCCCCTAAGCCCTGTCTATTCCCAACTGACTCTGTCAGGCAGAAACCACGGTCAGTGGGAACTCACAGTGACCACCAGGGGTTGCCCCTCTGGATTCTGCAGGTAAGGCCTGGTGCCTTGTTTGTTTGTTTGTTTTAGGCCACACAAAGTAGTTCAGTTGAAACTGACTTTTCTATGTAGTATTGAAACTCTACAATCACAGATCTCTTTAAATTTTAGTGATCACCTTGTTCTCTAGATAAGGAGAAAGAAATAGCAAGGGGAAGTGGATTGCCCTTAGTCAAACCTGGATTGAAATATAGGTCTTTTAGCCCACAGAGAACCTCCGTCTCCTAGGGCAGCAGATATTCTTCTATAATAAGACATGTAACTAGGCTTTGTGTGCCAGAGACTCCAATGTAACTTCCCAATTCAGCTCACTTAGCATAAAAGTGGCCCTGGAGAGTAATTAAATAAGTGTGTGGGTCTGTGTTCCAATAAAACTTTATCAACAAAAACAAATAGATTGTATTTGGCCCTCATACCATGATTAGCTAGTTTGTGCTTTAGAACCCCAAATGGTCCATGAACCAAGAGGATAGGCATCATTTGAATGCAATGCAGACTCTCAAGGCCCACACAGACATGCTGGAACAGAACCTGCTTGCCCACGGCCTATAAGAAAGACTCTGTTGCTTGTCCTGGATGATCCACTCCCCCTTCCCCCCAAGAATGTCATGATGAAGTTTTGTATACTAGAAAAATGAGGTGTGAGGAGGTTAACCAACCTGTCCCAGGTCAATTGGTGGGTCTGTAACTAGAGTCTGAGTTCTAACATTCCAAACATGGGATGCTACACACCAAATAACCCACCCTAGCTAGTTCCAGCCTTGTCACTTTGGGCTGGCCCTGCTGGAAATCGAAGGGAAGCAATTGGTCTTTGGCTGACTTTGGAGCAGAGAAGATTCCAGCTGGGGCTCCTCCCACCACCCCTAGCTCCTGAGAGCTGGGAGGGGCTGGTGAGGTGGAAATGTTCCAGGGAGGCTGCTCACCATCTGTAGAGGGAAACCTGCTCTCATGGGTTCAAGCTGGAGCTGAACTCTAATCTAGCTTGATTCCTGCCCACAGCCATCTGCCTCTCACAATAAAAGAGGGACTAGGGAAACTTCACCCTTGACGAGCAGGTGGAGCAGCTAGTCCAGATTCTCTGACAGGACGAAACACCTTGTTGTTTCGTTTTAAACGGTGCTGTTCCATTGCGTGCACCATTTTGGTTTCCAAACCTGTCACTGTGCTTGGCCACAGCTTTTAAGCCACTCAATACTGGGCACTTCCTGAGATCCACCCCCACAGCAAAGCACCATGCTGGCCGCATGCCCAGACACTGTTGTTCAGATTTCTTGGCTAGTTTCTATTTTGTGTGGGGACTGTGTATGTCTTAGTCAGTTGGGGCTGCTGTAATAGAATACCATAGGCTGAGTGGATTAAACAGCAGAAATTTCTTTCTCATACTTACGGAGGCTGAGACGTCCAACATCAAGATGCCAGGCAATTTAGTTCCTGGTGGGGGCCCACATCCCAGCTTGCAGCTGAACACCTCTTGCTGTATCATCAGTCACATGGAAAGCTCCTCTCTATATACCTCTTTCTCTAAGAATTTACCCTCATGATGTCCCCAAAGCCTGCTCTCAAATTGAGAGCCGGTGCTTCAACATATGGATTGGAGGGGGAGGGGTGGGGCAGACACCGACATTTAATCCATAGCAGTATTTGATCTCAATGTTTTTGGACAGTCTCACCATGTAGCCCAGGCTGGCAAAGGACTCTTTAAATGCTAGGATTACTGTTGTGAGCTCTCAGCCCTCAGAGTTACGGTTTAGTCAACTAACAAATAACATGCTGGCCTGCCGTTTAGTGAATACCTACTTTGGAAACAAAAGACTCGGACACAAAAGATTGGTGTGATTTATTTCACTATTTGATTTTATGTCTGAGGAAGCTGAAACCCTGTGGGATTAAAAGACTAGGGTGAAATCATGTGGACAGTGTCTAATCAAGCTGGACTCACACATGGCCTCAGGTACTGAAGAAGATCCAGGTGCTGCAGAGGCTACAATAAAAAGACAGTGTGGTCCAGTCCTCAATCCACAACGCCCCCAGCATGGTGTTTGGCTACAGGACGGATCAAGAGGTACCTAGCAACCATGTCAATACTAGCACAACAGGCAAGTGCCATGCAGTAGCAGAGTCAGTGGGTACCACAAAAGTGTGAGACACAAGAAAGAGGAGGTATCTCCTTCAGAACCTGATTCTTAGCTACTTGGCGCTATGCCCTTCACAAAACAGGTGACCAATAAATATTCAATGGCCAAATGAATGAGTGAATGACCAAGATAGAACAGATGTGTGCTAGTCCACGATGCTGGCAAGGATTTGAAGAGACAGAGAGAAAGAAGCCATGAGCTAAGGCAGAATATGGGTTTGCAACTGGGAAGCCTTCATTTGGGAGACAATGGCTGAAGAGAGAGAATGGGCAGAACCAAGAGCAGTGGCGGGTAGACACAGGCTGCTATTACCATCCTTTGATTATAGATGAGCCCCCCCCCCGCCCCCTCCACCATAAACTACCACAATTCCCTGCTTCTTCTATGCACAAGCTCAGCCTTGACGGCCTGCCTCTTCCTGAGTGGAGGCTTCTGTTGGCAGAGCGGATACTGTAAGCAGAGACCCGTGTTTCTCCCAGCACACTGCCAACTCATATTTCTTCCCATGTTGAGGTCAGTTCACCCAACATTTGTTATGCATCTAGTTATATTTAGCACCATATGCTAAAAATATTTTCCATTCATCATCTCATTTTAACTCCCTATAGCACCCCTGCCTTGGTCCATTTTCTTCAGCTGTGACCCAGACCACAGCTCAGGAAGCTGGGATATCCAAGATGGAAGGGTCATTTCTGCTTGCACAGTCTCACCTCAGCAGCCTGGTGATGTCAGACCTCTTCATTTTTTTTTTCTAGGACCTCCTTTCTTCCTGAGAAATCCCCCCTCCCCTGCTCTCCCCACCACTGCAGGTACTTGGTTCCGACCCTTCTAAAGCACCTCTTCACGGAGGTTTAGACGCCCTCCTCCCCCCAAGCAGCACCTTCGCCAAAGCTCTGGCTGAGCTCAGAAGCTACAGCCACAGAATGAAGGGAGCAGCTTTCCCACCCTGCTGCTCACACAGGCAGGCCTGCAGAACCCGGAAGCAGCCATATGCATCCCTGTTTCTATGCTTTCTCTTGCCTCACCAACACTTGTACTGGACATTCTGTGTTCTGCATGGTAGTGACAGGCAAAGGCTGCTTTTAAACCAGTCAGGAAACGGTCCTTCATATTGGCAGGAGAGCTCAAACATGTCTAAGGACCGGTGCATGACCCTGATGAGGGAGACTGAGGCCCTGGGAGGGGACATGATTTCCCTAAGGTCGTGCTACTAGATGGAGCCCATCAAAGCAGCATTCCACCTCCCACCTGTCAGACCAGCACCTCCCCCACAGTTTGCCCTTTCCTTCTTCTCAGAACCTGGTCTCTCCGGCCTACCCCTTTCCTGCCTCAGTGAGGGACAAAACTGACTTAAGCCCTCTGGCTACCTTTGTGCCTCAATGAGGTTTCTTGATGCGTGTGAGAAGCCTAAGGACCAATGTGACCAGCTTGTGGCACATTGAAGGAGTGCCCTGCAAGGACAAAAGTCAAGTCCATGCCTTTTTGCTCCTAGAGCATCAGGAACAAGAGAAGGCAAAGTAGGTCCCACCCCATCTCTCTCTCTCTCTCTCTCTCTCTCTCTCTCTCTCTCTCTCTCTCTCTCTCTGCATTCACAAGAAAGTGGGGTGCAGGGCACCGCAGTTATGGTTAGGATACCCGAGGGCCCATTTTAGGCCCCTTTTAGCATAAAGAAAACAGACATGGGATGCATCTCCTGTCAAGATCTGAGCACAGCCTTTCCAAGGAAACACAAAATCATAACGACAGTGACTACTTCCTGGGGGCTTCCTTGTGCTGCTCAAATGAGGTGGGATTTGTCCAGAGCACTCACTGCCCTGCCAGGAGGATGTCATGCCTACCTTCCAGATGGTGCACACCAAGTCCCCAAGGAGAAGTGAGTGACTGAGTCACAGGATTCAGACCCAAGTCTGTGGAGCTCATGTTCTGCATCATCCCCTAAGGCTGTGAGGACTTTCTGTACACAACAGTGTTCCTTGGAGAAGACCAGGACAGGTCTCTGGGCCTTTCTCCAGGCAGAGCCCTACCCTTCGGGCTGTAGTGCTTTGAAATGCCTTCGCCAGGACCTATGCTGCATCTGGACTCACTCCAGTTGGGGCTCAGGGGAGCCCACCAGTGCCTGGCTTTGTTGGGCGTTAGCATTGAGCTACCAAGAATGCATAGACCATCTCCCTGGAAACATAGAGGCAAGAGAGGAGCTCTAGGCAACACCTGTCTCAGCCTTGGTAGTTGAGTGTGTAGGAAGGCCTGCCAGTTTCCACTCACCTGTCTAGACAGTGGGACTACCCTTGTCCTTCTGCCAGGCAGAGGCCATGTCTAGGCCATGTCTTTCCTTTTGCAGAGGGACGGGGCGGGGGGGGGGGGGCTGTCTACCTACAGCACACATTGGCTTCTTTGGAGCACAGTGGCAAGGGACATTGCTGTTTGCAGAATGCCTTCACACTCTCTAACACATCAAGGCAGGTTCTATTATTACCCCTGTTTCAGGCAGAATTGATCACCTCCTAAGTTCCTAAGTTGAAAGCCCTAAACTGTGGTACATAAGAATGTCATTACATTGGATACTGGCTCTTTTTGGTAATGTTGGTATATAAATCAATATATTTTATTTCCCTCCTCCTCTATCACCTTGCCTCCCCTCTTGCTGGTCCCTAAATAGACCCCCTTTCTGCAGCTGTGTCATATGTAATCATTACTGCTTTCTCCTCCCCTCTTCTCTTCCTTAAGATCTCTCCCTCCCTTTCTCCTTCCATGACCAGTGTGTGAACACACAGATACACACAAAAATTTAAATCTGGAGTCCGTGTGGATAAGAAGCATATGGTATGTGTCTTCCTAAATCTGGCCTATTTGCCTAGACAAAATGATCTCCAGTTTCATCCATTTTCCTGCAAATGGTGTAATTTCATTTGTATTTAAAGCTAAATAAGATCGTGTTGTGTGTATGGACCATGTTTTCTTTATCCATTCATCTGCTGATAGACATCTTGCCTGGTTTCATTTCTTTCTGTTTGTTTGTTTTTGTTTTGGGGTTTTTTGTTTTGTTTTTCGAGACAGGGTTTCTCTGTAGCTTTGGAGCCTGTCCTGGACTAGCTCTGTAGACCAGGCTGGTCTCTAACTCACAGAGATCCACCTGCCTCTACCTCCCGAGTGCTGGGATTACAGGTGTGCGCAACCACCGCCCAGCCTGGTTTCATTTCTTAACTGTGGTGACTAGAGGCACTAAGACCATGGGTGTGCCTGTATCCCTATGGCATGCTGCCTTAGTATCCTTTAGGTGTAGCTACTTACAAGTAGTATAGTTGGGTCATATGGTAGTTCTAGTTTTATTTTTTGAAGAACCTCAATAACGCACAAGTTTGCATTCTAGAAATGGAGCCTTTAAGGATGTGATTAAGCAAACACAAAACTGCTAAGATAAGCCATGATCTAATCTTATTGCTGTCTTCATACGAGATAAATTTGGGAGCCCCAGAGGCAACAGGGATGTGTGTGCACAGAAGGGTGTCTGTGTAGTCAAGACAGCAGTGGTCTGTAAGCCAAGGAAAGGCTTCAGGGAAAGCTATCTGTCTTAGTTTGGGTTCTTATTGCTGTGAAGAGACACCATGACCATGGCAACTCTTATAAAGAACACATTTAATTGAGGTGGCTCACTTACAGTTTCAGAGGCTACATCTTTCAGGCAACAGGAAGTCAACTGACTGATTCACACTGAGGGAAGCTAGAGCAAAAGAGATCTCAAAGCCCGCCCCCACCAGGACACACTTCCTCCAACAAGGCCACGCTTCCTAATAGTGCCACCTACTTGGGGGACATTTTCTTTCAAACCACCACACCAACCTTTCTGGCACTTTGATTTTAGACTTGGGCATGATTCCTCTGGCTTCCAGAGCTACTGGGAGGTCTGGAGTCATGTCCCCTTGGATACCAGGGTTCTGCCAGCTTTTACCTGTCATTGTTGAGCTCTGATCCCTCCTTTTGACAGTTGTTAGGACCAAATAAATAAAAGAAAAATGGGGTTGAGATAAGAAGTCAGAAGGAGAGTAGTCGGGTAGAGTGTAAAGACAGGGTGGGGTGCCCTTTATCCAAAGCACACCTTGGTTTCTGGCCTCTGCATGGAGGTAAGAGATGAAAGGGACCACAATTTGATGTTATGCTGAGGTCTAATGTTGTGGTTTGAGGACAGCTCTAAGAAGCCAAATAGGTAAATGCTTGGAAGTGGCAGGGAGAGAAGGGAAAGAAACAGTCTATTTTAAGCACCCCATCTCAGCCAGGTGCTTTTACACTTCTGGGTGAGCATTCTCCTCCCTCATTTTCACCTGAGAAAGTTCTAGATCAAAGCAGCCGGGAAGTAACTTGCTTCTATTCTTCTCCTGTGGGCACTTTTATTACCTCAGGCTCAACTTCTCGAACTTGGATGTATCTTGGAATCTTCCAGAGGGCTGGTTAGAACACAGTCTGCTAGACACAACCTCCAGAATACCTGACTCCACAGAGCTAAGGTGGAGCCCAAGGATGTGCATTTCTAACAAGTTCCCAAGTAACGAAAAGACTGATGGTCTAAGACCGTGCTCAGGGAACCACTGGCCAGTGGCAACAGAAACTTAGCACACTGGATACAAACTGTGATGCACTTTGGGATCACTGAGGACTGTTTCAGAATAAATGTGATGCCTGCATGCTGATACATTTTAATTTAACTGATAGAGGGTACAGCCTGGGCACCATTGCTTTTGAAAAGCTCCTCAGGTAAGGTCAACATACACCTAAGTTTGGGAACCACTGACATAGCCACTTTAATTGGTATCATCATTATCCACTCCAGCTGCCCATTACTGAGGCCACAGGTAATCTGCCACTGACCAGTACCATTCATTCACAGCACCTCAGCCACATTTCACCCCCTTGTTGCAGAATACCTTTGCTAGAACTTCCCAGGTCTCTTATTTTTTCTGCCATTCCTTCATCTGTTTCCCCATTCAACCCAGACTTTGTGGTACAGTAACTGCAGTTGTAGTCTGCCAACCGTGGACATGACCCCACCCCTCCTCTCGATGACTATGTCTACATGGAAGACCTTGAGGACTGTCTAAGTCAAACTAAAGGAAGAGCAGTCCAGAGAACTTTCTAGAACTAATGCTTGGTCTTTGTTACCATGAGCAGAAGCTAACTTTTTTTTTTTTTAAAAAAGATTACTTTTTGGTTATAGCACAAATATCTATTTAAAGAAACACTTGGAAAAGCATAAAGAAGAAATAGAAATTAGCATTAATTTAATTATCCAGGTATTACCATTGTTAAGATTTTGCTGAGATTTATCCCTTTTTTTGTTTGTTTTGTTTTGTTTTGTTTTGTTTTGTTTTGTTTTTCGAGACAGGGTTTCCCTGTGTAGCTTTGCTCCTTTCCTGGAACTCACTTGGTAGCCCAGGCTGGCCTCGAACTCACAGAGATCCACCTGCCTCTGCCTCCTGAGTGCTGGGATTAAAGGCGTGCACCACCACCTTCTGGCCCAAGAGATTTGTCCCTTTTTTTAGGTATCTTCTTACCTAGTTGAGTACATGCTACATAAGTAAGCTTATATCTTGACATAAAAATTAAACATCATATAAATACATTTGTAGTTATTAAATATGTGTGTTGCAATTTTAAAACAAGGTCTCACATAGTAGACCAAGCTGGTGGGGACTCACTTTATAGTCCGGGCTGTCCTTGAATTTACCACAGACTTCCTCCCCCATGCTCCTGGGTGCTGAGCTTAAGAACATGAGCTCCCACCCCTGGCTTGTAAATATTTTAATGGCAGCAAAACTTTCCATCATGTGGATACCATATTGTTTGCTTAACTATTCCCATGCAGGAAGAAATATGGCAGTGGGGTTACTTTTATAAATGATGCTACAGTGCATGTGTTTTCGTGAACTTTGGTTCTGTCCATAATTTCTCACACAATCCCAAGAAAGTAACAGAAGAAGCAACATAAAACCCTCAGACTTATTGCAACTGGCAAATTATTTTCAAAACTTTTTCTCCTTGTAACATCTTGGGTGTGTTATCTGTGTCTTCTTTTGCCAAGTCCTTGGTGTTTTGCTTGGTGTCACTAAGAATTGTGGGGTTTGGGGGTGACATGGTCAGATGTGTATTTAGAAACCTGAATGCTGACCATTGAACAGGTTGGAGCTGAGGTTGTTGTCCTTGCTGCCCTAGCCCCTGCTTCCATATCCTCCCTCTCCATTTTCCCACACCACGTCTTCCTTCTCTCCTAGAATGCAAATGTTAGGTTTGAATTCAGTATGCACACCTGCATGCACAAAGGAACAGTCCGAGCAGGGCTGGAAGGCCTGGATTACAGGCTACACAAACTTGTGCCTGGCCCCAAGATCTCCTTGTCTGGTTTCAGACATCTTTCTAAAACATAATAATAAACAATAAATAATAATAAATATAGGGGAAAATACTATATACTATTGTTCCATGAAATTTCCAAGTGGGTTTATTGCTGAATTAACTTTTCCCTGTCCTGTGGCTGTCAACCCTATATAGTACAGGACCGTCTCTGTCCCTGGAATGTTCTCCTATGTTCCTCTCTCCCAACCCAAAATCACTGCTTGATACTCAGCAACCCTTGTATGTTCTACACACCCACCTTCTCATCTTTCCCACTCAGCACCAGCTACTTAGACATCCCTGACCTCACAGTTCAATGTGAGCATCTTCTTCACCTAATTCTGTTTCACCTTCTTAGACAAGATCAGCAACAGAGTGCTTATATTGCCATTTCCAAACACAGTGCCTAGAACGTTGTTGCTAGCTCAGTAGCAGTTCTGTGACTGAGTGAATGAATGCTGCTTAGCTAAGGTGCATAGACACTCTCCCTTAAACATTAATGAGTGAAGAGTATAAAGACAATATGATCGTGACACAATTGCCAAACTCACTCTGAATCATTGGAACCCAAGGTAAAACAGACACCTGGTGTACCAGATGTCCCGATCCTGGATTCTGTGTTCAGAACACAGAATCTAAACATTCATTGTTGTTTGTTCCTAGACATTGATTTACACTCTAATCTCCTTCATTTTAGTACCAAACTTACTGTACACATAAGTCTCTCTGTGGTAGAGGAAGGAAAGCGGTTAGGTGACGACAGGACTCTTTTTAAGTATGACACAAAGAAAACTGAAACCATGGGCTCTTTATAGCTATCACACAAAAGAAGGGTCTTGATGCTTAGTTACTTTAGGAAGGAATGTAAAATAGATTTCTTTAAGACTTCCTCAGTAGGCATTCTAGAAAGTTGGAAAAAATTAGACAATAGTAGAGAGGGCAAAGAGCAGCTAAGTCCTGCACTCAGGGTCAGGGAGGGTTAGGGTTAGGGATAGTGTGACAGACAGGAGTCACCTTCGTTATGCCTGAGGAGAGAGTACATAGTCAAAAGTGACGAGAAAAAGGGATAATGAGCCCCTAGCCCCTTCCCCTGCATTTGCCTCCTCAGTCCCGCATCTGTGCCAGCCCCTCCCCCACCTGCCCACTCCTGCTGATGAGATCAGCCTTCATTACAGCTCCTCTGGAGCCAGGAAGCAAGGTAATGTGTGGGAAGTGATAGCTGCAAGGTAATGTGTGGGAAGTGATAACAACTTTAAAGCCATTCAACGGGAAAATTTGTTAAAAGACGGAGACATTGTGAAGCTGAAACACTCGAGTCTATTAAGTTCCCTGCTTCTTAGAACGTTTTGTTACCAGGGCATGTTTCACGGAGGGAAAACACTAAACCATTGAGCTCTGTCAGAGATCAAAGCCTGGTCCAAGAGCAGCATTTTCTAAGGTGTCCGTTTCTGCCACTATGCAGAGGAACTTCTAAAAACATCTGCCTTTGTGTTCCTCTCTTCTCTCCTGTCACAACACAGCTCGCCTGCCCTCCTCACCCCTAGAAGTATTCTATTGCCCGACTCTCTCTCCTCCCTCCTCATCTGCATGCCCTTCTCCTGCTTCCTCCCTCCCTGGTTCCCCTCCCTCCAAAGCCTATGCTGTTTGCATGGACACTATTAAGCCAGCACAATAAGCTAAGACTCTGCAAAGATTATTCAACCCTCTATGGTAAGGGAGCTAATTAAGTGACTGGAGATTTAGACATTCATTGTTGATTAGCTCTAAACTCCTTCAGAGAGCCTGGAGTGCTCTCCTAAATAAGCCTTACCCTTTTATGGCTTCTTGTCCCAAGTCCAAATGAGAAGGAGAGCTTAAGGAGACAGTATCTTTTCAGGGATGTAAAGAAAGGGGAACTTGAGGAGAGTTGGGTGTGAATGGCTGCAGAAGGGGAAGCTCTGTGCTCCTCACAGGTAGATTAGGCTCGTGTATCTCTGGGCAGCTAAGGTCTCTCAATGATCATCCATTTGGACTTCAGTGTTGACATGTTACAGTCACTCCAGTGCTTTGGTTAACTGCCTCTATTAGATATACACCCATCAATGGAGTGTTTTTAAAACAACCATCTTTGGCCGGGCAGTGGTGGTGCACGCCTTTAATCCCAGCACTTGGGAGGCAGAGGCAGAGGCAGGCGGATTTCTGTGAGTTCGAGGCCAGGCTGGTCTCCAAAGCGAGTGCCAGGAAAGGCGCAAAGCTACACAGAGAAACCCTGTCTCAAAAAACAAAAACAAAATCTTCTAAACAAAAGAATAACTATTTCTTCGCTAATCTTAAACAGCATGTCTTTAGAGGACAGACGCCATTTGATGAACAAACAAGCCTTGGCGTAGTTTCCTCACTTGTGGCTATTAGTGGGATAGTAGTAACTTGCCTCAGTCTGAAAATGGACTCTTGTGCTGCAAGCGAAGGGAATAGACTGGTCTTTAACTCTGCATCTTAATTTTTGCTTCAGCTCCAACTGAACAGACAGTTGCATTTTAGAGTGAGTATGGGACCCAGCACCCAACATTACCCCTGCTATCACTCTCACAGTGGAAAATGGAGGCAAATACCCAAGCAAAATGGATCACACTCCTCCCAGGCTGGAATCAGAAGCCATCGCCACCATTGCAGGCCATTGGTGCTGTGCTGTGGAGCCTGGGATTCATGTTTGTCTACCTCCTTTCCACTGTGAGCCACAATGGTCTGACGTAGGTGAAATGCTCTTCTCCTTTGCTTGACTTAGGTGTGGGGTGTGCTGAAAAAGGCCCGTGATCTTCCTGAGGATGTCCATGGAGGATGGTTCACCAGCAGCTAAGCACAGGCCAAATTTGAGGCTAATTAACCATCGGTCATCATTAGCAGAGCCAACATGTTGCTGTGACATTAGGAATAGCTTATAGGGGGTTGAGGATTTAGCTCAGTGGTAGAGCGCTTGCCTAGCAAGCTCAAGGCCCTGGGTTCGGTTGTCAGCTCAAAAAAAAAAGCAAAAAAGAAAAAAAATAGATTTTAGACTCTTCGACATTCCTTATCCTAGTCCCAATCCTTTATGTCTCTAGCAGCGAGGTTGGCAAATTTCAGAAACAAGGGTTTGTCATTTTTGATATTCTATATGTGAAGAGGCTTCTTGGTGTCAGCCCATTCACTGGATACATATTAATCTTCTAAATCAAAGCTTAAAAAAAAAAAAAAAAACTGTAACTTGACTTGTGCTCACAAAAAGGTACCTCTATTTCTTTTTTTTGAGAAGTATATCTGACTCAGTGTATGAAAAAACACTTGAGTGGGAGGTAACAGACCTGGGTTGACCATCAAGGGACCAGAAACTTCTGCTTAGACTCTCCTGAGTGAGAGAGAAGAGTGTGCATGGTCTTTGCTATTCCCCCACAGACCTCAGCGACCAGCTCCTTGAAGTGGTGGGTCTCGAGGGAGCCATGGAAATGGGACAGATCTACACGGGCCTGAAGAGTGCAGGGAGGAGGCTAGCTCAGTGCTCCTCTGTCACCATTAGGTAAGTCCTCTGTTACCTGGCATCCTCTGGGTCCCCCAGCCCCCTTGAACATTCGGGCAGATAATAAAATAACTAGGGGGCTACCTTCAGACTTCAGGCTATGGCAAATTGGCAAAAGAAACTCAGCAGTATCTATAAAGAATACTTTGGCCGGGCGGTGGTGGCACGCAGAGGCAGGCGGGTCTTTGTGAGTTCGAGGCCAGTCTGGTCTACAGAGCAAGATCCAGGAAAGGCACAAAGCTCCACAGAGAAACCCTGTCTCGAAAAAGCAAAAAAAAAGAAAGAAAAGAAAAAGAAAAAGAATACTTTGACTGATTCTTTAACTGTTACATATGTATTTTTCCCCAACATCTGCTCAGGCCATGTGGTCATTTGTATGTATATGATTCCAGGGACGACCATTTGGTATTGGGTAACCAATTGGTGTGCCCTTCCCTAAGGGAAACTATTCCTCCTGCTCTCGGCATTCCTTGGCTGCCTGTAGTTCTTGGTATAGGGTTGATGCCCCGTGAGTTTCCCCTACCTCTCCCCACCCCCATCCACGATAGCATGTCTTCTTTAGGCAGCCATGTTGGTGAGGTTTCACGGGTCATTGTCGTTTCCAGCTTCTCTGTCATTTCCAAGGGACACAATCCCCACAGCAAGCTCCCTGCCCCTCACTCTGGCTCTTACAGTCATTCTGCCCCATCTCCTGCTATGACTCCTGAACCTCAGGTGGAAGAGTTGTGTCAGGCCAGGAATAATGCTGTCATCAACTAGAGAGTCCATCATAACCTATCTCTGAAAATTACCTGATGACATAAACAGTGCATATATAAAGTCCAGGGCACCAGAGGTCCAATTCTTTGTCTTTTTCTCTTTATAATTATAAAACATTAGAATAATGCCAGGGGTCACAGCTGCTCTTCTGTGTACGGATAGGATGCCTTCATATGCTAAACCATTAACATCAACAAACTTCTTGTACTCACCAAGAGGGTGGCATTTTTTTAGGATATGGATGACACAGCCAGTCACTGCAAGTCTGGATGCTGTGGGGTCTAATAGGAGTTTTTCCAGTTTCAGCTCCCTCTAGTTACATTTCCCCCCTCAGCTTCTTACCCAACCTGGCTGTTTGTCTTCATTCCTTACCTTTTTCCCTCTTGTTACAGATCCTATCTGTTGGTTTGCCTTGGGGCTCTCTTAGAAGGTCTACAGGGTAAAGGGTTTCCCAGAGGCCTTTAACTGAAGATCCCTTTCTCCCAGAAACCCTTGGGCAAATGTCAGCAAGAGCACAGTGGAGGAGTCTGTTCTTGGCCTTCCACCATCCCTCAGTCAGAGCCCTTCTGTGGTCCCCCGAGGGTCTACCCCACTACCCCTTGTCATTGCCTATCTCTGTATCATCTGTATCTCCATCCCCAACATCATACTCCCTCTCTTTCGGAGCCATCACTGTGATAGGATGCACCTTTGTTTTCAGAGCAACCTCTGCAGCCTTTGTCCAGAGCTCTAAAGCGTATGGAGCCAGTTTGCCTGTGGAATATTGCAGTCATAGCTTTTGTAGATTACAGAGAATACAGTGTCCTGACTGCCAAGAAATCTAAGAAGTTAAGTATGAGGGGGACTTTTTCCAGAAGTCAACAGATCTATTTCCAGATGGAAACACGGAGCTGAGCTAAAAGCTCCATCCTGCTAGGCACTCCTCAGATACTTCTCTATCCCTAAGTATGCGAAGGCCTCCTTTCTGCTGATAGGTTGCTTTTATTATTAGATTTATTACTTTTATTATGAAATATAATGAGTCCACCAGAGAATTATTGTATCAAAATATGATGCTTTCCCCTCGCATTTTGTAATTTCAAAAATAGGGAAGCTACCAAGTTCAGGTAAGGGGTTCCTGTCCAGTGGGTAGGGACTGTTCACATGCCTCTGTCCAGAGGACTACCCTCCTCCCAAGGCATTGGAGGACAAGCAGATTCTACAGAGCCCATATATATAAAAGAGTCTTTCCCAAGCAAGAGGGCAACACTTTCTCTTCACTTCTCCTCCTGCATTTGGGGTCACTGTTCCTAGATGTCCCTTTCCCATCACAGCCACAGTGTGTATGAACCCAGGGCATCCTGCCTCTTGGAGTTGAGTGCATATGGTAACTTCTGTAGCTTAGAGACATTGCCTCCTGGATATGTTGCAATCACTCATTCAGTCGGGAGTGCAGGCCTCTTCCTATTCCAGAGCAGAGCTTGGCATGAACCACTTTCCCCTCTGGCTGGTTGGGGGACTGAGGTGGAACTGCTCAGCAGAGGGGCTGTCATGTTTGCTGGACAGTTGTCCGGGTGGCTGTGGCTTTCGGTGTGCCCATGACAGTTTCTCAAAGTGGAGTCTGGAGACTGAACCCAGAGAAATTCCTATAGTAACTATTAAAGCACAGATCTATAGGCCTGCCTCCAGACCTGCCAAGTCCAGTCCCTGAGATGGGCTGAAGATTATGTTTTCAGAACGTTCCCCTGGTCTCAGTGAACCTCTCCTAAATGAGCAGGTGAGGTCTTCACGTGTCTCTCGGCTGGGAGTGACCATGATTCTCCAGCTCTGAGGGTCTGTCTCACTGTTGCTTCTTTGGTTTGGGGGTTCCAGGACCAACAAGCTTCTACCAATGCAAGTAGATGGAGAGCCCTGGATGCAGCCATGTTGCACGGTAAGTTTGCTTGTCTTGGAGGTGAGTATAAGAAGCATGATTTTGTTTTACCCCTGAAGACACTGACTTGATATAAAATCAGTGCATCTCCACATAACAGGGACCCTGGAAGATTGTCTAGAATTGCCCCTTTTCTACTTTGTTCTGAGACTTCATCCATGCTATCTTGACAGCCTCAGCTTGAACCTACCCAAGTGGTTGGGTCAAAAGAAACACTGGTCTGCTGAGGAGCAAGTCCAGATGTCAGAGAATGCTTCCTTAGCTGGAGCCAAGCCTACACACCCCAAATCCTACCCAGCACCCAGACACACTTCCCTTAGTGCACCCACAGCCTTGAAGACCTCTCTGGAAACTCCACAGGAAGGACGAGTTGGTTATCTGCTTTGGTATGGTACCAGAACATGGAGCATGGTGCCAGACTTGTAATGACAACCCTAGAATGCCATCAGCAAATGAATAGGGGGCATGGAACAAGAAAGCTATAGTTTCACGGGCTCAGGCAGGAGGGTTATGAGTTCAAGACTAACTTGAGCTACAGAGTAAGTTCAACATGGACCAGGGTTACAGAGTGAGACTCTGCCTCAAACAGACTGAGACTGGAGAGAAAGCTCAGCAATTAAGAGCTGTTCTTACACACAACACAGTTTCCATTCTCCTACCCACATCAGACAGCTCTCAACTGTCTCTAACTCCAGGGGCATCTGATACCCTTTGGCCTCCACAGGCACCTACAGGTAAGTGGTGCACATAAGCTCATGCAGGCACACACGTACACATGAACAGAAATATAAAATAAATAGGACTCTCCCTGCTGTCTAGCTAGACTTTCATTAGTTCCAGTCAGTGCTACTATGAGAGTTGGGCCCCCTCATTTTTGGGTCATTCCTCCTTAAGGACCCAGCTCCTGGTTTCAGGGCATCCACTGGGGTACTTCATGAGTAATGCCCTCAATCTAACAGCAAATATGTCATCTCAAAAGAGACAGACGCTGTCTTTCTGAGCATCTCTACTCTTCCTTGATAATACTCTCTTTGGAGCCCTTCAAGTATCAAGCTCTCTTTTGTGTTTTTGTTTTTAATGTAGTTCTTATAACAGTAGCCACAGCTATAAAATATACAGCTGAATTGTGGGAAATTAATGAGCATTCCCATAAGGTGTAAACTTTTAAAAGGTAAGTATGGAAACCATCTTGGTTCTTTTCCCATCGCTATGATAAAATACCCCGACAAAAGTAACCTAAGGAAGAAAAGGTTTGTTTTGCTCACAGTTCCAGGGTATCACTGAGGCAGGAGCTTGAGTGAACTGGTCACATTGCATCTGCAGTCAAGAGCAGAGGATATGCTCTTCACGCCAGGATCCCTTGGCCTGGGGAACAGTATCATCCATAGTGGGCAGGACTTCCCACCTCTGTTTATATAAACAAGACACTCCTCCACATGCCAACCTGACTTAGACAAGCCCTCACTGAAACCTCATCCCAGACAATGATTCTGGACTATATCAAATCAATAAAACATAGCCATCACAGAGATATTCCATGTCCTAAATAGAGATCCCCAAGTCCCCTTTCAAATTTTTTAACCTGACAAAACAATTCAGTTCCTGGAGGAATTAATAAAGGAACTTGAGAAGAGTTTTCACCCTTGATGCTATTGCAGGGAGAGGGGAAAAGAAAATACTGTCACAAGATACTAAAGTATTATACTTATAAAGTCACAATAATTTCAATAATATTCTCTTATTACAGTATTAGATAAGTAAATCAATAGTACATAATAGAATCCTAGGAAATCTTAGGGTACATAGGGTACCTAAAAACTTACTTATTTGGGTAAATAAGCACTACACAACAAGACTGAAATTAAATTAAAAATAAAATGTTATTACCTATGGGGAAAATAGATTATTTTAGTTACCCTATAGGCAGATCCTTTCTATTGAAAAAGTGAGTTTTTTATTACTGGTAAATTTCATCGCTTCTTGGCCTTTTGGCTAAGATCAAGTGTAGTATCTGTTCATATCAGTTATTACTAGTAAATTTCAAGCTCTGGAGGTCAAGAATCAGTATAGAAGAGTTGGAAATGTAAACTCAGTTTGAAGAGTGGTAGATGAACAAAGCCTGAGTCAGATCCCCAGCGTTGCATAAATCCAGCATTCAGGAAGCAGAGGCCGTGAGATCAGCGACCCAGGCCATCCTCGTCTACAGAGTGAGCTTGAGGCCAGCCTAGGGTACATGAGAAACATCAACAGAAGCAACAAAATAAAATAAAAGCAGAAATTTATTTAGATATCTATAATCTTAAGGTCAAGATACTTAAAATAACAATACAAAAGAACAGGCTAGTTCCTATACCATAAAAAGAAACTTATACTTGGAATCCAGTAGGAAAAAAGTACTACCAATGTAAGAATGGGCAGACAATTTGCAGGTAAGATGACTCAGGTTATTAACCTATGGAGTAATATATGATAAGACAATTTTTAAAAATGGGGGAAAGATTTTTCAACTTAAGACAGTGAGAACACCATGTAACTCTACACATGCCAAGTTTAAGAAAATATTTCCTTCTGTCAAGGATATGTAAGACAGGAGAATGAGTCTGTCCAGCTTTTCTGGAATTCATCTTGAACCATGTATCAGGAAGAAACATGTGGCTCGGCAGTTAAGTGTGTTTGCTGTTCTTGCAGACGACCCAGGTTTGGTTCCCATCATCCACCTGGTGACTCCTAACTGTCTGTAACTCCAGTTTCTGGGGATCCAGTGCCCTCTACTTGCCTTTGTGGGTGCTGTATGCACATGGGGCACAGACATGCAGGCAAAACACTCATAAACATAAAATAAAAATAAATAACAACAAAAAAAAAAACGGAATTTTCACAAAAGCCCAACATTTAGTGAGGGTGGTAGGTTTTTTTGAACTTTTGTAAAATTTATTTTATGTGTATGAATGTTTCACCTGCATGTATGTATGTGTACTGTGTGCATGCCTGATACCCTTGGAGGGCAGAAGAGGGTACCAGATCCCCTCGTCTAGATAGAGTTGTGAGCCACCGTTTGGGTTCAGGAAACTGAACCCAGGTCCTTTACAAGAGCAGCCAGTGTCCATAACCACTGAGCCATCTCACCAGCCCCACTGGAGAGTTTTAAGTTTACATGATATTCATCAAATGGAATAATTTTTAAACATTGAAAGTACAATTTAATAACATTTTAAGGGCTGGAGGTGTAGTGCAGTGGGCAAAGACTTTCCTAACATATACAAAGTCCAGGATTCACTCTCCAGAACTGAGTAAGAGAAACTAATTAATTAAAGACAAACTTTCATTTTAAATAAAACATTGAGTATATTAAAGCACTGTCAACATAATATCAAATAAAACACAGCAGATTTAGATGCTGGTTTTATTTTAGTCAAGACGTGCAAGCATAGAAATAAATTAAAGCAGTATACCAAGAAAACAAGTTGTTATCTGTAGGATTTTTAAACTTTAAAATTGTTTTATGGGTTCTGGAGAGATAGCTCAGAGGTTAAGAGCACTGACTGCTCTTCCAGAGGTCCTGAGTTCAATTCCCAGCAACCACATGGTGGCTCATAACCATCTGTAATGAGACCTGGTGCCCTCTTCTGGCCTGCAGTCATACATACTGTATACATAATCAATCAATCAATCAATCTTAAAATTGTTTTATAAAGCCAGGAGGTGGTGGCGCACGCCTTTATCCCAGCACTTGGGAGGCAGAGACAAGCGGATCTCTGTGAGTTCCAGGAAAGGCACCAAAGCTACACAGAGAAACCCTGTCTCAAAAAACAAACAAACAAAAAGTTGTCTTATAAATTCCTAAAAATGGCCAGATATCTGTTTATGTATAGAAACAAATAGACATATCTAAAAATCTATATTTATTAAGAACGTTTGCTTACACAATGCTGTAAAATAGTATCTCATATGTCACACTATAATCCCAGCACTGGGGAGGTAGAGGCAGGAGGATCAAGTTTGAGATAATAGTCAGTTACATGATGAGGTAGAGGTCAGCCTAGGATACATGAGACTCTCTCAAAAAGTAAAATTTAAAAAGAATCTCCTTCTAAATCTGGATAAATAGTTAAATCATTATTACATGGATGGAACTAGAAAAAAATCATCCTGAGTGAGATAACCCAAACACAGAAGGACAAACATGGTATATACTCACTCATAAGTGGATTCTAGATATAAAGCAAAGAACAATCAGACTGCAACCCACAGAACCAGGGAGGCTATATAGCAGTTGGGACCTTAGGATGACTGTGGCTTATAATAAGTTTTGGTCTTACTCAATTACTGAGCAAGCCTCAATGAAACATTTCACTATTAAGATAAGAATTTATACGGCGTCAAGCTGATAATAGAATAATTAATTAATTAATTAAAAATCATTACATTGAAAATGACCACAGTTATTCAATCCAGTGGCTTCCAAACTTGAGTAAATGTGAGGCTGGGATGAGGGTTAAATTTTATGTGACTGTAACACTTCTCAGAGTTTTAACCTAGTTGGTCTTGATGTCCAAGAACCGGACTTTCTGAAAAATCCAGGGAGATGTTAATGCTGTAGTTTCATGGACCAATGTTTGTGAACCTCTGATGTAGTTAAACCTCCCCACTGGTAAATTAGCCTCACTCTTGCATAGCCTAGCTGTCCCCACCACATGTGAAGCCTGTCTTAGTTTGTTTTTCTGTTGCTATGAACTATTTTAGCAAAATCAACTTCAGAGATTTTAACAGAATCAACTTCTGGTTCACAGTTCAAGGGTACAGTCAAGTCAACAGGAACACGAGCCAACTGGTCACATGGCATCCACAGTGAGGAAAAAGGAACAGATGAATGCACTCTTCTCCACTCGGGTTCTCCGTTTACACAGTCTAGGACCCCAGCCAGGCTGTGGTGCCCAGGACATGCGGGTCTTACTCCTTAATTACCATAATCAGGATAGGGTGATTCTAAATTCTGCCAAGTTGGTCTTTGACTGTCGTGTCACAAAGGCCTCTTGTGCTAGCAAACGCTCCTGAAAGAGGATTCCAAGACTGTGGAGAACCCAGAAATATCTAAGATTGTTTGTTTGTTTGTTTGTTTGTTTGTTTGTTTGTTGAGACAGTGTTTCTCTGTGTAACAGCCCTGGCTGTCCTGGAACTTGCTTTGCAGACCAGGCTGGCCTCAGAGATCACAGAGATCTACCTGCCTCTGCCTCCCACTAGGATTAAAGGTGTGTGCCACCATTCCCGGCAGAAAAATCTAAGATGTAAACGATGATCACATCTCTTTCATTAGAAGGCCCCCCTCTTCTATGATAACTTTAAGAAAGAAAATAACCTTAATTTCTCAAAAGTCACAGAGAACTTTTTAGTCCTTTTGGGCCTGTGCCCTTCTGCACTCCAGTGATCAGAGAAGGCCTGGGACACCTCCCATGTGATTTAGGAAGGCTTCGCACTCACAACTTGGGGCGTGTTTACTAGTTGTAAGCCGTTTGCTCTCAGGTGGCGACATCCAAGAGCTCCCTCCCTTTAGTGCTTCTTTGTGCAAAGGAAATCTCTAACAAGGAGTGAAATTTAGCATTTTACTTGTTTCAAGGCCAGCCTGGTCTACAGAGTGAGTTTTAGAACAGCCAGGGCTGTAAATAAATAAATAAATAAATAAATAAATAAATGTCTCAAAAAGAAGGAGGAGGAGGAGGAGGAGGAGAAGGAGAACTCACAAGCTATGGTGGTGTCATGAAGTTTGAACTATGATGGGGAGTACTGGATCATTTCATTCTGTAGTGGAACAGAACACTAACAATAGCTTTTCTCTCTCCCTCCCTCCTCCCCCCCCCCCAATTAATTTCCAGCTCAGTTAGCAAGCAAGTCTGAGCTTCGACTAAGAAATGTAGGATGCTCTTTCAGTAAAGGTTGACAAAGTGGGTTACCTATATCAAACTATCTCCCCACTGGATTCGACTACTTTATCCACATGCCCTTCTAACTTGGGGATAAAGGCCTAATACCTTTTTTACTCAAAATGAGGATATGATTTTATACATCTCTCAGTTAGCTGCAACAATCAAATCCTCAAACATGACTAAATTATCATGTTAAAGAGACATTCCAAAAGCCCACCCTACTGGCCTGGATGTGGCAGAGCCCACTTAGAATCCCAGCTCTCAGGCTGGAGATGAAGGAGGATCACCATGAATTTGAGGCCAACCTGGGCTACCTAAGGAGTTCTAGGCCAGCCAGGGCTACACAGTGAGCCCATCTTTTAAAAAAAAAAAATGCAAAACAGATTTGGGTTTCGCTTCCCCTGTTAGCCTTCGAGGTGCTAACAGGCAAGTCTTAGTTCAGTTAGAGGCAGAGAACGAAGAAAGGGCCTTGTACAGCTGCCACCCGCTTCCCCAAACACAGCCATCTCGAATGCCAGGAAAATGCTCTTTTCTCTGGCCTGGTTCCTCTTCCCCAGCACATTTTCCCAGCAAGCATCCAGTTGGTTCAGGGATATCTAAGTGAGGAGGCAGAAGACTTTCTCAGATGAGCGGCTGAGCTCAGCAGTGAGAGAAGCCGGTGTCACAGATCTCTACCATTGAGCGTGCTAGAGTGCAGGCCATGGAGAGGTGCTGCCAGAGTCCCCGTCTATGCCTCACCTCCATCAGAGCTGGAGCAAACCTAACAGATGCAATATGGTGCACAATACAAAATGGCCTGTGGGGGATTCTCGATCCGCTCCTCCAGGATCCACGGCGGAGAATCTTACCCTGCTGGGGGGGAAAGCCAACAGGGCAGTCATTTCAGTTCTATCACAGGCTTTGCTGGTTGTCCAGCGTCTTTCGCTTCCATCCTTTCCTTTCTTGTTCCTGGAGGCTCGTGAATGTGACGCACAGTGACGTCTTCACTGCCTGACGTTCCCGCTTGGGCTCACTCTGATGACAGCTGCTGAGTAATGGCCCAGTCTTTTTTCATCTTATTTTTCAGCCATGTTTTGTAGTTTCTGATTACCTCACAGGAACCCAGGCTTGCCATTCCCTTTTAAAGTCCCTTTATCAACCAACTGCCCAGTCTCCCACATTTCTCATCCTTTGCCCTCAGCCCAGCCTGTTCATACATGGTTCCCCTACCCCATACTCTCTTTTTCTCCTTCTCCTTGCCTTCAAACTGCAAGGTCCCCCTCCTCCTCACCCCACCCCACCCCCATTCTCATCAGACCTTTCTTGTTTCTTACTTCTTTTTTAGACCCCCTGGCTAATCCGACATTAATTTAAAGTTGATGATGGGTGTCTCTTCAATAATTCTATATTTTTCTCCTCTATGTCACACTATCACTTTTGATAGTATGGTAAAAACCCAAGAGTAGGTTCACAGAGTTATAAGGCTCTGTTTCCTTTGGCAGCCATCCCCTCTCTCTCCAGTGTAATACCCAGCCATTCGCTTCCCTTTTATAGTTCACAATGGGCTTTCATTGACAGTCTGTCATATGATCTCTGTGTAAAGAAATAGTATCAATGTTATCCTCGCTTTGAAGTTTGGCAAGCACTGTTCTCCAAATGATAAATTATTTGTCCAAAGTTCTGCACCAAGGAAATAGAAGTACCCAGCCCCACACCCTAGTCTTTGAATCCTAAGTACCTCCTGTTCCCGTATCAGCCACCCACTCCGAACATCTATCATGCTTGATAAATGTCGATGGAATGATAATGTAGATTATTAGTGTGGGAGTGTCACCAGGCCACATTCAAATAGGAATTAAGCATTTTGAAGCCATGTCTATAATTAACGGAATGTTTATAGAATAAAATCATAAACCTTAAAATTAAAAAAATAATAATAACAGTAATAATCTTATCCAAGAAAGCAGGGTCATCTTCAAGTCTAAGAAAAGGGATATTCCTATGGGACTCATTTGGGAACTGTCCGTATGAGGTTGCTTGGCCAGAGGTTACACTGGAGCCTTCAGGTTATCTGGTTGACATATGTCTGCTGCCTGGGCTGAATCAGGACTGGGAACATGGAGAACTGTGCTGTCACTCTCCTGCCCCTCAGGCACCACCCACCATGTGGGCTAAGCTAAGTCCCTGACAGAGCTCTGGCTCCTCTTCCTTATGCATCCTACAGAGGGGTGAATGGGAAGGTTCCAGAGGTCCCCTCTGGCTGTGACATTCTGACAATCTATGAATAGCAAGGACACAAGACAGGTGCGAGCTGATCGCCACGTGGGAAGCTCACACCTGTCTCTCCCTAGTGTTTCCGCCCCTCACCTCCAGCAGTGCCAAACTCCAGGCCCAGGCAGGGTCAAGTTGCCAATTTTGAAACCGTTCAAGGACAGTTGTCCTTCTGCATGGGGCTCCTTTGAGCCCAAAGCTGGCCGCCTTTCTTCTCCACAACTCACTCTCCCCTAAGTTACTGGGTTTTGCATTACCACTAATTTATCTCTGTTTCTTTATTTCAGATTAAAATCACTCACAAAAACCAGGCACCTATGATGATGGGGCCTCCCCAAAAGAGCAGCTTCTTTTCATTGAGGAGGAAAAGCCGTTCAAAAGACTAAACAGTATGCCAAACAAATACCAGATCCCCCAAGAAAAGAAAGAAGAATCTACACACACACACACACACACACACACACACACACACACACACACACACACCTGTAAGCAGATGAAGCAAAGCCACCCTTCCAGAGGAAAATGTCATCCTGCCGTATAGTCTACCTATTTTGAAAACGGATCCACTCTTAACAGAGCCAATACCCATGAAATATTTTGAATGGACTCAGGGCCCACCAGGATGGGTTGGCTCATACAGCAACTTCCACATTCCCACAGGCCTTGGGTAGACTTCGAGCCTGAAGGAGAAATCTCCTTTTTCTCCACTGCTCCTGTAAGGTTCCAGGCTGTAGGTTTCCTGCCTACAGCGAGATCGGATGTGGCCAGGGGAAAGAGCTCCAACCCAGAAATTTTGCACAAAAGTCCTTCTGTATGGAAACAAAACAGCCTCTAGCTCTCCAAGCAAAACCCTTGGCAGGGCTCAGCAAGCACACGGTGGTTTCTTCCTCGTCCTTCAGCAGCAGCTCCTCCCCTCACTTGCTGAGGAGAGCCAAGAAGCCGCAGAAAGCGTTTCCATTCTCGGTTCTCTCTGCTGTCCATGGGCACTTGTTCGCTTCCTGAAGCATCTCTTGGTGGCTCTTTGCTCAGAGAACAAACAAGACTGCCTGGGCAGTCTACTTTAGATGTGGTATTTATTTTCATAGTTCTTATGAACCTCTGGGCGGGAAAACTGAGAAAGTGGACTTTATTTTTCAAATTGATGTCATAATATTGTGTAAAAAGGAAAGGCGGAAAAAAAAACCACTCCCAGTACTTCCCACCCCTCACTACCACACAAGCCAAAGTGTGTCTCTTGTTTGAATCCCAAGCCCCGGTGGCAGATGATGAGAGGGAAGGGCTTTGCTGGGAAAACTAGGAGACAGCCCGTCAGGAGGTTGCCTGTTTCTTTGCACTTCCCACTCTCACAGTGTGATAGACGACCTTCTGAGGGTCTTATAGATGTACATATGTAGCATATATGTTTATATATATTATATAAATATTTATTTACTGCTGGACTTTTCCTCATTAGAAATGAACACAGATAGTGTGGGAACAGAAAAATGAGGAAGAAAAAAGAAGGAACCTACTCTCCGACCATCATTTGATTGTAAAGACACATTTCCCTGGCGTTTACGTGGATGATCTAGATCCTGGGAACAACCATGAAACACACGCTGTTCAGGACTTGTTCCCCCATTGGTTGATAAGGAAACTGAGTTGTGGAAAAATTAAAAGGCTTCTCCATGGTATCCTGAAAGTTTAACTGTAAATGTTACTAAGAATGTGTACAGACAAAAGAACCCTCATCTGGGAACAGGGTCATTTCTAGTCACCAAGAAGTGGTTGTACTTGGATCCAGGTTGTCAGGGAGGAACCATCATCCTATAACCTATGCATGGATGGAACAAGCCCACGCAAGAGAATGGGACGTGGGGACTTGGGCCACTTCCCAAGTTCTCAATAGCTTGTCCTGCCTGGACAGAAGTTGGCCTGAAGTTGAAGGCCCCAGACATGTCATCTGATTGAATTCCCATGTCACTCATGGTCACCAGTTCTTCTTGCCTTGGAAACATTCCTGGCTACAGACGTGACTTCAGTAAAGTCTTAGTCATGTTCAGCGGGCTTCATTTAGCTGGTACCAGCATCCCCTCCTCTATGGAGAGTAACTCTACACAGAACATCATTGGTGAAAAGTCAACTTTGCCTCAGCCCCCTGGCTCACCTGGGCCTTCATCTCTGTCTCAGATTTCTCAAGAGAAAACTTGGGCCCAATGACATCACCCCACTGAGCTGCCTCTAATTTTGCAATGGACAAGGAAGGGAATATGAAGAATGTGTACAAATTGAGCCCACCTCTGAAGGAAGCCATCATCTAGAATTGAGGACTGCTCAACCTAACATGTTTTTGCTGAGCAAGGGGAAATGCAGGTCACCTAAAGAACATACTGATAGGATGCTTGGCGATGTGACCAACATGCTCCCAAATGGCAGCAGGTACTATTTCAGAAGACATAGGCTCAGCTTCAGGGTTCATGATTTGAAGACATTTACAGAAGTGTTTATATATGTTTCAGCTCTGATTCCCCCAAGACTGCAGGTTGATACAGCACCATTGCTAGGTGAAATGGATTCCCAGGGACTCACAAGTCTTGTGAAGGGGGCCCTCCAGAGATTGAATGTTACCTGAGTGACACAGCCCAGTCCTTTCAGAGGCACAGAGGACAAAAACGTCATGGCATTGCACTTTTGATTTGCTAATCTCAGTAAGTCTTGTGTTGTTGTTTAACCTTACCTTACCAGTCATCTTTTAAACACCCTGACTGGGGGGTTCTCATTGTGTAGTGCATCATCATAGTGACCCTCACCCCAAGCTCTAAGGTTAGCCAATGAAGTATTATCATCTCCACCCTACCGAGAATGGGTCTTTCTGGTGTTCAGTGGCTTCTTAAAGCTGCACAGTCAGAGGAGAGCCTGGTCCCTAATGTGTTGTCCTGCTCGGATTTCTTTCCATGCTGCAGACATGTTCTCACCTGCCTTCATGCTTCCACCCCACTAGCAATAAAAACAATGAAACCAGAAACCTTCAGTGCAGCTTCTTGTCACTGGGCTAATGGGCTAGGAATCGTGGCTCAGTGTGGGGTGGTTTGCATGGGGTTTCCCCAGTGAGTTGGGAGTGGAGACAGATGTTGTAGGACGATTAAATTCAGGTCACAGACCAACTCCTCTCAAGAGAGTTCATTCTACAGATGGGGAAAAAATACATTAAAATTGCCAAATAAATTAGGAAATACTTGGCAGAACCTGTAAGAGCCTCCAGACTGGCATTATATAACATGCATATATATATTATACATATGCACATTATATAAGGTGACATAGTACTTAATGTGCTGTATATATTATGTAAATTACGTATTTGTGAGTAATCACGATAAATATAGAGACCTACTAATCACTTTTTTACACATACTCAGTGACAGATTAGGAAGTTTCTTTGCCAGAGCGTCTTCAAACTTACTCTCCCCTGCTGCTTTGGTTCCAACTACTGCCAAAAATAATTGCATCAACTTTTCCCATCTCTAGCCCCCTCTTCTCTTAGCCCAAACTCTCAAGTTACCTTCTGTCCAAGCTAGGCTGAACCTTCCATTCAATACTACCACAATCAGGATCTACAAAAATATGGAGTCCTGAGGATAAACAGGGTCTAGATACCAGATTCCCTGTGTCGGAGGCCTGCACATCAACTTTCTCAAGCAGGTGGGTGGGTGTCTGATGTCAACAGGAAAGGAAGGGAGAGGGTTGGCGGGGAAGGAAGGAAGGGTCTCCCAGCTCTCAAGAAGAAAACCACATAGTCATGCTCAGTTACCAGCTCTAGGGTCCAATAGGAATCAATGAGAACATAACTTCAAATATTTAATTAAAATCATCTCACATGTCTAGTCTAAGACTTTACACCCTTTCTGAAACCATAACTTTCTAGAATATGACTCACAAACTAGTATTCCTAAAATGTTTCATAAAAGGGCTGAGGAAATTGCTCAATAGAAAAAAAAAAAAAAAAACCACTTGCTATGCAAGCTTGCTACCTGAGTTCAATCCCTGGAACCCACACAAAGGTAAAGGAAGAGAATTGCCTCCCTGGAGTTGTCCTCTGACCCTAGCATGAACATGGCATGCATGCATGTGTGCGTGCATGCATGCACACACACACATCACATAAATATACACAGTAATAATTATTATTTTAATGTCCCATGGGGGAAATAGAGTTTTCTCTTCAAGTACTAGATGCCTTCTAAGAAATACATAGAGAGGCTTGGAGAAAAACATGGAGGCAGAACATGGAGGGCTAGAGAGATGACTCAGCAGTTAAGAACACTGGCTGCTCTTGCAGAGGACCCAGGTTCCGTTCCCAGCAGCTTACAACTGTCCATAACTCCAGTGGGATCCATCTCCCTCTGCTGACCCTGAGGGCATTAAGCACGAATGTGGCACACGCACAGGCAACACACTTGGCTTACTTCTCTAGTCCTATGAAGAGACACTATGACAAAGGCAACCTACCGAAGAGAGCATTTCATTGAGGCTTTAAAGTTTCAGAGAATGAGTCCATAACCCAATGGCAGAACATGGCAGGAGGCAGACATGGTGCTGGAGCTGAGAGTTTACATCTGATTTGCAAGTTGGAGGAAGAGAGAGACAGACAGACAGATGGACAGACTGACTGGACTTGGTATGGGCTTTTGAAACCTCAAAGCCCACCCCCATTGACACACTTGTTCCAACAAGGCCACACCTCCTTCAATAAAGCCACACCTCCTTCAACAAGGTTATAACCTCCTAATCCTTTTCAAATAGTTCTACCAACTGGGGACTGAGAATTCAAACCTATGAGCCTATGGGGGGGTTCTCATTCAAACCACACCTCTCAGACTTTTTAAATAGATAATAAGTAAACGATAAATCATGGAGTTTTTTATCCCCTAAAAGAACCAGTTTTTATTGTTCTCAAATGAACATGGAAGTAACCATTCTCTGAAATAATAACCCCCAAAATTATTTTCTAGGAAAAGACTCTATCTTTAAAATGTTTTTTGTTTTGTTTTGTTTTTGTTTATAAATGGTTTTTGCTTTTTTGACAATGGGGCGTAGGGTGATTCTTACCATGTTGCCAAGACTTGCCTTAAACCTGGCTCAAATGATCCTCCTGAGTAACTGGGAGTGCAGGGTACCAAATAAGAATCTCTTGTTTCTTCTATGATAGTACCCATTTTTACTGCAGTTCTATGTACATCTTTAAGCAAGAACCAAGGATCTGGATTCTTTGCCTCTCAAGCGTGGAAGGAAATAGGAAGGAGTTTTAAAGAGGGGAGCAAGTCAAAAGGAAGCATGACAGCTGTCATCACCTGTGACGCTCCAGAGAACAAAACCACCTCTAAAGACTGTGGAGAGGGGAAACTTCTGGTTTAATGACTACTCCAGAAAGGGCTGCCTTGGGAGGGAGCGAACATGTACCTGTTCTTAGAGAAAGAACCTTGACCTTGCTTGGGTGAGAAGCAAGCTATAATCCCTTCACCTTTCCCCACCCCACACCACCCCCAAATAAATAAAGGTGCTGAACCTGTTTGGTAGGCATCAGTATTAACTCAGATCTAGGTAGGGTAGAGAAGGGAATAGGAGGTAAGGAAGAAAAAAGTCAGATTTATTAAAGCCTTTTGATAAATATTTCTTGGAATCCCTTATTTTCTTAAAGAATGAAAAATGATTCTAAGATATATTTCTCGATCAATGGGCACTAACCAGTCAGACCAAACTTACACATGGCAGGGTTGGTCTAGCACACTGGCCCAATCAAGGGTAGCTGGTGGTGACTGTGCCCACTCCCTGGCAGCTCTGATAGTCCATTAAGAGTGGACTGTACCATTACGACCAAAGAGACTGCCAGGTGTGATGGGCACAGAGACAGCAAATCTCTGTGAGTTCAAGGCCAGCCAAAGCTACACATTGAGCCCTTGTCTCAAAAAAACAAACAACAAACCAAAGAAAGAAAGAAAAGACTCCTAGAGACATCACGTCACATTCTCACTGGGACCCAAATTCGTAGTTTGAAAGTCTCCTAGTAAGACCTATGGCCCACCATAATAGCAAGCAAAAGCTGCTATCCTACTGTGTGTGTACGGGGCGAGAGGTGAGCATGTGGAACTCAGAGGACAATTTTCAGGAGTCAGTTCTCTCTCTTCACCTTGAAATCTAGGGATCAAATTCATATTAGGTGACTTGCATAGCAAAGACTTCTACCTACTGAGCTGTCTTGCTGACCCAATAATCAGGTTTTAAACCAGAGAGCAGAATCACACGAGCCACTGTTTTTTAGTTTTACTTGGTATCCCACCATACTAGAGTATATATTTCCACACTCTGTTCAAAGGGAGGAAATATAAATGGCAATTTTATAAAAAAGGAAATTCCTATCCATTACATCACTCACTGCCTGTTATTACAATCAAGGTCTTTTCACTATTATCCCTTATAATCCTGAAAGCCATCTAGAATGTGGACATCAGACTCACTTCACAGAGAAGAGAATTCATGCATAGGAAGAAAAAATTCTTTTGCCAAAGAGAGCAGTAGAGCAAGGGCTTGTCTATCTTCACCAAAATCTACGCTTTCCCACAGGTTTTGTATCCTGTCATTCTTACCAAAATGTTTTCAACTCATCTAGTACTCTGAATCCAGAAGTGACCCAGCATTGAAAGACTGATATCCTATCTAGTCAACCTTTGGATAGCCATCTAATCATCTTCAACTAAATAATCTCACCTTTAAACCTATTGGCCTCCATGGACAAGCTAGATCCCCAAGCCTCATCCTTGCTATCCAACTGGTGCTCATCCCTTAATCCTCAGAGTCTTTAGGTTCTACCAGAGTGGGGCCCAGAGCCCACCTGATAGGCTTTTGTTCTGCTCCGTGAGTAGAGAACAGCAAACAGTCTTTCCAGGCTTAAATGCCACAGTCAACAATGACCAGCCAGCATGAGGAATGAGTGCTGGGTTGTTAAGAGAGCCTCCCCAAAAGAGGCTTAGCGTGTGATCCTCATTAGTGATAGGTGTGGGCTGAGCCATCTGTGTTCCACAGGAACAGAATGGCAGGCTGCCTTTCAGATGCCAAGATATCTAATGGGAAGATCCAAAGTGCTCAGGAAGCAGAGAAATAGCTTTTCTTGTGGGCATCTCTGTAAGAGGCAGAGATGCAGAAGGCCAAGGGTTTGGGAAATTACCTACTTGACTTGCTGGGCATTCTGCTATTGCCATCATCACTCCATTCTTCCTCTGTGGCACAAGACACCAGAGCCCTGCAAGCTCATCTGCTAGCCTGCGTCCCTTGGACAGAGCCGTGACGAACCTGTTTTACCTGAAATATGAAGGTGCAAAAGCAGGTGCATGGTATCAAGGCATCTGCTTGTCAGGAAGACTTCAAGTCTCACGGGAGTCAAGAAAGACTGTAGCTGGGAGGTATTAATTAAGTGAGAGTTGTAATTCTAGAAGAATGATCGGTATGTATGGTGTACAGAAGTGAGTCAAGTGAAGAAATCTGGAAGCAAGGAGAAAATTACCCAGCCCAGCATCAAGCTTGTAGTAGGTAATGAGTGGATATCTTTTAATGAATAAGTGAACAGCTAATGTAGGTATTTGTCCTTCTGTTCTAGAGTGGGTAGGGGGCAGGAGGATGAAAGCTTTCTAACCAACGGCTCAGGAACTTGAAACCACAGGATGTAGAGGGAGCTCATGGGGCCTTTCCCCAGCCATCTGTTGAGTGATGGATACAGCTAAATATGGATCATCAAAGGGCTTTCTGGGTCACATGGAGGGCAGCGTCATGATTCAAAAAATATGAAATTCAGCTTGTGCAGAGGGCATAAATACTCGCAATCTACTTCTTAGAGTCCGAAGTGACAAAGGACAAAAGGCGGCCCTGAGGGAGACTTACAACCCAGGAAGAGGCCAGCGCGATGAAACACAGATTCGTGAGATGGAGAGAAAGAACTAGACTGTTCAGACAATCGGCCTAGGCAAGGGATGTGAACAATGTCTCCAAAACTGAAGGAAAGGACTTAGAAGCCCTGAAGGGAGGGAGGGAGGGAGGGCCAGCTCACAGAAGTATCCAGGAATTAATGGAATTGTTATTAAATAACAATCACCTTTTGTCATTTAATCCAAAGTCTATTCCTTTTGAACTTAACAAGGACCTTACAAAGTCAGGCCATCTTGTGACAACGAGGAAACTAAGAAACAGCAAATCTCACAGTAGTAAATCCAGGATTCAGATGTCTCAGAAGCTGCCTTCAAAGCCATTTCCCCACTGACAGTACCACTGAAAGGTCCTCAGAGCTTCAGACACAGTGACAGTGACTTTCTACCCCCAAACCAGCCGTGTGTGTGTGTGTGTGTGTGTGTGTGTGTGTGTGTGTGTGTAGTGGGTGTGTGTGTGCTTGTGTGTGTCTGTGTGTCTGTGTGTGTCTGTGTGTGTCTGTGTGTGTCTGTGTGTGGTGTCCTTGCTTTCCTAAATGAACACACAATCCCCTTCTCCCTCTTCTGTAGACCAGGGCAGACTCTGGGCAGCAGAAAGCTGACATGCACCTTATCCTCTCCTCCACCCTCTTAGGTCCTTATTCCAAAGCACCAGCTGGTCTCTGTCCTAAGACTCTAATCCAGAAAAAAAAAAAAAAAAAAACAGCCAAGAATGGTGCAGAATTCAACCAATCAGAGAATCCTCACACCATACTAAAGGTCATTTTAAAAGATACATAGAGAGCACAGTCACTAAGACAGGAGAAACGAGGCTAGGTACTGGATTCAATAATTGAAAGGATAGAGAATCAAAACGTCATTTTAAATATCTATTGAGCAAATCATAATTTAGATGACTATTGCCTCGAGAATGGTAGATAAAACTGAACACTTTCCTTTCCATAATATAAACTTATTTTTAAAATGGAATCTTAGGAAGAATTACAAAGCGTGGAATAATTAAAATGGAAGTTCTTTTTACCTTTGATAGCAGAAGAGAAAGGGATTTTACACCACCATAGAAGTAGCAATCAACAAAAGTTTAGAAAGTCTGTGTTTTCTGTTGTACAATTACACAGCAGCACTTTCAAATCAGTATTGGACTTGTTTTTTTTCCCCCTTTTGAAAGAAAGTAATATTGATGATTGATAGATAGAAGATAGACACATAGATAGATAGATAGATAGATAGATAGATAGATAGATACATACATACATACATACATACATACATACATAGATTGATAAATAGATACATAGATAGACAGACAGAGGTAGCAATTGGAAGTCATAAAACTGCACAATCTTGAGGAAAGGAAAAGTGGCAGTTAGACTTCATGGCACACACACACCTGTCTCAGCAGGCTGAGCAGGAGGAATGAAAGTTCAAGACCACCTTGAGTGGCATGGTGAGGTTTTGTCTCAAGAAAACAAAATAAAAATGGTTTTCCCAGTGAATATTTCCTCTCTCCTCAACATCCCTGAAGTAAAGGGATGGAACACTAGATCTCAATTCAGGAGATACCCAAAGAGAAGACAGAGTGTCATGGACCTGCCGTATGGGGTTTGCTATCAGCACACCCTTTTGGCACCTAGCACAAGTTAATGAGGATGGTAAATGTAAGAGGTTTAGGCAAAAACCAGGCAGTAGTGGCGCACGCCTTTAATCCCAACACTTGGGAGGCAGAGGCAGGTGAATCTCTGAGTTTGTGGTCAGCCTGGTCTATGGGATGAGTTCCAGGACAGCCAGAGAAATCCTTTCTCAAACACACACACACACACACACACACACACACACACACACACACACACACGACAAAAAAAAAAAATAGAAAAAAAAGAAAGAGAAGAGGGGAGGGGCTTTGGTAAGTCACCTCCACCTGCCTCACTCTGCCTCCTAAAGACCTCAAAAGTTAAAGACCATATTTCTTGGAATTAAAACATCAGGGAATCATTTCACGTTCTATGAAAATGTTCACATATACTGTGGCCATGAGTGTAGTGTGCAAGCAAGCATGGACCTATGATCTAGCCTTAATAATGTTAATACTCTGTCAGAGCCATGTGCAGGGCCTGAGATCCCTTCAAGTCATATATTCAACATCTTAAAGCCGAACACTTAAGCACAAATCATCAGGGGGGTCTTTCTTAAGAACCACAGATTGCAAACATCATTCACACTGCCAGAGGAAGATTCGAGACATTGTACATACAAATGAACTCCATTGTTTCTCAGATGAATAAATCCAGTTACTCTCCAGATAAAAATGAATGAGGACATCACTGTTATCTCCCACAAGGAGGGAGTTTTGACTGAAGCCAAAGGTCCTGCCTGTATTCAAAACATTTTTGGTCAAGCTGGAAAGACAAAAGCAAACAGCATTCTCAGATGACATTAAATTGGGGGTGTTAAATGCACCAATCGTACCAAGAGGACGAAGCAAAACCCTGAGAAGAACTGGATATCTGTCTCAAAGAAAATCCCGTTCTTATTTTTGAAACAAATCAACAAAAAATGTTTAAAGAACTAGTTATAGGGAGGCTTGGAATATTATTATTTTGAAGTGGTCAAAAGAATAGGACATCCATGTTTGAAGATTTACATATTCATGTAAAAACACAGTCATTGCCCCACCTAGTGAAGAATAAGAAACCAGATTTGGGGAGAGGGCAGGCTTTTGAGATATACAGACAGCTCCTCCCCCTCCACTGAGACACAACTAACCTGGAAGTGTGTCAGCCCCTGAGAGAACGTCTGGGAAATCTGATTGAAAAGCATTGCCTCAAGTCTAAGAGACTGTCTTTCAGTGATTAAAAAGGAAGAAAAGCACCCATCTTCCAACTTGCTTTTGACTCGGCTCAGGGTGGGGCAGGGACGGACCACAAATGCCCCACAGAGTGGGTAGGACATTTAATCAGTTTGCTTGCAAAGGTCTACATGTCTATTGATCTGAGCGACACAAAAAGCAAACAGGTGAACTGAGTGAGAGCAGGATCCGAAAGATCCAGTCTGCCACAGCCATTAAGCGCAATGAGTTTCCCATTTGAGTTTAACCTAGTTAGTAACAACAACTGCAGATCAAGGACAGCTTCCCAGCCTGTGCACGCTGGACCTAACTCAGCACCCATGTAGCTGCTCACACATCACAAGGAAACATTTCCTGTCCATACTCCAAACGTACAAAAGCATACCTTTGGTTCATTTAAACTTCGCTACTGCCCCTCCCCTGCCGCAGGGTTCCCAAGACCAGACATCCCCTTTCCCTTCACTGAGGAATGTAGGTCTTTGATGACTAGCCTACAAATGGAAATTGCTTCCATCATTCTTAATTTAGGCACATATCTTCCCCCGAGATTGCCCTCTTTGGAAGAAAACAACTCTTCTAAACTCCCTCCTCCAGCCTCACCCAGGCCCTGAAGCCTAGGAGCTGCTGACATTCTTGAAAACACGTGAGCTCACTGGATCTTGTACAAGTGCTCTTGGCAGTTCTCGAAGGTTGTGATGGAAGGCTGGGTCTCTGCACACTTGCATCTGCCTTGTCTTGTCCCCTTCCCTGCAGAAGAGAGGGTAGAATGCTGGGGACTTGTTCTATAATGCACTGTTTCTGTGTGCATCCTGACTTTGCAGTTCATTGCAAATAGAAATGAAATGGCAGCAGGTGGCTGAACCCCACTTTCCGGGAGTTACTTTGTATGTCATTACTGGAGAAATTGGGCGGTCTGACCAGCCATGTAGCTCTGGGGGTGTCTATTCTCCATTAGAATCTTCTGGAACCTTTTCGAAGTTGCCTACTGCCAAGGAGGTACTTCTGATATATGGGCTGGGAGGAACTGAAATTCTCTTTCCCCAGTTGCCTGGTGTTGAAAGAGAGGAAGGGAAATCCAAAAGCCCTGTTCTCTACGCCCAGCCAAGCATGTTTTATACATTATTGACTTGACTCGGAGAACTGCTGTGAAGTGGTTAGCATTTTATAGAGTATTAAGCAGAAGGGCTCAGAAAATGGTGACTAGTCAACAAGTAACAAACACAGTGAGTTACCAAGTTCTCTCTCTCTCTCTCTCTCTCTCTCTCTCTCTCTCTCTCTCTCTGTGTGTGTCTTTCATTCTCCCAATTTGTGTTCTTTTCTTGAAACTAGTGTTTTTCCAAGCAAGGCCCATGAACCATTTATGTCTAGAATGCCTGGACTCCAGATCCCTGGGCTCCACGTGGACTTCCTTAATTATGCTCTCCAAGAGCTCAACTCTGAAATCTGATATTTTACAAGCTGCAGCTGCATATAGACTCCAATGCTCCTGGAAGTCAGGAGACCTACTGCATTGTCCCATCCTGGAAGGCAGGGCCACTTGGCAGATGGGAGACCATCAGGGCATCAGAACAGCTCCACCCAGATAGGCATGCTGGGGTAGAGAAGAGCTGGTAAGGAAGCAGGTCTGAGATGGAAGACAAGAAGCAAAGCTGTTGGCTTTACTTCAGAGCTGCCTGGTCCCCGTCCCCAGAATTCAGACCTGGGAACAAATCTACACCCATCTCTGTAGTGGGTAACCATTCCAGCTACCCACTACCCATCTCTAGGCTGAGGCCACCCTGAGCCAAAGGTTCAAGTTCATACTTGCACAGGGCTACACAGGAGGTGTAGACTTAGGGACTGTCCTGCAGTGGAGCAACAGCTTGATGTGTGTGTGTGGGAGGGGTGGCCATGGATGACCCATAGCTGCCACCCATCTCCCTGTCAGGCCTGGAGATCTGCAGAACCACTGCAGATGTTTCTCCAAACTCTTGAGGCCACAACTGACCAGCAAAGAAGTCGCGCCCTGAATCCTCCGTCTATCCCATGTCCCTCTGCCATTCTAAGACAGGACCAGGATACTGCGCTCAGGAAACTGACTAAGATAGTGTTCCGTGACACCCATTCCTGTCTTGATCTGCCCGTTTCTATTTTGTGCCTCACAGCCTAGCTGAGGGTTTCTGAAATGATGGTTGGGATGTCTGAGGTGGCTCACTGTAAGACAGATACGCAATTACTACTCAGGGGCAGAAACAAAACATTAGAAATAACTAGGCAGCCCACTCCCACAGAGGCTCAGCTACCGTCTTCTTGGGTGGCAACACTAAGTGTGCATGAAGAATATTTTCCTGCAGAGAATGGCCTTCTGAAGTCAAGAGCCTAGAAAAACCATTCCTGAACAGAATTTCACCTAACCAACTCAGTAAATCATTTCAATTAGGAATCTGAAAAGTTGCTCTTAAAAAAAAAAAAAAAGCCGAGCGGTGATGGCGCACACCTTTAATCCCAGCACTCGGGAGGCAGAGGCAGGAGGATCTCTGCGAGTTCGAGGCCAGCCTGGTCTACAGAGCAAGTTCCAGGACAGGCAGAGCTACACAGAGAAACCCTGTCTCGAAAATAAATAAACAAATAAGTTAAAGTGGGAATTGGCTTGAATCTGTGCAGCTACCCTAACCTGTGCAAACAAGAAAAACACAGTCTGTTGAAGAACAAAGGCTTGGGAGCTGCTGGGCTTGTGTTTTAAACTATAGCCAAAAACAAACAGTGCCTGTCCACTTGCTGGAGCATTTAAGCGTCTAACACAGACAACCATGTTCCTGTCCCTCCGGCTCTGAACAGGTTACTGAGCGCCCTCCCAAGCAACAAAACAGCCTTTGTTTTCAGATGCCCCTTCCTCCCACTCGCCATTAAGTCAAACTATCCATTATTACGGAAATAGTTCTGAACCTAAAACCCTTCAGCCATTTGTAGAAGGAACCAAAAGTCAACAAAGTAACTGTGAGAGAAGCAGATCAGAAAGATCAGAGGGAACCCTTCCTGGCCTCTGAAATGAAGGAGTCACAGAGAACATTCAACCCAACCTCTCGCCCAGAGGGAGCCTTCCTTAAACACACTGGGAGGCACCCACTGATGGACAGCTCACTCCCTTCTCAGAGAATCCCCATGAAAGCAGACTCTCTGAGCCTTAGATAGGATCCAGTTGCATCCAAAACATCCCTGGAGCTCTCATCATTGGAACACAGAATATGTCTTCCTCCCTTATGGTGTTTGGGAAGCACTCACTACTCACCACAGCTAGCTACATATGCATGTGTGCACATACGTATGTATGTATGTATGTATTTTGCTTCTGTATGGGACATCCTCCAGATTCTTAAATCAAGCCTTATATATTATAAGTCTCAATCTGTTATTCTTTAAACTTTTTCTGAGACAGCAATAGTTTGTCAAAGTACTTGAAATGATTCAGAACTAAAGACCATCCCGTGCCCTAGAAACATGTGAACAATCACAGAGTTGCATCCTTTGCTTGGATTATAACTTTAGCTTTTTGTAGTAATTGCATGACCTTACTAATTCACCTTGGTCAAGCCTTTCTTGTGTGCTTTCCTGTAGATGTCATAGGATCAATGTTCTCTGATCAGTGCATCACAGAAACATCATACCATGTTTTCATTGCTCTGGAACAGCACTGTCCTATGGAAGCATAATGTGAGTCAATGCATAAGTTTAAAATGTCTGATAACCACATACAAGGAGTAAACAGGAACAGATTAAATTAATTCTTATGAAGTATTTTGAAGCAACATATCTTAAATACTATCATTTCAATAGATAATCAATATATAATATTATGGAGACATGGCATTGTTGGTTTTGTAGTAGGTCTTTAAACCCTAGCATGAGTTGACGCTTGCAATGCTGGTCCACTGAGATCACTTAGAGGGGATGCCCTGGCATTGGGGGCTTACTCATCACAGCACTCCGCACTACACTGTACTGCTTCCTGATCTGTGGGGTCCATTGCACTGGCCGTGGAAGGGTACGGACTCTGTGGTGACCTGTTACACTTCAGGTTCTCAGCATAGAGCTTGACATGGAGGCAATAGGCCCAACCAGTGACATCCTTAGCCAGCACAGGACGGAGCTTGGGTCTGAACCTCAGCCTGGCTGATAATAAAATCCACTCTCCCTTTCCTAGCCCAGGTGGCCTCCTGAACTTCCCACAGCCATAAGGGCATGAACTTTAAGGCAAAGAGACTCGGGTTCATATTTCAGTGAGTGAGCAGTGATTGAATTCACTGCTACGGTTATTAGAGTGGTTTGCCTACATTCTCTTAGACTTAGTCTCTGCATTTGTAAAATGAAGATGGTGTGTTTCCTAAAGGGGACTACAAAGACGGACATAAAAAGATATGATCTGTTCAGCATCTTGCAAGCATACCTTCTATAAATGTTGGTTTCCTCTGTATCTAATGAAACAAATAATTCTTATCTGAACAAGGTTCGATTATGAGACAGCTTTGAACCTATCTAGTCACATAAAGCCAACCAAAATGGAGACAGGGAGCCACTCTTGCCAGCTGCCTCCTAGTCCACAGGATGCAGATAGAGCCAGGCAGCCATTGTGCATAGTCCAAAGAACCCCTTGCTCACCTAGAGAGGCACACACTGCAGCTGCTTCCAGGCCTCTGGCACTGAGATCCCACCATGCTAATGTCTCTGTCCCCACACCTAATAGAACCTGCCTTTGCTTTCCTGAGACCTATAGAGACTGGAAGCTCTCAAAACCAAGCCGGGTACAAAAGCCTAGGTAGAGAAGGGCCTAGTAAATGTTCAAACATTCACATACATGAGACAGACCCGGTCAACTCCACACTGGGCTTTGATCCTGAGACAAAGGAAGAGATCTATTTAACCAAGATCCACACATGAGCTTAAGAAATGGGAGAGTAAGCCAGGCGGTGGTGGCACTTGCCTTCAATCCCAGCACTCAGGAGGCAAAGGCAGGCAGATCTCTGTGAGTTCAAGGCCAGCCTGGTCTATAGTGTGACAGCTAGGGCTACACATAGAAACCCTATCTTGAAAAGAAAGAAAGGAAGGAAGGAAGGAAGGAAGGAAGGAAGGAAGGAAGGAAGGAAGGAAGAAAGGAAAGAAGAAAGGAAAGAAGAAAGGAAAGAAGGAAGGAAGGAAGAAAGGAAAGAAGAAAGGAAGGAAGGAAGGAAGGAAGGAAGGAAGGAAGGAAGGAAAGAAGGAAGGAAGGAAGGAAGGAAGGAAGGAAGGAAGGAAGGAAGGAAGGAAATAGGAGAGTAGACGGTCGCCATTATCCTCATCAGGAAATCCTTGCCAGGATGTAAAATCCCTTCCCTCTTCACCCCTCCCCTTGCACCTTCCCACCAGAGTTTTCCTTTGTCGCCTTAGCTGCTATGGCTCCTCTGTCTGTGGTGTCTTCCGTCCACCCTGCCAGCCCTATACCACCCTGTTACCAACAGGAAGGTTTTCAAACCTCATGCCCACACCACCATATCACTGTTTGTACACACACATATACAAGTACATGGACACACACACACACACACACACACACACACACACACACGTACCCTACCGTACAAACAAAGACACCAGTTTATCCTTTAGTAAGAGTTTCCTACCTCCTTTCTAACTGTATGACTACAGATATGAGTTCATGTGCACACACCATCTACCACTACACTCACATTCAAGGTCAAGACTTAAGGTTTTCAGACACACAACCATACAAACCTCCCACTTGCACGGATTCCTCACACAGAGGCAAATTCACCCCATAGTACACCCCATACTTTCCCTCGTACGTGTGCACAAAACACAAACAGAATTATTACCAGCCTCAGAACACCCTTTTCTCCTTAGTTTTGAAGACTCTGCTGCCTTGATTAGAGTCATTAATACCAAACAAGCTTATCTCCCTACTTGACCCCAAGCCCTTCAGGACTGGCTATTTACTTTCTCATTTCTGGCCTGCATAGTGTTCTGTATGAAGTCAGAGCTCAATATATATTTCAAAGTGAATAAATGGCTCATTTTATCAACCCGTATGTGTGTACAGGACTGAATGAAGGGATGGGGGAGAGAAGCTCCATGTGGCCTTGGGGGCCGTGGGGCCATCCTGGATGGCTGGCTTTGTCTGGTCCTGTTCTGTTGCCTCGGCCTCATTCCAAGGGAAATATTTGTTCTGTGAGCAAATAAAATGTGAATATGTTCTAATCTGTTGCAAAGATACACAGCGCTGCTTTCAGCCCAACGCTTGGATCTCAAGAGCACTTCAAAGGACTGTGAAAACAGAAAGTCCACACTGGGGTGGAGAAAATGTGCCTCTTCCCCCCCCCCCCCCCCAGAGAGCAGGGCAAACCAAGACTGGATGATAACCATCCTGTTGGCCAATTGTAAATAATGCCTGCTGTAGGCCTGTTAGGATCCTGGGCACCACAGGCTCTCCTTTCCCGTCATTCTACATACAGAGCTGGAATTTGAGCACACACACACACACACACACACACACACACACACACAGAGAGAGAGAGAGAGAGAGAGAGAGAGAGAGAGAGAGAGAGAGAGACCTTGATTTCATTTTATAGAGGAAGAAGTCCAGCCGTCAAACACATGTGCTGAACCCTATCTTGTAGCTGTGTTCTCACTGGGGTGTCTGTCATGTGACCCGAAACCTGCATGCCTGCTCATGAATAAGCCAGCACAATGCCTGAAGAAGTCAGGAAGAAGAAGCAATTCCTAGACACAGACAATGAGGGAGGTCTGTGATAAACTTTGTTTCCTACTAGGGAATTCTTAGAAGTTCGGGATCTTGGGTAATAAACTCTTGTTTATTAATAAACACTTGTTTCTGAACCAGGCCTTGGGTTTGGTGGCAGGGTTTTCAAACTTCTAAGGAAGGAAGAGAAGGTCTCAGTGCTCCCTTATCCCATCTCTGGCCCTTCTCCCCACTGGGACAAAGACTATGCCAGCTGTCTGTTAAGGAAAGCCAGTGTGTAAATTCAATCATTTATTCAGCAGCTGAGGGGAGAAGCCTTGGGATCCCTGCAATGGCTTCTGAAAATGCAGCCCAGAGCTCCCTTCAGTCTCTGTTCCAGAAGTTTCGGTCGACTGGGTCCTGAGACAGGGACAGCGTTTAGAACCTGACTTCAGAATGAGCCTCATCCACCCCTTGGGCAGATTCAGGTGTTAATGTGCTATTTAAGTGTTTGAATCCACTCAGTAAGTGAGAAATATTAGCATTGTCACTTTTATTTCATAAGCGAGCATTGGAGGCTCAGAGAGGCTCTGCGTCATGCCCAAAATGGCCGAGTTCGGTTCAGAATTCTATCTGCTGACTCCTCCTTCGGCTACCCTGGGGAACTCTTCTACCAAGAATGCCAACCTATACAGAACTTTACAGACGGCATTCCTACTTGTTTGTTACTCAACTCAATCGTAACTGCTCTTCCTACTTTCATTCAACACACTGCTTTCATTTATCTTCTGCAATTTAATTTTGAAACTACACAATGCTGATTTGGCCAATTTGAAAAGCTTTTGGGGGCCAGTGAGAAGGCTCCTCAGGAAGGGACACTGGATGCCAAGCCCACACATCCCACAAAAAGCTGGAAGGAGAGAGTCAGTCGACTCGTGAAAGTTGTCCTTTGCCTCTACATTTGTACTGGTGGCTATTCTCTCTCTCTCTCTCTCTCTCTCTCTCTCTCTCTCTCTCTCTCTCTCTCTCACACACACACACACACACACACACACACACACATGCACACACACACACTATAAATAAATAGATAAGCAATACATAAATCATTTGGGAAGCATGTTTCTTTGAGAAAGAGGGTCTCCTAGATTACAGCCGGTGCCATATCTGCCCCCAAAAGCCACACTGGGAGTATCTGGGGCAGAACTCCCTTCCCCTGACGGCATTCATTCACAATCGTACCTTCATTTCAAATGGGCAGCAGGGTCTGGCCAGGACCACCACAGCCATATTTATACTAACAAGCATGGACATGCGTGAGAGAGAAGAGGCAGAGAGCGGCTCTGGGTGGCAAGACTAATCCTCCGCACTTGGAGAACAATTAAGAAAATATAACCAGTACAAGACACATTAGGTAAGTCTTTAAAATGAAGTTTATAAAGAATATTTAATATCCTGGAGAGATGCCTGATAAAATGTGAAATTATATATTAAAAACATCTCCAGTATGTAAAGCAGCAGCGAAAAGAGGAGGAAGTATGTGCAAATATTAACTGTATTCATTCCTGAGATGATGGATGCTTGCTGGTTTGTTTTTAACCTTTTTAAAAGTCTTCATAATTGTATACAATACATACACATTCTGCAATTAGCATTGTATTATAATTTGTATATTATATTGCAAACTGTGTTTTGTAATATATGATCTGTTTTAATGCTTTTCAAAGATGAATGCCCTGTCTGGGTTAAAAAGATAGAAAATAACATGGTCTGGTGTAGCAGGAATCCTAATTGGTCTTAATAATAAAATCCCAGAGTCAGATATCAGGGTGAAAGCTGAAAGATCAGAGAAGCAGAGCAGCCAGCCACTAGAAAGATTTCTTACCTCTAGGAATCCTCAGCCTGAAAGAGCCTGAGCTCCTCCCTCTTCCTGCCATATATTCCTTTTCTCCACCCAGCCCTATCACTTCCTCTCTCAACCTCCTTAGTGCTGGGATTAAAGGCATGTGTGCCTCCCAAGTACTGGGAGCAAAGGTGTGTGCCACCATTGCCTGGCCTCTATGGCTAACTAGTGGCTGGCTTTGCCCTCTGATCTTTAGGCAAGCTTTATTTGTTAGGACATACATAAATTATCATTACATTTCCCATTTTTGTCTAAAATAAAAAGATTATAACTATATAAGAAAAACTATATACAATAAGTACAATAACTATATACAATATATACAGACAATAATTACATCAATAATGTCTAGTCCATTAACATTTGACAAATTCAGAGAAAATACTCCATTATTTATTCTATTTTGGTGAGTCCAAAGTTGTACCTAATTCACTTTCTATCCTAACTTACATTACCAACTGAAAACCAAACTGTCTTTTGATGTCTCTCAAACTTATACACCTTATACTTCTTTAGTGAGTTTCTTTTCTGAATTTGTTAACAAAAAAACTAAACTAGCTAGTCTTCAGCTCCCTCAGAGACCTGAGAAGGAAATAATATTAACTGAGTAAGTAGGAAATGCAAGCAAGCAAATTCCAAAAATTGTGAGAAATGACAGAAACAGCTGGCTGCCTGGACAGTCACCCAAGATTCCTCTGCAATGTTGAGGCATCCATCTTTGGCCTTCAGGCCTAGCATATCTGACAGACTCATCTGTGAAGCAGGAATTTTCTAAAGGGCCTTCCTACCTTGTCTTGGTAAGGTTCAGCCATCCTTTTCTTTTGTGTTCTGCTTGTCCATATTGGACAGCATACTGTCAACAGTTGAGGCAATGGCATTTTCTTGTCCAATCGCTAACTTTTGCCACAAAGCAAATAAACACCATATGAAGTTTCTTCAATGCCCATCATCTTCTCTGAAGTATATTGATGGTACCAGGAGCAGACATGTCTCATTGTCATTAAAAAACAAAACAAAACAAAAACTATGTTATTAAAACATCTTAAATGCCATATTCTGAAGATCTCTGAAGTGTTTGAAGATGACCTGTCTATCTAAAATATATCTCTGTTTGACCTTGAAAACATATCTAACATGACTACAAATTTGATTATATGATAATTACTAACTTGCGTTTCTTTTTTTTTCTTTTGTTTTTGCTTTTTTTTTTTTTGGCATTTCTTTATTATCCCAAATAGTTCATAATAATAACTTTCAAGGACTAGAAATTTGCTTGCCATTGTTAAATGATTGTATAGATAAAATACCTGGAACAAGATTAAAAATGTACGTACAGCTGGGCGGCGGTGGCACATGTCTTTAATCCCAGCACTCAAGAGGCAGAGGCAGGCAGATCTCTGTGAGTTCGAGGTCAGCCTTGTCTACAGAGCAAGATCCAGGACAGGAACCAAAAACTACACAGAGAAACCTTCTCTCAAAAGACCAAAAAAGTATGTACAGTATGTTCTAAAACAAAAATCTCAAATTTGTATCAATATACAAAAATCCAATCCAATGTAAAATATTTAAAACTAGTAGCTGCTTTTTAAAAGTAGATTCAATAATCTACCTTTTTATCGATTTTATATCTGTATCTTCCCTTTTTTCTTTTCAGAGTAAATTCAATAATCTACCCTTTATCCTACATTTCTATATTTTTTCCAGAGTATATTCAATAATCTACCCTTTTATCCTATCATATCTGTATCCCCTTTTTTTCCTTTTAATTTTTTTCAAACAAGAACCCTGAATCTAATCTCCTTTGCTCAGTCTTTTTCCTGACCATTACCAATACGACTTGTAACCAATCACCCAAAACAATGACAAATAACCATAACCCATTGAACGACCAAAACCCACCCACCCCACCTCTTGGATTGTGGGCTTTGTTTTCTTAAATTTACTTCCTGCTGTCTGGATGGTATCTAGGTGGGGTCCCGTAAGAGATAGTCCGGTCTCAATAGGGCTAGCGTGGAGTCTGCATCGGTCTCTGGTTAAAACTGTCTGAGACTCTGGCTAGAAGTATAGCATGATGGACCATCCCTGAATAGTTACAGTTACAATCTGCTTGTATCTTAGCTAGAACATTTTAGTACTAGAGTTAGAATCTTCAAGATAGGACAGCTATTAGAGTAATCTCAGTAATTTGCCATTTACCTATGTTCTGGACATTTCTGGACATTTAGCATGTCTTTCTTGTTTGATGTTATTCTTGTTGGTTGTTTTTGGTTTGTTTGTTTATGTTATTACCCTTTGTTTTTCCTGGACAATACTTGATAATCACTTTTATTGTATATAGCTTGCATTAAGTTTAGAACCTTCTTTTTTAGACAAAAAGAGAAATGTAGTGATATTTGCTCCACCTATGACACTGGGCTATAGGGCCGGAAGGAGGCGGTGCTTCCTGCTGTTGTCTGTGACCTTTTAAAAGGAGAGGGAGAAGGGTCACATGCCTCTTCTCCCTGCTCCTGCCTGTGAGCTGGATTTGCTCCTAGTCAGACCAGAGGAAGTCTTTAGCTCTCCACTCTGTTCTGTATTCATGAGTGTATTTCCTCAATTTATCTTAATAAATTTCCCTAATACTTCTTAAACACACTCCTGTGGATCGATCACTTTAGTCTGGGGTGTAGTCTGTACAGTGGGCTTGCCTACCCATACCAAGGTCCTCTGTACAAGATCCAGTACTGCAACATAAATAAATATAATAAAGGGCTGGAGAGATGGCTCAGTGGTTAAGGCTGTTCTTCCAGAGAACTGGGTTCAATTCCCAGCATCCAAATGTAGATTACAGCTGTCTGTAATTCCAACACTCTCATACAGATATACATGGAGGTAAAACACCAATGCATATAAATAAAAATTTTTTAAAAGAAAAAAGATAATAAAAAATAAATAAATATAACAAAACCAAATAATTTTGGAGTTATCTCCCATCTTAAAAAGTGAGATTGAAGAGTTGGGGATTTAGCTCAGTGGTAGAGTGCTTGCCTAGCAAGCGCAAGGCCCTGGGTTTGATCCTCAGCTCCACAAAAAAAAAAAAAAAAAAGTGAGATTGTTGCTGGGTCTGGTGGCACACACCTTTAATGCCAGCCCTTAGCCCTCAGGAAGCAGAGGCAGAAGGATCTCTGAGTTCGAGGCCAGCCTGGTCTACAGAACGAGTTCCAGGACTATATATCGAAACCCTGTCTTGAAAAACAAAACAGAGGTTCTTCTTTTTTTGTTTTGTTTAAGGCCAGCCTGGTCTACAGAGGGAGTTCCAGGCCAGCCTGGTCTACAGAGGGAGTTGCAGGCCAGCCTGGTCTACAGAGTGAGTTCTCTGTCTATCCAGGTCAAATCTGTGCCTGCTCTCTCATACACTGCTCTAATGTACTTAACACACTTTATGATCAGTACATTCGTCTTTGCCCAGTGCACCAGAGCCCTTTTCCTCTGTCACTCACCTCCTCCAGAACTTACTGAGGCTCTCTCGCTCAAAGAGGGATCCAAATCTCCCGGCTCTTCAGTACATGGTGCCTGTCCAGCACCCATTCTGCTGCCTGCCCTGTGACTCCAGCCCAGGCCTCCTGGTCCAGCAGATGGTTCTTCAGTGGCCCTCACAAGTTTCATGGGCTGGAAATAAATGTTCCTTCACTAAAATAGAATAATGGCATCTTGTCCAAATTGTGCTCCAAAATACAATTTTCTCAATGTTAAGTTTACCCTGTCAATTTTTGTTAAACCTTTGGCATCTGCAACTTTGCCTATCTCCTGTGAGAACTCACAGATGGCAAATCGAATGATTAAGTCCCCAGTGAATGATCACAGAAGCCCCAGGGACAGCCCAATACATGTCCTACCACAGTGTGTGCATTTCTCAGACACGTGCTCATGGCTGTGGTTTTTCAGGCCCATCTACATTCCCATTTTCTATCGTTCAGTTGTTCTTGGTTCATGTAATGTATGCCCTATACTTTCACGATGGTCTTTTCTTCTTTTTAAATGATGTACTCTCATTTGCAGGCCTGTGTCTGTGTGAATGAGTGTATGGCACGTATGCTCAGGTGCCTTCCTGCAGAGGCCAGAAAAGGGTGTCAGAGTTGCAGGTGGCTGTGAGCTGCCTGCTGTGGGTGCTGGGAACTGAATTCCGATCCTCTGGAAGAACAGCAAGTGTTCTTAAGCTCTGAGTCATCTTTCCAGCCCTCAGTGATAATTTAAAAAAAAAAAAAATCATGATGATCTGCTTAGAAAGACATGATTGCTGTAAGCCAAAGCTATGCCAACAACTATGGCAGACACTCCAGCCCTTTCCCAGCATGCCACATGTGAATGCACGTCTGTGCCCTTTTCAATACATTCTGCCTATATTCCCATGTCCCTGTCTTACCAAAGAACACTGCAGCACTCTCCAGAATCCCATCCCCCTTGAAGTTGCCCACCCCTGCATGGAACCCTTTGCGTTTCTTTGGCAGTCAGTGAAGATGAAGAAGGTACAAAAGCATTAGAGGAAACGTAGCTATGAGTTTAACACTGAGATCCTACAGGAAGTGCTACACCGAGAAGGAAGGTGTGGGGGTGCCTTCTTCCAGACATAAGTCTGTGACGCTGTTACCATATTGCCATATGGATTACCTAGTTATCATTCACATTTACAAGGTGTACACATAAGTGTAAATGAATGCTCCCCACACTCTAGTCAGGAACGCGTGGGCCAGAACAGGTAAAACATGGATCCTGTAATGAAAAGCTACATCTTGTCGTTAAAAGCAGCTTAGCATGTAGGGAGGAAGAGGAAGACCATATTTAGCTTTTACATCCTATCATGACACTGCCAGGCTCTGTCAGAGCAGGCCCTGAGGTCAGCCTCCACACATAAACATTCCTGAGAGGAAAAGTCCAGATGAAACTCAGATAAATACATAGAGCAATTAGGCTATGGAAGGAGCACAGAAAATGGGGGAGAGGCAGAAGGGATTCCAGTCAGAGGGGGCGTCCAGTTCTCCCAGCCGGAATGTTATTTGATGGGCAGGTGGGACAGAACACCTTAGGATGCTCATCTTTCCTGGATGCCTAAAGAACACCTCTCTAGGTGCACTGGGGTCTCTCTCGGGGAAATCAGAGACATGGGTGAGGACCAGACAAGCCAGGGACCCCAAAGTCCTCTGTTCTCTCCAGGCAAGAGTGGCTAGATAGTGGGAGGAGTCCTGCAGGGCAAGGTGGGAGCCGCGAGGTTCAGACAAAACTTTAAGAGGGTCTGTATTGAAGGAATTTGCACCCTGAGCACCATGGCTTTACCTATGAGGTGATCTATGCTTTAATCAGAAACATGACAAAGGATGTATTCGGAACCATTTCTAGTTTTTGATGATTGTTTTTACCTGTGAGATGTAGCCCATGATTTTAAAATGTGAATGATCCTCTCTCCAATACAAGACACCTGATGTCCTGTCATCCAAACTCCAGTTCTAGCCCTGTCTCAGCCATGGATCCTCCTGGCTCTAAAAATAAATATCTCTAATATCTAATGTCCTACTAGTTAGACATGTAGGAGCAATCAGTTGGCAGCTTTGGGACATCCCGACTATTACCAAGTCAGTGTGTGCTTCTCTGTGTTATCTCCTCTACATGGAAAGCCCTTTCTGTCTCGGTGTGTACAGCAAAGCTCTGGTAATCAATTCCAGGGCTGGCCCATGTGCCAGCTGCCTCTGGAGTCTTCCTTGACCCTCACAGGAAGTATTTCGTGTATATTGCCGGAACTCACCTCCACGCCTCTCTTATGGTACTCCAAGCCACCCCACAGTAGCTATTTGTTCCTTGCCTTTCTCCCTACTAGCAGACTGTTAGGTCTTCTCAGACAAGCCCCAGGCTGAGGACGCCAGCGAAACAAATGTTAAAGTGAGTGGAAGTGAAATGTACTGCTCCGTAAACCCCCATGCCTTACTTACTTCGGAAGGGCCTCGAATAGTGATGGCCCCTCCTCTCACAGAGGAGGGGCCATCAACCTGCCATGGCCACTTACTGTCCAAGCTCCGTAGTCAGTATGGGAGGGGGACCTGGGGACATGAACACAGCACAGTGTTGTGGAATATTGTATTAAGATGTGTTACATTTGTTTATGCTGCGGAATATTTGTTTAATGATGCAAAGATGTGTTGCATTTGTTTAACTCTGTGAAGCTGTGTTACTTTGTCTGTCTAAGACACAGGATTGGTTCATGAAGAGTTGAATGGCCGAGAGACAGGGAGGGAGATAGGCGGAGCTGGTGGGCAGAGAGAATAATGGAAGGAGAAAAAGAGCAAAAGAAGAAAGAGCGAGAGAACAAGGAGAGGAGGATGCTAGGAGCCAGCCACACACCACATACCATACAGCCGCACAGCCACACACAGCCACACACCATACAGCCACACACCACACAGCCACACACCATACAGCCACACAGCCACACACCACACAGCCACACACCATACAGCCACACAGCCACACACCACACAGCCACACACCATACAGCCACACAGCCACACACCACACAGCCACACACCATACAGCCACACAGCCACACACCATACAGCCACACAGCCACACACCACACAGCCACACACCATACAGCCACACAGCCACACACCACACAGCCACACACCACACACCACACAGCCGCACAGCCACACAGCCACACAGCCACACACCACACACCACATACCATACAGCCGCACAGCCACACAGCCACACACCACACAGCCACACACCACACAGCCACACACCACACAGCCACACACCACACAGCCACACACCACACAGCCACACACCACACAGCCACACACCACATACCATACAGCCGCACAGCCACACAGCCACACACCACACAGCCACACAGCCACACAGCCACACACCACACACGGCACAGCCACACACCACACAGCCACACACAGCCACACAGCCACACACAGCCACACACCACACAGCCACACACCACACAGCCACACACAGCCACACAGCCACACACAGCCACACACCACACAGCCACACAGCCACACACCACACACGGCACAGCCACACACCACACAGCCACACACAGCCACACAGCCACACATAGCCACACACCATACAGCCGCACAGCCACACACCACACACCACACAGCCACACACAGCCACACAGCCACACACCACACACCACACACCATACAGCCGCACAGCCACACACCACACACCACACAGCCAGCCACGGAGTAAGAGTGAAAGTAAGATATGCAGAAGTAAGAAAAGGAAAAATCCCAGAGACAAAAGAGCAAAACAACCAACAATGGCACAGTAAAACCTGCCATGTAGGTTTGTAATGGCTACAATGTATAAATTTAAGTGTGGTTGTCTGTACAACAGAAAATACACGCAGTGGTATAGAATAAACTGTTACTAGTGGGTAATTTGGGAAAACTGGATACAGGCAGGGAGGTAACATGGGAGCTTATATTCTATATCTTTTTATGATAAAATTTTGTCAGGAGGGTTGGGGATATAGCTCAGTGGTAGAGCGCTTGCCTGGCAAGCACAAGGCCCTGGGTTCGATCCTCAGCTCAAAAAAAAAAAAAAAATTGTCAGGAGTCTCTGTCATTTCAGAGAGATCAGAAATGAGAATGAATCCTGTAAATAGAAATTAAATGGACCAATTAAAATTAGGTTGATGTTAACCGAAACATACACAATAGAGTCTCACTAGAATGTGCATAGCAACTTCCCATTTGTCCATTAACAGTAAAATGGTCAGACCAACTCCAAACTATTTATACAATGGAATATTATATTACAAAGAAAATGAACGAAACACAGCTGCCACTGGTGACTCTCCTAAACATCATGTGAAGAAGCCAGGACAAAAATATGTGCTGGGTGATTCTGTTTATATGAAGTATAGAGATAGATAAAACTTTAGGAGCTACGAAGGTGCCTACTGAGATAGAAGGAAGGGAGGAGGAGGAGGATTTGCAGCCTAGTGGTGGGGAGGCTTTCTGTTAAGACTTGGGAGGTAAGCTAGTGAAGTCTTATTTCTCAGTCTGCTGTCCTGGTTAGTTTTTTGTTAACTTGACACAATCTAGAGTCATCTGGGAAGAGGAACTTCAACTGAGAAAATGCCTTCATCTGGTTGCCTGTAGGTAAGTTGGTAGACATTCTCTTGATTGATCATTGATGTGAGAGGGCTCAGCTCATTGAGGGTGGTGCTGTTGTTATGGAATAATCTTTTTGTACACTGTAAAGATGTGTTGCTCTCATTGGTTGAATAAAGAGCTAAATGAGCAGGAAGAGGTTAGGCAGGACTTGCAGACAGGGAGAGAACACTGGGATAAAGAAGAGCAGAGTTACAAGGAGACATGGGGAGAAGGAAGATGAACATGCCATGCTGAGATAGAACGTAGATAAGAAATATGGGTTAATTTAAGTTGTAAGAGCTAGTTAGTAACAAGCCTAAGCTATTGGCCAAGCATTTATAATTAATAATAAGTCTCTGTGTGGTTATTTTGGAGATGGCTAGCCAGGACAGAAAATCTGCCTACATGCCATCCCTGGGCAGTTGGTCCTGACTGGTATAAGAAAGCAGGCTGAGCAAGCCAGAGGAGCAAGCCAATAAGCCTCTTTGGTCTCTGCTTCATTTCCTGCCTTGAGTTCCTCCCTTAGCTTCCCTCAGTAGACTATAACTCAGGATTTTAAAGTCAAATAAACGCTTTCCTCCCTGTATTGATTTTGATCATGGTGTTGTATCACAGAAATAGGAACCTAACTAAGACATCTGGATAGTGCAAACACAGAGGTCCCTGCTCTGTGAAAACTTACTTAGTTCACAGTTAACAATCCATGCACTTTGCTATACAAGCTATACATAATAAAAAGCACATAGGTCAAACAGGCCAGCTGAGACATCTAAGCCTTCTTTTCCAAGAGGCTGAAAATCCCACTTGGGGGTCAGATGTCAACCTTTCAGCCTCCTAGATATCCAGTAATGGATTGCCATGGTGACTGAGATAACTGATTCTTTGGGGTGCAGGGAGTGTGCCTGATTCCTGCCATGAGCTAAAGCCAGAGAACAGGGAAGAAGAAGCAGGGGCCTGAGCACATCTACAATTCTAGACACCAGGGCTGGCCCAGGGCAGACCTCTCTAAGGTTTTTCATCTTTAGGCCTGGGCTGGCCTCAAACTCAGAGAGATCTGTATGTCCTTGCTTGCCAAGTAGTGGGGTTAAAGGTGTGTGCCATCACACCAGGCCTGGTTTGGCTTCTTAATGGGAATGGGTGCAAAGTGGGGACAGGAGCAAGAGGTACGGAGAGGTTCTCAGATGGTTTGAGTCAATGCTGTCTATTCCTAGAGCCAAAGCACACCCAGAGGGAGTAAGATAGGCATTCGTTTCTAAATACTTACTATGGTGGTTTGCTCTCAAGTGGCAATGCATGGGGAGCCTACCTCAGGCTAAAAGGGCAGGCTGGATGTCCCATGTCTGGAGGTCCACTACCAGTCGGCTGTGGTTAATTTCCCCTTTGTCCAACTCAAACTGCATACTAGCCACTCAATAAATCCAGCAGGACCTCAGTGTAGGTGGGTGCTTACGGACCGAGCCAAAAGCCAAAGAGCAGCCTACCTCGCTGCCTGCCCTCCAGGTACCACTCTGAAGTGGGCCAGCTCCTCCCTTAGCCTAGGTCTTCCAGTAGGTGCTGCTGGGAGGCACCGAAGCCAGACCTTTCAGAGCTCCTGGCAGACAAATTGTGAGATGCGCTGCTCTTGCTGTGGGAATAAAGTCTGCAAAGGTCAAAGCAAGGCCTAGGCTCTGCCCATCTGAAGCTCACCACCGAGAGCATTAAGGGAAGCAAAAAGAGGACTCTAGGTCAGTCAAAATAGATTTTGCCAAGTCCACACATCAAGTTCCTCTACAGAATCCCTGGAGTAGGCACATCAGACTTCAGTCAGAACCCCGGGACTCTTTTTCCACACCCGCCTCCAAGTCATTTGGTTTGAAGGCATGGCAGACCTGTCTTGGTTTGGGGTTTCTAAGCTAGCAGATCAGAGGCAGAAAACTAAGGTGGAGAATCCATTTTTTTTTTTTTTTTTGAGCTGAGGATCAAACCCAGGGCCTTGAGCTTGCTAGGCAAGCAATCTACCACTGAGCTGAATCCCCACCCCTGAATCCATGTTTTTAACCCACTACAAGTTCTGGCTGCCAAGCTGGGGACGAGCAGGGAAACACTAAAGAGCAGAGGAGACAGGTTCCCCACAAAAAATCAGTAGCCTGAGGGTCTCTCCTGTGGGGCAGGCAATTTTTGTGACCCTTAGAGATAGAGCAGGAAACTTGGCGTGTGACTGGCTCCACAAGCAGGCCGGTCTGTAGCTAGAGGTGGGGGAGGGGCTCGGGAGAGAATACTGGGTCAGGGGAGTGCTTCGGTGCAGATCCTGTTTCAAGGTGGGTCCTGGTTCTAAAGGCAATGGGAAGCCATTTGTTTGTTTGTTTTCCAGGTTTGGAGCTGAAGGAGGGCATCCTTCCTCTATCAGAAATCTTAATTGTTCATGTTCCTCCAGAGTCCCCTGATGGTTGATGTTCATAAGCTCTAAGAATGGAGAGTTAGCAGGAGACACGGGTGAGAATGTCTCCGGAAATAAGCCAGGAGAGCGATATGAGCGCCTCTCAGCACCCCAGTCATCTGAGGGTCAGGAATGTGCCGTCAACCTGACTTGCTGCTTCATGAGAAATCTCAGATATGTATGGCTCTGCGTGTGTGTGTGTGTGTGTGTGTGTGTGTGTGTGTGTGTGTGTATTGCACAAGCGTGTGTGCAATTGTGTATGCATGTCTGGAAACTAGAGGACATCCTCCAGTGTCATCCCTTAGGCACAATATACACTTTTTTTTAAAGACATGGTCTCTGGCTTGGAGCTCAGCAAGAAGGCTAAGCTGACCTGCTGGGGAGCCCCAGGGACCCCTGTTTCACCTCTCCAGAACCAGGAGTACAAGCTTGCACCACAGTGCCCTGATTTCAGGCATGTTTTTGAACCCCTCACATTGAATCTCAGCAGCAAACTGTGCATTAGTACTACCTGTGAAAGGGTTTGGGGACATTAAATGAGACACTGTATGTGAAGCGTTTAGTACACGGAGGATGCTCCATAAATACAATTTATTTTTCTGATGTGGCTTTCATGAAGGTGAATCCTGCTGGCTCAGGAGAATTCAGAAGTCTAGGTGGAGTTTCTGGAGTTCCCAGAAAACTACTCTTTTTTTTTTTTTTTTCTTTTTAAGGAATTTGTTTTTATTCATTATACATATCAACTACAGATCCTTATCCCTCCCCCTGCTTCCTTCCAGCCTCCCCTCCCCACTTAGCCCCATCTCCTCCTCCAAAAGGGTAAGGCCTCCCATGGGAAGTCAGCAAAACCTGGTACATTCAGTTGAGGCAGGACTAAGCCCCTCCCCCTTGCATTAAGGCTAAGCAAGGCGTCCCACCATAGGTAACGGGCTCCAAAGAGCCAGCTCATGCACCAGGGATAGACCTGATCCTACTGCAAGGGAACCCTCACACAGATCAAGATACACAACTGTCTCCCACATGCAGAGGGCCTAGTCCAGTCCCATGCAGGCTCCACAGCTGTCGGTCTAAAGTCAATGAGTTCCCATTAGCTTGGTTTGGTTGTCTCTGTAGATTTCTCCATCATGATCTGGATGCCTTTGCTCATAGAATCCCTCTTCCCTCTCTTCAACTGGACTCCTGGAGCTCAGCCTGGTGCTTGGCTGTGGTTCTCTGCATCTGCTTCCACCCGTTACTGGATGAAGGCTCTATTATGACAGTTAGGGTGTTCACTGACCTGATTACAGGGGTAAGCCAGTTCAGGCACCCTCTCCACTATTGCTAGTAATCTTAGCTGGGGTCATCCTTGTGGATTCCTAGGAACTTCCCTAGCACCAGGTTTCTCCCTGTCCCCATGGTGTCTCCCTCTATCATGGTATCTCTCTCATTGCTCTCCCCCTCCGTCCCTGTTCCAGCTTGACCATCCCGTTCCCTTATGTTCTCATCCCCCATCCCTTCCCCTCTATTGCCCCCCTCATCCCCAGTTTACTCATGGAGATCTCATCTGTTTCCCCTTCCCAGGGCGATTCATGCATCCCTTCTTGGGTCTTCCTTGTTTCCTAGCTTCTCTGGAGCTGTGGGTTGTAGTCTGGTTAGCCTTTGCTTTACATCTAGTATCCACTTATGAGTGAGCACATACCATGTCAGAAAACTACTCTTGTTAGAGTGGCAGATGAAGAACCAGAACCCCACAGGCAAGATGGGACAGGACGATTAATACACAGAGAGACTGAGCAACATGGTAGAGGACCTGAGAACACGGACCCTGTTCAGGATCTGCATTCAGCTCGAGTCCATCTTACTAGCTATGTGCCCTTGAAAACATTTCCCAGGCTTTGTGCCTTACTTTCCCCACGTAGAAAATGGGAGAATGCTGGCATGCATCCATGTCATAGGGTCAATAGAGAGATCAAGTGGGTTAATTTAGGCAAAGCCTTTACACAGATCCTGGTTCTTCCAGGGCCAGCTGTTGTCTTTAAGCACCCAGCTTCTACAGGACTGGGCAGCATAGCCTGGTGGTTATCTGCAGACTCTGGGGAAACCTGTGAGATACACTGTCTGTATTAGTTACTTGCCAGTCGCTGTAACCAAAATGCCTCACTGAAACAATTGAAGGGAGGAAAGATTTCTTTTGGTTTCCATGAGTTCTAGTCTGGCAAGAAGAGCAGCTCTGCCATAGCCCGGGTGGGGCATTACAAAGAAACAGTGGGAATGGCTGAAGCCAGGGCAAGCCTGTCACCTTTAAAAGCCTGTCCCCCGCTTCTAGTCTACCATCTCCTAAAGATTTTGCTGCCCTCCAAAGAGTACCACTGCCTGCTCGGTGCTGGCCCCATGATTGTTTCTGTGCTGAGGCTTTCTCACCTACAGAAAGTGGGGATGATCATAACAGTGCACCTCCCTTTAGAAATGACATAGGCGGAAATACTGGTGCTTATGTGGCACTGAGCAGAGCCTGCCTTATAGGAAGTTCTTAGTAACTGTCTGATTTCACTATGCCCTGGACCTAAGGAGCCCTGTGGGCAATAGGATCCCTATTTATTTAAAGAAACATCAACCGTGTAATATTTTCTTTTCTTCCTTCAGGTCTCAGGGCACTTACTTCTAAACCTTCGAAAGGGAGATTGAATTCTTGATCTTTCCTTTGAAGAAAACACCTCTGGCCGGGCGGTGGTAGCGCATGCCTTTTATCCCAGCACTAAGGAGGCAGAGGCAGGCAGATCTCTGAGTTCGAGGCCAGCCTGGGCTACCAAGTGAGTTCCAGGAAAGGCGCAAAGCTACACAGAGAAACCCTGTCTTGAAAAATGAAAACAAACAAACAAAAAAAAAAAAAAAAAAAAAAAAAAAGAAAGAAAGAAAGAAAAAAAAAATCTCTGTACCATGTATCCCTTGTCTTCAAATCCTTTCTTCCACACTGTAAAGGAAGAAAGAAACCTGTGCCTGCACCCCGGGGCCACACTCACCACAGCACTTCTGATTGAACAGGCCAGTTGCTGACACATGACTGCTTGCATCAGTTTGGATACCAGCTAGGTGGCTTGCCTTACTCCAGCTGCCTTTGGCAGTCTTGGGGGACCTGGTAAAAGCAGCCACCTCTCCTCCCCTCCCCCTCCCCCTTTGTCTCCTTCAACAGACACTGAATGTGAAGAGCAAGAGTCCAGTTTCTCATTGTGACCGAGTTTTGCTGCTGCCCAAGGACAAAGGCCAGATTGACACAAGATGAATGTCCCAGGGGGCAGGTCTCTTTTTGTTTTCTTTTCCAATTCTGTTTCTCTCCTGGAGGAGAAGGAATGGTAATTGAAGCACTTGTTCTACAACCCCCCTGTGTAAATACGTTCTTAGGAGCAAAGATCCAATGTACCAGACAAGGACCTTCTCCACTCTAACCTTAACTCCCGTATCGGCTGAGATAACAAGAGAAGGGATTGGGGTGGGAATGGACTGGAAGAGCCAGAGAGGAGTGGAACCCATTTTGGCCTCTGGACTCTGTTCTGATGTTGCTGGGTGGCTTGCTCTTATCCTAGACACCAGTGGGACTCCTGTGTGGGGGTTCTAGAGTGTGACCTCTGTTCTTATCTGCTTTCGACAATGGATGGACTAGTGCTGCGCCTTAGTTTCTCATTTGTAGAATGGAGATATTAATAGTTCTCACACTCTCATTCACTGTGAGGAATTAGATAAGCTATGGAGAACTCTGTAACAATGGGCCCTCCATTAATCTCTGTAACTTTTTTCTTTCTTTTCTTTCTTTTCTTTCTTTTTTCTTTTCTTTTCTTTCTTTTTTTTTTTTTTTTTTTTTTTTGTTGTTGTTGTTCGAGACAGGGTTTCTCTGTAGCTTTGGAGCCTGTCCTGAACTAGCTCTGTGGACCAGGCTGGCCTCAAACTCACAGAGATCCACCTGCCTCTGCCTCCCGGGTGCTGGGATTACGGGCGTGTGCCACCACTGCCCGGCCTCTTTTCTTTTTTTTTTTTAACCTAGCACAAAGTCTGGCTGAATATTTGGTACAAAATTAAATGTTTGCTGGGTGACTAAATTATTAAATACCAATAGCATATTTAATGTATTTAATTAATGTAGCATAATTCCCCACATATGATACCATATGGTAGTCTATCTACTTTCCTCTTTTCTGTGGTCAGGACTTTGTACTTCTAGGCAAGTTCTCAATGACAAGCTATCTCCCCAAATTATGATAACTACCAGGAATGTTGGCATATGATTGCAACCCCAATATTTAGGAGGGGGAGAATAGAGAAATCACTGTAATTTGGGCTACACATTGAGTTCCAGGCCAATCTAGCTGTATATCAAGGCCATGTCTCAAAAAAGCAACAAATAAATAAAGCAAGTACGACACACAACACACAACACTCCCCCTCATCCTGACTAGCCTCTATTTGTTGCTACTCTACTTATAAATTTCCTGTCCTCTTCCCAAAGAGGAATGGAGAGCTTTGGTCTGAGGCAAAGGTCACTAGAACTACAGTCCAGGCATGAAGTGAGGAATGTAAGTGCTCACTGGGAAGATGCTTGCACTATTTTCCTGTAGTTCAGACAGCAAGCTATGAGCTTTAGGAGGACAGGGGCCTGAGACAAGTGGGGTAGGGAACTCTTGGAGAAAGTCAACCAAAAGGAGGCTGGCCTGGGATGAGAACAGGGCGGGATGGCAGTGGGGAGTGGACCAAGAGGCAAGGCAAGATCTGGGAACTAGTGTGGGCCCTGAAAGTTGCCTTCAGGGACGTCGGGGAACAAGCTGGGGGCTCTAATAGACCAGGGCCGAATCTCCAGTCACTGAGGAGAATTGGTGCTAAGGGAAGCACAGTGCTCAAACAGGAAATTAAATATCAAGGAACTGCTCGTTAAAAGTTCAAAGCACCTTCCCACACATCAATCTGTGCCCTTCCCAGTCTCTGGCAAAACCGATAACTCAGCCCACTGGTCCTGGGACCAGGTTTCACCCCAGCATTCAAACTGGTCAAGGTCTGTGATCAACACACGAAGTGCCAGCTCTGGTACACAAGCGGACCCTAGGAATCCACACCGCGTCTCCCACTTTCAGGGGACCCACACCTGTAGTTTAACAACTTAGGAACCCTTTGCTGAGGCTCTTCTAACTTTGACATCCTGCTCTCCAGCTGGCAGAGAGAACAGAACTCCCTTACAGGCGTCCTAGCATCCTTGGGAAGAGAAGAGAACCGCCAATGTCGGGTCTCAGGAGCGGGGCGAGGAGGTGGAGGGTAGAGGATTGTTTGTTTCCTGGAACACCCTGTTAAGAATCTCAGCTATTGCAGTCAGTGCCCGATCCTTTGGCAAGCAAACGCGGCTTCTCCCAGTTCCCAGCTGCACGGGATCTAATTCGCAAATACACCATCTTGCATTCAACACTTAAATGGAAAACAAGCAGCCTGGGAGGGACGCAAACCGTCTCACTGCACGCACGTTTCAGAGGGATTTGTGCTTCCGAGGCCCTCTACTGGTCCCGTGCAGTCCGAGAACCGGATTTCTGGTTGGAGCCTCAAACTTGCCGAGCCCGGAGTCAATTAGCCCGAGGAGATGCGATCAGGTCGGGCCTAAGGCTTTGTCAACATGAAACATCAACTAAAACCTGGAAGACCTCAGGTTTTAAAAGGAAGATAACTGCTTATTCTTTCCACTGGAAACCTGGTTAAAAGAAATTAAGGCCTCTCCTCTTCAAGGTAGCTAAGATTAGAGGGCTCGGTTTCCGTTTTCTGTGTTTCTATGGGCCGAACGCCCAGGCGGGTCAGCGAGTTTCTGTGTGTGGAATGACGAATTCCTCTCGCCTGAGTTCTAAAATGATAACTTAGCTCGCTGCTGCAGCTGCGAACGCCTGGCGCCAAGCGGCCCCGCGCGGGGGTGGCGGGAGGAACGGCGCAGGCCGAGGCCAGCGGGAACTTCGCGAGTGGCCCCTTTAAGAGCATCACTGACTCAGCTCAGCTCCCCCTCAGGTCGCGTTTTTTATGAATGAAAAACGTCCTTACATTCATTATATAAACAAGCCGGTGCTGATTGGTCAATGGCGCCCAATGCATAAATTATGTAAAACAGACCTCTGTGGGCGTTGAAAGAGGCCGACCGTTAGCCAATGGGCGCCGCAGTTGGTGGGGCGGCCCAGCTGGATTTGCCTGAAGACAGGGTAAACAAGGGGTGATGGGCAGCCGGGGGGACGACCGCGGACCAATGAGGACGTGTCTGCTCTGGGCCACGGGCCAATGGCGGCGGGCGGAGCCGGCGGGGGCCGGGCCAGTGCTGCAGCGGGTTGCAGGGCGGTGCAGAGTCCGGAGGCCGGCGCGCGGAGCGGTCCTCAAACCCCGATCGCTGCGGCCCAGCCCGCCACCGAGGCGCGCAGGCGGGCGCGCGGAGTGGCCACTCAGGTGCGGGCTGGTTCCGAGTCCTCAGTCGGGCGTGCCTGGGGTGACTCCAGGAGCTAGCCATCCCCTCCCCCCCGAGGCCCGGTTCGGTTCGGTTCCTGGGAGGCATCGGGCGGGGGCGGCTAGCGGTTCCGGAGCGAGCGGAGAAACGGGTTTCCGTACATCGCGGAGGAGGCACCCGGGGTGCTGGAGCGGGTGCAGGGAGCGGGGTGCGGGGCGCAGGCTGCGGGAGCGGGGTGCAAGAACGGGGTGCGGGGCGCGGAGTTGTGGGCCCCCGAGGGCCCCGGGAGGCTCGCGAGAAGAAACGCTCCGCGACTCTTAGGTGGGAGGGGGGCGGGCAGCAGTTCCAGGGGTGCTTCTCCAGGACCCCGAGAGTTAAATGACACCGACATGTGCAGCCTGCGGATGCGGGTTCTGTCCGAACTTCTGCGGGCCTGGCAAGTTGGGAGACCGGGCAAGCCGACCCCCAGGCCCCCACTCCCTCTCTGCGGGCTGAGGGTGCCGGGAGCCTCCGGAGCTGCGGCCTGGAGGGGAGAGGACCGGTGCCGAGACGGCAGAAGAGTGATGCGGGAGCCTCGTGCAGGATTCGGGGTCTGGCTTGCATGAGGGGTTGGGGGGGAGTGCTTGAGTAGGGGGTGATGAAGGAAGGCGTGTGGGGTCGGGAGTAAATTACAGGCAGTTGGTATCTATCACCCAGCGCCGCACCTCGTTTCCGAATGTGGGTGACTTTTATGAATGAAGCAGGTTTCTTTCGTGGACTCCGAGCTCCCTGAGGCTTTTTTTTTTTCCTCTCCCTTTTTTGTGAATGAAGCATTGAGTTTTTTTTTTTTTTTTTTTTCTTAACCCTAAAACGCTGGGGTGAGGGGCCTGCGTCGGAGGCTAGGCGTGCGTTGGGAGTGGGGGCGGGGGCGCAGCTGAAGGAGTTTTCATGAATGGGAAGGCTGGGAATTGGGTGGAAGTGTGTCTTGTTTTGTGAATGGGGCCCGGCGCGAAGGATCCAGTTACAGCCTCTACCTGCGGTGGCGGCCGCGGCTCGTTCTCCCATTCATAAAACCAGGCCCGCTGCGCGCCTCGGGGAGGGGCCTCGATCCGGTCGCTGCGCCGAGTTAAAGTTTTCCTGGGGGCACTCGGATTTTTTGGGGGTGGGGGTGAGCGACGACGACAACACAAAGGAAGTGGTTTAAAACTCCAGGATGAACTGGAGCCTTCCCTGCAGGCTTTTAAAAGATACTTTGAACACAATGTTTCCAACCCTTGAACTCCAAGGGCTGCTTAGAAGGTCCTCGATTCTGCTTTTGGATTCCTTAGGGCAGTTTCTTTTAACAATTTTTTCAAAAGATATTTTTGTGCATCATGAGAGTCTAAAAATATTTTACCCTCCGGTTTCCTACACGTTGTTCTCTTACCCACAACAGACATTTAATAATTCCTTAGGCCACAATTTAATCAGACAGATTTTTTAAATACAGCACACAATTCTTTCATGCTTCATGACTTTTTACTAAGGTTTTTCAGATTTGGGTACTGGTTGGTGACATGACGGGCGGGAGGTGGGGAGGGAGGGAGGGATGGAGGGAGAGGCCTCATTCTGAACGGTGTTTGCACTGTGGAAGGCAGGCAGGGGTGTTTTTCTAGGAAGTTGTGAACTCTCTTTCCTTTGACTTTGAAAATATCTGGTTACTTGGGCCAAGAGCTGGCTGCGAAGGGTTTTCTTGTATCCTGCTCGCTTATGAAAATTTGATACGGTGTTCTCAGCATGAAAAACAAGTCAGATGGAAGGGCTACTGTGAAAAAAGTTATTCTGGTTTGTGTGCAAGTTTAAAGAAATTGCCATTTAGGCCTGGGGTGAATGAATTATCATGCCAACCCCCTATTGTTTTGACCTGAGTTTTTAGTTGGAAAACTAAGTGTTTAGGAAGGTGACACTTTCTAAACTTGCTTATTAGCTCCCGCCACATTAGAAAAGTGCCTTTAATTCTTTTGTGGCTCTCTCACAAGCCCAGCTCTTACCAGTGTTTTACTGTTTTTGTTGGGAAATTTGACTTCACTGTTCAGTAAAGGGCGTTTTCTTTCTGAGGATCTTTTTGCTTTGAAAGTTTTTTTTGGGGGGGGGGTTGTGCTTTGGTAGAGATGATAGTGAAGTGGAATGGAGCTTCCTTTATCTCTTGCTCTTACAGATGATTTATTCTTTTAGAAGCTGAGTTGATGGCAGATAATCTTTGTAAGTTGCCATGGAGATGTTTATGTCATTTCAGGTCTACACACCTGTTTGGACAGAAGGTTTAGGTTTTAAATAAAGAATTGTGTGTGAAGAAAATATACTTTTGATCAGTTTGTTCCTGGAATTGTACCGAGTGTTTTTTACCATAGACCCACAAATAGATCTACAAAATACTTTTGAGAAACACATGTATCTTAGTTTCTTAATTGCCAATAATTTGGAGTACTTAACACCCAGTTTCTCTAGTTCCAGTTTCTGTACTGTCAAAAACTTATTATCTTAAAAAACAAAACAAAACCTGCAACAAATATGTCCTGGAAGATCATTTTACAATGAAAATAAGTTGAGAGACTTGGTTGGTTGGTTTTAGTTTATGTGGTAGACAGGCAGGCAATACTATATATGTTAATTTTTATATATAATTTTTTTTGTCACTACTGGGGATAGAACTTAGGACCTTAATGCATACTTCTGGCTAAGTGTTCTACCACTGGACAGCATCCCCCTAATGATCAACTAAATAGATTTGGCCTAAGTGCCTAGTAAGCTTTAAAAACTTATCCTGAAAGTTTACACCTTGAAGGAGGCTTTAGGAACCTCAGAGAGGGGAGGTGACTTACTGCACCAGCAAGAAGGAAAGAGTAGACCCCACCCCCACCACACTTTTAAGTCTCCCAAATTCATGTTATAGGAGGATCTCTATACGCCCCCAGAAACTACTCAATGCTGAAGCCTTTCACCTTGGTACCAGAGACTTTGGAAGCACCATGGATGGGTTTTGTGATCAGCAAGTCCCTTTTATGGTTCCAGGGGTGAGTTGGCATCTGTGCTGTTGAGTTCTTGATCTCCTTGTGTGGGTCCTCTTCTTCCTGGAAAAGTGGGCGGACCCCCACCCACCTCTTTTCCTGCATTTGAATCTTCATTTGTTGGCCTCTTCCAGAAATCTCGGTCAGAGGAATGTCGAGGACGACCTGTGATTGACAGAAAGAGGAAGTTTTTGGACACAGATCTGGCTCATGATTCTGAAGGTACTGGATCCGTCCCTGCATGCTGTGGCTTCCTCAGATCGCCAGTATGATGTGTCCTGTGCTTCTCCTTAGCACAAGCAGTATCCTCGTTCTGAATCTTTTTTTTTTTTTTTTAATTGCAGAGTTGTTTCAGGATCTGAGTCAACTTCAAGAGGCTTGGTTAGCTGAAGGCAAGTTTCTTGACTGTATTGTTCTTCATGTAAAACATTCTACTGTGCCTTTCAGTAAAATACAAAGATCTAAAACAGAAATCTCTTTTTCAGCTCAAGTTCCTGATGATGAACAATTTGTCCCAGATTTCCAGTCTGATAACTGTAAGTACCTTTCTGTTGCTGACACATTCCTTCTGAAATTGTTTGGTCTTGGATCGTTCCCATCTAGAATACGTTTTAAAGTGATAGCCAGAGGATTTTGGACAGTGGTATGCATGTATTTTAATAATTTCTGGCTCTGTTGAAGGCAAGATTTACTCAACATAATTTCAATAAAACTTCTTTTTACCTTAAAAGCTTGAACTCCAGAATTTTAAGTTAGTTTACTATCTATGATCTATGTCAAGCGTTTCCTTTTCCTTTTTTAGATCTATCTGGGGGTGAGAGGTGTGTCTGTAATGTGTGTTGGTACTTGCAGGGACAAGAAGAGGGTGTCAAATCCCTGAGAACTAGAGTTCTAGGTGGTCATGAGTGGCCTTTTGTGGGTGCTGGGACGCAAACTCGGGGCCTCTGGAAGAGCAGCAGATGCTCTGAACTGTTGAGCCATCTAGCCCCAGGTTTCTATGGATTATACGTTTTTCAAATCCTCTTTTGTTTGTTTGTTTTATAAACTTACTCTTTGCGATGAGGATATAGCTCAGTGAGATAGTACTTGCCTAGCATGTACAGGGTTCTAAGCTCAGTCACCAGGAATGCAAAAGAAAGTTATGCTTAAGGCAAAACCAGTGATGAGTCTGCCATTTTTCTTCCTTTGAAAGGTACAGCACATACTTAATGGAAAATTCCTGTTGATTGTGGTTCCACCTAACATGTCAGTTTTGTTTCTTCTAAGCTAATGGAAGGGTCGTCACAGAATGGCTTGATTGGCTCTTACCTGTCACGTGGTTGCTATGACCTCACTGTTGGGTACTCATTCTTAATAAATGCAGCGAGGAGTTCTACAATGGCTCCTGATGCTGGCAGAGCATAGTTACTTTGCCTTAGTCTTCCTGGGCTGTCCTCAACACATTGGGGGGCTTTATGGTCCAGGCAGAGCTACTAAGGACAAAGCTGGCTGATGAAATTGGAGCAGCCCAGGGCTGCTCTAGAGAGCATTAGTCACTGGCGAATGAGCAGGTTTAAGAGCGGGCTGGAGAACGCTGCCTCTCTTGAGAGTTGCATCATAGAAAAATTCATGTCTCTTAGTCATAGTTTATAATAGCAAGCACCTGAGCCAGACGGAGTTGATTTCTCATTTTGCACCAACAGATTCTTCTCAAAGCTTTGTTTTATCTCTGGGGTGTATGTGTGCATGTGTGTGTAAAAATGCCACTGGGAGAGAGAGTATTTGGGTGTGTATAAAAACGGGGTATTCTAAATCTATTAGATAAAAGAACAGAGGTACCAGCTAAGCATTCTGTAATGATAGGCCTCGTGTTCAAGGCAAAATGCCATGAAACTTGAAAAGGGAATAGGCTGCAACCCATAGATGAATGGCTACCTTAGCTTTGTCACAGCTTGCTGTGGAGATTGTCTATACAAAAGGAAATGCTTATTATTGCCCTTTGATTGCTTTCAAGTGATTGGGAGCCTGCCATTGAAATGCTAAATAGAGATAACTCGTGGGGGCGGCGTGGGGGCAGTGTTTTCAAGGTCAGAGGCAGAAGCTACTCAAACTTAGTTTCGGTCCTGGCTCTGCCTTTTCAGTTCTTCCAGAGCAGGGTAAGCTGCAGTCTGCTTGGGAGGTGGCTTGCATGGCAGACATTCTTTGAAACACTTTTTATATTATAGTTTGTTTCTCTGTAACCTGAAAGAGTTAAAAGGGAGATGAGACAGCTGAGCTCAGATTGATTGTTGCGTTCCTTGCCTGTTAGTGGGGAGGGGCTGGAGGGGGGTGATGCCAGTGAGTGGGGGTTTCTATCTGCAAAGATTCTTATCTGTGGGAGTAGGCTCCAGCAAAGAAATCAATAAATGTGTCTTGGTGCTCTAGAAATAATTCCTGCTCAGCAAATAGAATGTGCTAGATTCTTTAATTAAAATACCATACCTTTAAGTACAGGTATGCTTTGGGAGCTGTCCCTGCCTACCAAATATGATGGGAGTTTTTGTTATTGTTGATGATGATTTGTTTGTCTGCTTGCTTTTTGTCATAACTGCTTAAGGTCGAGCTTGTCTGTATTTTAAGGATAAAACAGATGGTTGAGTAGCCTAAGAAAACCTTGTAATAATTATTTCCTGACTCTTCCCAAGGTAGAGCTTGGGGAAGGGCGGAGTCAAATAGACTGACCTGCCCTGAGTGTTGAGGCAAGAACCCCAGTATGGCTTTGTGGTGAGCCTGGAAGGAACCCTTCATTCAGGTTGCTGTGTTTGATTGTGGTTCAGTTTCAGCCCGTCAAGGGATCCCCCGGGGGAGCCGATGGATTCCAGCTACTTTCAGACTACATACCTTGCTTCCCTGTGAGCACTTTCCATGGCTTTGTGTGAAGGACCAGCTCTCCCATCTGTCTTTTGGAAGAGACACATGAAAATGGTGTTTGTTGTTTCTTGTTTGTTTGAAGGACAGTATAGGCTCAATTTCTAAAAGAGACTATGTAATTCTTCCAGATTAGGGTACCTTGCCTGTAGACAATGTGATTTAAAGAAATGTGAGTTCCAGGAAAGGCACAAAACTACACAGAGAAACCCTGTCTCAAAAAACCAAAAGAAAAGAAAAGAAAAGAAAAGAACCCATTGTAAGTTTAAAGGAAATGCCCCGCTCACCTGTAGTGACGCAGATTTTGTTTCTGTCTCAGGAGTACACACACTCTACATGTGGCACAGCTTTCCTACAGCGGTTAGAGGAGAACATGTCGGGGTTGGTTCTCTTTCCATCCTGTGTATGGGTCATCAGGCTTGGTGACAAGCACTTTTATCCTCTGAGCCATCTTGCTAGCTCCTTGTTGGAAATTTTAAAAGTTCAAATCAAGAGAGCAGAAAGTGCATCCTCTAGACCAGTGGTTCTCAACCTTCATAATGCGGTGACCCTTTACTACAGTTCCCCATGTTGTGGTGACCCCAACCATATGGTTTTTTTTGTTGCTGCCTCATAACTATAATTTTGCTTCCATTATAAATCATAATGTAAATATCTGGAATGCAGGATATCTGATATGGGACCCCCACCCCCAAAGGGGTTGAGACTCCCACCCCTGCCTCCCCCCCCCCCACGCCCCGTGAGAACTGCTGCTCCCCTGTGTGTGCACACCCTCTCCCAATAATCCCTTGGTGTTGAGAAGTGACTTGAAGATCCAAGATTGTTTGAGCTGGAAATCCCTTCTAATAGTCTGGAAAAAAAAAAAAAAAAAACCAGCATATAGTTTGAGTGTGAATGGGAAGAATTCAGTGAAATAAATACAGTTTTTAATCCTTAAAGAAAGCTGCAGCCCTGTTACCAGCCTGCTCCGTGGATCAGGACTCATCATTTAAGGTCCAGAAGGTGACTTTCAGGAGAGTGCTAGGGAGGTAGCTGGGTTTTCAATTTAGGACTTGGAAGAGATGTAAAACATTGTTACAACTGACAGAATTTCTTAAAGATGCATTAGTATAGAAAAAGGTGTAAAACTGCATGTCCTACATATATAGTGTGTGTGTGTGTGTGTGTGTGTGTGTGTGTAGCTGAGAATCAAACCCAGGGCCTTGCACTTGCTAGGCAAGTGCTCTACCATTGAGCTAAATCCCCAACCTCGTGTGTGTTTTGTAATAAGTGAGTATGTTACAAACCACATGTTACAACAAAACATGGGCTCTGGGGTTTCTGTAGGTCTCTCCACCCTTTCCCTACACATTTTCACAGAGTTAAGTCAAAGCCACAGGTAAGATTGGAACTCAGGAGTACTTTGGAACTTGATGTGGGGCATGAGGAAGCTGTTATGTTCGTTTCTCTGAGCTGGTTCCCTGGGTACTAATGAGCGTTTTTAAATGCAGGTTTCAATTCTGATTTCTTTAAAACATCTCATCTGTTTCAGAGGTGGCATTGTGAATAATTACCAGCATCTTGAGTAACTGAAATAGTTTTTGCTAAGAGGGAATGATAAATCTTATTGTAGAGTCATAGTTCTGTACCAAATACAATTTAGCCCTAGAGCCTCAAACAGCAGCTACAGTAGTGACATTGAGGCCCTTCTGAAGAGAACATGGAGTTCTAGCCATGTGTCTTGGGGAGGGCGTGCTGGTAGCAGCCCTTGCTCTGTGGAATGAGGCCACTTGTAAGTGAAAGGACCCTAGCTTTGTTGTTGTTGGAAGACAAGAAAGAAAACTATAATGGACTTAGGAAGAGGAGGCTTGACCAAGTCAAGGCCATTGGTGTGTGCTTTTCATGGGCATTAGTACTGAGAGAAGGGAGAGATGGGAAAAGAAAGCTGATGGAAAAGTGTGAGGAAAACCCTGGAGGAGAGATGATTTGGCCCCAGACTTGATCAGTGACTTCCAGAGCCCCTGCTAGCTGTCCTCCCCTTCGTTGCAGACAGGGCCCTCAGTGATTAGCATCATTCCTGTTCCGTAGCCTCTAGCATGTAAGAACTGTTAGTGACCTAAGACCATTGATCTAAACGAGAGCCATATGGTCAAGTTAGGCATATTTAAAACAGTGGTGGTTCTCTTACTCCCCTCCAGTTGAGCCTGGAAGCCTGTCCATTCCTTTGTATTTGGTGAGAAAACCTTGAGAAGGGGAATTAATCTGTCTGCCAGGCCGAGCAGTCTTGTAGGTGCCAGAAGTAACAAAATCCTGGCATCCATCAAGAATTCACCATTCAGCCCCGGCATCCTTTGGCTTTATAAGATGAAGATACAGGAGCTGAAAAGCTGACAGTCCATGTTGTCTGCTGTTTCTTCTGTCCCATAGTATCATTATTGTGTTACGAGCCCCAGAAAAGAGTATTCCTGGGGGTGAGGCAGGTTTGGGTGTGTGTGTGAGACAGTCAGCTGCTGCATTTCTTGAGTTTTAATGGCGGTGAAGAAGCAGCCTCACTGACTTCCCCCTCTTGGGCATACAGTGCCCTTGAGCAGCTTGGGCCCCATCTGTGCCCTGGCACTCACTGCTTTTCCATTTGGAATCCAGGGAGCTCAGAGTCTCGTCATGGTGCGGCTCCCAGCTCTTGGATGGATGCCAGGTGTGCTGATGCCATTACCGGATTAGGTTGGTTTTTAAAAAATTCATTTTGTGAACTCATCAAGCTCGGGTAACGGAGGCTCTGGACGTCAGTTCCCACCATTGTCCCTTTTCTAGGCTTCTTTCAAAAGAGTGGCAAGACACTAGATCCCTGGTGTGGACGTGGCATGTGAGTGTGTGTGGGCATAAGTCCTAACTCTTAGGTTCATTTGGGGGTCTGGTGCATAAGGTGACAGTGGACATGCTCAGCTTTGCTGGAAGAAGAGCCCCCCCCCCCAAAGGTCCCACCCAGCAAACAACTGAGGCTCCCTCTGCTTAGAAAGAGGAAGTTAGAGAATTGACCCAGAGGGTAGAGGATATCTAGAGCAGGCTAAGATCTAGGCCAGGAGTCCCAGACTCACCTCCCAAACAGGCAAGGCCTTGTTTGGTGAGGGGATGGGCACTGAGAAGCAGAAGCATAAGATATTTGAAAATAAGTCTGGTATGAAGAAAACGGCCTACAAGCCCCAGATGATCTCATTCAACTTTCCTGAAGAAGTACACTTTTCCTTGAAATCAAGTTTGGTTGACAAGACAGGCTCCCTCCATTCACCGTCGGGGTAATTACTGAGTGTTTAGAGAGAGAAAAAAGACCTAAGACACCAAACCAGTTTTTAGCCTTGTACCCTCTGAAGTCTTGGGAGGTTTTCTCCTCCCACTCCAGATTACACAGTCTTCCCTTTTGCTGCCTGGACATCCAGGAGGGTATGCTAAACCCTTCAGGAGCCACTTAGAAGCCAAGGAATTGTTGAAATTCCTAATGTATCCCAAGTCCCTCTGCCCTGGGGAGGAAGCGATGGGGCTCCCCAGGTTGGCTACCAGGGATAAGTGGGGAAAAGAGGTCTGTCAGGGCAAACTAAGTTCTCCTTATTATCAACCAGGGCAAGGGAAATTGGTGTTCTCCCCTGGAAGCTACAGTGATTCTAAATGGAGGTTGAGTAGTCCTGCTTATTCCTTTTCCCCTTTGCCTGAGGGCACTTCTGAACCGCATCAGCCTTGCGGATTTCAGCAGTAATCCTAGCTGTTTGGGTCCTAGGGAGGGTGCAGACCCAGCCAGCGCCCCCTTATTGCGTCTGATTTTTCTTACATAAACACAGCACACTGGGCAAGCAAGCTTCTCTGTGGCGACAGCTGAGCCCTGGGCACAAGTAGTAGGTCTGTCCCAGCTAACTGAACTGCAGACTCCCCCTCCTGTCTGAATGGAGCATTCCAAATTGGTTGTGAATGGAGGGCGGGGCCCACTGGCAGACTTTTTCAATGAATAACCAGACCCCATTGTGCAGCCTGTGGAAAAACAACCAACTCCAACAACGCTCGACTGTTAGAAATATGTGTGTGATTGGCAGCTTGGAGAGCCTCCAGAATTAGTTTCCTTTGGCCTGCTAACTGCTCCCTGCTCTCCAAGCCTGAGCTTAATGGGGTATGAGTTTTCTTTTAAGGGCTGTCTTTTAACTCTCTCACTTCCAGGCCGATGACCTGAGCTATGAGTCACAGTGGGTCCCCCCTCCTTGCTTTGCCATTTTCTAGAGCAGCGGTCTAACGTAGTGGTGGAGGCCAGGGCAGGCTAGCTTCTCCAGCAAGGCTTGATCTGAGGAGGGCAGCCTTTTATTTCCTCTGGGGCTGTGGCGTTACTTCTCCCCGGAAGATGGCTGCCAGGTCTTCCAGACTCTGCTCTTTATCCGAGTCTGGAGGATGGGTGTTTGCAAGGCCGAGGCAGATATTTCTTGCTTTTAAGACTTTTATAATGGCCAATAAAACTGAGCTCTCTCAGCCCCTTGGCCTCTCTTCCGTTTCATTTTCATCTCTGCTCAAAAAGTGTTAACTTTAAAATGGTGTTTCCCGAACTTCAGTACTTAGCTACAGGCTACCCTCACTGTGGCTTTGCTACTTCCCAAACACCTATGAAAGGGCTGAGCCTCTCCAATTAAATACTCAGAGAGTACCAGAAAGAACTCCACCTTGGAACAACTCCAAAGCCAGAGGAACCTCCTCGCACATGCAGGAAGTATTCATCTTTAGGGGTACCCAGCTCAATAGGATATACCCTTAAATACCCTCCAGCATCTTGGCTAACAGCCAGCTCCTAAGACACTCCCACGCACACGCACACTCCGGCTGAGGAGGCTGTCGTGGACATCAGCATTTCAACTGCAGGCCTGGAAATAACGGTCTGAAGAGTTATTCCCAAGGGTCATGTATGTACACCAAATAGAGGGTGGGTGTGTAAAAAGTTGATCCCACCGGCCAGCTCTCAAATAATGACATGGAGACTTCTTACTAATTATTAATTAGCTTAGGCTTGTTCCTAACTAGCTCTTTAACTTAAATTAACCCATTTATATCAATCTATGTACTATCACGTGGTGTTACCTCTCTTCTATATTATATCTCCTGTCTCCTCCATGTGGCTGGCAACTCCACCTTTCTTCCCAGAGTCTTCCCCCCACCCCCCTCCAGAAGTCCCACCTAACCTCTGCCTGCCTAACTATTCTCCACTAAGCTCTTTGTTGAATGAATCAGATGTGAAGACACATCTTCACAGTGTAAACAAATATTCTGCTCCCTCCACCGTGCTCCTAATCTGAATCTTAATGGGAAACAGTTGAATGGAGATCATCACCCCTGTTACCTGAGTACCCTGACATTTTCCATTGTCCACTGGTCCTTTGTCATCTCCTTCCTTCCTTGGCAGCCATAGTGTTTTATTTTTTTAGCAATGCTGAGGAAACAGCATGTGGTGTTTTAACCTGCCCTTTATTTTTATGAACATTAATCTTAATCCCTGCTTCTCATTTTCCATTCCTGTTCACGCTGAGAATTTCCTTTAGTTTCCAAATACCTCCAGCAGTGAAAAAGTCCTGTAATGTTTCTTGATATGTTCCTCAGCTATAGACCTGGTGCTGTTCTTAGCACACAAGCAGGGTATCTGTTTCATCCTATCCCCTCCCCACCTTCCAGGGCTGGCCTCCCAACAGTAGGAAGTAACGCTACAAAGAACTCCAAAGCCTAGGTTCCAGTGATGACCTCAGAAAGAAATGAATTAGGGCTAGTTCTTATGTCCTGTTTCCTCTTTTAGATGCATGTAATAAAGTGTTCATGGTGGTCTGGGTTGAGCAGCTGGTTCTGTACCTCCCAGGAAATCTGCGTATTCTAGAGAAGCGTGCCCGGTACAGGTGCCTGGATGGGCTGCTGCCTCTAGAAGGTGGCAAGTGACAGAGGAATGGTCCTGGGGAGAGGCCACCTGCCTAAAGTCAGACCCCAAAGGTGAACTTGAAACACAAAGTTGAAGGCTAAGAGTTTGCACAGGCCTTAATGCATTTCAAATACTTCTAACATTCTCCCTGTCTGTCTGTTTTTTTTTGCTTTATTGAGACGGTTTCTCTACATAGCCTGTTTTTAATATTTCTGAAACTTACTCTATGTCAGTTTAGATGAGAACTGTGCAGAGTGAGATAAAGAGACAGTAAAGCTAAAGGTTCAGTTTGGGTCCCCCCACTCTCTCAAAATAATGTTCTATGCCTTTACCCTGCTGGGGCTCTCTGCCGCGCATAACTTCACAGCCAGGCCTGCTGTGGTCTGTACAGCCACACTAGAGCCTGGAGTCTAAAACTCTGGAGGCCTCTTTCTGTTCAATCTCATTCTGGTAGAGGTTGACTATTAATATTCTGGGCAAGTAGTAAAATAGTCTGTAGGACGCTCAGCTCCTCCTTGGGTGTTCAGACTAATCAGTCACTTGTTACACTAAATGGGTGGCTGGGCTGTTTTAGGTCCAGAAGTTTGCCTTGTCTTTCCCTGGGATTGGCTCTGTACAGGTGGACAAGCCCTTTCCTTGACTATTAAGGTGGGTTTTTTGTTTGTTTGTTTGTTTGTTTTTTAGTGGCCTCTATGTTCTAGTAGATAATTCTCACTTAAGAGTGCTTACTCTGCACGAAATGTTTCTTGATGTTTCTTAAAGATTTTTATTTATTTATTTGTGTGTGTGTGTGTGTGTGTGTGTGTGTGTGTGTGTACACACAGAGGCTGAAAGAAGGCATGGGATCCCCTGGAGGTGAAGGGACAGGAGGCTGTGAGCTGCTGAGAACCACATTTAGATTATCTGGAAGAGCGCAAGCGCTAAGCCGCCTCTCTAGCCCGCAGAGTAAGAGACCCATAGCATGATCCCTACCTCAGCCTGGGTCTCTGTTCTGATCCTTTTCCTCCTTTCAGTTCTAACTTTCGGGTTTGAGGTCTCTGGAGTCCCTCTCCTAGAATGAGAAAGCACCAGGCTTGCATTGTTGGTGTAGACATATCCTTTGACCAACCAAAAGGAACCTCACAGATCCCAGCGCTTTGAGAGGGATGCTCAAGTATGGCGATGAAGGAAAGAATCTGAAACCAGTTCACCTGGGTTTAAAAAAAAAGTGCTGTCATTGTCTTTGGCAACAGTCATTCTTGGCATCCAGTTTCCTGCCTTATTTGATAACAGGTTTTCTGTTTGTAGTTATAAATGATGCAATTTGATATCAAGAGCCAGAGGCAGTTCAGTGTTAGACCGCTAGACAGTCCACAGCTCGTGAGGTCTGTGAAGTAAGCGGTGCCTGTCTTGGAACCTGTGCCCAAGGTGGCCTCCTCTCACTCCGAGACCAACTTTAGGGAGAAGGAAGGGGGCTTTAGTTAATACAGTGAGTCTTTCCGTTCAGCTATGCTTTCTTTGAAAACCCCGTCATATTTGTTGTTAGTACTGATAGGGTCAAAGAAAGAGCAAAGCCAGTGTTCCCAGACCCGTGGCAACCTCTGATAGATGGCCACAGACAAGACTGGCCGGTGTTTGTACCTTCACTACTCTGTGTATTGAACCCAGAGTCTCACACGTGCCAGACAAGTCCTATACCACTGAGCTATTGCTTAGCCCCTGATCCAAGATTCTGTTTTTTCCTCAAATGAAGTCTCCAAGCTGGTCTGGAAGTAATAAGCTCAAGGTACCCTCCTGTCTCTATTGGTGAAATTATTAAGGCCACTCCACGTAGTTAAAAGGGAGGTTTATTTTGTGGGGTAACTTACAAGTGAAGGGATAGTTTGCAGGGTTTGGGAAAGGTATGGCGCAGTCCGGCGGTGTTCTCTGAACCATAGCACCAGGGTGACAGTCCTATGGTCCTCTCTGAAATAACATACAAGACAAATAACTCATCTGGCCATGGTGGCAGATGCCCATAAGCTCAGCATTGAGGAGGCAGAAAATTTGCGGCCCGCCTTGTATATATAAAGAATTTCAGGCCATCTAAGACCACATAGTGAGACTGTTTGGGAAGGAGAGGAAGATGGAGAGGGTGAGAAACATACAGAGTATATGGATATTTTCCAGAATATTTATAATGCTAAAACCCCCTCATACCACCATGGTTGATAACCAATCTAAATAACTGAATAATGAATGTCACCAATTCTGAACCAGCCTTTCCCAGGCACACAGATGGAAAATTCTACCCAGAGCAGAAGCTATGCTTTCTGGATGTAAGACTTTGCCTGGCACAGATATATCTGCCCTTGTAGTTTAAGACTGCAGAATGAGCACCCCCCCCCCAAAACCTCAGCCCCTGTGTGGCGTACTGTGCCAAGGGATTGTCCTGTCTCCTATTGTGTGGAGAGCCTCGACGCCATACCAGCATTCAATGGCCATCTTTGCTTCCTCCGTTGTAAATTTTTCCAATTTTTTTGGTTTGAGGGTGTGTGAGACAGAATCTCATTTTGTAGAACTGCCTGGCCTGGAACTCACTATGTAGCCCAGGCTGTCTCCAATTTGCACTTTTTTTCTTTTTGCCTCAGCCTACAAATGTGCTGGAGTTACAGGCATAAATTGCCATGCTCAATTTAACAGTACTTTTGTCTTTGTTCTACCTACCTACCTACCTACCTACCTACCTACCTACCTATCTATCTAGGGTTTTTTTTTTTTTTTTTTTTTCAAGACAGGGTTTCTTTGTGCAACAGCCCTAGCTGTCCTGGAACTTGCTTTGTAGACCAAGATGGTCTTGAAGTCACAGAGATCAGCCTGCCTCTGCCTCTTGAAGGCTGGGATTAAAGGTGTGCACCAGCACCGCCTGGCTCTACTTTTGTTTTTAAATGATATTTAGATCTTCGGCTTCACGTCATTTTCTGATCGCCCCAGCCTGGTGCATTAGGGTGAGCTCTCCAGAGTCCTCAGAAATGCTTAAGCCCCAGCCTCCCCGTCTTTGCTCTTCTGGTCCTGGCCCTGCTCAGACTTCATGAGCAGAAGTGGGGGCCAAGGCAGCTACTTGGGAAGAGACTGACTAGGAGAACTTGAAGGAAAAGATTTAAAATTTCAAAGTCTTTTCCATTGTCACAGGCTGTTGATGGCTGCTTTGTGCTCCCTTGAGGACTGTGGACATGAATCTAATGAGGTGTCCAGCTGGTCTGGTGCCGCCGAAAGTCTGTTGTGTGTATGTATGTATATATATATATATTCACAAGGAGAGGAAATTCTCTGTTCCCCGCCCCCCAAGAATGCTTGTGGTTCTGAGTGGGACATATGCTTTAGTTCCTGCCCTATGTGGTTCCATATGTGTATGAAATTACTGATAGGTTTTATTTCAGTCACTCTCTACTCTGCCACAGGGCAGCAGAGAACAGTGGTGTGACAGTGACAGTTTTCATCTTGCCCTCTCTAGGATGCTTTTCTTACTATTTTCTAAGTGGGTCAGAGCCAACAAAATACTTGGGAAGCCCAGTCTTAAGCATTAGGACGCGGTCAGCATTTCTTTTTATGTGATTTTAGATTCCCAGGCTTATCCTACGCTTCTGGTTTGGTAACAGGCCGAGGCTGGCTTTCTTCATAAGTCAATGCATGGGCTTCAAGCGAGCCTGTAACCCCAGTGCTGAGGGGGTGGAGACGGAAGGGGGTGTGTTCTCCCCCCAGCCCCCATGGGTGTGGATATGCGTGTGTGCAGGTGTACATGCCCACGCATATGTTGGTGAAAAAAAAAAAGTTCAGCATGAGTTGTCTTCCTCTGTGGCTTGCCACCTTATTGATTTATTTTTCTTGAGACAGGGTCTCTAACTGAAGAAGCTGGACCTCATCAGCTGGCTAGAGCTGGGATTACAGGTGCGTACTGTCATGCCTGGCTTTCTGATGGGTGCTGGGGATCTGAACTCAAGTCCTCAGAGTAGTACAGCCAGCATTTTACCTAATGAGCCATCTCCCTGTCTCCAGGTTCAAAGTTCTTAACTTTTGACCTGTTAGGCAGCCACAGATACGAGATCCATTCTGTCCCTTTCTTTGGGGGGGAAAAAAAAGGGTTCTTGATTTATTTTTAAAAGCAGATAACTACATTTTTTACATTTGTTTATTACATGTTCTTTCTTCTCATCAAGTCGTTTAGCAGCAGGCTGTAAAAACCGTGACATTTCACCTCCAAATACTTTAGTGTTCATTGCCAAAAATTAGGGAAATTCTTCCCTGTAGTCCAAGAAAAGTAATGTGGTCCTATTCCAAACTCAGGTTGTCCCCAAGGATTTTTCTTCGAGTTAATATTGACATTGCTTCTGATTTAGAATTAAGAATCACCCACCCACTGCATTTGTGTGTGTGTCTCATTGGACTATTTAATCTGTAACAGTCTCCCTGATTTGTTTTTGAGGCAGGGTCTCACAGATCCCAGTCTGATCCTGATTCCACCCACCCGTATTTTCCCATATAACACTGAATTTTTGAAAGACAGGGTCTTGGTATGTATTGTAGGCTGGCCTCAAGTTCATGATCCTGCTGTCTCTGTCTCCCTAGTGCTAGCTAGGATTGCAGGTGTGTGCCACCTTGGAGTGTTTTAAGTTGCTTTATAGTTGCTGACCCATTTTAAGGGTATATTTAAAAAGAGTGTGTAGAGATGAAAACAGCATGTGGAAATGATAATCTTCAGCTTGGACATCTCTACTGCTGATCCTCGCTTGCACTCATGTTACTGTGTTGAACTTAAAAGAATAGTATCAGATGTTGATAATCATATCAGAAAGAGTTTGTGCATGCTTGAGGAGAGGTCTTTGGGGACGCTCATTACCGATTTTAGCATAAGGCTAAGGACATTGCTCAGCTTGCTGTGCAAACGTGGGACCTGAGTTCAAATCTCTACCACCCAAGTGAAGCCAGGTGTGACTGTGCGTGCCTGTAACCCTGGTGCTAAGGGGATGGAGACAGGAGGGGGTGTGACTGCAAGCCTCTGACCCCAGTGCTGAGGGGGTGGAGACAGGAGGGTGCCTGGGGCTTGTTGGCGGCCAGTCTAACTCCAGCTTCAACGAGAGAGTCTATCTCGAAGGAATAAGGCATAAAACAATAGAGCAGGAGCCCTAGGATCCATCTCTGGCTTCCCCGTGGGTGATGGTGAATATATACATGCAAACATACCACACATCCATAATAAATCAATTTTTAAAAATTTAGCATAGCTCATCTAGTAATTGATTTCACTGTATTCAGTTTGAGAGTTTGTTCTTATAGAAGTTAGCTATATTAGATACGAAAATGGTGAGGACCCCTATACTTCTTTGATTTCCACTATTGGAACTTGTGCCCCCTAACTATAATTGGTAATGTTCCTAGTTTTTGTTTTTTTGAGACAGTTGCCAGACAGAGTGGTCATCAGCCTTTCTGCACATCTGACGGTGCTGCCTCTTACTGGGTTTGGGAATCTTAGATACCTCCTTTTCCCAACATCCCCTTCAAGTAACGGAGTCTGTCTACTTAGCTCATCTTCCAGTGTGGGGAGGTGCCTGCCATCTCCACCATTCACTGGTGCTGCTGCATCCAACACAACATATGTAGAGGTGATGATAATGATGTTAGGTGGCTGGTGCACTCAGGACCTCAGAGCAGCTTTGGAGATCTGCACAAGATCTGCACAAGTTCCAGTCAGTGATTCTGGCTTGGGTAAGGGAAGGGGGCTTGCAAGGCCTCACTGCCAGCTGAGGATCTGTTGGCAGTGATGGCTGCAGGGGGTGGGTACCTTCTTTGGAGGAGTAGCTGCTGGTAGGTTACCCATCCTCACCCTAGAAGCACTAATTGGATTCAGTGGAATATTATAAAAACAAAACATGAGGATGTGAGAGGCACATGGTGCGGGATCTGGGATAGTGCTAGGGGTGGCGGGGCAGATAAAGTTGGGTATTGATCAAGATGCATTATGTGTATGTATGAAATTGTCAGAGAGAGTAAAAAATGCCTGAGATGAATTTCTAGTCTGCTGATTTCTAAAATGGTGAACTATTTCTGACTGTTCTGGTGATACAGCTGAGAAACAAGTGACCTCCTAACTCTTCATTCCTAATTTGCTGTGTGACCTGTGTTTCCTTTCTAACATTGAGCTCCACAGGTTAGTTAGGTTGGTATCTTAACATGATTTTGTATGTAGATTGATACAGTGTGTCTACCTTTATGCCTTGCTTATTCCTGTTCTGTGATTCACCTCTGTGAATAAACGTGGCTGTAATTTACTCATTCTAATCTCTGCACGGTGCAGAGGTTTTGTTTAGTGTTACATTGAACCTGTAGATAAATTTGAAGACAATTGATGTCTTTACTGTATCAGGCTTTTCAGTTTCTACGTTTATTGTCTTTAATTTTTGCTAGTGCTTTATGGGAATCTCTTACTAGATTGTTTTTAGGTAATTGATATTTCTGTTGCTGTTAAAATTTTCATTGCATTTTAATTGTCTGGGGGAGGGGCACATGCCACAACGTACAAATGGCAGTCAGACTACAACTTTTGGGAGTTGGGTCTCTCAAACCATATAGCTGTTGGGGATCAAATTCAGGTTTTTGAGCTTGTTGGCAGGTGCCCGCTGAGCCTTTTTACTGGCCCTAGATAAATTTTTTTTTTAATTTTTATTGAATTCATTCATTTTTTTATGTATGTTTTTGTAGGCATGATTTTTCTGTCCCACCAGCCAGCTCCCAAATAACCACATAGAGACTTTTTAATTAAAAATGCTTGGCTGATAGCTTAGGCTCTTACATCTTGAATTAACCCAATTTTATATCTGTGTTCTACCACATGGCTCAGTACTTTTCCTCATTATTGTATGCTCATTTCGCTTCTCCTCCTGATTCCGCCCTTCTTCATCCCTGTGTTCTCTGTCTGTAAGTCCCACTTAACCTCTTTCTGCCCAGCTATTGGCCATTTAGCTCCTTATTAAACCAATGTTCACAGCATACAAAAAGACTATTCCACAACATGTTTTGCCTTCATGTGTGTGTGAGTGCCACATGCATTGGTGCTCTTGGAGGTCAGAAGAGGGCATTGAATCCCCAGAAACAAGTTACAGAGGGTTGTGAAACACCACGTGGGTGCTGGGAATCAGACCCAGGTCCTCTGCAAGAGGACCAGGTACTCTTAACAACAGAACCACCTCTCTCTCCCCCTCCCTCCCCCCCCCTCCAGCCCCTTAAATATATTTTCTCATTTCATATTGTTTTGGTTACCGGCAGTAGATAGAGTTCTTTTCGTATGTTGACCTTGTAACAAATGACCATGCCACATGAGCCTGTTATTTTTTATTCTTTGTGAGTATGTTTATGTTTTCTTTGTACCTGCCTAGCCCGTCTGTGAAGAATGACAGTTCTTTTCTGATCCCTCTGTGTGTGTGGTTTTTGTTATTTTCCCGTCCTCCATTGTTGAGGACCAGCTGATGTGTTGATTAATCCTGTGTCCCTTGTGAGGAGTTTCCTAGAGTGATATGACAAATGAGGTTAAGTTGGTTGATAGGTAAACACAGTATCTAAATTTAAAATGGTATTATGGTGGGCTCTGAGACAGTGCTGTACTTTTTAATGTGTGCCTAGATGTGGGCTTAATTAAATGTTATCGTCTAATTTTTTTTTTACCTGTTTTTGGTCTTTATTAGAGTTCTTGTGGTCAAATAGGAGCCTGGAGAGTGGACTCGGAGTTCTTGCCTCAGAGGTGGTTTAAGAGAGGGCTGGCAAGAGCCAGGTCTTCCGGTGTGTTGGCAGTTGTCCGAGTGAGCAGAAGGCTTCAGCTAACTGGACTGCGGAAGGGGAGATGAGAGCTTGTAGGTGGAATGCTGGAACAGAAGGCAGGGATTGCAAAGAACGAAACCTGTAGGCGTGGGGAAGGTTAGCTGCCACTGAGAGTGAAGGAGGATCCTGGACATTCTGTGGGGCAGAGGAGGGGAAGGTGTCTGTTTCCCGGGGGATTGCGTCAGGGGCACCCCATCTGGAAAATGCATAGTAAACATGAGGCTACAGCCTTCTGATTTCACAAAAAGAATTTTCTCATGTTTTCCTGATTTGACTTGCTTTGCTATCTTTTTGGCTAGTTTTTTTAATCTGCCTCCCAGGAAGTAGGCCCATGGTGACCTTGAACTTACCTCCTAGCCTCTGAGCACTGGGACTACAGGCATATCCCACCATGCCTGCCACTATAACTGGCTTTCTTTACCATCTTTTTTTTTTTTTTTTTTTTTTAATGAGACATGGTTTCATGTGGCCCAGGCTGGTCTCAAACTTACTCCATGGCTGAGGATGGCCTTGAACTCCTGAACTTCCTACTTCCACCTCCCACTTCGAAATTCTGGTGTTACACACAGGACCAGCTCTACCCACTTTACTAAATAGACCTTTTTTCTCTGATTACCTCTGGGAGATTCTAATAGGCTACCTAAGAACTGCTTGGGTAGAAATCCTGGCCACATACTGGTTGAGAGACTGTAGCCAGCAACCTGAGCCTTGCTTCCCTCTCTGTAAATGGAAAGAGTACAAATATTTTTCCATTGGGTTGGAAAGACTGAATGAAGTAAAGTAAGCCATGGCGTCTGGCACATAGGGAATGCTCGGGGGTCTGCCTGGTTGCTTCTCTTATGGTCTGTCTCCTTTGTTCTTTTCCAAAATTGTTGGCTCTTCCTGTCCGTTTTCCTTTGTGCAGGAGTGTTTTGGGGTTGGGGGGGATGGCTCAGCAGGTAAGAGCACTTGCCGGGTGAGCATGAGGACCCAAGTTCAAACCTCCAGTGCCCAAGTCAAAAGCCAGATGTGTCCTCCATGCTGAGGGGATGGGAACAGGAGCGTGAAAGCCAGGTGTGACTATGTGTGCCTGTAACCCCAGTGTTGTGTATGTGTGCAGCGGGGCTGGGTGGGGGTTAGAGATAGGAAAATTGCAGGGGTTTTTACTGGCTGCTAGCCTAGTGTCTGGTTCAGTGAGAGATTCTGTCTCAGAACCTCAGAGAAATGAGAGAGTGAGTGAGCAGGATACCTAATGTCCTTCCTCTAGTACACATGCACACACAACCCACGCAACGCACACATCCCCTCACACATACACACAGAAATACTTTCAAGCAGGTATAATGTGATGCTTTCATTGTTTGGGGGAGGGGGCATGCATGTTTATGTCTTCTATTTCTTTGGATGGATAAAGTCGGGTGATTGGAATCTCCTGTTTCTGACCATGCAATAGAAGGCTGCTAGAGTGACAACACGGAACTTGTCTCCTTTTGACAACTGTTAAGGCCCAGGACGATTCCTTCTAGGCCTTTGGGCCTCAGGGTTCTTATGTGTAGGGATTTAATGAAGTAGACCAAAGCCCCAGGCAATCTCTTAGCTGCTTCTCTGAGAAAACCACTAGAAATCAAGTCTCTAATGTATATGTGCCATGAGGAGGAGATCCTGCTCTTTGACTCAATCTCACGTTGTCAGTACTATGGTCTCACAAAAGATCTGAGAAGGAAAGCAGGAATGAAATCTTCCTGAGAGTGAAGGTGGTCTATTTTATTGTTGAGGCAATTGACTTTGTGGGTCCATCTCCCTTTGAGCACAAAGTTTTCTACTTATAGATGTGTATCAGCTCAAATAGCCAACACTTGGAACATCTCAGACTTCTTAGGTGTTCATGACCCCAGTCTAACCCAGCTCCATCCTTTACAACTAGAGCTGCGTGGCTTCGTTTGGTAGGTCCACTGTGGGAAGGTGAGCACTCAGGTTTTTAAAGCACCAGGTAAAATTATGCAACATCATGGCTCCATCTGAGTGCCATGTTCTTCACTCTCAAAGAAGCATCTGGTACTTGATTATTCTGTAGGTGGATGTTTCTGTCCCTCCAGCTAGCTCCCAAATAACCACATAGAGGCTTAATATTAAGATGGTTTGTCCAATAGCTTAGGCTTGTTTCTAGCTAGCTGTTAAATTAACCCATTTCTATTTATTTACCTTCTGCCTCATGGATGTATTACCTCATCTCCTTACTGTTCATACTGCTCGCTCTGTGTCTCATGGCATCTCCTCTTGACTCTGCCCTTCTTCCCAGCATTCTTTCTGCCCTGAAAATCCTGCCTAGCTATTGACCATTTAACTTCTTCTTAAACCAGTAATCTGAATGACACTAATTTTTTTTCTTTTTTTCTTTTTTCTTTTTTTTTTTATCCATATGAGTGACACTTCTTTACAGTGTACAAAAAAGATTATTTCACATTATTTGGATGGGGAAAGCCAAGTCATGGAGCATTTCTCCTCTTTGGAGCTCCTGACTTAGGTCTTTTCTGACTGGCACTTGCCAAAAGTAGGCTGGTACCCACAGGCCTCACCAGCTCTCCTGTCGGCACAGATTTGTGAAGCTTGCCATTGTGTTTCCGCCCTGCCTTTTCTCTCAAGACGATTGACATGGAGTGGGGTGGCATCTTTATGGCTAAATCTTACCTAGAATTGAAGAGTAAATGTGGAACCCGCCTTCAGCATTAAAAGCTGGTTGGTAATAGAGTCAATTTATAAGTTACTGTAATGAGGGGATGGTTTGGTTTTTTGTTTTATTTTGTTTTGTTTTGTTTTGTTTTTTGAGAGGTTTTACCACATGTCCCAGTCTGGCCACAAATTTGGGGTCCTCCCGTCTCCCACATACTGGGACTGTAGGAGTATACCACCATGCCTGGCTATTCATCCCAATGTCTTGATTGCTCGCTGCGAGCCTGTGGTAGAAGACACTGACTGAGGTGGTAACGGCAAACGCTCTAGATTCCCTCTTGAAATGGATTATGCCTCTGGGAGGCTTTGGTTTGCATTCTAGAGTTTGCCTTGTCAGGAAAACTGGGAATTTTAATAATAATAATATTGTAAAAATGAAGATATTTCTAAAACTTGAAATGAGAAAATTTAACATTGCCATAATCACTTACTTTCTAAATTTAGATAAAACTGATTATAAAATGACAATTTTTTAGACAAAGAAAAGTTAGACTTTTAAGGCTACACATAATTTTTCCTTAAATTGGAGTGTTGATACTATTCTGATTTAAAACAAAACAAAACAAAACAAAACAAAGCTTTGACAGCAGGAAAGTAATTAAAAAAAAAAAAAAAGGCAGTGGCCAAGGGGCCAATCTGGATGGATGCCAGAGCTTCTCATTTATTAACAAAACACAAACACAGAGAAGCTTAGCTACTTCTTGTGACTGAGATCTGAAAACATTTGATAACAATTGACTCTCGGCTGCCATGATGTCACCATCAAAAACCCATGACAGAGACTCTAATATTAGACTTCTAAATATAATCCGTTAGTTCTCAACTTATTTCATGGATTCAGGAAAACACATTTGGTGTTATGTAAGAAAGGAATTATGAAAATCGGTCTTCTCCAGTCTGTTGTTGGCAAGACAGCCTTTTTCTTTTCTTAATATATTATGTGTGGAGTGTGGGGGCGGGGATGTCCATATATGTATGGGGGTGCATACATGGATGTGTGGGTGTGAATGCATGTGTGTGCCTGTGCATACAAAACAGCATTTTTGTGGAGGTCAGAGGGCAGTTTTCAGAGGTCAGTTCTCTCTGTCCATCATAGGTTCTAGGGGTCGGCTTCAGGTTGTTGGATTTAACGTTATAAGAGAAACTGGTTGTCTCAGTCTTAGTAGATAGAAAAGGATAATGGTGTAGATAATTCTGTCTAGTATAATCACTAGAACTTAGCCAGACTCCTAAAAGTATTTTAGGAGCAAACATTGAGTCAAGGAAGGTTTTGGTGGGTCACCAGAACACTGACTGTGGTTAGTTCTTCATGAGCCTTGGTTAAGTAGTCCTCGGAGAAATGTGACCTCATCCTGCACCCAGGTGGCTAGGCAGAGGGTAGCCATTTTAAATCCTCGCTGGAAGGGACGGCCCTTGTGGTACAGTGTCTTTGTTAGGGTTTGTCCTTTGGGGAAAAGGGTCTCTGAAACAATTTAGCAGCTAGGTAAGACAGAAAGGGCTGACTTAGTGTTCTGTGCTCGGGAGTGTGGATCCACTCACTGTACATAAAGCGCCTTCATTTCGAAAAGTCTTACTTATTTGCCCTCTCAGAATCCCATGTGGAATCTCTAGTAGGCTTCCAAACACAGCCTTAGCCACATGTGCTTACTTCATGAATTCAGGAGAAGCTGTTGACATTGTCTTAGGCCATCATCTGTGGCTGTAACAGAATAACCCAGACTTATTAAGAATATATAAATATATTGCATAACTAGATGTATATGCATATATGCAGTCTATTTTGAAGAACTAATATTTATTTGAAATAAACTATTATGAAGTTTATTTTGGTTATGGTTTTGGAAATTGAGAGGTATTTGGTGAAGCCTTCATACAAAGCATGAGACAAGACCAGACTTGGAAGCTAGGCACACTGGAAGGAGAGCCCTTGTGGTGGCCACTTCAGCCCTTGGAGAGCATCCTTCCCTCATTCCTTCTTCCACGTGGAACTCTCGTGACCCAGACACAGCCCTGCATGGCCATTACATTGGGAAACAGACTGCAGTAGGCGTGTCAGAGGGGCCAGAACAAGTCCAGACCGCCACTGGGGCTTATGTCCTGAAGCACTGCGTGTGCAAACTGGCCCTTCTTGATGGGTTGCTGGGAAAGGCTGGGGGCAGATAGGGTGGGCATAAAGTCCTCCACAGACCTCAGGGTGTTAGTCTGTCCCTGAGGGCCACTCAGTTGTTTTATTCCATAAAGTGTTTTGTAATTTCTTTAACCTGAATGTTTCTTATTCAGAACTAATATTTAGAGTTACTTGAAAAAGACTTCAAAAAACCATATTTAATTTGAAAAGATGATTCTGAGTAAGAAATGAATTGCTGCCATGTGGTGGGGGTCGAGAGGCTGAGGCAGGCAGATCTCTGAGTTCGAGACCAGCCTGGTCTACAGGGTGAGTTCCAGGACAGCCAGGGCTACCCAGAGAAACCCTGTCTCAGAGAAAGAAAGGAAGAAATGTTTTGCTGCAGCCTTTGAGAAGCTAACGTATAATGGCTGCCTGCCACCGCAGTTTGTCCGTCTTCTCTTTGGGGGATAGAATTCTTGGTGTCCACCCATTGGTACTGTGTTGCCACCTGTGTTTTCTTCCTCATCACCTCTAGTGTGTTTCAAGACTTCAGAAACGGAAACAAAACCCATGACTAAAGAAATAGGAATGGGGGTTGCTCATTAAGATGTCAGGCTGACTTTTCTTCTTTGGAGAATTCTCACTATGTATCCCAGGCTAGCCACCAACCCACCCTAAGTGTCAAGACTGTGTCCTTGCACTACCCTTCCCTCCTGAGGAACTTGAATTGGTTTTTGTTTTTGTTTTTGTTCCTTTTTTGTGTTTTTTGAGACAGGGCTTCTCTGTGTAGCTTTGTGCCTTTCCTGGAACTTGCTTTGTAGACCAGGCCGGCCTCGAACTCACAGAGATTCACCTGCCTCTGCCTCCCCTTTTGGAATTAAAGGCGTGGGCCCGGCACTGAATTGTCTTTTGACAAAAGGTTGCCTGTAGGTGTGGCAGTTTTACATGACCTTGAGTTCCAAGAACAATCAGCACCACAGGTTTGCAGGAAGAAGCCCGAGGTATTGACCGCTGTCTTGTCTTTCTCCCTCGTTCCTCTTCTAATTTCAGTGGTGCTTCACGCCCCACCTCCCACCAAGATCAAGCGGGAGCTGCATAGCCCCTCCTCTGAGTTGTCATCCTGTAGCCATGAGCAGGCTCTTGGTGCTAACTATGGAGAAAAGTGCCTGTACAATTATTGGTAAGCGTTGGGGGTGGGGGAACACAGGGCGGGGCTGGCTGGGGGGTAGGGTGAGGTGGAGCTCAGAAACACTCTGGGAGTCGAGTTCCAGGTATTATCTAGCATGCCCTGGGGCAGAGCCTGCCTGCCTTGCAGTGTGATCTAGGTGTAGTGGGTTCCACCGGGGCCATTATATGCTATGCATGAAAGGCAGAACTTTCATTAAAATGTTGTGGCTCCACAGGGAACCAAGACCAGCTAGGGAAAGAGCCTGGAATACTGGGCCATTTGATCTGTGAGACAGGTAATATACGCTTCTTCCTGTCTATCATATGTTAATGTGAACTTTAAGCACCAAGGAAATAATCTTCAAATCAGAATAAACAAAAAAAGCCCCCACACTTGTGCCCTTTACTTAAGAATATCCAGGCCCCAGGAATGAGGCTTTAATTTTAATCATTCTTTGCACTCAAAAGGTAAACACAGATCTGGGAGCAGAGAAGGCTTGCTTAATTCAGGTGCTGTTACCTTCCACAAAGGTTTTGACCGATTTCTGGGAACCCTGAAATATTTTGAAGAGGGGGGCCAGAGAAGGTCCATAAATTCCCAGCCTCACCCATCCACCCTGCACACGCATACACAGAGAATTCTTTTAGAAGGAGGGAAAAAGGAAACCGGAAGCAGAAGCTAAAATTATCTTTGAGAAAAATCACTAGAAGTGTTAAACAAGTCCTTTGACGCAGAGTATCTGTCACATTTCAGAGGTACAAATATTCCCCCGGGGCTGGAGCAATTTAACTATGTTAATGATGTCATTTCCTGGCAACAATGGGCTGCACACTGGTGATCTGCTGGACTTGGTTACCATGCAAATGCTTCCCTGCAGCTTAATGGATCCTTCTCTCTTTCTTTTCACAGTGCCTACGATAGGAAGCCTCCCTCTGGGTTCAAGCCATTAACCCCTCCGACCACTCCTTTGTCACCCACCCATCAGAATTCCCTATTTCCCCCACCTCAGGCAACTCTGCCCACCTCAGCTCTTGCCCCTGGAGCCGGCCCAGTTCAAGGTGTGGGTCCTGCCCCCACCCCTCACTCACTTCCAGAACCTGGATCACAGCAACAAACATTTGCGGTCCCCCGGCCACCACATCAGCCCCTGCAAATGCCAAAGATGATTCCTGAAAGCCAGTATCCATCAGAACAGAGGTGGGTACTACTCTGGACTTTCCTTGATTCCCTCTCTCATGGGTTGGTTCTTTTCCTCATCTGGAGAGAAGCAGTTAGTTATGTCGGCGAGCTACCTATAAAGTTACCACTCCACTGAGGCATCAGTGAAGCAAGGCTACTGATACACTGTGGGTATGGGCTGGTTATGTACCGCCCTGTTCCCGAGGTACTCAGAATGGTTTATAGGATTGTAGCATCCTTAGGAAGCTTGTCCACTGCCTTCCAGCCATGAAGACAGGTGACTTGTCCAGGATGTACAGTCAGTTGACCTCTGCCCACAAGTTTCTGGGCTCCTCAGGAGTTAACTGCCTGTGAGAACTGAAACTAGTTTATGCTCCTCTTAATTAAATTATTAGCATTCTGTTTGCACCCTGGGAAAGTTCTTAATTATAGGAGGCATTATTATTCATCAGATTTTAGCATATTTCTGCAGTAAAATGAACTAAGGATGTTAGTGATAACATCTGCTTTTGAGGTACAAATTTCTTGGTTTCCCTCTAGGTAGTTTTATATTTCTAACAGTTAAATCATCAGGGGACATTGTCTAGAGTCCTTCATTCATCAGTAATAAAGGTAGAAAGGAAACCTGGCTTTCCAAGTTCATTGTCTGACAGTGGTTCTCAGCCTTCCCAATGCTGTGACCCTTTAATACTCGTGTTGTGGTGACCGCCCCAAGCATAAGATTATTTTTGTTGTTACCTCATACTGTAATTGTGCTATTGTTATGAATCATAATGAAAATATCTGATATACAACCCCTGTGAAAGGGTCATTTGACCACCCCCAAAAGGGTCATGACCCACAGGTTGAGAACTGCTGCTCAGGGAATCCAGAAATTTGGCTGGTTGTAGACTTACTGCATGTCAGATGTTTTTCCATCTATGTTGGATCATGAGATAACATGATGATGACTGATCAGTGGTGTTACCAAGGACTGCAAGATGAAGGCCACTATTCATATCTATCACACTGTGTGGGCAGGGGCGGGGGCACGGAGAAGGGAGGGCGTAGATGGGGTCTTTCCTGAGCCTGGTTCACCCCAGTGTCTGTTTGGAGGATACTTTACTGGGTTATGGTCCCATCCCCACTTAATCTGACCTGCATAGATACAGCTGGTTGACGGTCATTCCCACAGTCAGACCAAGAGTCCCGGATAAGCATTTGTGCTTAATAGGCCTCCAGGGATGATCTCCAGTTTGGGGATGGGGTGAGATGTGTGATGGGGCAGACACGCTGGTTCATGAACTTCTGTTGCCACAGAGAGCCCATTTGAGGGAGAGCAAGCCGCCACCAGGCTTTGGCGGTCAGCATATTCACAACCTCATTCTTTTTCATTTGGCGGCCGTCGTTTTCAGAACCTCGTTCTTTTTTCAAGAGAATTAGTGTGTTTATGAAAAACAGGTTTTTGGGTCAAAAGTAGGTGGGCTTTGGCCATTTTTATTTTACTGGTTTGGACGTTGTGTTTTTAAACAGCATCTCACTGATTTCCTGCTTCCTGCAGGAGTTATTAATGGGGCAGGGGGTGTAGTGAATCTTTTCAGGTTTGAAATGCCTAGCAAATGTAGGCAAGGGAAATTGCCTTGTAAAATTGTTTGGTTAGCACTTTCAGCCCTTGTTTCTTACCCTGAACAATGTGAAAGCTTCCGTGAGTTGATCTTAGAGCTAAAGGAATAAATAGCTCACCTGGCTCATTGTTGTCTTGTCACAATGGCTGACTGAGAAGCCATTCCACTGAGTGTCTCCTGGCTGCCCACCCTCGAGAAAGAGGATTTAGATCCCTGGGATTTATGACTGTCTGCCCTCAGGTCCAGAGGGAAAGCACATTGGTATTTCTTTTCCATGATGAGTCTTTTGTGAAGTGGCCTATCTGTCATTGAACTTCCTGCCTTTTACCCTTTGCCTATAGTAATGATGATGGTTCTAAAACAAGTAGACCTCGTTGAGGTGACAGAGACTCTAGGAAACTGGGGTGAAAGGTGAAGTAGTGTGTAGGCTTCTACAGCAACAGTGTGAGAGCGGTACTGGAATGCTGGGGCCTCCCCTGCCGCTGCAGTCCTCAGGCTGAGGGTGTTCAGGAGGCTCCAGGAGTGAGGAGGTGGAGATAAAATGCAGATTCTAGCAGGGTGCTTGCCGGGAAAGCACAGAGTTGGATTCTCAGACTCCCATGTGAAAAACCCCCAAGGAATGGTGGTCCTCGCTTGTCATCCCTCGCTAGCCAGCCAGTGTAGTCTGCTAGGTGAGGTCTGGGTCCAGTCAGATACACTGCCTAGCTGGGGGCGAAAAGGTGAACAGAACCTAAAGTTGACCTTCTGTGTCATATTGTGTGTGTACATGTGCGTGCAGGCAGGCACACACAGAAACAGATTCCTTGCTCCACCCAAGACTGAGTTCATGGATCTTCGGCAAGACTGTCAGACGTTACCCTAACAGTTTGATACAGCATGAAGAATGCTCTCTCCTCTGCCTCACCTCATGCCTTTGTTAAGTGTAGGGTGTTTTTTGTTTGTTTGTTTGTATACTAAAGGGAGCACAGCTCTGACCAAAGTAGAATTTTCTTGTTGTTGCTGCTGCTGCTGTTTTAATTTTACAGTGAGAAAGCAAAGCATGACATGCCATTGGCTTTGCTTAGGATCCTTTTTGAGTTGCAAGAATCCACTGCAAACTGAGTGACTTCGATGAGACCATTTTGTCCTTGAACCTTGTTCCTCTCTTAAATGGCAGTGTCTTTGGAGTTCCTGCTTTATCTAGTCGTAAGTCTAAAGGACAAGATATCTTTGTTTTGTTCCTGATATGCCTGATAAACTGCACCTTAACTGTCCCCAGTATGTTTGTTGATCGTGTTGGTCATTTGCTATGGTCATACTTTAGACAACTAAAACATAACATAGTCAAAGTATATTCTAAATGTTTTGTATAACCTGCCTCTAGACTTCTTCACAGTTTATTTTTAGAAGACAAACGCTGCATGTGAAAGCTGTGTCTTACATTGGTGGTTCCTCTCACGTGGCGTGGGAGGGGATCATCATGTATTTGGTGAGCTCCAACACATCTCCATTTATGCTCCTTGAAGAAGTGTGTTTTTCTTTCAGCCAGACCAGTCATGATGGTTATAAGTGCTGAGATGTAGAAGCTGTATTCTACCCACAGCGTGGCTGCATATGGTTTTTGTCTATCCTTGTATCATATCTCATTGTATCTCAACTTGAAGAAAGCCTCACAGTTTAACTGAAGAGATTTCACTAAGAATTAATTTTGAAGTACTGTGCTGTTTCTCATACTTGACATCAAGAAAAACAGAAACTCAAGACAAAACTTAAGGAAATGTTCCTATAGTAGGAATAAAACCAAAAAAACCAAAACTGCTTTTGAGTAGGGTGTTTTATGGTGTTCAGTGACCATCTGTAGTACCTAGGCACCAGGAGGTCAGCCATGTTGGTTCTGCACAGCCATGTTGGTCAGTACTTTTGGAAAGAGGAACCTGCTGAGAGCAGTGTCTGCTGCATGAGCTGTATAATCCAGGCCCAAAGCCTGAGTTGAGCTGTTTTCTCAAATTTTCATTTCATAGAAAACTATGGTGCTTGATAAATGACAAGATTTACTTCTTCTTGGAGTCCATCCCTGACAGACAGCCATTCAGATCGCGTGTGGTTACAGGGAAGGGGGTTGACTGAGTCACATGTGTAACAGCCTGGGCTGTAGCCTGGGGTGTACCCTCGCCACATGTCTGCCTAATAGCACGTTGTGTATGGCAGCATGGGTTCCCTTTGGTGACTTAAACCAAGTTTCTTTGATTCTTTTTCTGTTTTGTTTTGGGGACAGGGTTTCTCTGTGTAACCCTAGCTGTCCTGGAACTCACTGCCTGCCTCTACCTCTGGAGTGCTGGGATCAAAAGTGTCCGCCACCAGCAGCCATTTGTTTTGTTGTGTTGTGTTTCTTGGAATTCTTAAGGAACCCTTCTTTGACAAACTGAGTAACTAACTTTCTTCTGACAGTTGAAGTAGAGGGTGTGCTGACTCTTAGAGCTAGTTCCCAGCATTTCACTGTTTATTATATTTTGTTGTTGTTGTTGTTGTTGTTACCTTTTCTCAAGGTAAAGGAAATTTCCTTTGACCCCTCATGAAAAGCTAACGTCGATCAGTGTTGAAGTTTGTCAATGCTTCTGTCTCTAGTAAAATGATCCAGTTATTTTTCTCCTTTACATTACGGGGTTGGGGATTTAGCTCAGTGGTAGAGCGCTTGCCTAGCAAGCACAAGGCCCTCGGTTCAATCCCCAGCTCTGTGACAAACCCAATTTCTCTTACTTCTTTTTTTACTTTTTTTTAATGTTTGTATTTCTGTGATTGTGTGACACAACATGTATATGGAGGTCAGATGCCAACTTGCAAGGGTCAGTTGGCTCCTTCCACTGTGTGTTCCAGGGATCAACTCACAGTGTCAGGTTGTTTCAAGCTCCAACAGCCGAGCCCCCTCCTGGCTCCATAGCTGGCTGGCTGTCTGCAGTTGCTGAACTTGGCTTCTCATGCGAGCTTAGGACCTCCGCATCTAATTTGTGATTGAGAATAAGGTGGTTTTTTCATTCTTGGGGGGACTTTGTTAGGCTTTAGCACTGAAGTTATGCTTATCAGATGAGTAGAGGATGTCTTTATATTTGGAATAGTTCGTGTAAAATCTGAATTAGAATTTGAGGTTGTTTGAGGAATTTACTAGTGAATTTACTCGACATTCTTGTGAGAAATACTTAAAAAAATTTTCACCTTGAAGGGTTTTGCTTTAAATTTCTACTTAGTTTAATCTAATGAAAAATTTTAAGATAATTTGCCCATTTATGTGTTTTAAAATTAATTGGCACAGAGTGGTCCATAATATCTTTTAAAAACGGGCTTATCTGTCATCTTTTTTATTTGGAATTTTTGAAGTCTTGGCAGACGCTGCTGACTTCTCAGGAAAAACATCTAGCCTCACAAGTCAATTGCTGTCTATCTTACTTAGTTACTCTTTCTGGGCTGTCTGCTTCTGTCTTCTGTAAATGTGCCCCCATGTAGACAGTCAGCTACCTTAGTCCTAATTTTTTACACAAGCTCTCCTTTAGTTGTATTGCCTAAGTTAGATTTGTGGCATTTTTGTCATTGAAGTGTTCTCTATCATAGCTTTTAGTATTAAATTAATTTTTTTTTCTTAGTTTCTGAAAGTGGGTTTTTCTGGTGCACATCCAAGTGTGGTTTGTATTAAATGTCACTGATACAGTGTTGGAAGCAGTTGTAGGAGTAGCTTAGGTGAGGCAGGGGGGCAGCTAGGAGCTCAGCCTAGCCTTCAACATCAGCTTATAAAGGCCTGCAACTCCAGCTCTGGGAGATCTGATGCCCTCTTATGGCCTTTGAGGGCACAGACTCACACACACACATAAAAAATATTAAAATATATCTTTAAAGAACAAAAGCTGTAGACCTGTGGCTCTGGAGTTATATAGACTGAGGGGCCTGGAGTTGAACCCCAGTTCTGCTACTTGGGGGTGAGTCTGGCAGTGCTTGCCACGTCCTGCAGTTCCACAGGCTGTATTATCATGTCTGGCTATATTTTACTTACCCCCCCCCACCTTTCAAATTTATTTTGTGGGGATGGGAAGTAGTTGTGGAGCCCCAAAGCCGACAGAGTCAGACTTCTCCTTCCACTGTGTGGGTCCTGGGGAACACACTCAGATGGTCAGGCTTGGGAGATGTCTTCACTGCTGAGCCATCATCCTGCTTTGTACTTTGACATCTCCATTGTGCTTTTTAAACGTCACTTCAGCGCCAGTGAGATGTCACAACAGGCAAATCTGTGCCACACAGCCTGACAACCTGAGCTTGGATCCCTGGAACCCACTTGAAAGCAAGGAGGAAGGAGATCCTGTAGGTCCTGAAATTTATCTTCTGACCTCTGCTCCCACCACCCCACCCCATCATACACACCCACATAATAATAAATAATTTTAAAAAATATAACTATTTCTATAAATGTACTTTTTACAAAAGGATTCTTTCCTAAAATGTGGCTGCCACAAATGTAGAGACTTCAGTTGCTGTGTTTTTACAGTTTTTACAATGTGAAGTCTTTGTCCCTGTCTGGCCATTTGGAGTTATGCTTGTGTGTGGATACTGTCCCGCTGATGCCCTTGCGGCATGCCGAGGCCGCCTCACCTTTCTTCCCAGGTAGGCATAAGTGAGTCACTCAAGAATAAAACCCAACATTCTGTCTCAGAAGGGGACTGGATATTGTGGACAACTTCATGGGCCTTTCTTGGATAGGTGTGTATGGCTATCACCTGACCCCATGAGGTCTTTGTATTTGCCTAGCTTGTGATTCTAGCTGGGAGACTGAAGGTCTTGTGTATCGAGAACTTAGCATGCTCCCGTCCAGTTACATGCATTATCTTATGTAATCTTTCAGCAGACCTTTGGGGCAGGTGTCCTGGTCATCCTTATTCTGCTGATGTGAAAATGAAGGCTCAGAGCTGTTGCATAACTTGCCTAAAGTCACGCGGGGAGCCAGTGGTAGAGACCGGCTTTCAGCTCAGCTTGTTCTGACCTCACAGCCAGGCACACAGTTGCCTCTGCTATGTCTCTGTTTTCCATCATGTTCTCTCAGCTGCTAACAGTGAGATTTAAGTGTGTGGTGTGGTTCCTGTTCAGTCTTACCTATCGTCGCGGAGATGACCTCTGAACTGTCATTGTTTCATCTGCCAACCCTAGACACTGAGTGCCCTGCGTTGAATCTGCACTTTCCCCCTTTATTTCTGTTACCATTATGTTTACTCTGTGTGTCGGCAGCTGAGACCGAAAAGGAAATGCAGAAAAAGAATCTAACAGTTTTCATAACGTAAACCAAATGTTGGTGGCGTGGGCGTGCTCTTGAGAGGAAAGGCGCTATATAAATCTGACAAATAAATAAATAATTTGTCCTTTAAATAAACTGGCACTCAGAGGCATTGCTCGGGAGTCTGTCTCCCTTTGCCCACCAAATGTGAGTTCGTCACTCATGAGCTGCTTTGGGATCACGGGTCGGGTGTGAGGAAGAAAGACTGGTCTGGTTGTGCTGCCGCTCCTTTGGGGCCGATCCCAACAGCATCTTGGTTGTGGCTGTTTTATGTGGACAACACATTCTTAGATTCTCCAGAAAGATCGCCGCTGAGCGGGGGTGGGTGAGGTTCAGATGGAGGCCAGTGAGTAAAGTTCACAGGATATATTTTGAGGATGAGAACTGAATTACTTTATTAATCTCTGCAAATAGCAATTACAGCGGCCAGCTCTGAGCCAATCCTTTCTGGGGGTATGTTGGTCTCGTGACCTACCCCAGGAATCCTTTTCCACCCACCCTCACCCCCCCATTTTCGAAACATGCGATGCTGAGCAATGCTAGTCAAAACCTCTGACCTGATCTTCGAGATCCATCCAGGCCTTGGCTTCATGGATCCTAGGACTCAGCTGGGGGTGGGGAGGGAATAGTTGCTGGCTAGAGCTCATGAAAGCGTCTTTTCCTAAGGAGGCCATCCCAGGCCAACTCTAGAGTTACATTCTGGAAGGTGAGAAGAGGCGGAAGCAGGACCATCGGTCCCACCAGCTGCCGAGGCTCTGGTTACAGAACTGAGTGGTGCGGGCCATCTTGGAGCCATCAAAGGAACTGACTCGTGGGGGTCACCTTTGAAGGTGCTAACATGGTGGCAGAGGGGCAAGAGAAGAGAGCGTTGGAGGGGCTGTTCCTGCTGTTGTTTCTTCCAAGTAACAAGGGATTTGGTTAGCTAATAAGAGTAAAGCCTGGACAATGTCTTTGTGCTTTTCCGAAAGGCTCCCATTCGGGTTTCGAGCCCCTGGCTGATGCCTGTATTTGAAATGTCAAGCCCAAGCCTGAGCTGCAAACAGGTGCTTGTTTGGAGACCCTTGTCTGCTGCTGGTGAGATAGTGCACCTTCCGGACCTGAACTTCACAGTGGTTGGGTGTGTGGAGAATGTGGGCCTGGAGAATGAGAGTGCCATTTTGTGTCTGGGACAAGAGAATGTGCATGTGTAAAGTTGCTCAGAGGTGATGTTATAATGTGGTGATTTTTATGGTGCTTCTGGTGGGAGGTGGGGGTGGGAGGTGTTAAAAACCGCCCCCAGGAGCAGTTGTGCTGTGCACTGATCTCACTGATCTCACGGTGTTATCTGTACCCAGATCTCTAAGGTTAAGGGTTTAAGTTTTGATGCCATAGAAATCTGTTAGCCACCTGTTGACACAGATTGATTAAAATTTAAGCCCAGTTGTTTGGTTAAATCTATTAACAAGAACCATGTCTTTTGTTTTCTAAATCTTAGCAATTCTGACTGGAGTTAAGATGGAATCACGAAGTAGTTTAGTTGAATGTGGTTTGTGTTTCCCTGATGGCTAAGGGTGGCCAACATTTTAAAAAAGCTTTCTTAGCCACATGTGTTTCTTCTTCTAGCTCATGTTTTATTGGGATCATTTGTTTTCTTGGTGTTTAGTTTTAGTTTAGTTTTTAGTTCTTTGTATATTCTGGATACTAATCCTCTGTCAGCTATAACCTTGCAAAGCCCCCACAACCCCCCACTCCCCACCCGCATTTAGGTGGCCTCTTCAGTCATTAACAGCTTCCTGCAATACAGAAACTTGAGTTTTATCAAGTCCCATTTGGTGGATGGTCTTGTTTCCTGGATGGTTTTAATCCTATTTAGGAAGTCCTTACCTAAGGCTGTATCTTGAAGTATACTCCCTACTTTTTTTCTTCTGGTAGTGTCAGGGTTTTGGGTGTGACTTTGAGATCTTGGGTCCATTTGGAGTTGACTTGTGCACAGGGTGAGTGGAAAGGATGAGGTTTCATTCCACATGGAGTTGGCCGGATTTGACAGGCACCATTTTATTTGTTGAAGATGTTGTCTTTTCTCACATGGAATTTTTTTCTGTCTTTGTCAAAAATCAGGTGGCTAGAGGAACGTGAACTTAACTTGGGTCCTTGATTCTGTTCCACTGATAAATGTGTCTGCTTTTATTCTATTAGCATGCTGTTTTTACTTTTTTGGTTTTTCAAGACTGGGTTTCTCTGTGTAGCTTTGTGCCTGTCCTGGATCTTGCTCTGTAGACCAGGCGGGCCTCGAACTCACAAAGATCTGCTGTTTTTACGTCCTATGGTTATGTCTAGTGTTGGTATTGTTAAGTGTTGTTTTGGTTGTTTGGGTTTTTATTATTTTTATTATTTTTTTTATTATTATTTCAATTTCTGTGGAAATTTTCGGGCTGGAATTTTGATGGGGATTGTTTTGAATCTGTAGGGTTGCTTTTGCTAGGGTGGCCATTTTCATGTTGTTCATCCTACCAATCCATGGGCCTGGCCAGGGTCGGGGGATTTCTCCATTTGCTGTCATCTCAGTTTCTTCAATATTTTTAAATTTTCATGGTACAGGTCTTTTACTTCTTGGTTAGTCTAATCCCAAGGTAATTTTGTTTTTAGTTAAAAAATGTTTTTTATATTTATTTATCTGTGTGTGAGTATGTACACCACCGCATGTGTGTGCTCAGAACAATTTATGGGAGTCAGTTCACTTCTTGTACCATGTGGGTCTCGGGGACCAAACTCTCCTCCGGTGGCAAGTTCCTTTCCCATTGAAAGATCTCACTAGCCCAACGTTGTCTTTTTTTTTTTTTTTCTCCCTTTTCCTTATGTATCTGTGTGTTCAGGGTGGAGGCCGGAAGAGGGTGTCCAGTCCCCTGGAGCTTGAGTTCTGAGCAGTTGAACTTCTCAGCAGGGTTCAGAAACTGAATTTGAGTTCTCTGGAAGAGCAGCAGGTGCTCCAGGCCCTCTCTCCGGCCCCCTTTTATGATCACTAATAAACTTTATTTATGGCCATTAGTATTTCATTACTGATTTTCCCATTTGTCTCACTCACTGAGTGTCTTACTCACTGTTCCATTGCTATAAAGAGACACCATGACCAAGGCAACTCTTAATCAAGACAAGCATTTAATTGGGGGCTTGCTTACAGAGTCCGTTATCATCCTGGCAGGGAGCATGGCGGCCAGCAAGCATGGTGCTGATAAAGTAGCTGAGAGCTTAGTCCTGATCATAGGAGAGAGACTGGGTTTATCATGGGCTTTGGAAACCTCTGAGCCCACCCCCAGTGATCAACTTTCTCCAACAAGGCCACACCTCCTAATCCTCCTAAGCCTTCAGGTCCTGCCTCCCTGAGCCTGGGGGGGGGGGGGGCATTCTCATTCAAAACCACACTGAAATGCTGATCTTCAGGTCCTTTTTAAAGCTATGGTGATACTCACCTGGTGCATATCAAAAGACTGGGAAGGCTAGGCAGGAGGATCTGGAACCATGTATTTGCTTCATAGTCTGAAATCTTTTGTCTATATGAAATTTACTTTAGAATGTAGTATAAAGTGGGCCAGGCGGTGGTGGCACACGCCTGTGATCCCAGAGGCAGGTGGATCTCTGTGAGTTCAAGGCCAGCATGGTCTACAGAGCTAGTCCAGGACAGGCTCCAAAGCTACAGAGAAACCTTGTCTCAAAAACCAAAAAAAAAGAATGTAGTATAAAGTGAAACCTAAACTTCCTTACAAATTTGAAATGCTTAATTTAACAGGTAATAAAAGTATATATTTGTAATTTAACAGGTAATAAAAACTATTTTTTATTCAGTTCCTTTGATTTACCAATCAACTTTTCATTTATTATATTGTAATCATGGTAGTTTTATGGTATGCATCCATACCAAGTAAGCCATTGGTTCTTTTCAAAATTAATTCATGAGCCAGTGAGATGGCTCAGCCATTATTAAAGGTACTTGCTGTATAAGCCTGACATGCCCTGAGTTCAATCTTTGGAACCTACACAAAGGTAGCAAGAAAAAATTGTTGGCTAAATCGGTGCTGCTCATGGCTGGCCGCCGCCGCCTGCAGTGGTCATGCTGATAGAGGGGCTGCTGGAGAGTCACAAGCCATGGTTACCTTTTTAGAGCTTCCACCCCCACCCCCAGGGTTTCTCCGTGTAGCGTTGTGCCTGTCCTGGATCTCACTCTGTAGACCAGGCTGGCCTCGAACTCACAGAGATCCGCCTGCCTCTGCCTCCCAAGTGCTGGGATTAAAGGCCTGCGCCACCACCGCCCTGCCCCTTTTTTTCTTTTTCTTTTTTTTTTTGAGCTGAGGATTGAACCCAGGGCCTTGTGCTTGAGGGAGAGAAAGGGAGAAAGGACCAGAGAAACAGGGAGACCGCAGGGAGGGAAAAGAGGGGGCGGGGATGGGGATGGAAGCACAGAGGGCTCACCCACGTCCTAGGCTGATGATGTAATTAAGGACAGAACCCTTAGAAGAATGACTTCCACAAAGCAATCCTCTGACCTTCACATGTGTTCGTGGCACATGTACCCCCCCCCATGTTAATGTGTACCCACCCACCCACATCCATATACATACACAGACACATTAATAACAAACAACATTTTTTTTTGTTTTAGAACTTAATTCATCTTTTTAAACCAGATGTTGTGGCTAATCCCCAATGCTGAATCATAGTAAGTACTGATTTCGTATTAAACAGTACAACTTTCTCCTTCTTCCAGATTTCAGCGGCAGCTGTCGGAACCCTGCCACCCTTTCCCTCCTCAGTCCGGAGTTCCTGGAGATAACCGCCCCGGCTACCACCGACAGATGTCAGAGCCTATTGTCCCTGCAGCTCCCCCACCCCTTCAGGGATTCAAGCAGGAGTACCATGACCCACTCTATGAACATGGGGTCCCTGGGATGCCTGGCCCCCCAGCACATGGGTTCCAGTCACCAATGGGAATCAAGCAGGAGCCCCGAGATTACTGCGCAGACTCAGGTTAGCATAGCATAAACCCATTGTATTGACGTCGGTATTCTCCCATTCATCTGCCTGATCAGTGTTGAGTGTGCTGTCCCTCAATGCTTTGGGGAATCATTGTATAAGAATTGCCTTCAGGGGTTGGGGATGTAGCTCAGTCTATAGAATTCCGTGCCCAGCACTACAAAAAACAAACAAAAAACTGCCCTCAAAGAACTTAATGAATTAGTTAATGGTATTCAAAAATGTATAGAATACACCTCTGAGTCAAGGCTGAAGATTGCTGGTCCCACACTTGGGTGGTGCCCTACCCTTAAGTGCACTGGATACAAGGAATAGAATTGGGTGTTTTAGTTTTGTGGCTATGTTTTCAGTACAGCAGGACCCAGTATAATAAGGAAAAGAGTTCACCTGTCAGACACAGTTCTGTGACTTGAAATAATCATTCTGAGAAGTGCCTGATACCCACAGAGTACTGGTTCAGAGTCTCTTCTCTCACTACCTACAGTGGGCTGGTGCTCATGTCCTGCAGAGACTGTTAGCTAACACAGGCAGAGGTGTAACCTGTGAGGGTCCCTGCTGTTTGCCTAGCAGCTTCAGCTATGAAGAAGTTGTGTCTTGTGGTCAGACTCTTTGAGACCCCGAGAGGAAAGCAGGCCTGGAACCTGGCAAGCTGGAGGTGTAAGGATGTGTTTCTCCTCGTCACTGAAATGCTCCCTGGCTTTCCTTACAGTTAGGACTGAAATGACCCAAGAGTGGGTGGGAGGTGTTCTTCCTTCACTGTGGACTTTCTTAAGCCCCTTTGGAGGGAAGGAGCAATCTGAAGCTGAATGGCTCTTGTGGGTGGTGGGGTGGGGTGTAGATCTGCTCTTGGTTTTTGAGGTAGCACATAGATTGCCATTTGGATAGAAAGTAGTTTGGGGAATCTGAAAAGGTAGGCCAAGGAAGAAATTTACCACATTATGATAGAAAAATAACTGCTGGTGACCCATACCAATTTTCACTGGAATATTTTTGAAAATGTGGAAATATTTTTCTCAGGAGAAGTCACAATGGTAACTTTTTTTTTTTTTTTTTTTTTTTTACTTTTATGGTTAGTATTGACTTTTATATACACATATATGTATAATTTATTATATAGAATTATTTTATAACTAATAGTATGGTTTTTAGTTTAGTTTAGTTATATGTATGTATTAGTGTATGTGAGTGCTTCTAAAGATCAGAATAGTCAGATCCTCATAGAGCTGGAGTTACAGGGCTTGTGAGCCTGATGTGGGTGTTGGGAATTGAAACCCGGGTCCTCTGGAAGAACAGTGTGTGCTCTTAACCACTGGGCCATCTCCCCAGCCCCCCAGCATTGACATTGTAGTCTATCTCAACCACCTTTTGTCATCCCATTCCCTTGAAGAAAGGCACTCCAGAATGCTCCCATCAGAGGTCTGGCCCCAGTGTGCACCCAGCACTCTCTTCTCCTGGGACCTGAAGAGGAGATGGCTTGTGTGGTTTAGTTTCAGCAGAACAGATCCAACATGGAGAAAACATGTTTGCCAGGCTATAGTACCCACCCTGCCAGTGCTCATCCTGGCTTCAGAGCTTTACTGCCCTAATCCCTTTGGCCTTAAATACCCTCATCTCTGGCAACAGAATTGGGTATGACCATCAGTGGCCAAAGGAGCAGATTGGGAAAGATCTAAAGCCATCATCCTCCCCCACCCCCTCCATCCCAAAGCCCTTTTGTGAAAGCCAGTTTCTTGTGTTACCGCTAGCCAGATAGATGCATTGTTAACTGCTCTCTAAAAAAGTGAGATCGAGATGAAGCAGGGCTCTTCTTTCTCCTGTGACTGTTGATAAGAAGAGTCTTGTTTGCGGGTGGTGGGTTCTAGTGTTTACCATATTGTTTATTAGCATGGTACCCATCCACAGAACAAGGCCTCAAAGACTGGCCATTTGTCATAGGTCGATTCTTAGTTGCTGTAATAAAACACTCATCAAAAGCAACTTGGTGGTGCCGGTGCAGGGCTGGGGTTGAGGGTCGCGTATTTGGCTGAGGGATTGCAGTCATCATCATTGAGGGTACCAAGGCAAGAACTGTACCGGAGACTGCAGAGGAGCACTGCTTACTGGCGTGATGTTTTCCCCCCTTGTCTTGTTTAGCTTACACACTTCCTTGACGATCTGCCTCAGACACATACTTCCCATAGTGGGCCAGCCCCTCCCGTATCAATCATTAATCAATAAAATGCCCCACAGGCCAATCTGATGGAGGCAGTTTCTCGGTTGGAGGGTCCCTCTTCCCGAGTACCTCTGATTTGTGTCAAGTTGTCAAAACCCAAAGCAGCACCATGACCTTGGAGGGTGAGGTTTAGGGGCTTCGCTGCCCAGCATCTCTGCTGTTCTGCAGGAATGGTTAAGAATGCATGCATCTGTGCTTCCCTTTCAGAAGTGCCTAACTGCCAGTCGTCCTACATGAGAGGAGGGTATTTCTCCAGCAACCATGAAGGTAAGGGGCTAGGAGCTTTCTTTTGCCCTTTTAATATTAGTTTGTTTGGGGGCAGGGGCTGTATTCACCATAGCACACATGGAAGTTGGAGGATTTCCTCTTCCTCTTCTTCCTCTTCTTTTTAAATGTTTTTTGGTAATGCATATGCTTAACTTAAAATTACCCTGTTTCTAAACTGAGCTTTGAGGTCAGTGGTTCGGCCTTCTGTAGCTCATGAGGATGAGAGCTAAGTAATAGTAATCATCGGTTCCTTTGCACATAGGCTTTGAGCCAGCAGCCGGCTAAGCACTGAGGCTGTCATCGTTTATAAATGGTGAAGGCCCTAACTTCAGAGTCCCTAGGACACTGAAGAAAAGGGGAACTTGGTTTCTATGTTTTCAGCTGTGTCAGCCTAAACTGGGCCCTTGGGGCTTAGGTCAGGAAGTTTTACATGGGTCCAAGGACATCTTGGGAAAGAATTTAGGACAAGTTTCTGGTTTTCACCTCGTTTGGGTGGGTGGTGCATTGTTGTAAGGATTATGTAATGGGCGATTGCTGAGTTTAATACAAGAGGGAAATCGCAAGAGTTCTTTACTGGCCTTGAGGGAACTGGAGAGGAAGAGAGCTGGCATCTGGTAGAAGGAAGGGGTAGAGATAGGAAGGTTGCTAAGACTATGTAGAGGTATACTGCATACAAAACAATACAGAATACAACAGAGGTGTTTTCTAATTGGATAAACTAAGGACAGCTATGAGAAAAAAAGAATGAAGTGATTTGCCCACAAGCATGAACTAATGTCTTGATGTTTATTGAATGAATGCACATAAAGGTTTAGGGATTGAGGGAAGACTCAGTGTATAAAGTACTTGCTGCCCAAGAATGAGCCTCTGGCTTGAGATTCCTGGGATCCATGGAAAAAGCTAGGTATGGCAGTGCCTGCCTGAACCCAGCACTGGGAGGAAACAGAAAGATCTGGGTCTTGCTAGGTAGCCAGTCTAGCCAGTTGATGAACTCTGACAAATGTGAGACCTTGTCTCAAAAAATAAGGTGAAGGCGGAAGAAGATACCTGACATTGACCTCTGACCTCCACGTGTACTCACACGGTTTCATACAACTATATACACAAAATATGAGTGCTGTGTGCTGTCTGTTCAGGTTCTTATGCACACACAAGTCCCTTTAGAATCCACGAATTGATCAGATGTCTGAGATACTTAGAACTAGGAGCAAGAGCGAGCGGTGGGCAGAGTCGGGCCTGTGTCCTTATCTTTCACGAATGACATCAATCTAATTGGACTAACTAATTTAAATCAACCCACATGCTTGTCTGGTAGAGTACCTGCCTGCCCAATCAAGGAAGTCTGTGTGAGGCTCTCAGCATAGCACATAACTGGGCACGGAGACACACATGCCTATTTATAATCTCAGCACTCAGGAGGTAGAGGCAGGATCAGAAGTTCAAGGCCATCCTTGGCTAAAACAGAGTAAGGGTTAGCGATACGGCTCAGAGGTTAAAGGTGCTGCCAATCATTCTGACATGAGTTTGATCATCAGGATCCATATGGTGGAAGAAGTGATTCCTACAGATTATCCTCTGACCTTCAGTGCAGCACACTGTATGCCCTCTAATGTAATGAATAGAATTCTTTAAAAGATTCATAGATGTTCTCTAGCGTGTAGTCTCAAGGAAATGGTCAGAATGGAGCTGGAATCCTAGAGAACCTTTCTTTGCTTTTGTGCTGCTTTTGTTCACAGTGTAAACATTCATAGCTTCGTCTTTCTGTAAGCAATAAATATGGATTACACACAGCTTAGAGATTATAGACAGACACAAATATAAAAATCAGATTTCACTGTCCAAAGGCGGTCACGAACTTGCTTGTCTATGCATACATCTGTACAGAATTGTACAGCTCATACCAGAATTCCTTTTGTTCAGTCTTGTAGAAGGAGTCATTAATTCACTCCATGTCTACTACGTTCCAAACCCTGTCCTAAGCTCTTGACTCACATTCAAGCCTTGAATCATCCTGCCGTCCTGTAAGATAGATGTATTAGCCACTGACGTTCCAAGAGGTCAGAAGATTGGCTCTAAATGATACGGCTTGGAAGGTAGACCCAAAATTCTGAGACAAACCCCCAAGGGCCCAGAAACCAGCCTTCATCTCTCCACGTGTCTGTCCAGTGTAATCACTCAGATCCCCCATTTCTCAGCAGCTTCTTCCGTAGTGGCTGCATAGTACTTAATGTGTGGGGATGCATTTGGCTAGGACCTTCTTGCTAAGTTTTAAATATTCATAGATACCTCACAAAATAATTATAAATGGATATTCATTTAATTAGATCTTTCCGTGTTTCCTTGATTACCCTTTTTTTTTGTTTGTTTTGTTTTGTTTTGTTTTTCGAGACAGGGATTCTCTGGGTAGTTTTGCGCCTTTCCTGGAACTCTCTTTGTAGCCCGGGCTTGAACTCACAGAGATCTGCCTGGCTCTGCCTCCTGAGTGCTGGGATTAAAGGTGTGTGCCACCACTGCCCCAGCTTGACTACTTCTTGAAGCTAAATTCCTGAACCTTCTGGGTTAAAGGGATAGGACATTTTGGGGGTGTCTGCTGCCAGGTTTCTTGAAGGCCAGCATTTTGTTATGTTTTCAATGTGTAGTTGACAAGTTTAAGTCTTAAGGACTTGTTTGAAGAAGTAATTGGATGGGAATCAGAGGAGAGGTGAGTGCACAGTGTGGGAGGAGGGTAATTGAACTGTCAGAGCTGCGGGGAACATTTGCAGGATACACAGCTCCTTCGTGAATAATGGATGGCCATGGCAGATCAGTCAGTTCATGTGATGGGAAGCAGCCCTGTGGGGTCTGAGAGGCCTTGAGAGTATGCAGTGGGCTAGAAGTTACTCTTCTAGGCAGTTTGGAGGTCAGGACCTCGTTTCCAAACACTGGGATAGGGAAGAACTTTGCTGTAGTGTGGATCCCTGGAAGTATGTTTCATTTCCTGTTAAACACATCTGTCCACATATATTAGAGCTCTCTGACTCCCCCAAACTGATGACACCGACTTCTCTTGAAACCTGGATCAATGAATTCTCAAGAGCTGCTGTCTTAATTACTGTTTATTGCTGCAGTGAAACACTATGATCAAAAAGCAAGTTGAGGAGGAAAGGCTGCATTTGGCTTACACTTCCACATCACTGTTCATCATGGAGGAAGTCAGGACAGGATTTCCAACAGGGCAGGGACCTGGAGGCAAGGGCTGATGTAGAGGCCATGGAGGAGTGCTGCTTACTGGCTTGCTTTCTTATAGAACCCAGGACCACCAGCCCAGTAATGGCACCACCCACCATGGACTGGGCCCTCTGCCATTGATCTCTAAATGAGAAAATGCCTTACTGAGGCTCCTTCCTCTCCAAAACCACCCAGTACAGCTACTGAATCAAAAGTCCCAACGTAGAGCCCAGAAGTTTCTCTTTTCAAGTTTGAAAACCACACTCAACTTCAGCTGTACCTTAGGCTCATCTGAAGGGTTTTTTTAATTGAAGTTTTGATGTGAATGAAGCTTTACCCTAAGTGGTGAGACCCTCAAATTCCAGGGTAAGATCTCATGTACCTGAGGCTGTGAACCCCCATCTATAGCATTTTAGATACTCAGGAAGGAAGCATTGGTTGTTTCTTACAAATGACTATAGTTGCAGCTGAATGGTGATGGTGCACACCTTTAACTCCAGTACTCAGGAGGCACAGGCAGACAGAGCTCTGAGTTCAAGGCCAGCCTGGTCTACACAGTATGTTCCAGGACAGCCAGGGTTACACAGAGAAACCCTGCCTGGAAAAACAAACAAAAGCAAGTGACTAGTTGGCTAGAGTGGTTTCTTGGGTAGATGGCTTCCCCCTGGCTAGGCAAGACCAGTGCCGCTCCCCTGCTGTGCGCCCTGTGATAATCTCAGTGAATGTCCGGACTTGAGCAGGCCGGCTGTCTACTGGACTGCTGGCTGTGCAGACACAGCTGTGCAGGGCTGCTTCCAGATTCCTCACTGTTTCTACAGAGGCAGTTGATGTCTGCAGCAAGTACATGTAGAGGGAGCGGGGAAGAGAGAGAGGCAAACATTTTGTATAATTACAACATTTAGCAAAGAGTATGCTCTTAAGGGAAATATTTTTAGTAAGATTTTGGGTTGCTTGCTACACACAGAACCATCTTGTGAAGCCACCTCCGCCCTCCGCCCTCCAACCTATTGCTTTGCCCAATTGACCGCACACATTGGAAAAAGTAAATTTCAAAAAAGCCATCGTGTTAAACTGCTCTAAATTATCTTGGTCCGATTTTTTTCTATCCTTCCTTTAAGGTCTTGACCACAGACGCCTAGGAAACAGTTATCAAAACAAGCATTTCTGATTGGCATCTCTGATTTGCTAAGATAGCCGTCCTGCCTCGGGGACTCACCTGGAATCCTCTTGTGATATTTTGGGCCTTTCATTTCCACTGCCTATCAAGCAGGGTCTTCCTTCCTTCCGGTGCCTTTATTTGAGTGGTTCTGGCCACAACTGAAGTAACTGCAGATGCAAACTCAACTGCCATTATCACTCAAACCAGAAACATCTTCCAGGTGTCTTAGAGGGCCTTGTGTGGCAATAACTAGAAACCACAAAATGTTCCCAATGATGTTCCTTATAAGCTTTTGAAAACCAAAACAAGAATTTATTCTTGTGAGGTTGTGGATGAATGATCTTTCCCTTAGAGGGCAGTGCTGGAAATAACACCACGGCACATTTGACAGATGTGTAAACTTTCAAGCGGTTTCCTTACAATGACTTTATAATAAGACCATTTAAACAGCACTGGAATATCAAAACACATATGGAAGGTGGGAAATATATCACCTCCTGGCAGCTAAAGGAGAAAAAGCGTGACGCATGAGGAATTATGTCTTGCTGATAATGTGAAGTACACCAGCTTGTCATAAAAGTCAGTTTGCCAGGTGGTGTGCACTTGGGAGGTGAGGGTTCCAGGAAGATCAGGAGTCTGAGGTCATCCTCAGCTACATGGCAAGTTCAGGGTAGACCTATGCTACGTGAGACCATGTCTCAAAGGAAAGAATGTCAACATTCTCTGCTTAAATTGTCAGGAGATCTTGTATTTCAAATATTGATGGAACACTTAACTATAGGCAAGGCGCTGTGAGAACACTCAGATGCATAGGACAGTACCCTTATCCTTGAGAATATCGGACTCCATGCAGGGGGGTCAAGATGACAGGTCTCATACTATCATTCAGGGTTGGTTGTTGTTTGTTTGCTTGTTTGTTTTTGAGGCAGAGTCTCACTATTACCCCTCTATAGACCAGGCTGCCTGGAACTCAAAGGGATCCACCTGCCTCTGCCTTCAGAGTGCTGGGGTGGAAGGATGAGCCACCCCACCTGACACAGCATCACACAGTTTCTTAACAGTGCTTGTCACAATCCGCAACTCTGTTGGTTTTTAAGTAGCATTTACTTCGCACATGTGTACCAGAAGCTATACTTACCCTGTTGTAAAGATAGAGCAGTGGCTGGTAGAACAGACCGCACATTAACTAGTCAATCCTCAGAACGGTCCCAGCAAGGAAACTTGAACACAGTGCAATTAACATATTCAAAGTCACACAGCTAATTGGGGTCAGCCTGTCTCTTCTAGAGCCTGCACTCTTTAATCCCCATGCTATGCTAATCGTTTATTGCCTGTTCTTTTACTATCTGCTTCCTGCTTCGAGTTGAGATGTAAACACATAAGAACAAAGTCTATGGCTGCGTAGCAAAATATGTGGCCTAGAATTTTAGTTGAATCAATCAGGAAAAAAAAAGCCAATAAAATATACTTATTTCTTTCTTTCTTTTTTCTTTTCTTTTTTTTTTTTTTTTTTTCTTTTTTTCTTTTTGGTTTTTCGAGACAGGGTTTCTCTGTGTAGCTTTGTGCCTTTCCTGGAACTCACTTGGTAGTCCAGGCTGGCCTCGAACTCACAGAGATCCGCCTGGCTCTGCCTCCCGAGTGCTGGGATTAAAGGCATGCACCACCACCGCCCAGTCTTACTTATTTCTTAAATTGTGTATCTGGGTATTTTGCCTGCATGCATGGCTATACACCATGTGCATTCAGTGAAAAGAGAAGCCAGAAGATGTCAGTGGGTTCCTCTGGAACTAGAGTTACAGACAGTTGTGAGCCGCCATGTGGGTGCTGGGAATCAAACCTGAGTTCTCTAGTATAATAGTCAGCTCTTAACCACTGAGCCATTTCTACAGCCCATATAGGTCTCGTTGATTTAAATAACAGATAAATCATGCCTGAGGCTAAAGACAGAAAGGTGAATGGCTTAAATATCAAAATAATCTGTTGCATGTTGCACGGAGTTCCCCCCCCCCCCCCCCCCCCCCAGGCCCTGGCATCTTAAGATGGCGCCAGGCCTGCCAAGACATTCCCTCACCTGAACTGATTACAGAGAAACCAGGGATATCAGGGGAGGGATCACATGCGGGCTCCTTGACCTGTGGGGGTTTTCATGTCGCAGAGAATCTCCTGTCTGTCCCCTCTGCAGATCTATCACACATAGACTAGTAGTCTTCAGCCAGGTGAATCAACCAGGGACAAAGCCAGAGAAGAGACGGGATGAAGGACTGTATACCAAGGGTATACCTCAATACCTGTGAGGTGCTCACGGGGTCCTCATCAGGGAGTTGTTAGCTGCCTTGGGTTTGAACCACAGATCTTGTTGATGGTCGGAACTGCACCTAGGCCAGTATGTGGAGAACATCTGACCGTCCTTTCCCGTGTCCTCTCTGCTTTGTGCCTCAGCTATTTCATTCTTGATGTTTATCTTCAGACCATTCGGTTCCCATTTCTTGACCCCCTACCTGTGATAAGCCTACCACGAGGAGGGCTTCAATTCCTTCCGCTGTGTCTGGGGACAGTGCTCCAACTTGTTTGAGTGTGCCGCTCTTCCCAGTCTCCTGTGGGCCTGCATCTTCTTCCTTCTATATATACTTGGCTGTAGCACATGAGGATAGTTTGGACAGATCTGCCAGGAAGGTTGAGTTACTATTAGCTGAAAGGAAAATGACAGCTCTGTACACAAATGAAACAAAGCTATCTCCTTAGGCCAACCAGAATAAATAGGTTAGTTGTAGCCACACTGGCCCTGCAAACTTCCTAAGATCTGAGGGAACCTTCGTGACTCAGCGCTTCCTGCAGCCTGAGCCCTGATAGCACGGATTGATTCAGCCAAGGTAGTGACATCAGAACTTGAGTCCTTTGGAAGTCTCTGAAGATTCAGTCTGGCATAGGTAAGACAGTAGGACTTAGGAACCAGAAATGAAAGGTTATGGGCCAGTGAGAGGGTTCCACCAGCAAAAGCGCTTGCCGAGAAACCCTGACAACCTGGGTTCGGTCCCCAGAGGCCTCTGTAAAAGGTAGGAGAGGAGAACTGACCCCAGAGAGCCACCCTCTGACCTCCACATGTGTGTGCCCCCCACACATCATGCACACACAATAGAAAAGTTGTTTTTAAATTATGTTAAAGATGCTTCTTTAGTCCTTAACTCTTAGTTCTCAGTACAACACAGGCTGTTAAGCAGTGTGGTCTTTCTCTTTCAACTCTTTCAGGATTTACCTATGAAAAGGATCCCAGGCTGTACTTTGATGACACCTGCGTGGTGCCTGAAAGACTGGAAGGTAAGATGCCCATCCAAGACTTGAAGCTGAGGGAGAGGGTTGACCTGTCAGTTCCAGCCCGTTCGGTGACAAAATCATCAGCAACCACACTGTTTTGTGCAAATCCCTGAGAAACTCCAACCTCAATTATAACCTCAGTATCCCTGTCCCACACAGGCAAGGTCAAGCAGGAGCCCACCCTCTATCGAGAGGGGCCCCCTTATCAGAGACGAGGCTCTCTTCAGCTGTGGCAGTTCCTCGTCACCCTTCTTGATGACCCAGCCAATGCCCACTTCATTGCCTGGACTGGCCGAGGCATGGAATTTAAGCTGATAGAACCCGAGGAGGTGAGTCTGGGTGTCTTTTCTGCTGCTATGACGAAACAGCGTGACCGAGGAAACTTACACAAAAGTTGGTTTAGACTTCCAGTTCCAGAGGGTTGGACTCTGGCACGGGGAGCCAGACAACAGGCTGCGGGCATGGTGGCAGGAGAAGAGAGCAGGAGCGCCGGAATGTGAGCGCTCAGGGCTTTGAACCCTCAAAGCCCTCCTCCGAGGGTGCACGTCCTCCTGCGAGGCCACGCCCCCTAGGTTTCCCCAAGCTGCTCCACCAAATGCCTAGTATTCAAATGCAGGAGCGGGTAGGGGTTGTTCTTTAAGCCACCACAGTTGGTGATGGATGTGAGTGAGTGTGGCTTTTGTGTTTGAAGTGTGCGCTGCCTTCTCATGTTCTTTCCCGCCGGCGGCCGTCCTATAGGTAGGACGGTTTTCTGCACGTTGCCAAACACAGAGTTCTCCATCAGAGTGTATCCTAACACTCCTAGGAAGAAAAAAACAAAATGAGGGGTGAGGCCGTGAAGAGTTAACCCTGATACAGGCTGTGCTCCTCCTGTTAATGCTATCTGTAACACAGACTCGACCCTGGTCTATTACAGCCCATGGCCGAGGCTGTATGAATGGACTACATTTACCCCACTACATACCTCTTTTCCTTTGTAACCTTCATTTATTTAATGTGTCTGCATGCACATGCACTAAATTGGTGGCATGCGTGTATAAGTCAGAGGACCACTTGTAGGGGATCGGTTCACTCCTATATGTGGGTCTCAGGGAGACTCAAGTTGCCAGGATTAGTAGTGGCGGTAGGCGCCTTAACCTGCATCCTGCTGAGCCATCTCACTGACCCCACTACATGCTTCACATGGCTCTAACTTGGAAAAATAAAGCCACCAAAGCTAAGTCTTGAAGCCTAGAATTTTGTAAGTATGTGTTTATTTTATAAAAATGTATGTGTGTGTGCCTGGGTGTATGTAGGTGGATCATGTGTGTGCAGTACCCATGGAAGCCAGGAGAAGACGCTGGATCCCCTGGAACTGGAGTTACTGGTGGTTGTTAGCTACTGTGTGGGTGCTGGGAATCAAACCTGAATCCTCTACAAGAGCAGAGTGCTCTTAACTGCTGAGCCAGCTCTCCATCTAGCCCCAGAGCGTAAATGCTTTTCTTTTTCTTTTTAAGTATGTTATGTAGGATTCTGGTTGTCGTAGTAGTTAGGGTTGCTGTGATAAAACACCGTGACCAAAGCGACTTGAGGAGGAAATTTTTTTGTTGTTTGGTTTGGTTTGGTTTTGGTTTTATGGGATGTTGTTTGTTTGTTTGTCTTACACTTCCACATCTTTGTTCATCATCCGTGGAAGTCAAGGCAGGAACCTGGAAGCAGGAGCTGACACACAGGCCATGGGGGAATGCTGCTTACTGGCTTGCTCAATCTGCTTTCTTATAGAACCCAGGACCATCAGCCCAGGGGGTTCCCTACCCACAATGGACTGGGCCCTTTCATGCCAATCACTAATTAGGAAAATATTCTACAGCAGTGTTTCTCAACCTCCCTAATGCTGCAACCCCTTAATGCAGTTCCTCATGTTGTGGTGACCCCTAACCATAAAATTATTTTCATTGCTACTTCATAACTGTAATTTTGCTGCTGTTGTGAATTGTAATGTAAATATCTGATAGCTATTTACAGATCAGATCAGATATGCAGATCATTTAAGGCAACCACTGTGAGAGGGTTGTCCAACGTCCCCCTCCCAAAGGGGTCACGATCCACAGGTTGAGAACTGCTTCTCTACAGGCTTGCCTGTTGGCCCAATTTCACAGAGGCATTTTCTCCATTGAGGCCCCCTCAGAAAAGGATACGTTGTTACCACCCTTTTGCCCAGAACTATCAACAGAAAAACCTAAGACAGAACCCACCGCCTTGTCTTCAGTAAAGATGCCCCCATAGGACCTGAACATATAGCATGGAGAATTAAACCAGGTTATTGGTATATCCCATGCCAAAGGGAGTCATCTTCATTTCTGTTTGGTTTAGGGATTTTAAAAAAAAAAATTGTAGCTGGAAAAGATACAAACACATACACACACACTCACTGGATGACATGCACTTCTTTGATAGTGCGTGGTTAGGCAAACGCTGCCCCTGAGTTGGTACAATAGAAATGAGAATAGCCCTCTGGGGAAGCATTCCATTAAGGACTGCAGAGTTGGCAGCAGAAGGCAACAACCTGACACTGTGTTTGGAAGAAGGACATGGACTGAAAGTTGAGATATAGGATAAGGTGGAGGAAAAAATGGAATAAAATCTTGGGGTGTCCTGCATTGGTAATATAAGGCAGGCTTCATTTAAAGTAGTATAAAACATACATACGTTCCTGAGGCTAGGGAGAAGGTTCTGTCAGCAGAGTGCCTGCCACCTAAGAATGGAGATTCCATTGTGTATCCCCAGCACCGATGTGAAAGCCAGGCACGGCGCCACACATCTGTAATCCCAGCATTCCGTGAGTAAAGACAGGCAGCTCCCTGGAGCTCATTGGCTGCCCAGCCTAATCAAATGGATGAGTTCCAGGTTTAAAGAGGCTTGATCTCAGAAAGTAGAGAACAGTCGAGGAAGACATGCAACTTGAGTCTCTGGCCTCCGTGTGAACCTAAGGCCACATACACACTCATGTACACACACAAATATGTCCATGGCATTCCCTGTCTCCTATTCACAGAAAGGCTGTCAACTAGGAGCACTACACACAGCCTCTGATTGAGCTCAGTTGTGTCGAGATGGAGGCTGAGCTCCAGTTGTACTGGGGGGGAGAGGGGGTGGGGTCACTGCTTTCCTATGATGCAGCCTGGCTTATGTGAGGCTTGGTGATGGGATGGTACCTTGACTCACCCAGGCTTTTAGAAATGAAGGTAAGCCTGTCTTGAGGGCAGCCCTATTGATTCATCTCAGTCCACAAACAGGAGCTTTTATGGCTTTATTGCCACCGCCTCGGGCCTGAGCACAGGCTGTCCAGCTGCAAGTAAACCTGGTTATAAGCCTCTATAAGGCTGTTATTGAATCTGCCGCTCTCCTACCAGCGGTCAGGAAAATGATGAACAGATGGCAGAGGGCCCCTGCTTTCTTACTTAATGAAGGAACTAATATTAACCCAGAATGCTCATAAATGCCAAGCGGCTCCAAGTCATACATGGGAAGCCATGGCAGCCCTGAGCCTCTCTTTTGATTGAGCAGCATTTTTAAAATAATAGTAATAATAATTATAGTAATAACAATTGCTTTTTTATTATGGGGCAACACATCCAAATTTGTATGTGCTGCATCAGAAGACAGCCCACAGGAGTGAATTCTCCTTGTGGGTCCAGAAGATCCAATCCTGGGAAGCACATGCCTCCGCCCACTGAGCCACCCCACCACTTCCAACATTATTTCTTTAGGAACTGCTTTTTACTCCCTACCTTGTGGTCTCTGGCATCCCCACGCTCCTTAATGCAGGGCCCTTTGAAATCTTTGGAGCCTTGGCCTGCATGATGCTCGATTTTCCCTCTTCTGTTCTTTGTGTAACTGTGACAGCCCTGTCCTTGTTAATGTCAGGAAGATACCACCAGCTCCCGGGGAAAGCTGTAAGAACTTGTCAGGGGGAGCTTAAAGGGTGAAGCAGAGGAGGAAGCTGTTGGGGATGTAATTGTAGGCAGCTGTGTGGCTGAGTAGTGCACTCTGGGTAATTATCCATAATATCCATTACACTGTGCATGGAAATTGTGGTTTTAGAACTGCGTTTTGGCAGGCCCCCTAATCAAATGTCTTTTGATAGTCATCCAGCTTAGCACCCTCTCAATTATGACTGACTCGGCTTTAATCTGGAGCCATTTTAACTGTGAATCTGCATTAATATGAATATTTGTTGGGGGGGGGGGTAGGGTTGTTTGTTGAACATGTGACAGATAAATGATGCCCTGGAAGTTTTAAAGGCTGGGCTGCTAGAGAGAGCCACGCCTTGTTCTGTGACTATGTGCTCTTTGAAGAGGAATGTGTGAGGTCCCCCACTTTAGCCTCTGTTCCCAAAACGTGAATTCTGTAACTTAGTGCTTGGGGAGCAGAAAGAAGGAGCGAGCTGGCAAGGCGCTCTCGCCTGCTCTTCCTAACACCAAATAGGGACTGCCCGAGTCTCCAGCTGCATCACGCATTGCTGTAGAGGGAGGAGTGTGGCGAGGCCACTGAATCATAGGGCACCAGCCTGCAGGATGAGTCAGTAGCTGTAGCTACCAGAGCAGCCTTGCAGTCTGCGCATACACAAAACCGCTCTCCAGTTAGCTATTGCATGCGCTGACAGCAGCAAAGAGTGGACACCACTGAGGCTGAAGACCAGGCAGATTGTTCTCCACCACCCAGTGGAGGAGGGAGATGGAGCCAGCCGCCCTGACATCCCTGTCACTTCTGGCAGGCAGGTTGGCAAGTAGCTGTCAGAGCGTGGGTTTCTGTCGAACCTTGCAGGACTGAGATTAACTTAGCAAATTTCCCTTTTACCAGTATTTCCAGTGATTAGAAATATTTCTCTTTGCCAGATGGGTTAGTGCACAACTTGAATCCCAGCACTTCAGATGGCCAAGACAAGTGGATCTCTGTGAATTGAGACCAGCCTGAGTTCTAGGCTAGCCACAGCTACCTAAGATGACCCTGTCTCAAATAAAAAGGACTTCTAACCAGGATTCAGTTTTTGCTAAGTCTTGCCTTTGGGGCATTTATTTATTTATTTATTTATTTATTTATTTATTTATTTATTTATTCAATGGACTTGAATTGATAAAAAATGGAGCAAAGGAGAGCCCCAAGATGGTTGCCTGAGAAACATTAAACAATAAACGGAAATTGAACTTGCCCAGGATTTCTTGCAGGGCAAAGTAGAAACGTAGCTGGTGGGTTGCTCTGATATAATTAGGACAGATGAGTTCTTCCTTCCCAGATTGTCTCTGGTGTTTTCTAGAGGTCATATTAAGAATCCTGAATTCAGGAAGAGTTTCTGTCAACTCCTGCCCCTCACATAGTTGATGTGATCTGCTGTTTTCTCTCCACCTACCTCTACATTTAACCTTTACCTTTTTCAGCTAGAGTGTGTCTGTGTGTCTGTCTCAAAAGAGCAAGTTGGGGTTGGTGGTGCATGCCTGTGATCCAAGCAACTGGGAAGCAGGGGCAGGAAGATAGAGAGTTTGATGTCAGCCTGCTCTATATAGAGAGATCCTGCCTCCAATTAACACATAATTTAGAAAAACTTCAAAAGGATATAGTTAGGTGGTCTTTTTTTTTGAAGTTTCTAAAGGTGACTAAAATGAAGACGTCAAACAGCTCACATTTCCACGGTTGATCTGCCTTGACAGCCACCCTCCTAAGTGGGATCGTGAAAGTTTAGATGCTGGAGAACAGAAGTTGCTGCCCTGATAGCTGGGTCAAGTCCAGTAGGAAACTCCCCCGCTGTAACGCCTTTGCCCAAAGCTCCAATTACATCTCCCCATCCCTGCACCTCAAGTTCACTGGGTTGCTGTAATGCCCTTTAGAACTATGTGAGAAGCCCTGTTAATTTTTCATTAAATGGATAATGGTGCTGTGCGCTTTACTGTCCATTCTGTGGGTCTGCTGGGAGTGAAGGGCTGGTTGGCAGCAGGCTAAAATGATCTGAATCCCCCTTAGTCCATGAGCTGCAATAAGTAAACATCTCCCAGCCCCTTTCCAATCTTATTAGAATTGAACTTCTGCTCTGCAGGCCCATTAGCAACTCACTAGCATGTTCCTAATGTTTCAGGAGTGACCGTTCTAATTATTCCTTATTGACTGCTACAGAAACCATAGCACGTAATAGCAAGATGTTAATGGTCCATGAGTATTGGTCAATAATTCATAAATGGAGAAATAGAGAGCCTGTATCCTCTGGGATGCTAACCAAGTCCTCTACAGTCTTACAGTGTTAGGAATCTTCTACCCCCAGGTCTCACCCCCTAAGAACTGTAGCCGAATCATCACCTTTGCCTAATATTTTATCTTGAGAGAATTAAATGCTTTACTTTCCAAGCTAGAGAAACTAATCATTACAGAACAGTCACTCTTACAAATGTGTTTGCATCTTCGGTGTCCTGTCATTTCAGGTTGCTCGGCGTTGGGGCATCCAGAAGAATCGGCCAGCCATGAACTATGACAAGCTGAGCCGCTCTCTACGCTATTACTATGAAAAGGGCATTATGCAGAAGGTGAGCAACCTCAGATGCTTAAATCCCTCTGCTCCTTTCAGGGAATGTCCCTAACCTCTGTAATAAGGCCATTCACAGTAACTAGAAGAAAATATGAGCCTCCTAAGTTATTCTGGTAGAAAAGAACCTGGAAGAAACAGAAAGATAGGCATTATAAGGCAGAATAACACACACCTATAATGTCGGCCCTTGGGGTGTGGAAGTATGAGGATAAAAGTCAAGGCCAGTGCCACCTACATATCAAATTCTTAAAATAAAATTCAAAAACTTAAAATAAAAAGGAGACAAATAGGATATTTAAAGTCCCTTTAGAACTGGAGAGATGGTTCAGCATTTGAGAGCTCTTGCTGCTCTCGTGGGACCTGACTTCAGACCTCAGCACCCATATCAGACAGCTCACAGCCTTCTGTGACTCCAGTTCTGAGTGATCTGGCGCCATCTTCTGGCCTCCATGGGTACTGTACACATGTGATACACATACACATACTCAGGCCACAAGTGTACACACTTAAAAAAATGAACACTTCTTTTTTTTTAAAGTGCTTTTAATGTTGTTGAGTCCATGCCTGACAGAAGTTGCATGTGAAAGACACAAGAGGAAATTGGCTTCCTCTTTAAGCTGCTTCCAGTTACGAAAAACTCTAACACTTAGGCCAGCTATTGTTGTACATGTAAAGGAAGACATGAAAATCAACCTAAGATCTCTACTCTGTAGAGCTTGACATCTTAGTTGGAGAAACATTTGGGGCACAGCGATCTTCCCTGTCATCTCAGTGAGAAACCATCTCAAGGAGTTAGAAGAATAAGGAAATCTCTCTTAAACCTGTACAGCCTGGAACTTGAAAGAGCCCAAAATTTGTCAAGCAGCAGCTGTGGTCATTCAGTAAGAGTTTTTCCTTTAGAGAGTAGAAGATGAAGCTTATTTTGAAAAAGCCAGGATAGAGTCCAGGTTAGGATAGGGGTTAAGGAACCAAAGCCTTAAAATCCCTTTAGTAAGTAGAAGATAGACTGATATATCTTTCTTCAATGCCACGTTTGTGCTGTTCATCTTCCCAGATGAGTCTAGCATTCACATACTGCGGCAGCCTTTGTGACAAGAAGCATTTAACATTTTGAAGTTTAATTTAAAAAAAAAAATTAGAGTATTTGCATAGACTTTAACAGTTAATCTGTGCAGCTGTCCTGCAGTCAATTTTATAGGATTTTTATCCTCCATCTCCCCCCTCCCCCCAACCCACTTACTATCAGACCACATCTCAAATACAGGAGAAAGCATCATTTTATTAGTTACTTTTCTGTTGCTCTGATTAAGAGACACCATGACCATGAGCAGTGGTGACACAAATCCCAGCACTCGGGAGGCAGAGGTAGGTGGATATCAGTGAGTTCAAGGACAGCCTGGTCTACAGAGCCAGTTCCAGGGCAGCCAGGGCTACACACAGAAACCCTGTCTTGGAAAGAGGAAGAATAAAAAAAACAAAAACAGAAAACCCACCATGACCAAACACCCTGTAGAAGGAAGGATTTATTTGGGCTTCTGGTTCCAGGGCTTTACGAGTCCACAATGGCAGGAAGTGGCAGGCAGGGCAGCAGGAATTAGGTGAGAGCTTACATCCTCAGCCACAAGCTGGAACTGGCCAGCACAAGGCTTTGAAACCTCAAAGCCCTTCCCTAGTTATGTACTTCACCACAAGGCCACACCTTTAAGCCTCCCCAAATAGTGCCACTAACTAGGGACCAAGTGTTCAGATACCTGAGATTATGGGTGCATTTCTCATCTAAAATGTCATCGTTCCGACTTTATTACCAGAGCTCTAGATCAAATATGAAGGAATGTAATCTGAGGCACAGTGGCTTAGAACTAAGAAGGAAGAGTTGTACCTCTTACTGACTAGTGATTTCCCAGTATAGGACAACCCAGAAGTGTGGCTTTGGCGGGTTCTTAGTTGGTAGCCTGTTTGGTCCAGTAACTTCTCATACCCCTTACAGGGAAAATGCAGCACCCTGCTGTAATTTCAGGGTAAGACATCTGAAAGTATCTAAGTAATAATAATGCGCTACCCGTTGCTTTACTACAACTGGCTGAATGAGATGGTTTAAAAGGTAAAATTAGCCTGTCGGTGTCACAGGTGGTTCATGCCCTCAGTTGGTAAGGGGAACAGAGTTAAGACTTAGTGATGATGCCGTGCTGGGAGGCAGGCTGCTTTTGGGTTGTTGCCATCCACACAAGAACTGAGTATAGAGAGAGCCTGCCTTGGTAGCACAGACATGTGGTCCCTTAAGAGGCTCAGGCAGGAGGATTTTAAATTCAAGGCTAACCTGAGCTACATAGTGAGTTCCAGTTCAGCTTTGGCTGCATAGTGACGACTCCATCTTAAAATCAATAAATCAATGGATGGATGAACGAATGAGTTGTAGGGATGGTCAGTTATGAACATCTGCTGCCCCTGAAGCTTGCTTTGGTGCTTGTGTTCTCCGTGCTGATAAGCCTGGTGCCCTGATTTCTAGTAACTTCAGCAGAGTTAAACACAAGACTGGGGAGCAGGGGCCAGGCTTCAGTTAACAGTGGGATGTGAGATCTCAGCAGAATGACAGTTCTGGGCTAGCCCAGCATTGGGCTATTTTAGTCTTAGGCGCTTGCTTACGTAATCGGGAATTGTAGCTGCTCTCCTTACAATGCCTGACAGTTAGATTTGCCTGTCAGGAATCTGTCCCTTCTCTCACTGTTGTTAAAAAAGCCTGGGTAATCACTGAACTAGCTGACCTGTCAGCTGTGCGACAAGGTCCTTGAATAATCACTACCTTTGGAGTGAACGATCATCAAGTGCGAATGTATGTGGAAACAAAGGCAGAGGAATTTTAAATTCAAGACCAACCTGAGCTGCCTAGAGAGTTCCAGTGCAGTAGACCTGTGCATGAGCGGTAATAACAGATATGTCAGAGGCAGGGTTTTTGGCTTGGAACATACTTAAGTTCCACAGAGGCTGTCTTAATCAAATTCTTTTTTTTTTTTTTTTTCCAAGACAGGGTTTCTCTGTGTAGCTTTGCGCCTTTCCTGGAACTCACTTTGGAGACCAGGCTGGCCTTGAACTCACAGAGATCCGCCTGTCTCTGCCTCCCAAGTGCTGGGATTACAGGCGAGCGCCACCACCGCCTGGCTTAATCAAATTCTTAACCCAGGCTTGGGAGGTTGCTCAGTGGTTAAAGTTTTTTCCATGTGAGAGGGGTGGAGTTCAGATCCCCAGATAAATAGTCCATCTGCACTTCCAGCCTTGGAATTCAGCTGAGTGGATCTCTAAAGCTAGCTACTTCAGCAAGCTCTGGGTCTGATGGAAGAAGCCCTGCCTCAAAGAATAAGGTGAAAGAGTTATGCCATGGGCCTCTGCACATTACACACACACACACACACACACACACACGTAAAAAGAGATAAGTAGCAGGGGCCTCTGAACCCCTCAAAATAGCACTTCCATCCTGGGAAAACTGTACACTTGGGAGGTCACTGGAAATGTGGTCTGGCATCTGCATTGATTCTTTAAGTCCCTGAATCAACCCTAGTGCAGCCAGGCTGCCTGAGCTGGCCATGTAAGACACAGTGAGGCTTGCTGCTAAAAGCTTAACTGGCATGTGTTTGAAATTCAAATGCCATCTTTTAAAATACTGAGCTGTGGTGTCAACAAAATCCTTGGCAGGTAATAGGTCCCTGAGATGCGATTGGAATAATCAGCTACTAATTAGCCTTTTGGTTCTTGACTCCTTGAGAGATTGGCACCTTAAAAATTCTTTGCTCGAGCCCCATACCTTGTTCCAGCTGAGCCTTGTGTTGTGTGTCCTCATGCAGGTGGCTGGGGAACGGTACGTCTACAAATTTGTCTGTGACCCGGATGCGCTTTTCTCCATGGCCTTCCCAGACAATCAGCGCCCGTTCCTGAAGGCAGAGTCTGAATGCCCCCTCAACGAGGAGGACACCCTGCCTCTGACTCATTTTGAAGACAACCCTGCTTACCTCCTGGACATGGATCGCTGCAGCAGCCTCCCCTATGCTGAAGGCTTTGCTTACTAAGTTTCTGAATGGCTGAGTGGCCAAACCCTAGAGCTAGCAGTCCCCATTCAGGCAAATGAGGGCAGTGGTTTTGTTTGTGTTCTTGGCTGTTCCTAAAGCTTGCCCTTTGAGTATTATCTGGAGAACCCAAGCCGTCTCTGGATTGACACCCTTAAAGACAAATACCTTGGCTAGGGAGTGGGAACAGGGAGAGACAGAAAAACCACCAAGCGGTTGGTGATTCTGATTGAGTCTTGGGAAGAGATGAAAGTGGAGCCCCTCCTTGCCATCATGGACAATATGTGCAGAGCAATACCTTGTTCAGGTTAGCGCCCATGAAAGGGGACCGAGTGTATGACAATCTGCGTTGAGCATGTACTACTAAATGCCTTTACATAGAAGGGCTTTGACTTGCACAATTCTTTGGAAAAAAACCGCACACCCATAGGAAAGTTGAAAGGCTGGGTTGGGAAGCAGCTTACTAAGGCTTGAAATTTGCAAAACTCCTGCATCTCAGTTTGGAATGTTTCCCCTTAGTCCAGAACTGGAGCGGCCAGGACAGCTGTTACCCACTCCATGGTTCTGACCACAGCTCCTTTTGAGCCTTCCAGCCAGAGTGGTCACCATGTAGATCAAGCCCCTCTCCTCCCAGTCTCATGGCTGAGTGTAGATGGCTTTCATTTTAGAAGAAGTGATAAACACTTGACAGTATTTTGTTTTGCTTTGATTTGGGGGGATCATTTTGTTTTGGTGGTTGTTTTGGGGGGGAAAACAGTTTATATAAACTGAGTTTTGTAGTTTTGGTATTTAAAGCAAAAAAAAAAAAAACAAACAAAAAACAAAAACTTTTTGGTAACTGCACTATATCCCTTACGTAGCGAGGGCCGTGCCCACTTCCGAAGACACTGCAGCTTGAGAGGGGCTTTGCTGAGGCTTCCCTTCGCCAGTGTAGAAGCCTGCTTGGTGCCTTGGGCACCAGACAACAACCTGTTGAAACACTTACACTCAATTTGTACATTTTTGAAGTGTGCAGGGCAGCCTGGACACAGCTTAGATTCCATGTGTATAGCTCTCCTTGCTCACTAACTTGCCCTCTCTGGGAAGCAGATGTACATACTCCATTGTCATGTCCATGTAACACCTGGTCATCTGGTGGGAACCTAATAGACATCAGTTTCTGTTCTCCTTTTTCAGTTTTGGACCTTCAACCCTGCATAATGGTTGCCTAGGGTCTGAAATTTGCCTGTCACTGACAGTAAAACAGCGCTAGCTAGCATTCCGGCTTCTGGCTTCTCTCTCTCTCTCTCTCTCTCTCTCTCTCTCTCTCTCTCTCTCTCTCTTCAATTTTTATTCTGATTGCTGTATTATATTGGGAATGTTTTAAACAACCACACTGAAGCTGTATGAAAACTGGGTTTGGAGTGGAGTGGAGGAAAAATCACCAGGAAGCACCAGTATCTTGCTGCTGCCCTCCCCATTTACAGGAGTCTGCTGTCCTTGACACTCCACATACATTAAAGAGTGTTCCTCGTGTGCAGGACACAGAGCTGACTGAGTGTGGGACAGGCTTTGCTGTCCTACAAGGAGGCTCTCCATAACCCTCTCATGACCCCCACACAGCACACTTGTGAAGAGGTTCACAGGGATGAGGGGTGCATTTTGTAACAGGGGAACTAAGGTTTTCCTCTTGAAAGCTCGTCAGCCCACAGAGGTGTCAAGCCTGAAGCTTGGGCCTTAATGAGCATTGTACTCTAATGAAAGGACTTTTTCTAAAGCCTATTTATAGCTTTCTAATCTAAACATAGTCTATACATAGATGCAAATTTTACCCAGCTGGCTAGAGATTTATTTGTTGTAAATGCTGTATAGATTGGTTTTCTGTTTGTCTGTTTGTTTTCTCTTCCTCTCTTTACTTATACTGGTTTGGGGTTTTTTGTTGTTTTGTTTTTTAATGAATTTATGCTGTTTTACTGGGTATGAAAAGAACCTTCTGTGACCTGAACTGCCCCTGCCCTGCTGTGACTGCGCAGCATGCGCTATAAGGGACATAGGACAGCAGCGTCACTTTGCATTCCCATCGACTCATGTACCCCTCTCCCCATAGCTGTTTCCTTCAGGGTGTGGGGGTTCTTTCCTTCATTTGCTTCTTTTCCAGAGTGTGGAAAGTCTACAGTGCAGAAAGGCTTTAGCCTGCCAGTTGATTTGAGATACTCCCCCCTGCGCAGGGCTGTGTACATCCTGCCGAGCTGCGTTATATTCTGTACTGTGTACAATAAAGAAGTTTGCTTTCCTTTATACACTCCTAAAACCTGCCTCTTTATTGCCCTCCGTGTTTTAATTTCAAGCAAGCCAGAGCCTGGGCTTCCTCTGAACTCCCTACCCCAACCCCCGTCTTCAACAATTAGCCTTACTAAAATGGATGATGGAGTTGAAAGAAGTGAAGGGTTAAAAATCTCATCCATGAGGCCGGCCTGGTCTACAGGGCGGATTCCAAGACGGCCAGAGCTATCCAGAGAAACCCTATTTTGAAAAGCAGAAACACAAAAACAAACATCTGATCCAAGGCATTGGAGGCAGGGATCCTACCCCAACACAAGGCGAGCTAAAATTGCCCCCAGGACTGCTTAGTAATTTTTTTCTCCTTAAAGCATGATTCGTTTGAACCTTGGATTGTGTGCAAAGATTAACTAGATGGGTTTTTTTGTTTGTTTGTTTGTTTTTAGTCACAGAGTTTCTGGTTCAGCCCCTTTGGTTGGTATTTTGAAAACTGGTAAGCAACAAAGACTATGTTTCATATATATATATATATATATATAGTTTTTATTATTTTTTTTCTGGCATCTTTCCTCCATGGCATTCTCTTGGGAAAAAATACATAACATACAATACACACACACACATGGAACACTTAAGAGATGTGGAAGGAAGTCATTGACAAAGCTGTGTAGCATCTTGTGTGCAGGGTTCCTGTCTCATCCTTGCTATGCACTTTTTACTTGAGGTGTTCAAGACTCCTGTTACAGTGTAGAGACAAAGTAGAGCCTCTTCGAGCCTATAACAGAAGGCTTTCTGTAAGTTATCTCCTATCTTTCTTTTGCTGTTTTACAAGCCCTTAAGTGTAGAAACATCAAAGATTGAATTGGTACACAGCCACTTCAATGGGAACTTGTGGGGAATGTGTGTCTGCCACATAACACCCATTAGCTCCCACAGATGAGGAAACGCAGCTCGGGGAGAAGGGGCAGGGTGTGCAGGACAAAGGGGTTCTCCTCTCAGATTTCTGTTGATAAAGCTTCGACAGTCATCTCCCCGTTGCGAGCAGGCTCATTATCTAGCCTAGGCTCAGTCCCAGATCATTAACCTAATGCCAGAGGTCACCCCACACGGTTGCCCTGCTAGGGTTGGATGCTGGGGTCAGGAAGCCAGAAAATGGGAAGTTTATTCTCCATGGGGTCCCCTTTCACGATCCAAGTTAGAGGAACAATGCCCATTCAGCTGGTAGACGACAAAGAGGTAGTCTGAGGGCAAAAGAATGTGGCTTGAAAGCCAGAGCTCAAGTCTAACTGTAATGCAGCTGGGACTGAGTATGGAAGGAAAACACAGACAGTAGGGGACTTTGGGAAGAGCCATTTACGAACAGTCAGGGAGTTGGAGCATAGTGTGTCTTCAAAATGCAAGCAAGTGGGGTGGGGGGTGGAAGGAGTCCTGAAAACCGATCCTAATACAAATGTAAAAGAAACACTGGTTCTCTGGGGTGCAAGTGCATTGTGCCTCCTATAGTCAGAGGGATTCACAGTGGGACACAGGAAGTTGTGTCCTGGTTCTGGCAAATACACAGACCCTGTGTCCAGCCTTTCCATAGCCCTTCCAATTGAAGAGCTGGCTCTACACCCAGGCTTCAATTTGTTGACCTTGGCAGTGATCCTCAGATAGCTAACTATTTGGTAGCACTTCACAGTTTACAGAGCACTTTTTTTTTTTTTTTTAAAGTCTCCATTATCTTTTTGGCAGGCTTTCTTAAATGGGAACACTTGGTTGAAATCAAATCTGAAAATACGGCTCTTGGCCTCTAGGATTATTCTCTTCAGAATGTTTGCAGTGGCTCCCGTCGAAACCCAGACTAGACTCTGGGAGGCTGGATGTTTAGGTTCTGGCCACAGCCAGGTGATCTTGGGGGGCATCCTAGGTCAGTGAGGGCACTGGTGAGGTGCCGTTTCCCAGAACTCCTAGGAGGAAGGGAGGAGGAGGAATTTAAAGTGTATGTACACTTGGGGTTTGAGGGTAAATAGAACCATTCAGAATATAATTGTTTCACCTTTTTATAACACAGTTCTCCAAGCATACATTGTTCATTTTCTAGGCATCCACTGAGTGCCTACTGGATGCAGTCACTTGCTAAGGGCTTTAGAAATAACAACTTCAAATGAAAGGTTGCTCTGTGGCATGGTAATGGTTAAGATGACCCTTCAAATGTTTAATACTCTACTTGCCAACTCTTAAACACTGTTCCATCAGGTTTAAAGGGCGGTGGTGATGCACGCCTTTAATCCCAGCACTCGGGAGGCAGAGCCAGGCCTGTGAGTTCGAGGCCAGCCTGGATTACAGAGCAAGATCCAGGACAGGCACCAAAACTACACAGAGAAATGCTGTCTCGAAAAACAAAAAAACAAAACCAAAAAAGACACTGTTCCATCATCTTCTCCTGACCATCTTGCCTCAATGCTGGACGGTTACACACTAACTTTTACCTCTATTAGTTGAATGTTAACCCCAGAACATTAACTCCTTGTGTACTCTCTACCAGGATCAAGGGGATAAGGTAGGTGCAGGGATTGGTGTACCGCAAGTGCAGCTTACTCAGGTGGTCTCAGAGCATCAGTGGTGTCTGCTGTGTTGCCCTTTAAACACTGAGTAGGTCTCTCCCGGATGGTCCTTTTTCCACGGTGAAGGGGGATGCTTCTGGTTTCCATCACTCAGTTATGTCCAGGTTGCCAATTATGTGACAGACACTTGGGTATGGGAGATTACAATGGAACCCACCCAGGCCTTTAGAAGCTCTCAGGCTACTGACAAAACTTTTCTCTAGACAAAACTAGAACACACAACACACTGACTGTCAGCATCAGAGAGCAGCATTCCATTGCAGGTGCTACTCCTGGGTGTGGAGCTGGGGGCAAACAAATACAAATCTTTGGGCTTGGGACTTTATGTGACAAAGGGCCCCCCCAAAAATGGCAAAAGAAATAAACAAACGCTAGCATTTGCCAGAAGGTGTTAGCCACTGTGGGAAGGAGCCCCTGAAGATGTGGTGGAGGGTTACAGCTTTAAATCTTGAAGTCAAGGAAGGCCTCACAGTTGAGCAAAGGACTTGAAATCTGAACGCAGAGTGAAGCTGCCTGGGGATGCTGGGAAGGGCGTGGCCTGAATAACGGGTGGGAGTTGGGTGGTCCGCAGTGAGAGATGAGGAGCAGTCCTCCACGGGCCGCACAGACATTCAGGATGCTGGGGTTTGCTTTGTTCTCGCTTGGCTGTCAAGAATTATCTGAGCTCAGAAGTGAGCTCATCAGAAGTTCACTTCAAGAACTGGTCTTTTGACATCTAAAGTTGAAAGGGTCTGGAGAGGACAAGGAAGGAGGCAAGAAACCCTTAAAAACCTGCAGCTGCCAAATGCAGATGACTGGGCAGGGGGAGGCATACCCCGTTGCAGGTTTAACTTGGCACCAGTAAGTTTTGGACAGTTGTTGGGGCAAAGGTTAGGGGCCAAGGTGGGTTGAAGTTGCTGTGAATTTAAACCAAGAAAAACCTGAGGAGACATGATTTGTGGTTGGGGAAGAGCAGGCCTCCACCCAGGACATAATTTATCTTATGCAGCCATTAGAAATCAGATGGGGACATGGAGAGCTGGCTCAGTGGCGAAGAGCACCTGAGTTCAATTCCCAGCACCCACATGGTACCTAGCAATTGTCTGTAACTCCAGTTCCAGGGACCGGCACCCTCTCTGAGGGCACAAAGCATGCACACAGTGCGCATACATACATTCACGTAGGCAAAATATACACATAAAATATGAAAATAGAAAAAAAAAAAAAAAAAAAAAAAGATCAGATGCGGGACGTCAACTGGGATGCCGAGTCCTGGAGTTTAGGGAGGAACTCCAGGAGGGAGCTAGAAATTAGCAGTGTGTTTGGTAGCCCAGAGAGCTGAGACTGGATGGAATCCCTAGGGGAAGAAGCATAGATAGAGGAGATGTGCCCTCTGACACTCCGCAACTAAGACATGGGAGATACAGGAGTCAGCAAAGGAGCCTGGAAAACTGGAGCAAGAAGGGACGGGTGGCCGCCAGGAAGCATCTCCCGGAGGAATGCAGGGGTCGGTCCATTCATTCAGGTGCTTCTACCGTGACTACATGAAGGAAGAGGGCTGGGGCTGGAACAGCAAGAATAGTCTGGGTTGCTTGCGCAAGACGTTCCATGGTAGGGCAGACCAGCACGGCTGGAGTCAAGGGCAGGGGAAGCCTGTGGATTTCAAACCCTTGGCTTGAACTCAACTCGCCCCCTTGCGTGTCCTGCAGCCTCCAGGCACAACTTCTGGATGAGTGGTCGGATCCTTGCTCACAAGTTCATAGTGTAAAAAGCCTTTCGGAGAGGAAGGAGGAAGGAGCAGGGGCTGTTGCTGGTACCTTCCCGGCCCTTTGGGGTTCTGTGTATTTTTGTTTTATGTTCTTAAAGCGCATCTCTACTTTTGTAATATTTGTAATTACCTTCTTCGTATTTTATAATTAGTGCATGTTCTTTGTGGAAAACTTGAAAAATCTATAACCAAAATGTAAAACTGCTTCAAAAATTCAAGCTAGAGATCACGTTCAACACCAGTGTGCTTTTTTCTCAGAGCTGCTTTTAAAATGCACACGATTGGGCTGGCAAGATGATTCAGGGAGGAAAGGCGTCTGTTGCCAAGCCTGACGACCTGAGTTTAATTCCAAAACCCACCTGGTAGGAGAGAATCAACTCCCCAAGTTTCCAGGGCCCTCCATGTGTGTGCTGTGGAATATGCTTACCTGCACACACATGCACACTGATTAACTAACTGATTAATTAGCTTGTTTTTGTTTTGTTTTTCAAGACATGGGTTTCTCTGTGGAACAGCCCTGGCTGTCCTAGAACTCCCTCTGTAGATCAGGCTGGCCTCAAATTCACAGAGCTCCATCTGCCTCTACCTGAGTGCTGGGATTAAAGGTGTGCACCACCACTGCCCAGCTTATTAATTAACTTTTTAAAAACAAAATTGGCCATTACTTCATTGTACACAATCTTGTAACTTGTTTCTTAAATATTTTAAAATCTTTCTTATCAAAAAATATAGTTGAGGAGATAGCTCAATGGGTAAAGCTCTCATCCAATCTTAAGAGCTGAGTTCAAGTCTCCAGAAATCATGAGAAGTCAGATGTGGAATTACGTTCACTTATAATCCCAGGATAGGCAGGGACAGAGAAATCTCTGGAAGTTCATAGGCTAGCTTGTCTGACATAAAACAAAAACAAAAACAAAAACAAAAACAGGCCATAGGAGTGGGCAGTATTAGTCTCAAGCAAGGTAGAGATTTGGACAACGTGCAAGGTTATCTTTTGGCCTCCACATATGTGCTGTGACACCCTTGTGCCCCCATGCACACACATAATACATATCATATACATACATGTAAAGATTTAAACATTTTTACTGTACAACACCATTTTTATTTATTTATTTATTGGGGGGGGGGGTGAGACAGTGTTTCCCTGTGTAGTTTTGTGCCTGTCCTGGAACGTGCTTTGTAGCCCAGGCTGGCCTCGAACTCACAGAGATCCGCCTGTCTCTGCCTCCCGAGTGCTGGGATTAAAGGTGTGCGCCACCACTGCCCGGCCTAACACCATTTTTAATGACCGCATGCATGCTGTTCCGTAGAACACGTTTAAGGAGTCCCATTTGCTGGGGATAAAGGTACCACAAAATGAAGCCAAGTGTGGCGCCCACCAAGATCAAACAACAGTAACCAACTCCTGTCAGTGTTACCTCCCGAATACCTCTCAGTCTTCTCCGTCATCTGTTCCATAACTCAGCCCACCTGGACTGTGCGGCCAGCACTTAGCAGGTCTTGCCTCCTCCTCTCTTGTCCCACCTCGACCTCTTGTCCATAATGTAATGAGTGATTTTCTGTTTTTGTTTTGTAAAGCTCTAGACAGCCCCACGGGCAAAGAAGTTGTGGTGACACCGCCAGATACTCTGTCTACAAAGTGTGAACTACACACCCTGCACTTCGGTGATCTTAGAAAGAGAGTAAGTTGAAAATATATAAATGGCAAGCAATATTGCATAATTCTATTTATGTGAAGTCTTAAATAGACAAAATCAAGCTATAGTAATAGAAATCAGAAAGCAGTAACAGGGCTTCAGGGTGGACAGCCTGGACACGCCTAGCCGGCCCTGGGACCCACAGTGTTACAACACCTCCATCCCTGACCTCTGCCCGCCATGATGCCCACGTGACCACACCTCACCCAAGGAGAAGATATTCTATGAATCTTGCAAAACACTGATTAATCAATCCCATGTTGTTTGCTGCTTTTAGCGGTTACTACTTCTTAAAGTAGAACTTCTCACTGCTTAATTATTTACCCATTTGCAAGATTAGTTGACTGTTTTTCCCAGCAGAGTATAAACTCCATGAAAGCAAAACATATTTATCTGGCTAACTGTGTTATCTCTAAAACAGAAATCCCTAACTGAGGGGCTGGAGCGATGGCTCAGCAGTTAAGAGCCCTGGCTGCTCTTCCAGAGGGCATGAGTTCAATTCCCAGCAACCACATGGCAGCTCATAACTGTTTACAACTCCAGGCCCAGGGGGTCTGACCTGCACACATGTGCCACACAGACAAATACAGGCAAAATACTCAATGAATAAGTAAAATGTTTAAAAATAGTTTTTCAAAATATCTAACTCAGTGGATATGGAAAATGAGCATCGTTGTTCCCTGGACATCAGGGATGTGTGCAGGGCTCTGCCCCCTCTGGCTCATCAGCCACCTGCACACATGTGGCTTACACACACGCATAGATGAATAAAATTGTTTTAATTAAATATTTTTTAAAATTATATTTATTTGACAATAAGGCCCTACATTTTAAAAATAATGTTGTATTGAGTGCCTATTATTGTAAGTTCATGTTTCTCAAAAAACAAAGACGTAACTAAATCTGACATACAATTACTAAACAAACACTTCATAAATGAATATTTCAGTGAGCTCCATGGGAGAGTGACTGTTTTTCCATTAGTCTGAGCAAGATAATCCTGGACTTGGTGTTGGTTCTATTCTGACTTCAAAATTTTGAATGAAGTGGTGAAAAATATCCAGAGAGATTTTTCTTCTGCTCAGTTAGTATTAAGACTGTAGCCAGATAGATGACTGCCCTGTGCTTCCCAGCATCCTTTGCAGCACAGCTGTGCCTATTATTAATATACAATTAATATAACTATTAATGGCTTCTCAACTCAAATTCACCATTGGTTTTTTTGTTTTGTTTTGTTTTTTTGTTTTTTGCTTTTTTGCCTCTCTGAAATGGTTTGAGTCCTTGAGACCTTCAAACATTTTCCTTTAGTGACTGGCTCCATCAGTGGAAGATGCCAGCGTGATGGTAAAGAGAAAGGATTCACTTCCTGTGTGCACGATCCTGCGATGAGCTATCTTGCTCCTCTAAGACCTGGCTGCCCTGGCGCACAGAAGGCAACTGACTTTGAGTGTGGCTCTGCAGCACAGTGCTTCTGACTCCTGCACAGCTGGCAGCCTCCCCAGTTTCTGACTCCTGCCACACAGTGTCCAGAAGCACCCAGCACTTCCCTCCCTGGCAGATTTATAACAGAGTTCCTGATCGGCTTCCCTCCATGGTGGATTTCTAGCAGATTCTACCAGCAAGGCACTTTGGGCCTTCAGCAAGCCAGAGTCATGGCCTCTTGTCAGTAAAGGATTAACTCATTCTGCATTGTCTAAACATTGCACATTCCTCAAAGGTTTGGCCCCGACCTGGCTCCTGGAAAATAATCTTTAAGCCTCTGGGATATCCTGTGTGATAAGACAGTCTTTACCGACCTGGGACCTTGAGCTGTACCAAAGAGTCTTTACTAACAGTGTGGTTCTTGGTGGGGGTCTTTAAACTGTGTGCATGAATTGGACTCTAGAGGACCTAGGGACCAAATAACTAAAGAGCAGTCATGTAGACAGCCAGTCATATCCACGTGACTAACCTCTCAATACATCCCGGAATATCAAGTCTCCCCAGACTTCTGTGATGGGCAGCACTTCATTAGGCTCCCCGAACATCGTTGCTGAAGGAGTTCAATGTCGTTTGACTCCACAGGGGGGCAAGTGGAGGCTTGTACCTGGTGTCCCCCCGACACTGCTGTGTGCCTGTCCGGACTTAGGCTGACTCCAGTCTGTATCTTTTTACTTTAACTGGCCTCAACCCTGCTTGTCACCAATCTTCTGGTTGAGTCTTTTTCACAAATGGCTGAGCCTAGTGGTGACCTTTGACCCTCAAATACACCTCTCCAGTGAAGCCTGGATCTTGAAGAACAATGTAAGGACGCTTCTCAAGTCCTCTCCTCTTCTGAGCGCTGCTTGCCCGGGCGTGGGGGCGGCCACTTGTGCTTCTCAAGTGCCTGGGAGCTTAGGAGTCCTCGGTGAGGCTTGTCCTATGCAAATTACTTTGTGGTTTCTTTAGTCTGGTCCCAGATGGATACAGTGGTCATGTTAGTCGCTTCTCTCTAATTAAAGATAAGCAAAAACAAGACGTGTTATCTATGGTACAGGGCTGTGAGATGAAAGTGTGCTTCCTCCATATGTCTTTCCATTTGGATGGAGATGGTGGCGGGACCCCAAACGTGGTGGAGCCCTGAGATTGAAGAAGCCTGGGCTTCTCACTCACCACATGCTCAAGAGCCAATTAAGAAATAACAGTTCAGCTTACCCTATCTAACACACTTTGTTCAGTTAACCCCCCCCTCTCTCTCTGTGTCTGTCTGTCTGTCTGTGAGTGTGGTAGTTTGAATGTAATTGGCCCCCATAAGTTCATGGAGAGTGGCGCTGGTAAGAGGGAGTTGGAGGAAGTGTGTCACTGTGGGGGTGGGCTTCGAGGTCTCCTAGGCTCAGGATACCACCCAGTATCTCAGTAAACTTCATGTTGCTTGCAAGAAGTAGGGCTCCTGCCAGCACACTGCTGTGCTCCCCATCATGATGAAAATGGGCTAAACCTCTGGAACTGTAAGTGAGCCAACCCAGTTAAATGTTTTCTTTGAAAGAGTTGCTGTGGTCACGGTGTCTCTTCACAGCTATAGAAACCCTAACTAAGACAGGGAGTGTTTTGCCTTCAAGTCTGTCTGTTCACCTGGTACCTGCAGAGGTCAGGAGAGGGTATCAGATTCCCTAGAACTAGAGGTACAGATAGTTGGGAGCCATCATGGGGGTGTCGGGAACTGAACCCACGTCCTCTGCAAGAACAGCAATTGCTCTTAACTGCAGAGCCAGCCATCTGTGTGCATGTTTAATAGTAATGCCACTTCAGGATTAGATGTCTTCTCAAGTCATATGTCAAAATTCACATGCAAAATTTTTACTAGAAACTTTTTTTTTGCCTTGGGGGTGGAACTAAAGTCTTTCCATGAGCTGGAGAAGTGCACTGTCACTGACCAGCATCGCCAGCCCCAGGAACTGTGATTTTACCAGTTCATAGCTCTTCTAGGTCCTTCCTCAATTTTGTTGAAATAAGAAACGGGAATTCTGGGGAGTATACCGAAGAGTCTTCAGCAGGATGTAATTATCAAATGACTCTACATGTTTGTTTGTCAAAGGTAGATTCCAGGCAGGTCCCAGCAACATCCAACACAACATGTTAGAAGGCAGACCCTCAGATCCCAAACATGAGAGATCAGAAACTCTAGGGAGATGCTGGACCTGGACAAACTACTTAGAAGGCTGAGGCAAGATGGTTACAAGTTTGAGGCTAGCCTGAGCAGCATAGAAATACCTTTGTCTGAATATTAAATAATAATAATAATAATAATAATAATAATAATAATAATAATAATCAGGGCAGTGATGGCGCACGCCTTTAATCCCAGCACTCAAGAGGCAGAGGCAGGCAGATCTCTGTGAGTTCAAGGCCAGCCTGGTCTACAGAACAAGTTCCAGGACAGGCTCCAAAGCTACACAGAGAAACCCTGTCTCAAAAAATAAGAAATAATAATAATAATAATACCAAACCCCAGAATGAGGACCGACAATCTGTGTTTTAGCAGGTGGTTCAAATGTGCATTCAGGTTTGAGAATGATTACTACACATTGTACTTGTAATTCCATCTCCAGAACCCCATTGAATCTGATGGTTTCACAGTCATTTCACTGTTGAGGTGTTCATTTCCACACACCTTTGCTGTCTGTAGTAATTATCTATTGGTGTATAAAAATGCCAGCTCGGGGCTAGGCAGCTGGTCCAAAGCAAATGTAGAGGGCTTGCTGTGAAAGTGTCAGAACCTGAGTTCGAATGTCAACATCTACTTAAAACGTCAAGCACAAGAGCAACTGCCTGTAATCCCAGCAATGGAGAGACAGAGTTTGTGGCTGGCCAACTGTTCTGAGTTCCAGGTTAGGTAAGAGACCTCGTCTCAAAAACCGAGGTAGCAAACAACCGAGGAAGACACCCAGTGTCAACCTCTGGCCTACACTACCCAAACATACACAAACACACACATACACACACATACACCCCTCACACCTTGTGACTTAAAAATCATATATTATTTTCTTCCAATTTCTATGGATTTGTGCACGGTTTGGCCAAGTCCTCCATTTTGCAGTCTCCAGAGGTTACAGCCACCATGTCAGAAAAGAGAGGTGTTGCATCTGAAATGCAATCAGGAAGACTGCTTTTACGCTCGCAGCCAGTGCTAGCGCCCGTTCTTTGCCAGCTGCCAGCCAGAGGCCTCCCTCAGCTCCTTGTCATGGGGCTTGCCAACAGGGCCACTTACTTCTTCAAAACCAGCACAGGACACTTTCCTAACAAAACTGGTGTCATACCAGGCATAGTGGGGCACATCTCTCATACCAGCACTCGGGAGACTGAGGCAGGAGGACCACGAGTTTAAAGCTAACCTGGGTACATAGTGACAGTTTGTTTAAAACAGAGAGAGAGGAAGAGGAAGCAGAGGGGGAGGAGGATGGGAAGGATGGGAAGGAAATGAAGTAAGGCACCTGCCTGTAGTCCCAGCACCACTGAAGCAGAAGCTGGAGGGTTGCTTGTTTGAGGGCATTCCAGGCGACACAGGGGGATGCCATCCTGTGAACAAACAAACAAACAAAAATCTGGTGTTATAATCTCATGTGATGTAATCACGTAATCACCGGCCCTGCAGGGTGGTGGTGACAAGCTGGCCATGCAAGCAGTGGAAGAATTCACCAAGACACCAAAAGGCAGAAACGGGAACTTTATTGGATACACCCCAGGCCAGCCACAGCTGACAGCCGAATGAAACTGCACAGAGACATCCTAAGGGGCTGATTTTATAGAGAGGTCCATGGAACACCAGGCAAGTGGTATTTCAATGTCAGTGTTCTGGAACAATTACACTTGGGGCTTTATTGCAGGTAGCAGCAGCCTGGCCCTCCATCCTAACCTGGAGTCCACACTTAGCTCTTGGTAGAGCAACAGTGTCAGATTTTTGACATTTGAATGACAGTCTTGTCTTCAGTAGCTTCTTTGAGTTGAGTAGGAATGATGTACAGGCCCTTACCTATTGCTGTTGATCTGCCAGAAGTAGAATAGTGATGTCTCAAGGTCCGGGACAGGCAAGACTGGCCTCTATCTTACTTGTACAACTATCCAAAACCAAATTTGTTGAATTCTACAGAAACGAACCTGATAAAGCTGTTGAAAGGCAGGAACCAAAAGCGTAGAGCAACATACAAAATGTTACTAGAGGGATAAGATAGGCCAGCCATGGCTATTCCCATTTTAGCCATGTTGGTGAACTGCCAGAGGAAGGCAGTGACAGCAGCAGGTCTGGTGTACCCACAAGGAGAGATAGCAGAAAGACATGAGCCTACCACGCCATGGAAGGAGAGGCGGTGTGTGTGTGTGTGTGTGTGTGTGTGTGTGTGTGTGTGTGTGTGTGTGTGTGTGTGTGTGTGTGTGTGTCTGTGTGTGTCTGTGTCTGTGTCTGTGTGTCTGTGTTTAAAATCCCTGTGAGGCAGAAGCAAGATAGACTCAGAGGGGTTGGGGATTTATCTCAGTGGTAGAGGCCCTGGGTTCAATCCTCAGCTCTAAAAAAGAAGAAGATAGGCCCAGATATCTCTGATTAGTGTGTACCCATTGTCCAGTGATGTTCCCGTGGTGTCTGAGACTCACGGGTGGAGTTAAGGATCTCAGGAAGCCTGGGGCTGTACAGGCCTGCGTGCCTAGCCTGGGAATGAATGACAAGCCCTGGTAGGATAGAGATTTTCTCTATCAGTAATAAAGAAGACATTAAACAGAGAACTGGATTTTTGTTTACTCAGATCCAGATAATTAGTTATGGCAGAAGAATAGAATATCTTTAAATAATTTTTATGGGAGTTGAGATTTGACTTGAAATGTCCTCCATAAACTGCGAGTGGTTTAATCCCAGCACTCAGGAGACAGAGACTCACAACAGTCTGTAACCCATTACAGGGGATCTGACTCCATCTTCTGGCCTCCAAGGGCACTGCATGTACATGGTGAACATACATGCATGTAGGGAAACACTCATATACATATAATTAAAGACAAATGTGTAAAGTTTTTTCTTTTGATTTATTCATGTGTAGGTGTGTGTCCACATTTGGGTATGTACATGTGAACTCAGATAGGCATCGAGTCCCCTGGATCTAGGGTTACAGTTGTGAGCCACTTAACATGGGTGTCAGGCACTCAACTTGGGTCCTCTGCAAGAGCAAGTGCTTTTAACCATTGAACTGCCTCTCCAGCCCCTGGAATTTTGTTATTAATAGTACCAATTATTTTATTCTGTGATCACATGTTCCTTCTGCATGATTAATACCATGTAAATGAACAAAACATAACCATTTTCCTTTAGCTGTTAAGGTCAGTCAAGACTCCTCAGGGTTACTCCTAGGGACGTAGGAGGAACTCAGGCTCCTTAATTTTCTTTATAAGTTGTGCCATCTGCTGGGACTGGGCCAGTCTTGCTGAAGATTCGACTTTCCATCAAGGCACAGGGGACATTTCCCTCTAATGACTTGCCTCTTTGTGAGAGTGTGCACTGGTTGGAGTCCCACCCCGGGAGTCTCCATGGCTCTCTAAGCAAAAGGGCAGGGGACTTACTGGAGTTGCAAGGCCCCGTTACAGAAGACTCATCATGCCAGGGGCCTGGCTGACTTTGGAGGTCAAAGGCCAAAATCTTGACTGTTTTATACTTAGACCTCCAAACTTTGATTGTTCAATACCCACAAAACTGCAACAGAGGCACTCTGAGAGGCTGGCTCACCTGGGCCACTGTTTTCATTGGTGTCTGGTCCCCTTGTTCTGCAAACACACAAACTTTTTAAGGTAACACATGTATCCGCATTAATACAAGTATGGAATGTGTGGTGTGCACATCAGTTAAAGATGATTTTTTTTTGTTTTGTGTTTAAATGGGTAAAAGGCATCTGTCAACTTTATAAGTCCATTTAGACTGTATTACCAAACTGTAATATAAATCTCTATCCATGCCCTATGAAAGGATGGCATGCAATAATAAGTCATGAGGACTCTGTAGCCAACAAGATTTATCATGTCTCATCTCGTCTCCAAGCTGTTCCCAGGCAGAAAGATCAGCTTACATGCCACCTGCCCTGTAGTCTTTCTTGACTTCTTCCCCCATGTCTGTAGCCAAGATCCTCAAGTGGCCTCCAACGGTCAAATCTAATCTCTATTAACCTGAAAGGAATCCACAGGCTTTCATTTTCTATGGAAACAAAAACACAACCTCTTCCCCAATGTAATACATTTTTTAACTTCCATTTTAAAGTTAAGGCATTCCTAAAGTAATAGGTTGGTTTAATTCAGCAGTCCCTTCCACAATCCAATGTCTCTCAGTAGCTGTTTTCTGTTCATTAGCACTCAAAACATTCAAAATTAACAAAGCACCATATAAGGTCCAAACTCTCTCTGTTATAATATTTCCCATCCTTATATGGCTTTTTTAAAAAATTACTTTACTTCTCTCTTTAAAAACTTTATCATTTTTAAACTATTTTTATGACTGTCTATATCCTTTTTCTTATTCTTTTCTTAATCCAACATACATTGTTAAACACACTGTAACCTGCTTAGAGATTTTTTTTTTCCATCTGAACTTGCTTTACTGCATATCTGTAACTTTCTCTGTCTGCATGAGCTCATGGCATACTGGCAGCTCAAGCCTGCAGGCAATAGCCAGGAGACAAGTTTCTGTACTGCAAACCACATGAGAGACTGCAGGATGCCATGTTTGGCTCCATTTTGTGTGTGTGTGTGTGTGTGTGTGTGTGTGTGTGTGTGTGTGTCTGTTTGGGACTCTTTTTAAAGTTTTCTCACGTCTTATGTGGAAATGTATGGCCCCACATTGTACGCCATTTGTAGCAAGTCTTTCTCTGTCTCACCAGCCATCTCCCAAATCACAACATGGAGACATTTTTAATTATGAAAGCTTGTTCGATAGCTTAGGTTTGTTTTCTAAACTAGCTCTTATAACTTAAATTAATCCACATCCTTTGTTTTGTTTTTGTTTTCTGAGGTTTTTTTGTGTAGCTTTGGAGCCTGTCCTGGAACTTGCTCTGTAGACCAGGCTGGCCTCAATCTCACAGAGATCTGCCTGCCTCTGCCTCCCAAGTACTGGGATTAAAGGCGTGTGCCACCACTACCCAGATTAACCCATATCTTTTAATCTACCCTCTTTTACACAGCTGGGTTACCCTTACTCTGTAATGCCCATGTTGCTTGATTGCCATATTGCTGGTGATTCTGCCTTTCTTTTTCCCAGCGTCCTCTGTGCCTAGAAATCCTGCCTAGCTATTGGCCATTTAGCTTTTTATTGACTTCACAGTGTACAAAAAGATTATTCCACAACATTTCCCCCACCTTTTTATCTAAATATAAAGGGAAGATTTTAACTCTAACACAGTAAAACTATATACAATAAGAGCAATTATCAGTTAAGACTTACATTCACAATGTCCAGTCCATTAGAGAGTCCCAGTGTTAAATTTCCACAAGAGTTTCTGGTGAGAAATGGCCTTGGACCATTTTGGGTTTAAGCAAAAAGAGAGGAAATGCATAGAGATGGAATAATACATTAGCCCTGGGATTACCGTTAGACAGAAAATGGCTACTTTTCCTGAGATACAAGGGAAGAGAGTGTCTGGTGGTACAAGCTGGACAGGAGACTGGGTGTTGGGTCTACTGATGGCAGGCTGGGCCCACAACATTTATACTTTAGAGTAGGTCAGACATTGTGAAAAGGATGCTTTCCCAGATGGTGTGCAGCACCCCCTGGCCACCTCACAAACTGGAAGAATGTTTTCTGAAGGACAGAAGGTAACTTCTCCCTACTTTCCTGAGCTCCTGAAGTTCCTGAAACAGTGTGTGAGAAAGGGAGTGTTTCTGGGTTAGCAGGAAGAGTGATTAGAGAGAGCCACACAGGCCCAAGAACGAACAGGAGGAGAAGCCAAAAGAGAGGAAGTAAGGGCAGAGCTGTCGGGTGGAATGGTGTATTTTGTAGCGCCTGTCATATGAAATATTGTGGGAGTGTAGAGCACCTTGTGCACCCATGGAACACCAGTATTCAGTAAGCTGAGGAGGCAGGAGGATCATGAATGAGTTCAGAGAAGAATACATAGTGAGGCCTTATAAGTAAGTAAGATCAGTAAAGCAGCTAACCCTGGTGCAGATGGAATAATCTATCAAGTTACCAACACAAGATGACAATGGGGACCTCAATACAGTTATCCAAACTGTAAAATTGACTTAAGCTGCGGATTATTATTATTTTTATTTATTTTAAATTTATTTTATGTGTATGGATGTTTTGCTTTGCCTGCAGTGGTCATAAAAAGATGTTAGATCCTGTGGAACTGGGATTACATTCAGCAGTGAGCCATATGTGAGTACTAGGAATCGAACCCAAGTCTTCTGGAAGAACAGCCAGAGCACTTAACCACTGAGCCATTTCTCCAGTCCTTTGGGCTGTGGGTTATTATTAATGTGACTGGTGATGCCAAAAAGAAGGTACCTCTTTGACAAATGGTTGTTCCCGTGGGTTGTGAATTCTGGTGGTGAGATTTTGGGAATAATGCAATTAAATTATTCATTTAAAAGCCAAAATAGCCTCTTTAATTTCATCAGACGTCGTGATTAAATTTCCCATGTATTTAATGAAAAAGAACGGTATATACTGCTGAGAGTAACCTGCCAAGCAGCTAGCATATAATCTTATATTTGTTAATAGAAGGTGCAGAATCTTATTATCTATCATCTGAAATGAGTATCAACTATAATTATAACAAACATTTCCTAGTATGGGCTGATAGAAAGGGCCGAATGATGCACAATCTAGTTGCAATCATTTGAGATGTCCATATAGCATGTACTCTGTGAGCATGTATTTCATTTCATTAGTTCAGACTGGTAACAACTTCAAACCCATGAAAAGCAGGAAAAAAAAAATAGCATCATGAGCACTCATCAGCACTTGGCTTTAATTCTTGTAAGCTCCTATCTGCTCACCTTGTTAATGAACTTCAGCTCCTAGATGCAAGGACGTTCCCCAGACTTATGGTTGAGTAGACTGTCTTGTAAGCTGGGTTTGTCTACGACTCTCTCATGCTGGGATACTGACTCGGTGTGTTTGGCAGGAATGTTCCTGAAGAGTCATGCATGTCCCATCATCACACCACTGACAGCTACAGATGGCCTCATTAGCAGGAATGCTGCCATTGATGACTTTGCTTTTGGTTCTATGAGTTCCTGTGAACTCAACCAAGATGTCCAGCAACAGGTTTTTTTTTTTTATTAAAAAATGTGGCGCAGATGCACAGTGGAGTACTATCTATCCAAGTTTTCAAGTATCTTATTTATTCCTTGTGTGTGTGTTTGTACTTGTGTATGTGGGGCCATATGTGTGTGGAGGTCAGAGAACAACTTGTGGGAGTTGGTTATCTCCATCATGTGGGTCCTAGGCATCAAGCTTGGTAGCAACCATCTTTGCCCTCTGGGTCATCTTACCAGCTCCAGCCATTTAAAAAAAAAAAATAAGCCGGGCATTGGTGGCGCACGCCTTTAATCCCAGCACTCAGGAGCCAGGCGGATCTCTGTGAGTTCGAGGCCAGCCTGGTCTCCAAAGCGAGTTCCAGGAAAGGCGCAAAGCTACACAGAGAAACCCTGTCTCAAAAATAAACAAACAAACAAATAAATAAATTCTGTCTTTTTTTTTTTTTTTTCCCAACACAATGGACCTGGAGATCACAATGTTACCTGAAATAATCCAAGACAGAACATCAAATGTTGCATGATTTTCACTAATATGTGGACTCTGGAGAAGCTGAGCTCATAGGTGCAGTGTGGAATAGTAACTACCAGAGACCGGTGAGGATAGGTGAGTGTTAAATCATAGCCAGATAAGGGGAATGCTCTGGTATTCTACCCCACAGAAAAGCAACTCTAGTCATAAGCAATATAGCTATTTAAAATAGCTAGAAGGGGATTTTGAGCATTCACATCACAAAGGACAGCTAAATGTTTGAGATGATGGACAGCCTCAGCATCCTGAGTCATACACAGGATATTAATGTGCTGAAACAGCACACTGTACCCATGCAGATGAACAGTTTTTCTGGCCAATTCTAAAAATAGCGAAAGAAATAAATGAAATAACTTTTCTCCTATTGCTTAATAATAACACATTCACCAACTAAATATTACCTGATTTTTGCTTGTTTGTTTGTTTGTTTTTTGGTGGGGGGTGTTGGGACAGGGTTTCTCTATGTAGCCTTGGATGTCCTGGAATTCACTTTGTAGACCAGGCTGGCCTCAAACTCACAGAGATCCACCTGCCTCTCTGCCTCCCAAGTACTGGGATTAAGGACACACACCACCACTGCCTGGCTCACCTAAAGGGTTTGTTGTTGTTGTAGTTTTGAGACAGGGTTTCTCTGTGTAGCTTTGGAGTCTGTCCTGGAACTCACTCTGTAGTCCAGGCTGGCCTCAAACTTACAAAGATCCGCCTGGCTCTGCCTCCTGAGTGCTGGAATTAAAGGCGTGTGCCACCACCGCCCGGCTCACCTGAAGATTTTTAACAGACTCTCCACCTCCAGCTCACCTAAAGGTTTTTAACTAACTCTGACATATCCTGCCTGAATAAGCTTTCACCATCGTTACACTGCTGGGCAACCATGTGGATAGCTGGTACTCCAGGGACAAACTCACATTGGAATGTTACCTATAACAAAAGCATTATTTCAAAAATTGGCTTGGGGCTTGTGGGGGCATGGTTTTGTTTTTCAGAGTCTTCTGGGATGATTGGCTAGTCTCAGCAGCAGAGGCTCAGGTAACTACCTGCACTTCCTGTCTCTACCATGGAAGTCTCTGCTTTTCATGGCACTGCTTTCTGCCTGAGTTGTCCATTAGCAACGAGTCCAGAATGCCTGGGCTCACACTTTCACAACTTCAAATCCCACAGAAAAAGACTACCTCTTCCGAAATAGGGGTCTCCTTGACTCTGATTGGCTTAACTTGACTTAGAGCCCACCCCTAAACCAATCACCGTAGTTAGGGAAATGATGCCAGGGTTGATTCATATGCCTGATCCTGAAGTAGGATTGGTCCCAAACTCTACAGACTGAGTGAGTAGGAAGGCAGCCCCTAAGGTTCTGTTAGTGAAAGAGACAAGCTGGGTGTGGTGGTACACTGTAGTGGAATATTAGTTTAAGATGTGTTACATTCATTTATGCTGTGGAATATTTGTTTAATGTGTTGCAGTCTTTTATTTATTTATTTTTTTTAGAGCTGAGGACTGAACCCAGGGCCTTGGGCTTGCTAGGCAAATGCTCTACCACTGAGCTAAATCCCCAACCCCTGTGTTGCATTCTTTTATGTTGCATTTGTTTAACTCTGTAAAGCTGTGTTACTTTGCCTGTCTAAAACACCTGGTTGGTCTAATAAAGAGCTGAATAACCATTAGCTAGGCAGGATAGAGAAATAGGTGGGGTGGTGGGCAGAGATTAAATAGGAGAAGAAATCTAGGGAAGAGAAAAGGATGAAAGGAGGATGCCAGGGGCTAGCCACCCAGCCACCCAGCCACCCAGCCACCTAGCCACACAGCTAGCTGTGGAGTAAGAAATAAAAAAAGATATATAGGAGGCTGGAGAGATGGCTCAGAGGTTAAGAGCACTGACTGCTCTTCCAAAGGTCCTGAGTTCAATTCTCAGCAACCACATGGTGGCTCACAACCATCTGTAATGAGATCTTTTCTGGTTCCCTCTTCTGGCCTGCAGTCATACATAATAAAATAAATAAATAAATAAATCTTTAAAAAAGAAAGAAAGAAAGATATATAGAATAAAGAAAGGTAAAAAGCCCAGTGGCAAAACATAGTTAAAGAGAAATGGGATAGTTTAAGTTAGAACAGCTGGCTAGAAACAAGCCAAGTTAAGGCTGGGCATTCATAAATAAAAATAAAGTCTCTGTGTATTTATTTGGGAGCTGGGTGGCAGGCCCTCAAAGAGTAAAAAAATAAAAACCAACTACAGTAAACACCTATAATCCCAGCATTTAGGAGGCCAATGCTGGAGGATCTATGCAAGGACAGCATGAACAACATGGAGAGTGGAGGGGTAGGGCAGGAGGCAAAGCCAACAGCTGTTCACTACAATAGATCGTTTCATTAAGATGCTTAAACATTGTTTAAGCCATTTAAAAGACTAAGATTGCAGGATGGAAAGTGAAGCCAGACATCCACACAGTCTTTACCTCAAATTCATTCCATATCCTAATTTATATATCGATGATAAAGAAAGAAGAAAAGCAGGTTATGTGTTCCCAAAGAAAAATGAAATCATGACATTTGCAGCAAAAATGGACAGAGCTCAAAGTCATTATGTTCAGTGAAATAATCCAGTCTCAGAAAGACAAATATCATTTTTTTCTCATATGGAATATCTAAATTTCATATGTGTCCATAGGTGTCTGTAGGTCACAAAACTAGAAAGGCGATCGTGAGGAAGGAAGAGATCTTAAGAGGGGTGGGAAATGGGGCAATGGGATACACATGCCAGGAAACAAAAGAGATCAATGGAAGAGGAAGAGGACGGGTGTCGGAGAGCAAGCGAAAATGAAGAATTACCACCCGTGTGTATGAGATGCCAAGACTGAACCTGTGTCTTTGTATGCCAACCTAAAGTGAATAAAGAAATCAGTGGGAACACAATATCATCATTTTGTTTGTTTTTTGTTGTTATTTTGTTTGTTTGTTTTCCAGACAGGGTTTCTCGGTGTAGTTTTTGTGCCTGTCCTGGCTCTCGATCTGTAGAGCAAACTGGCCTTGAACTCACAAGAGATCCGCCTGGCTTTGCCTCCCAAGTGCTGGGATTAAAGGAGTGCACCATTGCTGCCCTGCCCAATATCATCATTTTTATAGATGCTAAAATTTTTTTTTAATAAAATTTAGAGAACAAACATTTAAGTCACTAATGCTTAGCAGTTAAGAGCACTGGCTGCCCTTCCCGAAGACCCAGGTTCTATTCCCAGCACCTTCATGGTGACTTGCAACTGCCTGTAAGTCCAGTTCCAGGGGACAGATCCTCTTCTGACCTTGACAGGCACCAGGCAAGCATGTGGTACCCATATATACATACAGGCAAAACATTCATACTAGTGAAATAAATATTTTAAAGTATTTGTAGATAAATCACTAACTAATAAGCCAGGCAATGGTGGCACACACCTTTAATCCCAGCATTCAGGAGGCAGAGGCAGGTGGATCTCCGAGCTCAAGGCCAGGCTGGTCTACAGAGTGAATTCCAAGACAGCCAGGGCTACACAGAGAAACCCTGTCTTGAAAAAAGCTAATAAATAAATATATCACTAATAAACATAGGATAGATGAGGATTAAAGTGGCTATTGTAATAGAATTAACCTTAGCTCAGAATCATCCATACACACTGAGTGAAAAGTTTGAGGGCTGACAAGATGTTTTTAAAGTCTCAGAATAACTCTCCAAACATAATCTTCAATTATGAAGGACATAGAGGTGTCTTAACAGTACCAGCCAATATATAAGTACTCAATATAAGATCGCTGGTTGCTTTAGCTCAGACTGCTACAACACACTACAGCCTGGGTAGCGGATGGAGAGCAGAAATGTATTTAATTCTAGAATTTGAAAGTATGAGACCAGGGTACAGCATGGTGGGGTTCTGCAGGCTTCTTCCCGTGCTGTCCTGAAGCAGATAAAGGGTGAAAGAACTCTAACCTCTGAAGTCAAGGACATTAGTAGGAAGGGCTCCATCCTCATGACCTAATAATCATCTCTCATAATCCTACCTTCTAACACCACACATGGTGTCTTAGTTAAGGTTTCAACTGCTGTGAAGAGACACCATGAACACAGCAACTCTTATAATGAAAATATTTAACTGGGGCTGGCTTACAGTTCCAAGGTTCAGTCCATTGTCATCATGGCAGGAAACATGGTGGTGTGCAGACAGACATGGTGCTGGAGAGTAGCTGAGAGTTCCACATCTGGATGAGCAGGCAGCAGAAGAAAGAGAGACACTGGGTCTGGCTTGAGCATTTGAAACTTCAAAGCCCATCCCAGTGACACACTTCCTCCAACAAGGCCACACCTACTCTAAGGAGGCCACACCCCCTAATAGTGCCCTGCCCTATGAGTTTATGGGGCAGGTTTTCATTCAAACCACCACAGATGGTTAGGATGCCTATAACCCATAACCCTGACAGTAAATTGAACAAATGAACGGCTCCTGCTGACTGACCCAAAGCACTGAGGGAAACAGTGTAGTTCCTTGACTCTCCTGAAAAGAAGCTGAATTATATTCTAGTCCTGAGGAAGCATCAGGCATGTTCAAACTGAGGGAAGGATGAAGGAAGGGAGAGAGGGAGGAAAAAAAGAGAAGAAAAACAAATGCTAGGCCTCATAGAAGCTGAAGCAGGAAACCCCGAGTTCGAAGCCAACGTGGTTCCTTAACGAAGTCAGTGTCAGGGTTGGGGATTTAGCTCAGTGGTAGAGCGATTGCCTAGCAAGCACAAGGCCCTGGGTTTGGTCCTCAGCGCCATCAAAAACAAACAAACAAACAAAAAACCCACACACACATAGTCAATGTTAAATACAAAGTAAAGCTAGGGACTGACTGTTTCAGATGAAAAACTAAATCCTAACAGCCAAACACAAACACAGTCCAGAAGGTTCCTTTGTAAAGGATGTTATTAGGGAAATGTATAAAGCATTATCAGTCTTCTATGTGTGGATACTATTACATTGACATGGACTTCCTGATTCTGATTGTGGGGGTGGGGCTGAAGAGATGACTCAGTGGATTGCTTTTGCAGAGGATCCCAGCTCTGTTCCTGGCTTCACAAAAAGGCAGCGGCTCACAACCATCTGTAGCCCTGCCTCCATGGGATCTGACTGACACCTTCTCTGAACTCACGTTGTGCACAGACTCACAAACAAACACATGTACAGGTAATTTTTAAATCTGAAAGAAATACTCTGAAGAAGTATTTAAGGGTAAAGAAGAATCCTGTGTATAACAGGTCAGGAACACACACACACACACACACACACACACACACACACACACACATTTTCTATTTAGAAAGTGGGGGGATCAATTTGTAGTAAAATGTAATATTTGGTAAGTCTGGGCTAAATATAGCCGGGAACTCTACTGTCCTTGCAAATGTCTATAAGTATGAAATTATGAAAGTTAAAGTTACAAAGAAATCGGTATAAAATTTTTAAATCTCTTTTAATGTAATAAAGAAGAGAGGAATAAATTGGTCAAAGGATTTTGGTTTGAGCAAAACAAGAGAGGGTAATGGAATATATGTGTCATGAAAGCAGATGGCGGGTGGAGGGGGTGGGGAGTGGGGGGAGCTATGTCGGGGGAGGGGGACAGAAAGTGTGGGGAGGGAAGGATGGGGGAAAGTAGTACAGGGCAAATGAGAAGAAACCGTGATGATAGATCAGAAGAAAGCATCACAATATCACAATGAAACCCAGTGCCAACCAAAAATAACTAAGAAACAGGCTTTGATCGGGTTTTAGTTTAGAAACATCAGCATGCATAAATACACATGGAGAACAGGCTGAGGAGCGCACTTAAGTCAGGAGACTAAGGCTGACAGAATAGAGAAAGGAGGCCAGCAGGCCAGGGAGGTAGCGCCCTTGGTAGAACATTTCTTTAGCATGTTCTAGACTCTGGGTTCAGTCTATAGCAGCAAATAAACTTGGTGTGATGGCAGGTGCCTGTAATCCCTGAATTCAAGGTCATCCTTGTCTGTCCAGGGAGTTCTTGAGAGGTTTCTTTTTGTTTGTTTGTTTTTGTTGTAAGATCCTGTCTCAATAAATAAATAAGCAAAAGAGAAAAGGGGGAAACTGTGATTGTTGGGGGGAGTATGGTCAATGCAGGATAAAAGTAGAACTACCTATAAAAGAATGCAAAGCACATAGCCTACCTATCACCATGGGACAGGAGACTCCCTGAGGAGAGGGTGGCCGGGACTGCACAGACAGGAAAGACACCTTTGGCATGGGCTTCCCACTTCATAAAAGGGGATACTGAAGCTCAGATACATGAAATCATTTTCTGTGTACAAAGAATCTAGTTAAGGAGAGCCATTCTCTGACAGACCTAGGACCCTTTTCACTGGATAGGGTCTCTGCTGGCATTTCCAGTGGTTGCTCATGGGGAGGTGCTGGCCCAAAAAGCAACCAAAGATTCGGGAGTCTTTTTAGTAGGTTTTAGACAAGGGGATGCTGTTATTTCGTGAATGAGACCAAAGATATTAAACTTACTTGCCTGCTGGGATGCAGGTAGCCCTGCCCACAGAAGACAGCATTGCACAAAACACAAACAGCGGCCCTGCAGAAACCAGAGCTGTGATCACAGTCCAGCCCACCCTTGCTGATGGGACTGAGTGGTAGCCAAGCTCCAAAACCAGTGCTCTACACCAGGCGACAGCGCTCTGTCCTATCAATGCTGTTGGCACCTCTGAGGTCAGCAGAGGTCACGAACACAGTGATACAGGCAAAGTGGTACTCAACTTGCCTTCTTTTTTTCTTTCTTTCTTTTTCTTTTAAGATTTATTTATTTATTATGTATACAGCATATATAACTGCAGGCCAGAAGAGGGCACCAGATCTCATTACAGATGGTTGTGAGCCACCATGTGGTTGCTGGGAATTGAACTCAGGACCTCTGGAAGAGCAGACAGTGCTCTTCACCTCTGAGCCATCTCTCCAGCCCGGCAAAGTGACTTCTAAGCCGGCCATTTTGTCGTCCCCCACAGCTGAGCAGCCTCATGGGTGTCCTAAGCCATGATCTGTAACATCTTGAATAATAACTAGGTTCTTCGGGAGGAAACCTGGGTTACAAACAGTTTTCACTTACACTGTTTCATTCAGTCTCCTCCTTTGCTCCTTGGAGCAGTTACTCCACCTTCACGGATGAGCTGTCCCAGACTTCCTGGTCAGTAAGCGATGTATGCCAAATCGTGGTCTTCTAAAGCCAAACACCAACTTCTTCTTAGACCATCTACTGCCTGTGGGGCACAAGCCTGTCTTGGTCCTACTCGTCTGTCTAGCCTCCTCTCTTCCTTGTCCTCCTTCCTCCGGCAACCCATCTCCCTTATATGAAAACCTAATAGTGGGTCCTCAAAGTGGCCCGCCCGCACAACAAAGACTTGAAAGGGTGTAGGCTTTTGGTTGGGTGTTGTTGGTAATTATAAAACCAAACTCCTGATCAACTTTGAAAATGTTAAAGTTGTTGTGTGTCCTGCAGTAATCAAAAAACGTGCCAAGACTTAAATTTTTGTATAATCAAGCACATTTGTTTGTGTTCTCAGAGTATTCAAAATTGCTTTCCTCTCTAATGAACGGAAAATTTACAAATGGGGGGAGGGGATGGAGAAGCCATGTGGTGATCATGAGGCAAAGACGATTGATTCCTGATTCAAAATTGAAAAGACCCCTACGGTCCTTTTCAGACGGGCCAGCAGAGAAGTCGGGGCCTAGGGAGACAGCGTGGTTGGAAGCGTCCAGGCTGAGTCAAATCAGGAGAGGAAAATAAAGGAAGGAGACTAGAAATTGGAACGTGCTTGTGAAGACGAAAGCAGATTCTTCCCTTCCAAGAAAGAGACTGGAGCCCCAGCAGGGCCCGGGAGACAAACCCAGCTTCTGCCTGGAGAGGAAGTTAGGCAAATGTCAGCGTTTCTCAAATAGCCTTGCCCAGAAAAATGTGTCAACAAACACCCAGCCAAACTTCACGGATACAACGCGAGGCAACTCGGCCGAGAAACCTGGGATGCATCTCCCGAGGGAGATGCGCTTGAATTGAGTTAAAAATACATTAAATTCACAGTCACTCAAGAGCTAAAGGCCCAGAAAATATCTCTGGACTTCAGCTTTGAAATCCTTCAATTTCCTTTAAGGTAGGTGTCCTGGACTGTTGTTCAAGCAGTATCTGGGTTTGCCTGGGGCAGAGGAGGAATGACCCTGAGATGGGAAGCCTGATTTCACCTTTGAGTGGAGTGGTGTTCCAACTGTAATTCCAGAGGGAATTCTGGGAATGGAAACCAGGTCCAGAATGCATCTCTGCAGCCTGGCAGGCAGAAGCAGTTAACAGTTTCAGGTGAAAATCGAGCTTCTTTTTACAGGAGCCTACAAGAAAGACGCCCTGGAACCCTTCAGAAATCTTAACTCCTGTCTCCAACCGTAAGTAGAAAGACTAAAGTCTTTTAAAATAAGTTTGAAAGTTGTTTCAAAATAACTCCTTCTCACACTGCAAAGATACAGATGTGCCAAAAGGAAGGAAATAAGTACTCTTGATTCTCTACTACGAAAAATGAGCATTTTGTTGTATTTATTGCATTTTAAAGTGTTTTAATTTTAGGGTTAAAACCAATCTTAGATATTTGTTTGTTTGAGACAGTTTTATTTTAGGGCCCCCACCTAGCTTTAAACTCACAGTTCTCTGCCTCAGCCTCCCAAGCACTCAGAATACAGGAGTGCCTGGCGTAATTCTGGTTTTTTGAATGGTTCAAAATAAAAATGCTGTGAAAATAAAAAAAAACACTTTTTGAGAAGTGAACATTTTTAGTTGTACCTTCCTAATATTCCTTTATACAACTACAAGAACAGACACAAATTTTTTTCTCTAAAAAAATTTTTTTTAGCCAGGCTTGGTGGTATATGCCTTTATTTCCAGAACTTGGAAGGCAGAGTTAGGCAGACCTCTATGAGTCTGAGGCTAGCCTGGTCTGCAGAGTGATTTCCAAGACAGCCAGGGCTACATAGTAAGGCCCTGTCTCAAATATTATAGTAGTAGTAGTAGTAGTAGTAGTAGTAGTAGTAGTAGTAATAGTAGTAATAATAATAATAATAATAATAATATTTACTTCTATTAATTTTATCTGTTTGTTTGTTTTGAGACATGGTCTTATTGTATAGTCCTGGCTATCCTGGAACTCACTATGTTGACAAGCCTGGTCTGGAACTCACAGATCCACCTGCCTCTGCCTCCTGAGTGCTGGGATTAAAGGCGTGTACCACCACATCCAGATTTTATTCGTTTTAATTATATGTATGTTTATGTTCCTATATACAGGTACGGGCACGAGAGTGCAGCTGCCATGAGAGGCTGTAGCGTCAGATCTCCTGGAGCTCAAGTTACACATGGCTGTGAGCCACCCTATATGAGTGCTGAGAACAGAGCTGGAGTTCTCTGAAGGAGCAGCAGGTTCCCTTCACCACTGAGCCATTTCCAGCCAAAAAAAAATTCTCTTTAAAGAAAAAATTAATTGTGTCTGTGTGTGTGTGTGTGTGTGTGTGTGCAAACATGCTCTTGCCATAGTGGTTAGGGACAACTCTCAAAAGTCAATGCTATGCTTCTGCCTTATTTTGAGGCAGAGTACTCTGGTTGTCTCTCTACTTAGCTGTACACTCCAGACTCACTGGCCCATGAGCTTCTAACAAACACAGATTCTTATTTCACACTTTATTGCAAAGAATGGTGCTTGGCAATGCATCCTACTGCATTCATCTTTCAGGTGTTTATGCAGACAATGACTTTTTACTGACATTAGACCAGACTTCTGTAACAAACGTTTTTTAACTTAGGGATTTGTGTGGACATGTATACTATCATGTTCAAAGGCTATGGTGACAGGGAAAAGCCCTGAAATATTACTATGGCTCTCTGCCTTCCTCAGGATAATCTCTGGGATAGGAAAGAAAAATACTGTGGATCTTAAAGTGCCAAGGCCTTGGATGACTTCAGGCTCAGCCAGGTACCAGCCATGTGACCTCGGGTGCTGAGCCACAAACCCCAATACTTCGATGCTTCTCACTCACTTCCGGGCTGTCGTGAGAATGAAATGAGATGATTAGGGAACAATCACTTGATGTGAGGCAGTAAAGTACTGGAATATCCATATAACTGTGTCATATGCTCGTGGCTACACACACACACACACACACACACACACACACACACACACACACACGGGTGGGGGGTGCTTGTGTTCTGAAAGGAAACTATTTGTTTACTAGTTTTTTCAGTAAGCATCTTTTACACAAAATTTTTGTTTTTTAAGAACATTTCTATTGTTGTACATTTCATATAGATGGAGGAATTAGGAAAAGTAAATAACCAAAAAGGATAAAATTGAAGTAATCCATAACTTATTTGCAAAAATCCCTCCAGATACTTCATAAGTACATATGTGTATATATGCAATTTATGAATGGTTCCTATTTTACATAATTATCCTTGTAATTTCCTCATGTCATACACAATATAGGTAATCTTTCTAATAACAATAATCTTTATCATTATTAATAGAACCTAGAATTTGGTTTTAGTAGTAAACATACAATGCTTTTTCTAGGCATTCTACTACTGTAGGATACTTAAGTTTTCTGGAGATTTTTTTGCTATTACAGGCAATCTGATGAGGCCATTTCCATGTCCAAATATTCCTATAGCTCAGAGCTTGAGAGATGGCTTAGTGGGTAAGAGCTCTTCTAAAGAACCTGAGTTCTTGTCCATGTCCACGTCAGGTGGCTCACAACTGCCTCTATTTCTAGCTCCAGGGTACCTGACGCCCTCTTCTGGCATTCAACAGTACTGCACACAGACAGTGTGCACATAGACAGTGTGCACACAGATGGCCTACACACACACACAGTGTGCACCCAGACAGTGTGCACACAGATGGCCTACACCCATAGAGACACACTCACAAACACATAAATAAAATTACATCTTTAAGAATTCCTATGACTTAAAGAAAACAGTTTAGAATAGGGGTATCTGCTTTCTTTCATTCTCTCAACAGATGCTCCTACTGAAGGTCTCTGGCCAGCTTGAGCATGGCATACTCTGGCAGGCTTTGCCCTTCTCTCCCATTCCTTCTGCCTTGCTAAAAACCATTAGAGCACATTCTAGCCATCAAGGTCTGTTCCCTTATTTGGCCACTTCTTCCTCCTGAGGCTGACCACCAAGGCCCAGCCATCAAAGTATTAAAGTCCAGCAATAAAAGTCCCTTCTGATTCACATAACTAACATGCCCAATCAAAATATACCACTGCATCCTAGCCCATTCTAACACCGACCTCCCTTTTTGTCTTCTTAAAAATGACACCTGCAAGGTCAATTGCTGCTGTTTTTCTGCCTGAGTCAGAAAGCAGTCATTTTAACTTTTTCTTCCCCACTTAACAAAGGATATCTCTGTGAAAAGGTATTTGGATGTGGTCTGTGCCAATCCAGGATCCAGGAGGGAACCTCCGCTGTGTGGGGTTTTCCTTCACCTACGACTTGCTATGAACTGTACAGAGGTTAGAGCTGCAGACAGGAATCTGACACAGGAAGTATTAATCTAGGAAAGGACACTGAAATAAGCCTGGTTCTGTTTTGAGCTCACTCACCTCCCTAGGTTTCCCATATGCCTGGCAGGACAGATCTTACAACCCTAAGCCTTCCTCTGGCAGCCCCACTCCACTCTAGCCCGTAATGCTGCGGAATGTTGGTTTACACTGTAAAGATGTGTCTCTGCCTAAGGCACCTTCTGATTGGTTTAATAAAGACTTAAATGGCCAATAGCTAGGTAGGAGAGGATAGGTGGGACTTCTGGGCAGAGAGAGAACTCTGGGAAGAAGAAAGGAGGAGTCGCCAGCCAGACTCCAAAGAAGCAGGTTGGGCAGTATGGAGATGAGGTAATGTACCATGTGGAAGAATGTATGTAAAGTTCTAGTCCGTAAAGGCTATTATTACAAACTGTTTAAGATAATTGAGAAATGTAGGTTAGTAGTTAGGCATCTGAGTGCAACCAAAATATCCCTCAACAAATGTAGATTAAAAAATATGGGTTAATGTAAGTTAGCTTTTATAATAATAATAATAAATAATAATAATAATAATAATAAATAAGTCTCCATGTCCTTATTTGCAGGCTGGCATCCCATTGAGGAAGTGGTACTACACTACAACAACCCTTTCTTTATATTACAAACATCGACTCATCCATCAGAATCTAGTGCAAATAGCCTCTGCTCTGTGGTGGTTTCCTGATGCCCTGGAAGAGAATCAGATCTCCTGGAGTATGACCCAGAGTCCTGTCATGGTCCATTTGTAATTATTCAGATGCTGTCCTACCTTATGCCCCTTCCCACTATAGGCTTCTTGGAGTTAGAGACATTGTTTTGCTTTATTTCCAGCTGTGATCAGGAAAATGAATATAATGTAGACCGCTCTTACTGAGCATGCACTGACTGAATTGCCAACAACATGTGCTTAATGGAACACTGAATAAAAACTGAAGGGGCTGGGGAGATGGCTCAGTCGTTAAGAGCACTGGCTGCTCTTGCAAAGGACCTGGCTTTGGTTCCCAGCACCCACATGGTGTCTTACAACTGACTGTACCTCCAGTTCCAGGGGATCTGATACACTCTTTTGGACCCTGAAGATACCAGGCACACACACAGTAAAAAGGCAGACATGTAGGCAAACACTCATACACATTATTATTATTATTATTATTATTATTATTTTGTTGTTGTTATCATTTTGTTGTTGTTGTTGTTGTTTTGACAGGGTTTCTTTGTGTAGCCCTGTCTGTCCTGGAACTCTCTATAGACCAGGCTGGCCTTAAACTCAGAGATCCACCTGCCCCTGCCTCCCCAGTGCTGGGATTAAAGTTGGTCACTACCACCTGGCTACATATATTTTTTTAATCTTTAAAAATGAATGTAACAACTGAATCTACACTGTTGGCAAAGGCATGTTTACAAAGGATCATGATCAGTAATTAGCTGAAGGGAAAGTTCAGAAGTCCTGGCTCACAAACTGAGCTAGATGTTTCAATTATCATTGATTGATTGATTGACTGGTTCTTCTTCCTTTCTTTCTTTGGGGTGTGTGTGTATATGTGTGTCTGTGTATGCATGTATGTGTGTGTGTTCATGGTGGGGCAGTATACCACAGAGAGGTGTCAGAGACGTATTCTCTGGGATCAGTTGCCCCCTTCCCCTCTGTGGGGCTTGCGAATCTAACTCGGGTCATCACACTTGACAGCAGGCACCCTTATCCAGCTTTTTTGTTTTGTTTTTCTATGGTTTTGCCTTTGTCTTGCTCCACCATGACAACTGAAGACCTAGATTTCTTTTTCAGCTCACGTAGGCAGCCAGAGGGCATTGGGGACACCAAGAGAGAAGCCTAACACTTTTACAGGTGGGCAGACTCTTTTAAAGAAAATATTCCAAGTCATGAATACCAGGTTGAATATAAAATAGTATTTATTTCAACCAAGAAAGTGAATGGTAAAAACTTAGAACGTTTTTAAGCTGGCCAATACTAGAGACTCCAGCAGCCTAACATACCTCTCCAATAATTTTTTTTAATCTTCAATTATTCTAAGGAAAAAAAATACATTAATCTAAACTTAAGAAGTATATAAGAAATTCAAATGTCTTTCTCAACGGTTATATCTGTAGCAGAAAATACATATGATGAATCTGTGGCATCTTCTGGTGCCAGAAAGCAAGGAAGCGGGGGTGGTAATCTTCCACAGAACTCAGGAGCTCCACCAGTTCTCCCAGTGGCCAATGCTGAAAACAATTAAGGCAGCAAAATTAAGGAGCAGTGCACTACAGCCCACAGGAAAACCACCTGAGGACCACACATATAAACGACTCAGGAGAGGTGAGGGGGATGAGAAGAAGCAGGGGGAGAAGGAAAGGGGGAGTTAGGCATAACCCCACGTAGTGGCAATCCTGGCACTGGGGAGGTTGAGGAAGGAAGATCTCAGGTTCAAGGTCAACCTAGACTTGTCAAACCTTATCACAGAGATGGGGAAAGAAAGGGAGGAGGTGGGAAGGGAAAGAGAAGAGAGACACTGTCACAACCAAGAAGAGCCTATGGATACATGATAACTAAATATAGTGTAGGCTTCTGACAAAGGTCATGAGGAAACACACTTATTTATTATGTATATAGCATGTATCACCAACCAGAAGAAGGCACCAGACCTTTATTACAGATGGTTGTGAGCCACCATGTGGTTGCTGGGGATTGAACTCAGGACCTCTTGAAGAGCAGTCAGTGCTCTTAACCTCTGAGCCACCTCTCCAGCCCTGAGGAAACATACTAAGAGTACAAACTTTAGTGTGTCCATATTGGTTCATCTACTCTGATGTGTTTGTTACCAACATGTCCTGTCTAGGAGAAAAACAAGGGGCAGGATATATGGAAACTCCCTGTACTGTCTTCACAATTTGTCTGTAGACCTGAAAATTTCCAAATATAAAGCCCGCTAGGAGAAATGGCTGTCAGGTTATGCTGAATTCGTAATTGTATACATGTAGGTATTCTCTTTTTTGTTGGTGCTTTCAAGACAGAATCTCACTCTGAAGCCTGGCCTGTCTGGCACTATGTTAACCTTAGCCTCCAAAGTTCAGAGATAGGGTTTCTCTGTGTAGCCCTGACTCTCCTAGAACTCACTCCATAGACCAGGCTGGCCTTGAACTCATACAGATCTGCCTGCCTCTGCCTCCAGAGTGCTGGGATTAAAGGCGTGCGCCACCTGGCAGTATAACCTTTTTTTTAAGGTTTACTTATGTCTATGAGTGTTTTGCTTGCATGCATGTCTGAGGACCATGTGCATGCCTGGTGCTTACAGGCCAGAAGAGAGTGCTGGGCTCCCCACAGATGTCTGTGAGCAACCATGTGGGTTCTGGGAATCAAACCCAGGTCCTCTGGAAGAAGACTGAATGCTCTTAACCAGAACCATCTCTCCAGCCCCCAAAATTACAAAACTCAACTTGTGGGCCTAGCATAGGGGCAAATACCTCTAATCCCAGCACTCAGGAGGCAAAGGCAGGTAGATCTCTGTGAGTTCAAGGACAGGCTGGTCTACAAAACGAGTTCCAGGCTATCCAGGGCTACACAGCGAACCCCTTTCTCAAACAATAACAACAAAATCCCAATTTAACTTGTTAATTGGTATGTGTTGGATTCCCCCCCCCCCCCACTTCTTTGCACTATTTTAACGTATCAGGAGAACCATCCCTTACTCACTGGTGTGGAACTCTGAACTGTGTTGCAGTCAGCAGCTTCAGTACGGTGATGGGCAGCGTCCTGCCACTAGAACAAACAACATACCAAAAAGGGTTGCTTTGGCTCACAGTTTTGGAGGTTCTAGTCCACGATCAGGCAGCCTGGTGCGTGCGTTCAGGCCCTCGAGGGGTGCCAGGTCACAGTGACAGGAGGTATGTGCATAACAATCTGCTTACCTCACCTCCAGGCGAGGCCGAAGAGAAAGAGGAAATGACACACAACCTCCTTCAATCACATTCCCCAGTGGCTAAAGACAGACCCCACCACCAGGCCCCACCTCTCAAAGGCACCAGCACTTCTCAGTAACACCCCCCAGGACCGTGTGTTTAACAAATGGATCTGTGGAAGACGTTTGATTCAGAGTACAGCGGGTACCTTACATGGAAGCAGTTAAAAAAATACAATAGCGGATCAAGGTGAGCTATGCCAGTAGAGCTAAGTTTGAACTAGAGTCCAAAACCTGATACCATCTCTCCAACTTTCCATGGCTTCCAAAGGCCTCTCTAGCTCTCTGATGAGCAAGTCAGCTCACTCATCCTACAAACATCTGTGTGTGCTACTGAGAGAGCATCGACATGTCTCTGCCTTCTGTCTGAAGTGATCTGGAAGTCTGTGGCAGAAAGCAGTGCTTCTCAGTCCTTTTGAATCACCAGGAAAGCTCTTCAAAAAACAAACAAACAAACAAACAAACCAACTCCAGCCTCCGGCTGGAGGAGGAAGATTGAGGCGAGTTCAAGGACAGCCTGGGGTACACAGCTATAGTCCGTCTCAAAGCGATCCGAATCTTCCAGGGGTTCAAATCTCCCCCCAAGAGATTCGAAGGTAAGGTGTAGTCAAGACTGAGACACCCGGCTCTAAAATGGGTGGTCCAGGGTCTCTGCCATCATGGAACTGAAGAAAAGGGCCCAGGAAGCCCGGAAAAAGGAGCGGTGGCAGCCGAGTTCCTAAACTGAAGCCGAGCTGGGGCTGGGAGGAGTGGGCGAGGGGAGGGTGACGCGGAGCAGCGGTGCGGCAACCCACGCACTTGCTCCTTTTAGAACAAATCAGCTCTTCTCAGACATATGTACTGAAGAAGCCGCCTCCTGGAAATTTCCAGACAGAGCTGGGGACTACTCCTAGCATAAAAGTATTCAGCCTGCATTCTGCTTCTCTTGATGCAAAGAACCTCAAGGCTGTGAGGTCCTTAAGGGTCACCAATCACCTCTTTCTTCTCTCCTGCCTCCCTCTCGTCTCTCCCCCTTTTCTCCCTTCCTCTACCCTCTCACCTGCTCCTTCCAACTCTCTCTCTCTCTCTCTGCCAGGAGCTGTGAGCATTTCAGAACAGGCTCTCCTGGAGTGTTTGCATATATCACGCAGATATCTGACCTACCATTTTTACACCACAAATAAAACTCAGGATAAGGAAAAGCCGGGAAAACATGGCTTAGGAGTAAAGGAAGGAAACGCAGACAAGGCAGAAGCCAAGCACTGAACAATTCCCCTTCCACTCAGACCTTGTGGGAAGGCTTCGTTCTCTTCCTTTCTCTGAGGAGGGGCTCTCTCTTGCTCGTCGAGCGGAATGTCTTCTCAGGGTCCTTCAGCTTGAATGAGACAGGCAAGGTAAGGACTTCCTCCACCTTCACAGCGATTTTGCTCCTGTTTCCAAGTGAGGAACTGGAGTGTGAAGATGACAACAGCAGATCGCCAGTCAGCTGTCCTGGGGTCTCTGTGGAGAAGGAGCCAGGGCTCTCTCCTCAGAGTCACAGCTGCCTGTGGGTCTGCAAGACACCATCTGCCCCACACACAGCAGGGAGGGCTCCGGAGAACTCTCTGTACTGTCCTTCCAGCTTTTCTATAAATGTGAAGTTATTCTAGAATGCAAAGTCTATTTTAAAATGGCACACAATGGTGGCACACACACTTGTGATCCTAGTACTTAAGCGACTGAGGCAGGAGGATCACTTTGAGTTCCAGGTCAGCATGGACTACATAGTGAATTCCAGGCCAGCCTGAACCATGTAACCAGACTCTGTATCAAAAACAAATAAACAAGTTGCACAACATTATACTTCTCAAGACTTTCTGCATATTATACGCAAGCAAAATAAGATTAATTTATTAGGGGCTGGAGAGATGGCTCAGCAGTTAAGAGCATCTCATAAAGTTGGTCGCTCTCATAAAGAAAGACATCTGGTAGATCACAATCCCCTGAACTCCAGCTCCAAGGGATCTGATGCCCTCTCCTAGCCTGCTCACACATCCACATGCCCCTGAGCGCGTACACGCGCGCGTGTGCGCACACACACACACACACACACACACACACACACGAGTAAAAATTAGAAATAAAATTTTTAAAGATTTTTAATGTTGGCCTTTTGTCTATGGATTTCAATATCTATTTTCTTGTGTGTGTGCTTTTTAATGTCTATAACATTTCAATTCACTAACACTTATATATGTTGTGTTCAGTTCTTAGAGCAGCCATATAGTCTATATGGCTTGAAATGGAAATGTACTGTCCCACAGCAAAGGTCAAAAGTCCATAGCCAAGGTACTGGTGGACCCCACGGAGCCTGTGTGCTTCTGCCTTAGCTTTGGGTATTGCCAGTAATTCTTGGTATTCCTCAGTGCACAGATACATCACTTTGATCCATGCCTAGTTCACTGGCACCCCCCATGTTTTCTGGTTTCTCCTTTTTCTTACAAGACCAGTTACATTGGACTAAGGGCCTACTACACTCCAAAAGGACCTCACAAATACCTTAACCACACCTACCCCCAAGTAAGATCACATTCTGAGGTTCCAGAAAGAATGTGCATTTGGGGGAAAATACTGGCAAAGTCAGAATACTTGGGTTCCTGGCTTTACAAGGTTCATACATGTGATGGCTTTACTTGGCTGCCAACTTGACTACACCTGGAATTAACAAAAACCTAAGGGCTGGGTACACCTGTGAGGGATTATTTTCTTAATTAAATCATTTGAAGTGGGAAGACCCACCTTTAATCTGGATCTTTTGAGATGGGAAGATCCATCTTTAATCTGGGCCACACCTTTTGCTGGCAGCCCATATAAAGGACAAGAAAGAAGGAAGCTTTTGTTCTTTGCCTGCTTGCCTTCACTCTCCCTGGTAAGCCCATTCCTTCCCTGGCATTATAGCCCACTTCTTTGAGATTCCAGCATAAGCTGAAGACCAGCTGAGACATCCAGCCTTGTAGACTGAACAACTACTGGATGTTTGGACCTTCCATTGGTAGACAGCTATTATTGGTATAACTAGACCACAGCCTGTAAGCCACTCTAATAAATCCCCTTTATATATATCTAGATTGATAGATATATACCTATATCTACCTATCCATCCATCCATCCATCATCATCAGTTCTGTTCCTCTAGAAAACCCTGACCAGCACAGATTTTGGTCTTGGGAGTAGGGCTAGAATAGCAGAAGTATAAGGATGAGTTTAAGTTCCTGAACAGGCTTTCCAACCTGCTGGCACCTGCAGTTACTGAAGCCTCTTCTAGAAGCTAAGAGCCCATGGAATGAATAATTTCACAAATGTATTGAGACAAATGCATTTGATTATCCGGATTCAACAGTTGTGAGAGGAAAGGAATTTGGTGGCTCCGTATATAAAACTTTTGACAAATTGTGGAACAATAAGGAAAATAATGATGCAGGTTAGGTAGGTGGTCCTGGCATCTCTGGGTAAACTGACAAAGGAAAACAATAAACTCTGTGATAACTTTAATCAACTTCTAGCATCTCAGAATACAGTGAAGGCCAACAGTGAACTCAGTGATAAAACTGACCACCTCCAGATGCACAAACAGTCTAAACTTCAGACTTTACAAGTTTCTGAGTGCACCCTGGAGGAAAATCTTCTCTCCAGCAGCCACAGAGCTCAAGTGTGAAAAGTCAAAAAGAAGCCCTCATTATAAGGTTGGCTGAATTACAACTAAAATTCAAGTCTCGATAGTGGCTCTCGCCATCTTGTGCTTCCCCCGCCCCCCCCCCCAGCCTAGCCCAGTCACCTTTTTCCCTTTCTACAATCTCTGACCCCCCATTCCCGCCCCCCTGACGCCATCTCTGTCCCCTCTCAGTCTCCATGCGGGACACACAGACGTGCCTTCACGTGCCCTTAAGCAGAGATGAATAATACTGCAGCCAGCCGGGTCTCCTACCGCCACTTCAAGTAGTGGACGAAATACAGGGAAGGCTGTAAGCTTTGCTGCAGAATTGCAGAGCATGGTGTTTTCTTCGGGTGATGCTAGGAGGCCTCTCCTCGAAACAGCAGTTTTAGGAGGAGAAGTGGTTCCCACACAACTAATTAACCTGATACAGCAAGTCTCAGCTGTGGGGAGCAAGGGTGATCTCTGCTGAAGGTCTTCTGTTCTTGATGAGAAAAGATAAGAAGGAACTGAGAAGACTGCAAATCAAAGACCATCAAAGGCCTTGCCCAGGATGACCTCCAGGAGAAAAACCGAGCAGCCGCATTGGTACAAACAGGACACGGACGATCACTCAGGACGCGACCAACTCTATTGACCAGACAGGAGGGCTCCTGGCAATGTTTGAAGACAACGAACTTGATGATGTTAAACAGGAAAGAATGGAGAGAGCAGAAAGACAGACTCGAACTATGGATTCAGCTCAATATGCTGACGTCTGTAAAGGCCGACAGCTGTTTTCTCCAAAAATGCTTCCAAATATCGAGATGAGCTGGATGCGGCAGCATGGAGACAAAGCCCAATGTTACAGCCATGGAAGTTCTGGCATATCTAGCATATGAAAACAGTGGCACAGTTAGTGGATCTGGCTCTTCTCGTGAGGCAGGGTATGGTATCCAAGGCAGGGGATCCCTTCAGCCATGCCATTTCTGCAACCTCCATTCAGTATCACAGCTGGGGGGGGGGGGCTGTTTGAAGTCCTGCCCAGACGCTCCTGAGAAGACACCGCCTCCCACACCAACAGCGCCCTCTTCTGGATCACAGCATCCTGGGAGAGCCACATCTGGATCCCTGGAGAATGGGGGTGCAGCAAGCAGAGAAAGAGGAAACGGAGCGCTGCGGCCTGTGGTGTTGAGGCGCACAGCGATGCCGTCCAGCCCTGCCACATCAGAGAAGCCATTTGACGCTAGCCACAAGACAGGCCCTCTTTCCCCATTAATAAGTGCCTACCGAAGGAGTGGGGTGGCTTTCCTGGCCTGCTGAGGGGACCATGGCTGTGCCTGCTGCCACAAGAGAGGGGACGGTACGCCCGGGGCCATTATTCCCTAAAGTATGAATATACCTTCGAAAACGGGAAAAATTCAAGTCTCAGCCTCAGAGGGTGTCAATGGTTAAAGTAAGGGCATTAACTGGTAAAGAATGAGATTCTGTAACTTGGGATGGAGATGTGTGGGAAGACCCTTGTAGTTGGTTGTTTTTGCACTTTTGGAGGGCCGGCCACCCAGCTCCCTAAATAAATCATGCATAGAGGCTTATTCTTAATTGTAAATGCCCTGCCTTAGTTTGGCTTGTTTCTTGCTAGCTTTTCTTATATTATCACACTTTTACTCTTACTCCATGGCTGGCTGGGTGGCTGACCTCCTTCTTATCCCTCTTGCTCTTTCTTCTTTACTCCCAGATTTCTCCTTCTGTTTATTCTCTCTGTCTGCCAGCCCTGCCTATCCTTTCTCCTGCCTTGCTATTGGTCGTTCAGCTCTTTATTAGACCATCAGGTGTTTGAGACAGGCAAAGTATCACAGCTTTACAGAGTTGAACAAATGCAACACAAAAGAATACAACACATCTTTGCATAATTCAAACAAATGTTCCACAGCATAAACAGATGTAACACATCTTAAAATAATATTCTACAACAGACCCACTTGAAGCTGAGAACTTTGAACCTTTAGATTCTCAACGGTTTATCTCATTGAGGAAGCAGTCTCTCCACCCTCAGCAGAAGATGTACTCCAACCCCACCCCCTAAAATATTGCCTTTTCCACCTTTAACAGGAGAAATTCATCCTTTATTGTCCACTAAACCAGTAATGACTTTCCCTGAAGGAAATGCCAGACAAGACAATACTGATGTCCCTCATGACCTACCAACAGTTGCCTCTAGACCTATAGGGCTAAGCAGGCTTCTAGAGGAGAGATAGAAAGTGTAGTCCAAGAGGAGGTACACTACACTACTAAAGAGCTTAATGAATTTGCTAATTCATTAAAGCAGAAATCTGGGGGAATATGTGTGGGAATAGATTTTAAGGGCATGAGATAATGGTAGGAGGAATATAAAACTATACCAGGCTTAGTTTATTGATATGGGCCCACTGCGTGGAGATTCTAGGTTTAATATTCTAAGGAACCAAACTGAAGCCATTTGGGATAGAATTTCCATTTTGAATAAGGGTCAAATAAAGTCTAAGTTCCCAAGACCTCCCCGGACCTCCCTGGGTAACTGACATCACTGACATCCTGGCTGGCAAGCTGAGACATGAAAGGTGGGCAAGCTGCCCCATCACACTTGAGTGAACCAACCATGAGAACAAAGTAAGTGTACCACAGAGCAATGTTCCTAGGAAAGTCTCCTATCCCTGAATCCTGAAGGGTGGAAAATGGAACTGTAACTTGCCACAGATGTTTGTGGTTTTGTGTGTTTTTTTTTTAAAAGATATATGTATTTATTATGTATACAGTGTTCTGCCTGCATGTATCCTTGCAGGCCAGAAGAGGGCGCCAGATCTCATTACAGATGGTTGTGAGCCACCATGTGGTTGCTGGGAATTGAACTCAGGATCTCTGGAAGAGCAGCCAGTGCTCTTAACCACTGAGCCATCTCTCCAGCCCGATGTTTGTGGTTTTTAAGCTTAAAAACTGTACCATTCTGGCTCAAGTTGCAGTTCAGCTCCCGAGTTCAGATCCATTCTGCCACCTTGATCAATCAGGAAGCTTTTGATTTACTTGATTACAGTAAACTTTTGTCATCTGCACAGACTTGGTATATGAGTTGTGCTGGCTCCAAGTGGACTCCATAACAACACGAAAGCTTGCAAAGTTGAAGAAGAAGGGGGAGGCAGGAAGAGGAGGAGAGGAGGAGAGGAGGAGGAGAAGGAGAAGAGGAGGAGAGGAGGAGGAGGGGAGGAGAAGAGGAGGAGGAGGAGAGGAGGGGGGAGGAGGAGAGGAGAAGGGGAGCAGGAAGAGGAGTTGGAGATGCCTGATGTCCCTTTGCTTCATGTTGATGAAGGGATTTGAAGGCTCAGGCACGCTGCAATGCTAGGGTGGCTACAGTGGGTAAAACCCAATCCTCCACAATGGGAAGGCCCAGAAGACGCGCCCTTCACTCATCCTATAAGACACAGAATGGTGAGGGGCAGCCGCACATTTGCAGAGTCTTGTTGTCACCCTTTTCCTATGGCAGACCTTAGGATTGGAGACGCTGCTGCTCAGTTGAATGAATAAGTGCACTGGGTTCAACTGGGCCCCAAAGCAGCAGGGGCCAGGGGGCAGCATGGAATCACCAAAGGCGAGATTATTGTAGTTATTGTAATGGGCAGCATGGACACAGAATGTCCATAATGACCTGATTTGTAATGGTCAGTATAGGCAGTGATTTTTATGGTGGCATGATTCATATGGTATTGGCTAATCAATCATGGTGTTTCCAGGCATGAAATAGATATAAAGCCTACTACATTTTTGTTTTATCTTCTAAGAAAATTTTTCAGACAAATGAAAGGTTGTATTGGATTGTTAACAAAGGGAATCTCAGCCTGTGGATTAATTTCCACTTGGGCCAGTCTGCAGATCCAGAACCCCTTGAGTTAAGGGAATGCCAGGTCCTCCTGAGGAAGGACTCAGCTAAATGCCTAAGAGTTTTCCTGTTAGCCTTCCTCCAGTCCTTTCCCAGAGAGACCGATGACCGTTACAAAGGTAACTGTACACTGGGAGAAAGGAAGCAATCAGACAGTTCCTGAAGCCTATTGTACACTGGTTCAGAATTGACACTAATTCTGGGAGACCCCAAGATTCACTGTGGCTAAAGTGAGGGGTTATAGAGGTCAGGTGATCAAGTCCAATTCACAGTAGGTCCAGTGGGTGTCTGAACTCATCCTGTACTCCTCTCTCAGTCTGGCGATAGACACTCGCAACAGACATACTTAGAAATTGGCAGAGGCTGGGAGGTGGTGGTGCATGCCTTTAATCCCTGAACTCTAGGAGCAGAGGCAGATGGGTCTTTGAGCTTGAGGCCAGCCTGGTATACAGAGTGATTTTCAGGACAGCTGGAACTACACCATGAAACCCTGTCTTGAATATATGTGTATACATGTGTACATATACATATATATGTACATATGTATATATGTATATGAGGGGTAGCCTCTTTTTTCTTAAGAGGTACAGACTTATTATATAAAAAGACAAATGGATCAAATCAATATTCATCCTGCTGAGCACAGTACTGCATAGCTGTAATCCCAGCCACTCTGGAGTCTGAAGCAGGGGGATTGGGAATTTGAAGCCGGGCTGGCCACACAGTGAATTTGATACCACTCTGGGCAACTTAGTGAGATCCTATTTCAAAACGAAATTTTAAAAGATGGGGAGGGAGGGGTAGGCTCAGTGGTAGAGCCTCGCCTAGCATGCATCAAAGCCCTAGGCTTCATTCCCAGTACTACAAAAATAATTTTAAAAATGAATAAAGTAGAATCACTCCTACTTTGATGATCTGGTGGCTTACATTTGATTTATTTCCACATACACATAGGATTTACTTTTGGTGTTTTACAAAGCTTCCACATTACATCTGAACTACATTTTTGGAAAGAAGAAACACAGGAAGATGCATAGTGAAGTCTCCTGGCTCTGTGCGAGCATCTTCCTGAGCCATGTATTTCTCAGCCTTGCTGAAGAGGCTGTTAGAATTCAGTGTGAACTGACCAGCAGCAGCTGGATCTGGGATGGGGAAGGGGTTTCTAAGAACAAAAAATGGGCTTCTCAGGTGGAATTCCTGGCCTTTCTTACAGCACACTTTTCTTTCTTTCCTCCTCTCTTCTTTCTTTCTTTTTCTTCTTTCTTTCTTTCTTTCTTTCTTTCTTTCTTTCTTTCTTTCCTTCCTTCCTTCCTTTCCTCCCTCCCTCCCTTCTTTCCTTCTTTCTTTCTTTCTTTCTTTCTTTCTTTCTTTCTTTCTTCTTTTCTTCTTTGGCTGACTACAATGAATGCTAAGCTCTGAACTATATTGTCACATTTCATGGAAGGTGATCACATACATAACTCCTTGAGCTGAGGGACCCACAGCTATCAGTGTCCTTTTCCATGTTAAAATCCTACAGGCTGCCTGTGGTGCTGCACACCTGCAGCCCCAGCGCTTGGGAGGCAGAGGCAGGTGGCTCTCAGTGAGTCCAAGTCCAGCCTGGTTGACATAGTCATTCTAAGCCATCCTGAGAGACATGAGATCCTGTTTCAAAAATAAATAAATAAATAAACCCTTATTTTATTTGTTAATGTAATGCCTCTCCCAAATTGATGTAGACTTCTAAAATTTGTGGTTCTGTTTTCTGTTTTGAGACACCTTCATAGAAGCTAGGCCACCCTTACCTTGCTATGTAGCTGGGGATGGTCTCAAACTCCTGATCCTCCTGCTTCCCCCTCCCAGGAGCTGGAATTACAGGGATGTACCATCACACCCAGTTTTATGCAATGCTGGGCTTTGAGCATGCTAGACAAGCATTCCACCAACTGAGCCACATCCCCAGCCCATTAAATATAACTTGAATATTTTCTATGTATTAGAAGGCTATGTATGCATGCTGTGGCACATATGTGAAAAGTCAGAGGACAAGTCAGTTTACCCCCTCCACCTAGTGATCCGCCACGTGATCAGCTGTGCGATCCGCCTCGTGACCCAGGGATCAAACTCCAGGTACCAGACCCAAGAAGAAAGCACTTTTACTAGTTGGGTGGTCTTACTGGCCCCATAGGTATAATTTAGATTTTTTAAAAAAATTTGTTACCGTGTACTCGATTTTTCCATCTCCCCAGCAATAAAACTGCCTGGGCCATTTTATTGCTATTTTTATTTACTCTGTATTTGTTTTACTGTAATCTTTTTTATTTTTAAGAACTTTATTTATGCATGTAACGTGTTTTGATCAAATGCATCGTTTTTGTTCATTTTTGTTGTTATTTTGTTTTGTTTTTGAGACAGGGTCTCACTGTGTGGTTCTGGCTGACCTGGAACTCACAATGTATGTGAGGCTGACCTCAAAGTCACCAAAAGATCTGCCTGCCTTTGCTTCTTGAGTGCTGGGATTAAAGGTGTTTGCCAGTGGGCTGGAGCTCACGCCAATCCTGTCCCAGAATGTGCTTCCCAGCTGCAAGACCTTCCCGACTCTGGGCAGCAACTCTGAGATGAGTCTCAGAGATAGTCCAGTATTTACGATGCTTCAGAGACTTTGACCCAGACTCGTAGCAATAAGTTTTTGCATGTAAAGCTGTTTGAGGACAAGAAATACACTGTGTGACAGAGCAGTTTACAACGCCGCTTTAAGAAATGAATCCTCAACAGAGCGATGGGGGAAAGATGGTTGAGTGGGACCAGCCTGGAACTCACTGCCCAGCCGCAGGATCACCCTGACGACTCTGAGCAACAACAAGCTATCTAAGGTGAAGAATGGTTCTTTTCCTGGATTAAACCTTCTTGAAAGAGCTCCATGGTCCACACTGCCACGGGAGGCCACGCTGTGTGATCGGTGCTGCCTCCACAGGCTGTATTGATATCCATGGTCCATGCTGCTGCCAGAGACCATGTTGAGGTCCATGCTCCACACAGCCGCTGGCTGTTATGTGCAAAGAAGCATCTTTTGTAGTGGTATTCGTGACTGCAGATTCATAACTGAGAATAAGAGACATTGAAGGCTTCTGTGACAACCTCCTTCCTCCCCCACCCCCCCCCCCCGCAAAAGAGAGAGAGAGAGAGAGAGAGAGAGAGAGAGAGAGAGAGAGAGAGAAATAGTCCAGACAGGAAGCTGTTGAAGAGAGTCTTTAAGAATTGTGATAAAGAGGCTGAAGTATAGCTCAGTATAGCTCTTCATAGTTGAGTTGATGGCTTGGGGGGCAGGCATGACTTGGTTACCTTTATAGGGCTGGCCACTGGGAGTCTGACCACGATTCAGTGACTACATGGGCAACACAAAGTGGACTTGGTGTTTTTGTTTTTTGGTTTTTCTTTTTGGGGGAAGGACACAGGATGGGAGGGCAGACCTGGGATGAATGAGAAGTGAGTGTAACCAGAGTGCATTGTATGAAATTCCCAAATAATTAATAAAAATATTATAGTGTGTGTGTGTGTGTGTGTGTGTGTGTGTGTGTGTGTGTGGCGGGGGTTGCCATCACTTCCAGAAAAATCCATGTAATTTAAGTTGTGTTTCTCAGTGCACTAGGAAGTTGAAGATAAAACACCCTAAGTTTGAGGCCAGGCCAAGCTTCGTAGAAGACACCATCTTAAAAAAGAAAGGAAAAATGCCTTCAATCCCAGCACTCAGGAGGCAGAGACAGTAGGAGGATTTCTGTGAGTTCAAGACCAGCCTGCCTTGCATAAAGAGTTCCAGACCAGCTAAAGCTACATAATGAGACCCTGTCTCAAAAAAATTGGTGGGGGGAATAAATGGGAAAAAGAAACATCAATGTTGTCTTAGTTAGGGTTTCTATTGTTGTGAAGAGACACCACGACCACAGCAACTCTTATAAAGGAAAACATTTAGTTGGGGCTGGCTTACAGTTTCAGAGGTTTAGTCCATTATCATCATGGTGGGGCATGGCAGAATGCAGGCAGACATAGTCCTGAAGAAGGAGCTCAGAGTTCTACATCTTGATCCACAGGCAACAGGAAGTGAACTGTGGCATGGGGAATAGCTTGAGCATAGGAGACCTCAAAGCCCACCCCCACAGTGACACACTTCCTCCAACAAGGCCACATCTACTCCAACAAGGCCACACCTCCTAATAGTGCCATTCCTTTTGGGGGCCATTTTCTTTCAAACCAGCACATCTATTTACAAATAAGTGGTTGTGGTTGATGATAGAATATTGAAAACTGGAGTGGGTCTGCTGCTCATTCGGGAGGGTGCTTGCTGAATCTGATGTTGTAGGCTTGATTCTCAGCATCACATAAACTGAGCATGATGGTACAACTTGTGACCCCAGAACTTGAAAGGTAGAGATCAGAAGATCAGACGTTCAGGATTATCCTCTGCTCACAGAGAACTTGAGGCCTGCCTTGGATATGTGATGCCTTGCCTTACAAAGAGCTAGATGGAGTAATTCATAAAACAAAACAAAAAACAAAAACAAAAAACAACAAAAAAAAACCTCTATCTATGTCTTTCCAATAACTTGCACAATGAATATATTTTTGGAGTTAAAATTTGGTAATAATGTTTAAGTTTCATTATTTAATGAAATGCTTTGTTTTTGAAAAGTCAAATCAAATCACAGTTGGATCAGTAACTGTAGCAACCACCCAGCAGCCAGCTCCCCTCTGGTTGGACCGGGCATCCTCTGCACACGACTGTTTTTATTACCGGGATGCAGTCCATCTCTGTGTAACTTTATGAAATGTGTTTTGGCTTGGAGCACAGAAAACCCATTTAGACATTAATAGTCTAGTTGTGAGCTGTGTTACTCATTCATAAGAGTAACAACAGTGTGCTGGGATTTTTTTTTTTCCAGTGTTTCCCCCTTAACTTTATTGGCTAATAAAAATCCAAACACTGAAGCTTTTGCCCAGAAAGTGGCACCAGAGGAAAGCAGCTGCCCACCCAGGACCCAAGGGGCTCTCCTAAAAGGACCAGAGTCCTGGATGAGGCCCAAGCAGAGAGAAGGCCTGTTCTTCAGCTGTCAGGCTCCCCACAGGGTCAGCCAGGAGCTGTCCCCGTTCCCCTCCCAACTAGAGGAAGAAAATCCACTTCTCTTCCCTCTACTCAGAATTGCTATTTGAAATTCAAAATGGTGACATCAAACTGTAGAATGGTCCCCGAAAAAAATCAGTTACAGGAAGAAAATTCATGATCTCACTTTATACTCTCAAAAAGCTAAACCCATAGATCCAAGGAGGAGTGTGGCAGTGACCAAAGGCTAGACAAAGGCAGGGTAAGAGGGCTAGAGAGTCACAGATCAAAGTACCCATCTCTACATAAGGGGCCATGCAGTTTTGAGACCTAATGTACAGTATGGTGATGCTGGGGAGCTGTAATGTATGTTGGTTTTATTTCTTTTGTGTGCTTGTGTGTGGTGGTGGTGGTAGGTGGTATATGCATGTGAGTGCAGGTGCCTGTGAATGCCAGAGGCATCAGCTTTTCCCTGGAGCTGGACTTACAGGTGGTTGTGGGCTACCAATGTGGGTGCCAGGAATTGAACTTAGGTCCTCTGGAAGAGCAAGAAGTGCTCATAACCACTGAGCTGTCTTTTCAGCCCTATTAAGTATTTTTGGTTTTTGTTTTGTTTTGTTTTGTTTTGTTTTGTTTTGTTTTGTTGAGACAGGGTTTCTCTGTGTAGCCCTGTCTGTGCTGGAACTCTCTCGGTAGACCAGGCTGGCCTTGAACTCACAGAGATCCATCTGTCTCTACCTCCCAAGTGCTGGAATTAAAGATATGCACCACAGTGCCCAGCCTGATATTAAGTATATTTCAAAACTGTTAATAGAAAAAAAATTGAATGTTCTCAGCACATAAAAAAATGAGGTGACAAATATGTTAATTACATTATTTAAATTATTTTACAATGAATACACATATTAAAACCTGGGGCTAGAGAGACAGTTGAATCCATGAAGGATTTCGGACCCCCAGCACCCACATAAAAAAATCCAGTTGTGGCCGGGCAGTGGTGGTGCACGCCTTTAATCCCAGCACTTGGGAGGCAGAGCCAGGCGGATCTCTGTGAGTTTGAAGCTAGCCTGGTCTACAAAGTGAGATCCAGGAAAGGCGCAAAGCTACATGGAGAAACCCTGTCTTGAAAAACAAAAAAAACAATCCAGTTGTGGTGGTTCACCTATAATTTCAGGGCTGGGGAGGCAGAGGGTCCCTGAGTCCTACAGCCCAACCTGTCTAGCCAATCAGAAAGCTCGAAGTTCAGTGAGACTTGTCCTCCCCCCCCAAAAAAAAATGATAAGGGACAGGAGCTAGAGAGATGGCTCAGCGCTTAAGAGCACTGACTGCTCTTCCAGAGGTCCTAAATTCAATTCCCAGTACCCACATGGTGGCTCACAACCATCTGTAATGAGATCTGTCGCCTTCTACTGGCCTGTAGGCATATATGCAGGCAGAACACTGTATACATAATAAATAAAGACATCTTTTTAAAAAAAATGGCGAGGGATTGTGGGACAGCTCAGAGGGTATTTAACAACCAAGCCTGAGAACCTAAAGTCCTGTCCTCAGAACCCACAGGGTGGGATGAAAGAATTGACAACTGACTCTCACAAATTGTCCTCTGACCTTCACAACACACACACATACACACATACACACATACCACATACACACACACACACACACACACACATACACACATACCACATACACACACACACATACACACACAAAAAATATAATTATTACTTGTCATTTAGGAATTTTAAATTTTATTTCCTTTTTTCCCCGTGTGTGTGTGTGTGTGTGTGTGTGTGTGTGTGTGGTGTGTGTGTGTGTGTGTGTGTGTGTATGTGTTTGTGTGTGTGTGTGTGTATGTGTGTGTGTGTATGTGGTATGTGTTTGTGTATGTGTGTGTGTATGTGTGTGTATGTGTGTGTGTGTGTGTGTGTGTGTGTGTTTAGGTCTTTTGAATCAAGGTCTCACTCTGTAGCCATAGCTTGCCTGAAACCACGTAGACCAAGTTGAGCTTGAACTCAGAGAAGGGACTACAGGTGTGTGTCACGCTGCCTGGTTTAACTTTTTTATTTAGATCAGCAATGTGGCTTATCAGGAAAAGATGCTTACTGCATTAGCCTGATGGCCTGACTTGATCCCTGGAATCCATGAAAGTTGGAAGGAGAGAAGTGACTCCTCTGAGCTCCACGCATGTTGTCCTGTCCCCATCATGCACACACGCAAATGAACAGTAAGATGTGTTAAATGGAGGTCTTGTTAGATAACTCACCAGCTACCAGCAGGTTTCAAGGTCACTGGAATCCGAAGCTTCTAAAGCCCAGAGCTGAAACCTCAAGTCTCAGATTGCTAGTCCACAGGATGGGATCGTTAGCCTGAGTGCAGAGGCTGCTTCTGAACTATCCAGAAGGCCACAGAGTTACTGTCTAGAGAGGTTTTCTAAAACAAAGATACACCATTGACCCCTCTTCAGAGTTAACCTAGGTTTCTACACTGGTGAATTCACAGTAGCTGTGGTCACCACGTGGGTAAGCCAGTAAACATCCTAGCGTGGAGGGAAAGGGTTCTTGAGCTCCCACCACTGACTGAGGAGCTATGGACAGCTGCTGGCTTCTGGAGGGAGTCGTTTTCCTTAAGGATGTGGTGCCTGGTGGTTGACCATGCTACAGTGGAAGGTGCAGGAGTATACGGACAGCACAATGGGTTACTTAAAAAAAAAAATGAGATCACAAAGTTGTGGGGTTAGGGAGGTGGGAGTAGCTTTGGGAGGAGTTAGGGAAGGAGTTGGGAGTGAATATGGTTGAAATATATTGTAAGAAATTCTCAATAATTAATCATTTATTTTTAGTTAATACAGGACCTAAAGTCAATCTCTAGAGTGCCCCCCCATCACTAAGAGTTAATTCAAGGGCCATGTGTAGGTGTGGTAGTGCACTCCTTTAATCCCAGAACTTGGGAGGCAGAGGCAGAGGGATCTCTGTGAGTTCAAGGCCAGCCTGGTCTACATAATGAGTTCCAGGACAGCCAGGGCTATGTAGAGAGAGCTGTCTCAAAACAGAGAGGAGGGTAAGGAGAGGGTTAATCCAAATGCACCTGTCAATCATCTGCACCGGAAAATACCCTACGGCAAGCTGTCTGTTCAGGGACTACACGAAATAGTATAGGAACAGTACAGCTGGAGCTGCAGTCCAGAGCACCTGAGCTGTTCCAGGAGATCCCAGCTTGGTTCCCAGCACTCCTGTAGGGTAGTTTACAGCCACTCATAACTCCAGCTCCAGGGGATCTGGTATCTCTGGTCTTTGTAAACACCTACACTTACATGCACTTACTGCCCCCCCCCCATACACACACACACACACACACACACACACACACACACACCTGAAATAAAATAAAATCTTTTTTTTTTCTTCTTTAAATTTAGACATGGTGGCACACACCTTGAATCCTAACACTCAGGAGGCAGAGGGAGGCAGGTCTCTGTGAGTTCCAGGCCATCTAAGTCTAGATAACATGCTCTAAACCAGAGGCATCAGATTCCCCTGAAGCTGGAGTACAATACAGGCATGTGAGCTGCCCAGCTGGGAAACAAACCCCAGTTCTCTGCGAAATGCAGCAAGCGTTCCTAACCACTGGGCCACCTCTCCATCGCAACAGCAAGTTCCAAAGGCATCTTGGGATCTCTAGGCGCATTATTCTATGGTCACGCTTGATCAGCCCTTCCTCTTCACGAACTCATCTCTCTTCATCATCTTTTTTTCTTGGCCTGCTCTAAGTTCTTCTTCAGGAAGACAGCCATAGGTCAGCTGTGGCGTGTGTATCTGGCATGTGGAAGGCCCTGAGTGTGCTCTCCAGCAACACAAAAGAACAAGGTCTAAGATCCTAATCCCCTCTTAACATCCCCTGGCAGTAAAAAGTATATTGTTGTGGAATATTAACTTAAGGTATGTTACATTTGTTTAGGCTATGGAGTATTTATTTAATGATGCAAAGATGTGTTGCATTCTTTTATGTTGCATTTGTTTAACTCTGGGAAGCTGTGCTACTTTGCCTGTCTAAAACACCTGATTGGTCTAATGAATAGCTAGGCAGGAGAAAGGATAGGCAGGGCTGACAGGCAGAGAGGATAAATAGGAGATGAAATCTAGGCTAGAAGGGAGGAGGGAGAGAAAGAGGAGAAGACACCAGGGACCAGCCACCCAGCCACACAGCCAGCCACGGAGTAAGAAGTAAAGAAAGATATATAGAACAAAGAAAGGTAAAAATCCCAGAAGCAAAACATATTTAAAGAGAAATGGGATAATTTAAGTTAGAAAAGCTGACTAGAAACAAGCCAAGGCATTCATAATAAGAATAGGCCTCCATGTGTTTATTTGGGAGCTGGGTTGTGGGCCCCTAAAGAGAGGAAAAAACAAAAACCAACTACACTGTATCCTGCCTATTTTTGTGACATGAGAAGTGTTTTTCTTTCAAAGGCAGTCAGCCCACCAACAGCCAGTATTCCACAAGCCTCCACAGAGCTACAGCAGTCATGTATGTGAGCAACAAGGGAGCCACAGACACAGACGCCTATTTGTAACTGCATTGGTGGGACAATCACTGGAATCGGCTTGATTTGGAAAGTCAATCATTTGATGTGCCTGTTTTCCCAAACTCTGCCACACCCCTCACCTGTGCCGTGAGTCAGACTGTGACACCATGCGCCCACCAATAGGATGAGGCACAGTCACCGCTTGTGTTAGGAAAAAAAGTCAGAGGCCTTGGCCTCATGTGCTCTCTAGCCTGCTTTGGGGAATGGCGCATCCTCTTTTTCAAAAAGAAAAATTTCACTTCTGCTTGGTTTCTGTGGGATTTTCATTTTGTGTGTGTGAGAGGGAGGTGGGGAGGGAGAGAGGCAGGCAGACAAAGAGACAGAGAGAGATGATTTTCAACATGATCATACACCTTTACCAACCTTTAACGAACTCAATCATATTATGAAAACATGGGAGAGAGGGAGTATGAAGAAACAATCGTCTTATTAGACTGTTAGAATGGAGAGAACATTTTTTATTTCCTCTTCTGTTTGATTTGTAACTTTAAAAGAGCAAAGCCAAAGCCAACCCCTGCTTAAAATTTCACAATGACATATGAAGCCATTCTCTGGGCATCTTACTATATAAGTAAGGCAGAAGTAGAGGGTTTCATTCTATGGATGTTATTAGAATTATCATAGAATTATAGAACATTGCTTTTAAAACTGCAATAGTTGTGCATGTGAGGAAGAAATCTCAGATCTAGACACCTATTTGTAACTGTGTTGTGGGACAGCACTAAGTGAGACAATATATCCAATTGTCTGAAGGTGCTGGCCACCTGCACACTTCCACTGTCAGCAGCTATGAGTCTGAAGGGCCACACTTGGCAGAAGAATACAAGATTCACTTGGACTTGACCCAAATTCATCTGAGACTTTGTTTTTTCCTGCTGTCAATAATTCCCCCCAATGTTCCAGTTTTATGGTACGGTTTTTAGAGGAATTAAATTTGAATGGCACAAAATTATATAATTATGTTACAACTCCATTGCAATTATTGACAGAATCAAGTCTGCTACGCCATTATTAGGTAATAATGATGATGATGGTAATGATAGCTAGCAGCAGCCATAGTCTGTTCTCCATGTGCCAGATCCAGTGCTAAACAACTGTGGAGATGACTGGTCCCTAACCTGATACTTTCTATGTCCTACTTCTTCAGCACTTAAAAAATTCCAAGAATTTCAGAACTACAGAGACCAGAGGCAGATGAGGCACAGTTAGCTTCTAGAGTATATATGCTGGTGAATGGGCTCACATGTCACGTGGCAACAGCAGGTCGAAGCCCTTAAACAGGGCACTTCCCAGTCCACCGCAGTCTACCTGTTCACGATGGGGTATGTCGCCATTCAGATGTCATGCCTGTCTTCTATGCGTTCAAATATCAACCCCCCCACAGCTGATACTATGCCTGTGAGTCAGGCATCTACTGCTACACGGCACAGTGCCAGACAGAGCTAGCAGAGAATGGCTGCTGGGGGTGGGGAGGTCATTTCCCTTTGAAGATGTGGCCACGGTAGGGCCATGCTCACCCAGGTAGCACTAATTGGAAGAGGAGATCAAGATGAGAGAGACAAGGCAGCTGTTGCCGGGGTGAGGGGGTCCAAACAGAGTGGAGGGAGAAGCTGGGGGTGGATAGCATCAAGACACATTGCATATGTGTATGAAATTGTCAAAGAATATATATTTCATTTTAAAAAGAAAGAAGAAAAGGAAGGGAGGGAGGGAGGGAGGGAAGGGAGGGACATTGGCAATCATTTAGCCTAAGTTTCACCATTCATGTAACAATAGTGAAATCTTTCTTCTAGTAAAATCCTCCACACGAGCCCATTTCTAAACGCAGAAGAAGAGCTCTTCTGACAGAGGGCAAGAAACTCCAGGAAGTACCACTTGATTCTCCCATGTAGCCTATGGCATTTTAGGGAGGCTGGCAACACAATTGTGGCCTTCAGTGAAAAGCACAGGGCACAAACAAGTAAAAAAAAATCCATCTTTAGTCACACAGCCGAGGGGGAGCCCCAAGTCTGTGACAAATAATCCACGGTTTGACATTTCCCTCCACGGAAAAAATTGGAACTAGGGCAATAGCTTAGTTGGACATGAGTTCAACCCCTAGAACCTACATTTAACAAACAAACAAGCAAACCAAACAACAACAGACGAAACAGGTGTGGTGGCACACACTGTGACTCCAGAGCTGGGGAAGCAGAAACAGGCAGACCCCGATGGCTCACTGGAGAACCGGCATAGATTACTTACAGACAGTGCCTGAAGAACAATACCATTGGTGGTCCTCTGGTCCCCACAAGGACACACACACACACACACATTGAATATACAGAAAGTAAAATGCAACAGTGACCAATGACACACAATTACCCATCTGTTTCAAGCTGGCAGCAAGTATGAAAATTTAAGAACCAAAATGCAAACCCACAGAAAATTATTCTATCCAGTCGCTGTGACGGTTTCTAAATGGTACTTCCTGTTTTCTTTTTCTTTATGGTTTTGTTTTATATATATATTTTTTTATTCATTTTATTTTTTATTTTTTGAGGGTTTCTATGTGTAGCCCTGGCTGTCCTGGGTCTTGCTCTGTAGGCCAGGCTGGCCTTGAACTCACAGAGATCCACCTGCCTCTGCCTCCTGAGTGCTGGGATTAAAGGCATGTGCTACCACTCGACACTACTTAACTATTTTCATATTCGTCCCATCTTGTACCAGTAAAAAAAACTTCAGAGACCAAGCCAGAGTTAGGCAAAACACCCCTCTGATGATTGCCCTTGGGATTGGCAGGCATGTTCTTGAGGTCACTGGTGGGAGCAGATACTATTTCCCAACATTTAACATTGGTCTCAGTCAACAATTTTGAAAATGTGGCTGTGGTGTCCATTGTTCAGGGAGTAAGTCTCCTGACGGTACCACTCAGATAAGAGCTGGGCATCTGGGGCTGGAGAGATGGCTCAGTGGTTAAGAGCACTGGCTGTTCTTCCAGAGGACCTGGGTTGGATTCCAGCACCCACATGGTGGCACAAAGCCATCTGTCACTCCAATCTCAGGGAATCTGACACCCTCTTCTAGCCTCTGGGGACACCAGGCACATATGTTCACAGACATACATGCAGGCCAAACACCCATAATAAATATATGAAGAGTAGCATTGGGTTCAGAGGATACAGGGTCTGTGAAATGGACTTGGAAGTTGGGAACTACACCCAGAAAGAGAAGGGTTTTTTTTTTTTTTTTTTTTGAAAATGACAAAAAGCTGATTTATATTTTGATCTAGAACCATAAGTCTGCCTGCAATGTGAGGCATGGTTTAGAAGGGAATCAGATCCACATGGAGGTCTGGCTACTGACCTTCTGAAGAGGGTACGCTTTGAACTTGGGTAGTAGAAGAGCAGATGAAGATGTAATCTCAAGAGCAATTGAGGGGAATTGGTTCCTCACCGGATGTAGGTGGCAAAGGGCAGGGAGGCATTCACAGGGATTCCCAGGTCTGGGTTTTGTCTTGAAAAAAGTTGACATAACTGGTAGTTCTGTTTACTGAGGAGGTGGGTTAGGAGTGTGGAGCTGAAAAGAATGAGTGTGTACCTAAAAGACTGCACGTGAGCCCTCTGGAACCTGCTGCACAGGCTCCGTGTGGTAGTCTCTAAAGTGGATGGCTCTGTCCGGATGTTCATTCATCAAACCCCAATGCTAAAAGGGCTTGGCAACCATAAAAGGCTTTATTGAGAACTTTAAACATAGGAAAAACATACTGAGCAATATTAGGTAAAGTAATAAAAATGCAAATTAAAATGAGGTTAAAAAAAAATCTATGCTTATTACATTGGCAGAAATTTTTAATTAAAATCTCCAAGACTGCCAAGGGTGTGAGGAAACTGGCATCCTCACACCTCACTGGTGGCTATATAAACCGGTACAAAACTTTTTGGAAGAAATTTGGCAAAATGTATTGAGAATCATAAACCAATTTGTATCCTGTGACCCTGAAATTCCACTTGTGGAAATCTGTGCTAAGGGTTTAACTCAAAATGGGGGGGGGGGTAGGTGAAGGGGAACACTTCACATACAAAGATGTTTATCACCACAGAAATTAGAAATAGAAGCAGCCAGCGGTAAGACACTAGCAAAATAAACCAGGGCGAGTTCATATACTAGCCTCTTGTACACAATGAAAACCATTAGCTACAGATGCTGTTCCGTACTGAAGAATGTTTGTGTTAACGTTGACCCTGTATGTACAATATATGTCTACTGCCATACCAATTATGTAAATGATTTCCACGAGAACACAAGTAGACAGCAAAGATAGTAATTATGGGCTAAGATAATAAATCCACAGATAACTTCAAAGTTATCTCCTGAATAAACTTCCCAAATTCCATTCTAAATGTTTAAAAAGTTTATGTAATAGCTGGGCATGGTGGTATTTCTCCTTGATCCCTGCACTTATGGACCAAAAATGGAAAGGAAAATAAGTAAAAGAAACAGTTAACTTGCCTGCATAGAGAGTTTTCAAAATTCCTCATTGGAGTTGAAATATTGTTTATGAAATGTGTTCGCTTCAATCCATTTACTTAATTTCTCAAAGTCCTCACAAAGTCATGCTTGGTTCTTAAGACTTACCTCGCTCCTAACCAAACATTTGTGTTCTTGTTTTTTGTTTATTTGCTTTTAAGGAGGTTAGTGCTTCAGAATTTCATATACATACATATAATGTGTTTTGATCAAATTCATCCTCCATTCCCTCCCTTTCCAATTCCTTCCCTATTGCTCCTACTTTTCCCTTCAAACTTCACGCAATTTTTTTAAACCAATGAGGCAGTTAAGGGGGGCCTGTGGGACCATCTACTGGAGGATGGACTGCATCCTTAAAGAAAATTGGACTCTCCCAGAAGCTGCCAATTGTTAACAGTTTCTCAGCTAGAGGTGGGGACTTCATGAGCCCCTCCCTGATCCATGCTGGGATTGTAGCTGGCCTGTGCAGGTCTTGTGTATGCAGGTCCCAGATGTTCTGAGTTAATGTGTACAAAGGCCCTGTCACATCCAGCAAACAGTGTTGCCCTGTGGGCCTCTACTCTCTCTGGTTCTTAGAATAGTTACTCTTCCACAGTGATCCCTGAGCCTTGAGGCGGAGGGCATTGTGATATAAATGTCCCACTTAGAGCTGACCAACCCCCAGTCTCTTATTCTCTACATGTTGACATTTGCGGTTCTTTGTATTGCCATCTACTGCAAAAAGGAACTTCACTAATCAGGGTAGAGAAATGCATTGATCTGAGGTATAAAGATAAGAACATATGTAATTTATTACTGTGTCTATTTAGTAGAATAAAAGTGGTAGTTTCTCCCCTGGCGCCTATGACCTAGCCAGTCATGGGTTTTTGGCCCAATTAAGGGTACTAGGTAACAGTTTTGTCTTGTGGAGAGGACTTTAATAAGAACGTGGTTGGTTATTCCCACAATACTTATGACACTATTACACCAGTGAGCACACATTGGCAAGCTTGTTATTGTAGCTGCAGGGGTCACGGTTGGGTAAGGCTTCCCTAACAGCATGCACAGAAACATCCAGCTCTATGAAAGCTATCTAGTAGTGGTAAATCTCCCACTTAGCTTGATTTCTCCCTGTTCTATGACTTAACTATGTGGTGTCTCTAGCAACAGACTCTTACCATCAAATCCCAGAGGGTAACCGAAAGCAAAGGCAATAACTTGTAATATTCTTTTTTGACGAGGGGCTGTGGAACCACATTGACCAACAACTTGAAGAGAGGTAACTCATACTTGACACTGGACTTCTTATTTGACAGTCTATGGTGTCTGGGGAGAGGCATTGTCCCCCATTACAGGGTAGCTACACAGAAACCCCTTTCATATATGTATATGTATTTGTTTAGAGGAACTGCTACAGTAAGGGCTTTCCATGAGGCTTTTTCAAAGGTCTTTATGCTGGCTATCCCTCCCGCATCCTGGCCTTCCACCCCAACCCATCCCTCCTGTTCTGCTCTTCCTTGCCCTCTTCAGACGACCTTCACTCTATCCCCATTCCCTTGAACCTCCCCCATGGCCCCTTAGTACTTAGTACTTAGTCCATGGATACTCCAATTTAACACACAGGTCCAGAGTGTTTCAAAACTAGCATCTGGGCTGGAGAGATGGCTCAGCAGTCATGAGCTCCAACTATTCATTCTTCCAGAAGATCAGGGTTCAAGTCCCAGCACCCACATGATAGCTAACAACTATCTGTAACTCCAGTTCTAGGGGCTCTTACAGGTTCTTCCTGCCTCTGGGGTCACTGCATGTGTTTGGCGCACAGACCAAACACCCAACCACAGAAAAGAAAAATCTCAAAAAATGAAAACTAGCATTCACATATGAAAGAGAACATGCAGTGTGGTCTTTTCAGGTCTGGGCTACCTCAGTCAGAATGATCAACCCAGCTTCATCCATCTACCTGAAAATTTCATAATATTATTTTTCTTTATGGCTAAATAATATTTAACAGTGTATATCCATTATCTATTATCCATTCATTCTTTGATGGATTTCTAAGCTGATTCTATGTCCTAGCTGTTGTGAACACAGCAGTAATGAGCATGGATGAATGAGTACCTCTGGGTAGGATATAGAGTCCTTTGGGAATGTGCCCAGAAGTGACATATATGACAGTGGATCATATGGTAGATCTATTCACAGCTTTCTGAGGAAACTCTATGCTGATTTCCATAGTGGCTGAACCAGTTTGCACTCCCCCTGAGAGTGATTAAGGGTTCCCCTCTCCCCATATCCATGCCAGCATTTCATACTGCTTGTTGTCGGTTTTTAATCTTAGCCATTCTGACTGGATGACAATGAAGTCTCAAAGTAGTTTTAATTACACTGACAGCTAAAGATGCTAAACATTAAAAAAAAATGTTTCTCAGCCATTGTGTTTCTTTTCTTCTTTCCTTCTTTCCTTCCTTCCTTCCTCCCTCCCTCCCTCCCTCTCTCTCTCTCTCTATCTATCTATCTCTATCTCTCTCTCTTTATTTATTTATTTCTGTACTCACTGTTTAGTTCCATGGCTCGATTTTTAATTGGGTTATTTGTTTTCTTGATGTTTAGTTTTTCAAGTTCTTTGTATATTCTAAATATCAAGCCTCTGTCAGATACATAACTGGTAAAGATTTTCCCCATTCTGCATGCTACCTCAGCATTCAAATTGTGGTTTCCTTTGTCACAGAGGAGTTTTTTAGTTTCTTGGGGTTCCTTTTTTCGCCATTGGTATTAATGTCTGTGTTATTGGGGTCCCGTTCTGAAAGTCTTTTCCTGCTCCTGCAAGTTGAACTGGTTCCCTGTGTCCTACTCTGACAGATTTGGGGTTTCAGGCCCTATGCTGAGATTCTCGATTTGTGGAGCCAAACTTTGTGTAGGTGAGCCATAAGAATATAGCTTCATTTTTCTACATGTACCTATCCAGTTTGGTCAGTACCATTATTGATGATGCTGGTTTTTCTCCAATTTTTCCATCTTTATAAAAACATCAAGTGACTATAGGAGCATAGTACATCTATAACCCAGATATAAGCATGTCTGGGTTCGCAATTCTTTTCCATCAATTAATGTGTCTATTGCACGCTTAGTACCATGCTGGATTTATTGCTATTTTATTTTATAACTTGAAATCAGCCAATCTTTCTTTTATCATTCATGATTGTTTTGTCTATCCTTGTTCTTTCAAATTTTTCTTCAAACTTCAGGGTTTTTTTTCAACTTCTGTGAAGAATTATGTTAGAATTTTGAGGGTGTGGGAACTGCACGGAACCTGTAAATAGCTTTTGGCATGGTAACATTTTCACAATATTAATCAGATGGATCCATGAGTATAGACATTCTCTTCATATTCTGATATTGTCTTCAATTTTGTCTTTCTTTGCTGACTTAATATTTTCATTGTACAGGTTTTTCACTTCTTTGGTTAAATTTATCCCAACATTTTTTAAGGCAATGGTGAATGGGATTTTTCCCCCTGATTTCTTTCTCAGTAGGTTTGTTGTTGAGAGATAGGAAGGGTATTAATTTTTGTGTGTCCATTTTGTATCCTGCTGCTTTGTGAAATGTGCTTATGGGCTGTGGAGTGGAGTCTTTAGAGTCTTTGATATATAGAATTGCCTCATATGCAAATAAGGGTACTTTAAATATTTTAGCTTTTCCTTTTCTATTTGTTCCCCCCACCCTGTCTGTCTGTTTGTCTGCCTGTCTGTCTGTCTGTCTCTCTCTCAGATATATATATATATATCCAATTAAGACTCCAAGCACTATATTGAACAGGAGTGGAGGAAGTAGACATTTTTTATCTTGTTCTTAATTTTAGTGTAAATGCTTTGAGTTTTTCTGCATTTAGTATGATGTTGCTGTGAGCTTGCTTGCTGTAGAATGCTTTTATTATATTGAAGTATGTCCCTTGTGTTCCCAAAATCTCCAGGACTTTGATCATAAAGAGATATTAGATTTTGTCATAGGCCTTTTCTATATCATAAAATGATCATGTGGTTTCTGTCTTTGAGTCTGTTCATGTGGTAAGTGATATTTATTGATTTATGTATGTTGAGCCATCTCCACATCTCTGGGATGAAGTCCACTTCATAGTAGTAGATGATCTTTTTGATATTTTCTTAAATTCAGTTTCCAAGTGTTTTATTGAGAATTTTTGCCACTTTGTTCACCTGGGAGATTGACCCCTACTACTCTTTTTCTGATGAGTTTTATCTGGTTTGGGTATCATGATAATACTGACTTTATAAAAATAATGTGTAAGTATTCCTTTCTTCTTTATTTTAGATACTAATTTGAGGAGTATTGATGTTGGTTCTTTGAAAGTCTTAAAGAATTTTGTGTTAAGTCCATCTGGCCCTAAGCTTTTATTAGTTCACAGATCTTTTTTAAGTTACTTCTCCTGTCTCATTGGTTGTTGTGTGTATTTAAATTATTTTACTTCATCCTAGTTAAACTTTGGTAGAACATATGTATCTAGAAATCTGCTGATTTTCTTTTAGATTTTCTAGCTTGGTAGGAAATTATATTTTTTATTTTTTAAATTGTAAGTACATCACTTCTCTCTTTTATTTCCTCTCTCTAAGCTCTCCCATATACTCTTCCTTGCTTTATTTCATATTTCTGGCCTTTTTCTTATAAATTGTTATTACATACATATATGTGTATATGTATGGATATAAATATGGATATGGATATTGGGGCCTCATGGGCTCAATCCACTTTGCCATGTCTATTGATATCCTCTTTGTTCAGCTCATGCTTAGGTAGTCATGTTGGTGGGATTTTATGGGTGTAGCATCTGACATTAGTAGGAGACACTCTCACAGAAAATTCCTTGGTCTTCTGGCTCTTACAACTTTCCACCCCCTCTCACACATGTTTCCTAAGCCTTAGACTTGGGAATGTCTTATAGACACATCCACTGGGACTGGGCTCCACAATTCCGTACTTTGACTGGTGGTGGTTTTCTGTAATGGTCTACATCCGTTACAAAGAAAAGTTTCCTTGATGAAGGGTAAGAACTACACTTATCTGTGGATATAAAGATAAATGTTTAGAATGTTGGTAGGGATTATGCTGGTCTAGTAAAGTGGTAGCTGTAGGTTTTCTCCAAGATCCATGACTTCATTAGTACTGAGTTGTTGGCTAGGTTTCCAGTACCAGGCATGGTTTCCATCTTGTTGAGTAGGTCTTAAGTTCAATTAGAGGACAGTTGGCTACCGCCATGATATATGTGCCACTACTTTACATTTAGGATATCATGTCATGCTGGTCATTCTTGTGATTCAAGGTTCCTTAGCTGGGTATGACTGTAAGTTGTTTCCCTCCTTTGGAAGCTTGCATGGTGCCTTCTGTTACCATGAAAGCCTGTCCTCAGGGAGGCGGGGTTCAGGTCAGTTCCAGTGAAGGAGTCTCTGGGCCCTGTTTCTGAATGCACGGTGTCTTATGCAAAAGGGACATCCACCTTTTGGTAAGTAACCAAGGGCATTAGTAGTAGTTTGTATGTGTTGGGAGTTCCCTTGGAAAATCCTGACCAACAGATCAAAAGAGAACTTCTTGTGTCTAATATTAGGGTTTTTATTAGGTGGTCTTTGGTTCTTTGGGGGGTAATTTTCAGCCCCAAAGTTAATTTAAACTATATATGTACATTGATATGCAGAATTATATGTATTATAGGTTTTTTTAGATAATTAATAGTATGATTGCTTATGACTTTTTCAGACATCCTTGTTATGTTACCACTCTCCCTCCTTTTGTGTTTGCTTCTTCCAGCCTTCCTCACTATAAAGCCCCCTTTTCCCATTTCCCCAATCAGATCACTTGTGCCCTACTATAGTACGTAGATTTTTAAAGTGTCCTTACAATTCTCTGAATTTCCTCAGTGTCCATTATAATGTCTCCTTTTCATCTCTAATTTTACCGAGTCTTCTTTCTCTTTCTTTCAATTAGTAAAGCTAAAGAATTGACAATCTTGTTAATAGTCTCAAAGAACTTTTTGTTTCTTTGATTATTTATATTTTAAATTTATAGTTCATTAATTTCACCCCTGATTTGATTATCTCTTTCCATCTCCTATTGTTTGTTCTGTTTTTCCAAAGCCTTCAGATGCATCATTAACTTATTAGTTGTTTTGATGAGAACTTTCCCCTTAAGACTTCCTTCATTATGTTCCATAGATTTTGGTATATTGTTTTTATTTCCATTTAATTCTAGGCATTTTTGAATTTCCTTTTTGATTTCTTCCTTGACCCAGTTATCATCTGGTGGTATGTTGTTTACTCTCCATGTATCTGTTATTTTCTGTAATTTCTTCTTCTTCTTTTTTTTTGTTTTTTTTTTTTTTTTTTTTTTTTGTTTTTTTTTTTTTTTTTTTTTTTTTTTTTGTTTTTTTTCAAGACAGGGTTTCTCCATGTAGTTTTGGTGCCTGTCCTGGATCTTGATCTGTGGACCAGGCTGGCCTTGAACTCACAGAGATCCACCTGGTTCTGCCTCCCAAGTGCTGGGATTAAAGGCGTGTGCCACCACTGCCTGGCACTTTCTGTAATTTCTATTGCTGTTGATATCTACTTTTAGTCCACTGTGATTCAATAGGGTGTAGGATGTTATTTTAGTTTTCTATATTGGTTGAGACTTGCTTTGTATCTTTTTTTTTAAGATTTATTTTTATTTATTATGTATACAGTATTCTGCCTGCATGTGTCCCTGCAGGCCAGAAGAGAACACCAGATCTCATTACAAGTGGTTGTGAGCCACCATGTGGTTGCTGGGAATTGAACTCGGGACCTCTCAAGAGCAGTCGGTGCCCTTAACCACTGAGCCATCTCTCCAGCCCTTGCTTTGTATCTTAATACACAATTAGTTTTGGAGAAAGTCCTGTGGGCTGCTGAGAAGAATGTGCATTATTTGTTCTTTTAGTGGAATGGTTTGTAGATGTGTTAGTGTCTTAGCTAGTGTTTCTATTGCTGTGAGGAAACACCATGACAAAAAGTAACTTGGAGAGGAAAGGGTTTATTTTGCTTACTCTTCCACATCACAGTTCATCTTCCAAGGCAGTCTGGGCAGGAACTCAAATAGGGCAGGAATCTGGAGGCAGGAACTGAAACAGAGGCCACAGAGTGGTGCTTACTGGATTGCTCTTCATGACTTGCTCAACCTACTTTCTTATAGGGCCCAGGACCACCAGCCCAGAGCTATTCCCACTCACAATGGTCTGGGCCTTCTCCCATCAATCACTAAGTGCCTTATAGGCTTGCCTGCCTACAGCCCAATCTTATGGAGGTATTTTCTCAGTTGAGACTCCCTCCTCTTGAATGACTTCAACCATGTCAAGTTGGCGTAAAACTAGTAGGACAGTGTAGTGGTTTTGAAAGAAAATAGCTCACAAGGGGAGTGGCACTAATGGGAGGTGTGGCCTTATTAGAGGAAGCATATCACTGTGGAACTGGGTTTGTGGTCTCATATATGCTCAAGCTACACCCAGTGAGACAGACCACTTCCTGTTGCCTTCTGATCAAGATGTAGCCAACACCATGCCTGCCTGATCACAGCCATACTCCCATCTGCCATGCTCCCTGCCATGATGATAACAGACTAAATGTCTGAAACTGTAAGCCACAACCTCAATGAAATGTTCTCCTTTATGAGAGTTGCCATGGCCATGGTGTCTCTTGATAGCAATAGAAACCCTAAAACAGACAATTAAGTTTGTTTGATTTATGATACCATTTAACGCTTATGTTTCTCTGTTCAGTTTCTGTCCAGATGGCCTGCCTATGAGTGACAGTGGGTATTAAAGTCACCCATTAATGAAAAACAAATAAATAAATGAAATAAAATAAAAAAATAAAGTCACCCATTTGTAGCTTGAGAGCTTTTCTCCATTGAGAGCTTTTCTCCAGGTCCCACCAAACCCCAGCAGTCCGGTAGCCCACTTATAAAATAAACACACAGATGCTTATATTATTTAAACTGTTTGGCCTAATGACTCAGGCTTCTAGCTATCTACTTCTTTTATCTTAAATTAACCCATTTCTATTAATCTGTACTTTGCCACGTGGCTCATGGCTTACTTGTACCTTATGTCTCACTTGTCCTGGCGGCGGCTGGCAGGTTTCTCCTCTGCCTTCCACTTCCCCATATTCTTTTCTCTCTTGTCCCGCCTATACTTCCTGCCTGGCTATTGGCCAATCAGTGTTTTATTTACTAACCAATCAGAGGAACGCATTTGGCATACAGAACATCCCATAGCACCCATTGTCACTGTGTTTGGGTAAATCTGTCATTTTAGGTCTAGTGTTATATATATTTTAAAGATTTATTTTTATTATTTTAATTATGTGTATGGGTATATGCACATGAATGTAAGTGCCCACAGAAGTCTGAGTTGTCAGATGCCCCAGGAGCTGGGCAATTGTAAGCCATCTGATGTGGGTGCTGGGAATAGAACTCAGGTCTTCAGGAAGAGCAGTATGTGCTCTTAACCACTAAGCCATCTCTCCAGCCTCATAACATTATATTTTTTGATGAAGTTGCGTTTGGTCCATATGTGTTTTGTGGCATGAATAGTCTTAATAAAAACAAACCTGGAGCCAGGTATTGGGGTGAATACTGGAAGATCAGAGAAGCAGAACAAGCCACAGCCACCTCACCTTGCCAATTCCTCAGCTGATCCTGTTTCTTCAGACTGGATGCCTCTCAGCTGAACTGTGCTGCTCAAAAACCTAAAAGCTTAACTAGGCTAGTTCCTGGTTCTCACGCCTTATATACCTTTCTGCTTGCTGCCATCACTTCCTGGGATTAAAGGCGTGAGTCACCATGCCTGGATGTTTCCAGTGTGGCCTTGAACTCACAGAGATCCAGGCAGATCTCTGCCTCTGGAATGCTAGGATTAAAGGCATGTGTGCCACCATTTTCTGACCTCTATATCTAGTGGCTGTTCTGTTCTCTGACCCTGGATAAGTTTATTTGGGTGCACAATATTTTGGGGAACACAATACCACCACAGTGTTTAGAATTGTGATGTCCTCTTGGTGGAGTGTTCCTTTAAAGATCGTAAAGTGGCCATCCTTATCTCTTCTGATTAGTTTTGTTTTGAAGTCTGTTTTGTCAGGCATTAGAATAACAATGCCTGTTTGTTTCTTAGTTCCATTTGCATGGAATACCTCTTTCATCCTTTTACCCTAAAATAGTATCTATGACTGACTGACAGTGGGGTGTGTTTCTTTTCTTTTCCTTTATTTCTTTTTATTTGTTTGTTCATTTTCCAAGACAGGGGTTCTTAGCCCTGACAGTCCTGGAAGTCACTCTGTAGACCAGGCTGGCCTCAAACTCAGAGCTCCACCTCTGTCTGCCTCCTGAGTTTAAAGGGATTAAAAGCACGTGTCACCACACCTGGGAGTGAGGTGTGTTTCTTGAAAGCAGCAAAAAGATGGATCCTGGCTGGGTGGTGGCGGCACATGCCTTTAATCCCAGCACTCAGGAGGCAGAGCCAGGTGGATCTTTGTGAGTTCAAGGCCAGCCTGGTCTACAGAGCGAGATCCAGGAAAGACGCAAAGCCACACAGAGAAACCCTGTCTCAAAAAACCAAAAAAAAAAAAAAAAAAAAAGATGGATCCTGTTTTCTAATTCAATTTACTAGTCTGTGTCTTTTTATTGAAGAATTAAATCCATTAATGATGGTTCTGATAAATGGCACTGGTGGTGGTGCTGGTTACCACTGGAAAAGTCATGGGCCACGGCCACAACTACCAGAGCTACAAAGAGCTTTATTAGAAAGAAGGAGGGGATAGGAGGGAGGAGAGCCAGGCCTGGAGAGAAAAAGATGGCGGGAGCAGAGCAGAGAGCAGGGAGCAGAGAGGGAACAGAGAGCAAAGAGAGAGGCTGGGGGTCCACGTCTGACTTTTTAAAGGCACAGATTGCATGACCATGTAGTTACCAGCACCTGCTGATGATGTAAGATGCAAGACCCCGAGCTGTGCATGTACAGGATCCTAACAATTAATATTAAGAGTTGTTGGTGGAAGATACGCATTCTTATCATTTTGTTGATTCTGTGGTTATTTTCTTAGACCTCTTTTGCTTAACTGTCCTGCATTGTTTATTTTCTGTAACTTCTTGGGTGTGTTTATTCTTCTCTTCACACAGAAGTCATCTTTCCAGTATCCTCTGTAAGGATTGTTTAGTGGTCATAAATTCTTTGAGTTTACTTTTTAAACTTTTATTATATATATATATTGTCTAGATTAATGTTTGTGTATCATATGTGTGCCTGGTGTCTGCAGAGACCAGAAGGGCATCAAATCTCTGGAACTGGAGTTACAGATGGATGTGAGCCACCATGTGGGTGCAGGGAATCAAATTTTTAGGAGAACAGCCAGTACTCTTAACCACTGACCCATCCAGCCCCTTTAATTTGTTTTTATTGAGAATTTTTTTTCTTCAGTTTTGATGGAAATTTTGCCTGTGTTGACAGTTGTGGTCTTGCAGAACATGGAATAAATCTTTCCATATCCTTCTGGCTTTAAAAGTTCTGTCTAAAAAGCAGGTGTTATATCCAGGCAGTCATGGTGTACACGTTTAATCCCAGGGCTCCGGCAGATGGATCTCTGAGTTTAAATGTGGTCTACAGAGGGAGTTCCAGGATAGCCAGGGCTACACAGAGAAACCCTGTCTTGAAAGACAAAACAAAACAACAAACTAGGTGTTGTTCTGGTGGGCCTGCCTTGCTCTCTTGTAACTTTTAATAACCTTTCTTTCTTCTGTGTTTTTAATGTTTTAAGAACAATATGCTGTGGGAAATTTATTTTCTAGTCTTCTAATTGGATTTCTATAGGCCTCTTGTACCTAGGTGGGCATCTCTTTCTCTAGCTGTGAACATTTTTCTTCTATGATTTTACAAAAAAAATAGTCTATCTCCTTAAGATGGTGTCCTTCTCCTTCTTCTGTGCCCATAATCTGAGGGTAGGTCTTTTCATAATGTTCCAAAGCACTCGCATGTTCTGATGGATGTGTATAACCTTATTATTGACATTTACTGTGTGATTTCTTTACCTTGTCATCCAACCCTGATTTTTTTCTACATTATCCTCTCTTAAGCTTTTAACTGAGGGTTTGTTTGTTTGCCTCGGACTTACTTTGATCAACTTGGCCTTGAACTCACAAGAACTCTACCTGCTTCTGCCTCCCAAGTACTGGAGGTGTGCACCACCATGCCCAGCTTCACTGAGGGTTTTCTTTGGATTATTGGGTTTTTTATTTCAATTAGGTTTTTCTTTAGCAATTCATTCTCTCTCTCTCTCTCTCTCTCTCTCTCTCTCTCTCTCTCTCTCTCTCATTTTTGGTTGTGAGCCTAGCCTTTAACGGCCTGAGCCATCTCTCCGGCCCTCTCTCATTTTTCAAGACAAGGTTTCTCTGTGTAACAGCCCTAGCTGTCATGGCGCTCACTCTGTAGAGTTATTCTTATTAGGGTTCATTACTACGGGATTAGTAACTTTGGGTATAACAGTATACTATCTTGGTTTTTCATGATACTTTTATTTCTTCACTGGGTCTTGGGCATCTGAAGTAGTTTGTTAATTGCATCTTTGTTTCTTCATGTTCAAATTACCTTTCTTCTTTCTGTGTAAGTATACAATGTTTAGGAGCAAATTAAGCCTTAAGAGGGGTACAACCTTGTTTTCTTTGGTGGAAATTGTATTGAGGGCTACAGGCCCTGCCCCTAGTCTTTTGAAACTGCTATTTATTCAGACAGACACTATTCAAGGGTCAGTAAAACCCTCGATGGTCCTCTTCTCTGCTGACCTCTGGTATGGCTCTCCATGTCCACTTGAGTAAGTTCTGGTCAACTGAAAGTTGGGGGTAGGTGTATTAGTCCAAGAGGCCTATAGTGGGTATGTAGTTCTGCATGGTCCTCAGGTGGAGGGGGACTGGGTTCAGTGGGATGGGTAGGGTCACCTGTGGGAGGTGTGCTGGACTCTTTGAGGCCTTCAAGGTGGCCAGAGCTAAGGACTTTATTTCAAAAGGCATTATAGTTGTAAACAAAGATGCAAAGAGGATGGACACACACACACACACACACACACACACACACACACACACTGCCAGGAGCAATGTTTATTCCCTTCCTCTGTCAACACTGTCCCCTGGCTGTTTAATCCAAGAGAAGAGATAATTAGCCCATGGCTAATTCAGAACATAGCATGGCCTTGAGCAAACAAGCTATTCATAGTAGATCAATTAAGCCATTCCCCATGACTTTTAGAGCCATTAAGGATATAGATTCTTCCACTTGCAAACCCTTAGTGGTATGAAGCTATATAGAGAAAACCAAAGTAAATGCAGAATCTGAAGGTGTTTGAGTCTAACAATCTGGGTTCTTTGAGACAAAAATAACAGGCCCTGAGCCAAAACCATGAACAAAATAAAATTTAAAAAGAAAGAAATTCATTTTGAAAAAAAAACAAAGGGCTAGAGAGATGGCTCCACATTTAAGAAAGGTCGCTGTTCTTGCAGAGGACCAGAGTTCTGTTCCCAGCAGCCATGTCATATTATAACTGCCTCTAACTCCAGTTCCAGGGATCCTCAGATACCAGCACTCAAACACACAGATATGCGTGTGCATGCACACATACACACAGAGAGATAAATTAAATCAGAATTGGAACTTAGAAAAGAAGCAATGTACATGGCAATAACAGAATCTCCCCTGACCTGAGGTGAGGTGTCTCCAGGACTGTATGCTACAGGTGCTGAACAATGTCACCAAGAGCTGAGCCTTTTCCCCATTCTGCTTTTATTGCTTAGACATCATGATTGGCTTGGCCCAATCACTGGGGTAGATCATTTACAATATTCAAGAGTAAGACAGGCAAAGGCAGTAGTTACAACCAACACAACCTCCAGTTTCATCATGGAGTCACTTGAGAGATCCCCCAGGATTCAGAAGCTGTCTCCAAGTCTGTTCAGCTGCTCATCCCATCAACATTCCTTCCTCTCTGGCCCCAAACTTCACTTGGGTTGCCGTAGATTACAATTAGGACCCTGTTGTCTTTTCCACATTTTTGAAATAGAATCCCATGTAGTTGGGGCTGGTCTCAAACTTGCTGTGTGGCTGAGAATGGCCTTCAACTGATTCTTCTGCTTCTGTTTCCCAAGTGCCAGGATTACAAGTGTGTGCCACCATGCTCCACAAGACCCCTACCATCTGACTTTACTTCCTTCTGTTACCGGTTTCTGTTAATGGGCAGGTAACCACAACTCCATTCCCTACCCAGCCTCCAGTCTGTGGCTCCAATGTGGGACTCCTGGCCAGGCAGGTCAGCACGTCAATCCTGGGGATCTTGGCTCCCATGCAAGATACACAAGAAGGGCTCTGGAGCCACCTTGTCCCTTTCTGGTTTGACTCCAATTTTAGTCGGTCTTGAGCTTTGTGATTCCAAGTTGTTCCTAGCTCCACGAGGCTACCTATTTAGTTGGTGTCTATGAGAAATGGGCAATTATTCTTTCTCAGGACCTTTAGCAAAAGCCTCATAATGCACTACTGCCTTTCATCAGGTTCTGCACCCATTTCTGAGCCAACCATGCTGCGATGGCGGAAGGAGCTGTCTGAGATGCTTCAATTTCATTGTCAACTTGGTTTAGAATTACCTAGAAGAATGGTTTCAGAGAGGATGAACTGAGAAGGGAAGGCCCACCCTGAATGTAGGCAGGACCATTCTGTGGGCTGAGGACCTGACCTGGATAAAAAGGGGAAAAAACGTAGGCAGTGAACTCAGCAGCAGCGTTCATCAGTCTCTACTCCCTGACTCTGGGTGAGATGTGGCCATGCCTCATGATCCTCCGCCGCAGCTAAAGCTGCTCTTGCTCTTGCTGCCTTCCCCAGTGTGGCGGCCAGCACCCTCCAATGATGAGTCCGAGGTAAATACCATGGTCTTCCAAAGGTACTTTAGTCAGGCATTTTGTCACGGCAGCCAGGAAAGCACTCAAGATACTAGTAATAGTTTAACATTGGAGCAGGGTACCCAGCCCCAAGCTCATCAGCTCCTTCCGCCATCGCAGCATGGTTGGCTCAGAAATGGGTGCAGAACCTGATGAAAGGGTGCATTATGAGGCTTTTGCTAAAGGTCCTGAGAAAGAATAATTGCCCATTTCTCATTAGACACCAACTAAATAGGTAGCCTTGTGGAGCTAGGAACAACTTGGAATCACAAAGCTCAAGACCTACTGAAATTGGAGTCAACCCAGAAAGGGACAAGGTGGCTCCAGAGCCCTTCTTGTGTATCTTGCATGGAAGCCAAGATCTCCAGGACTGACATGTTTACCAGCCAGGTCAGGAGTCACACATTCTAACAGACACTCATCTCTGGCAAAGCCTGGGACTAAGGAACAGAGAGACAATGGCTGGACCAACCTCTGAGCTCAGGAGGAGGCTAATAGGCAATATCACAATTCTCTCCTGCGGATGATAGCATAAGACTCCGGCTAATTTGGGGGAGGCCAGGAGCCTCTCAATTCCCAGCATGCCCCTAGCCCATCAGAATGGCTCCAAGTGTAGAATTTCACTTTCTAAGAACACCCAGCAAGGAAGGGAATGTGCAGGCTGTTCCTCCAGAGGAGGAATGTCTACTGACTATTTTTCTAGATAGAAAGCACTCTTTGTTCTTGGACAGCATGTCTGCATGGTGGGGCCCCAGATTACCTAAATTCCTCCCTTTGCTACTAGGTGAGTTAGTTTGATCATACCAGCATGGAACCAGAAAAGAAAGAAGCAACCTGCTGAACTTTTCTAGTTAATACAGAGGTAGGTAGGCATCCCTGTCTCCAAGTCTGTGGAGCTCGCTGTAGGTAAAGATTGTTGGAACCTGGACAGAATGCAAGTTTTACCATGTCATTCTAAATTAACTCTCAGGAGACATGGAGACCCTCCCTGACCCAGACTACTGCCTCTCTCCAATCCCACTTCTCTCACAGTGTATCTCTTAACAGCCTGGTAATAACCTTCTTGGAGATGATCATTACAGCAAGCTGCTACTTTCTGGGCATTTTCTCACACTGTTCCTCTGCCCAGATGTTTCTCCAGGCTGTATCCTGTAGTCGGAAAGTTTCTCCAGCCTGCCCAGCCCTGTGGTCCTGCAGCCACTTATAAAATAATCACTTAGAAGCTGATATTAGTTATATCTGCTTGGCCATTAGCTCAGGCTTAGTAGTGACTAGCTCTTACACTTAAATTAACCCATAACTCTTATCTATGTTTAGCCACATGGCTTGGTAACTTTTCTCAGTTCTGCCTTGTCATCTTGCCTTCTCGGTGTCTGGCTGGCGACGCCTGACTCAGTCTTCCTCTTCGAAGCATTCTCCCCATCTGCTCGCCCTGTCTATACTTCCTGCCTGGCTACTGGCCAATCAGCATTTTATTTATCAACCAATCAGATCAACACATATTCACAGCATACAGAATGACATCCCACAGCAGTATCCTATTTCTATGTCTAACTTCCAAAACCATCTCACATGCCAGCATCCTCCCCACTGATGGATCCCTCCCTTCCACTCCACCAGTGATCTTCCAGTTCTGAATACCCATGGCCATTACAGCTGCCACCTCAACCTAACCTTTAATATTTGGTTCCACAATCACCTCCTTCAGAAAGCCTACCTTGATGCTGACTTACCAGAACCTATCAAGCTTCATGGCTGGTATATGACTCTCGTCCACTAAGACCTCCATGTCAGGTTCATTATCACAATGAGAATGTCCCCCTGAGTCCTGGAGGATCTGCCATGCAATGAAGATAACTCTTGTGAGTGTCATGACCAATCTTCAGTGTCAACTTGACTAGTCACATTTCTTGGAGTAATCGTGAAGGTGTTTCCAGAAAGGCCCACCCTGAATGTAGGTGTCACCACCCCATGGTCTGGAGTCCTGGAATAAATAAAAAGGAGAAAGTGAGTTGAAGGATAACATTCATGACTGTGGACATGATGTGACCAGAAAAGTAACTAATACAAGAAACTTAATTGGGCTGAAAAGCTTGCCAACTGAGATACTCTTAAAGACAGACACGCTCACAGTGAGTAGCTACCCATGATGAACTCAGAGGCAAAACCCATACCCTGTGTGGACAGAATCAGTGAGCTTGACACAGTCATACACTCAGCCTACTGCTCTGGCTCTTTCCTGGCATCATGGGAGTTTGTCCCATCAGCCTGCTAAGTAAATAAATAAATAAAGTAACATATGCTGAGCAAGACAGTTGGCACAAAGTAGAAGGTGCATAATATGAATAAGGCATATTCTTGTCCCCACGGTCCCTTATTGACACACACAAGCGCAGTACGTGAGTCTGAAGAGTAGACCAATGGGTGTGAGCTTTGCCTGGAGGAGCTGAGAAAAGCTTTGCAGAAGAGGCAATATTTGAACCTGGCCCCAGAGGACAAGCACAGACACGGAGCAATCTGGGCAAAGGCACCAGAGTAGATCAGCTAAAATGGGCATGCTGTGTCACATCTGGAGGATGGCATGGACCTAGCTGGCTGGAGGTCGAGTCTTCGGAGAAAATGAAGGATGACATGAGAGAAGGTAGAATGGCTTCTCGGGGGTGGGGGGAGGGCTTGAACACTGTGCTAAAAGGTGACACCTTGACTTGAGAAGCACTGGGGAAGCTTGAACAGCCTTCATAAAAACTGGGATCAGGTTTTAGGACAGACAAGGGCACAAGGAGATGCATCCGAAATTATAGCTCTGGTTGGTGAGGGTGACGAGGACCTGGACAGGGTTCTGTGCTAGAAGAGAGAGAGATGGCTTGAGAGACATTGTGGGGGTGGCAGTGCCAGGAGCCAAGCCTGTTCCGCGTCTTGAATCCTTCCAAATTCCTTCCACACACTACCCACATGGTCGCCCGCTCCCCAGCAGATTCTTCTCCCCCACCGTGGCTGTCAAATTCTAAGGCAAGGCAGTTCCAAATGCTGACTACATCTTCCTTGGCCCATCTCAGCTTTTGGCAAATGAACCGGTGCCATTCCCCAGAAAGCTTTTCTTGAACTTCATATAGTTAGCAAAGAGAGAAGTGTTAACGGTATGATCTGTTCTAATCCCAGCCCTAACACTAACCCAGCTTTTTTCTCTCCCTGGTGCGTGCGCTGCCAAAGTCAAACGAGAAGGCCTGTGCCAGACACGAGGAATTTCAGCTGAACAAGCACTCCAGGGGTCACAGAGCGGCTCAGTCTGCAAAATCTTCTGCCGCTTCAGAAATGGCTTGGGGCTGTTGGTGCAGGGGCCACAGGGACGACAAAAGGGAACCTGCGTGGTGTCTTTCTTTGATAAACAAATAGCACACTGTTAATGCGGAATTAAACCAGGAGACAAATGTTCTTCACTCAGAGAATGGGGGGTGTGGGAAGCTGTGATCTCGGACTATTCCCTTTCTAACAAGAGGTAGAAATAACGTTTTACCAGCAGTTGAAGAAAGACCAAGGGCTGAAGAACACACAATGTGCACTTTTTGTCCACTTTTTAAAAAAACACTGTTGTGTTTAATTCCCCCAACAGACCTATAAAGCAGGTGTGTTCTGTCTGCGCCCCAGAAGAGGACGCTGAGGTTTGAAAGAGGCAGTTGCTCAAGAGAATGTGTGAGCAAGCCTTGCTGAAACGCAGACGGCATAGAAGTACCCTTGCTTTAAGACACCAAAGGGGTTTGTTTGCATCTGGAAAGCTTGCAAAGGACATTCACAGGCATCTGTGCTCAGGATGGCTGGGAGGGAGACAGCGATGTGCCACCGAGACATGGGGGAACTGAGAGTCGACAATGACGATGAGGGGTTTGACAGATGGAAAGTGAGACTTAAACAGAGAACTAAGTCCAGATCCCATTTCCTTCTCTTGGGGGAGGGAGCCTCTGTCAGAAACAAGGGTGGTATAAGAAAGAGAACTGCATTCCCAAGGGGGAAATGGGTGGGCGTGCTTGGGGCGTGTGGCAAAGCGACTAAGATCCATGTGGGCTGGCTGACCGATATGCAATGGACTCACGGTCCCATGTGTCGGTTCTGGAGCCACACTGCTCAGGCCTCAGCCCAGATTCTGCCCTGCAGCCTACCAAGCAAGCCTCAGTTCGTTCTTCTACAAATGGTCACAAAAGCAGTACTTCCTTCAGGTTCAAACCACAAGAAAATGTAAAAGACTTTATGATGAAAGACGTGGAAATAACAGAAGAATCAGTGTTGACTCCACTCCTGTGCTCAGGCAAAGTCCTTGTTAAAACAGAGTTGAGTCAGTTGGTGGTGGCGCACACCTTTAATCCCAGCACTTGGGAGGCAGAGGCAGAGGCAGAGGCAGAGGCAGGCGGATCTCTGTGAGTTCGAGCCTGGTCCACAGAGTGAGTTCTAGGACAGCCAGGGCTAGAAACAGAGAAACTTTGTCTTGAAAAGAAAAGAAGAGGAGGGGGGTGAGAGGGTGAAGCCCTGCACCCGTGAACTCCTAGCAGCTGAGACTGTCTGCTCAAGGCTTGCCTGAGATCAAGCCCGTCAACACTCTAGCATGGAGTGAAAACAAGTTCTTGAGCTCTCACCTCTAACTGAGAAGCCATAACCAGTAGACAGCTTTTGGGGAGGGAGAGTCTGTTTTCTGGAATGCTGTGCCTATGGGTGAGCTAGCCATGCTCCAGCAGATGGCACCACATCCAGAAGTATGTGAGCAGCACAAATGAAGCCAATGAGTTACTAAAAAGAAAAAGGACAGGAAGCTGGGGGTACATAGGTAGTGGATCAGGAAGGAATGGAGTGTAAATATGATCAAATAATTGCATGAAATTTTCAAAGGGTTAATTTTTTAAGTGAGAGAACAGGCTGGGTGTGCGGGCTCAAAAGCACTTAGTCACAGCCCTGAGGAAGAAGACAGAAGCATAGTTACAGGTTCAAGGCCAGCTTAGTCTACAGAGTAAATCCTAGATCAGCCATGGCTACATAGTGAGACTATCTCAAAAGGACAGGAGGAGGAGGAGGAGCAGGAGGAGGAGGAGGAGGAGGAGGAGGGGAAGGAGGAGAGGGAGGAGGAGAAGGAGGAGGAGAAGGAGGAGAAGCCAAGAAGCAGAAAAAAAAAAAATTGCAGTGTGAGAGGTATGGCCTTGAGTTCACCCATGTTGAGTATTATAGGAGCTGCTGCTGATGAAAATGGGGGCCTTTGGGGTACATGGAGTAAGTGCTGCTAGCCAGGGACAGGAATTCGGGGACTACCAATCCCTCCATCCAGAAGCCCAGGACCAGTCCGAGAGGACCAGTCAGAGGACCGCAGAGCTGCTGGAGGGCAGAGATGATGGCAAGGAGGGTTCAGTTCCCAGACTGTCTGTTCTAAGTCGCTGCCCTCCCCATCTGAGAGGGCTAGCCTTAAAGCCTGCCCTCGGCCTGCCCTCGGCCTGCCCTCGGGCCTACTCAGACATGCTTTTCCACTCTATGCCTTACCCAACACTTCCCTTCCCGCCACTGCCCCATCTTTTCCACTTTCCAAACAAAGACACCCAATATGAGCAAGGCAAAGCGCATTTACTAGGTGAAGAGGAAAGGCTGCCTTCTCCTCCCTCCCCGTCCTTCTCAGGCCACGCCCTGCCCAAACTTGCTGGTGCAAGATTGGAAAGAAAGTGGGAGGGGGGCAATTATTTCCGATCAGGCCACTTGAGCTTTACGTCCAAAAAGACGAGCAAGCCATTCTTTTTTATCATTTCTAGTAATTGTTTTATTTCCTTGAAACATTCTATTGCAATCGTGGATACCATGAGTTTGTAACTTCTCATTTCCGGATCCAGATATGAAAAATGTAGCTGTTGTTCTTGGGAGAAAGCCAGCACTAGATGATCTCCCACTCCCCCCACCTCACCCCAAATATGGCAAAAACCAGGGAAAAGAAAATGAATGTTCAGGAGATTAAAGAGACAGCTCAGTGGTTAAGAGCACCGGCTGCTCCTCCTAAAGCCCTGAGTTCAATTTGCAGAAACCACACAGTGGCTCACAGCCATCTATGGTGGGATCTGATGCCCTCTTCTGATAGACACTCATATAATATTATGTATTATGTATATATATTATATATAATCTTTAAAAAGAAGAAAGGAAGGAAGGAAGAAAGAAAGAAAGAAAGGAAGGAAGGAAGGAAGGAAGGAAGGAAGGAAGGAAGGAAGAAAGAAAGAAAGAAAGAAAGAAAGAAAGAAAGAAAAGAAAATGAATGCTGACACACCACAGGGCAGGGCAATGGACAGCCAATAAGCTTTGGAGCAGTGTTGCAATCTGCCACTGAGGAACAGCTCTGAGCTGACGCCCCCTTCATCGAGCACAGCTGATGATGAGCCAGTGAGGTAAGCCAAAAGAGGGTTACATCTTTGGCAGGTAACTTACCTGCAGCAGCTCCCAGGCACCCCAGCTGGAGTGCACATGCACCCGAGGCCAACCCATGACCTTCCACAGGGACCAAGAAAAGAGTAAGGCCAAGGAATTGGCTGAGTGTTTCAAAGAATGGTCCTTTTTCTTTTTGTTGTGTTTTGTTTGGTTGGTTGATTGGTTTGGGGGCTTTTTTCCTAAGCAGAATACACTTAAATGTACAACCCTCCTGCCTCAGCCTCCCAACTCTAACTAAAGTCACTTGCTTTTGTGCCCAACAAATCTCCCCTTCATTACACATTTGAATTCAAGTATCAGTCTGATTTGATTGAAATGTAAAGAAGTAGATATAGAGGTAGCCTGAGCAGCCTGGCTTCCTAAACTGATCACATCAAGGAGGACAAGCAAGCTCAACTCAAACTCCAAACAAAAAGAAACGTTATCTATTTATTTATTTATTTATTTATTTTTACTTACTTACTTATTTATTTTTAAGATAGGTCCCACAAAGCCTAGGCTGACCTCAAAATTGTTATATGGCCAAGAATGATCTTAAATTACAGGCATGGCTAAGAATACACTAACAACTGAGCTACATTCCCAACTTCCAAACGTCTATTTCTTGCCAAAAGAAGGCCCAGGAAAACGACAGTGTCTACCCCACCCCACCCCTGCCCATAGCCCCTGGAAAGGATCCAAGCACACTGGAGTTCTGGCTGGCCCAAAGCACCCGAGAGCCACTTTTGGAAATCAAGGGCAGCAAAACTCTGATTTTCATGTTAAATCCCCATTCAGCCTCAGAAATGTTAAAAATAAACCTTCACCTGCATCTGATTTTCTTTTGTTACCAAGCCATTGTCCCTGAACAAAGAGGTAGCAGTGGCCTCTTTGGGTGGTTCACAGAGTTCACCTCTGAGACCAGATTGGAGGGACACAGATGATAATGGACAGAGGACCAGCAGGAGTGTCACAAGGGATCAAAAGCTCTTCAGAGCTTTCAGGCTCCTGAGGGTGAACCCGGGCCCTGCAGCTTGCTCTGCCCACAACCCTACATGGTTCCCAGAAAGATACTGGGGTGGTGGTGGTGATGCTCAGGTTTCTCCCTGAGCAGCTTAGTATAGAGTGGGGTCCTGGAGTCTTTCCTCTCTCTGGTTTGCAACTGAGGTTCCCATTGCATGGAGAGGTGATTTGCAATAGGGAGAGAAATCTCAGCCTAGGCATTGTAGAACTGATCCTTCTTGTTGCTATGGAGGATTTGGGCTTGAGAGCTGGAGAATCAGGTTCATTCAAGCGAGTTACTTTTAGTTGTGTGACCTTATGCAAATTTCTTGACCTACCTGAACCCTTTCCCTCTTTGTAAAATAGGCATAGGCTAATATATTGGCAATGAGAATCATTGTAATAAACAAAGCATAATGCAAATTGCAAATTTAGTACTATGGAAATTTATTTCTGGCTCAAATAAAGTTCAAAGTAGGTATTTCTAATCTGCGTGATTTTTTTTTTTTAAATTTTTACTATTTTCAGTTGTGCATTTGTACATGAAACACCTGAGGGCAAGCGCTTGCTGAGGGGCCAGAAGCATTGGTTTGCCCTGGATCTGGAGTCACCAGTGGATACACTGCCTGATGCCGGTGCTGGGAACCAAACTCGGGTCCTCTGGAAGAACAGAACATGTTCTTAACTGATGAACCATCACCGCAGCCCCTTAAAGAGATGCCTTTTGTGTGTGTGTGGGTGTGGGGGTTATCTTCAAGATGGAATTTAGGTAGCTGGGGCCACTGTTCCCTAATGTAACTTTCTGTATGCATCAGTCCAGAGCCAGGGAAGATGATGGAGCAGTGCACAGGCCTACCAGCATCCTGCACCGTTTCTCATCCGTGGAGCATCTGTAAGTCACACAGCTGCAGTTCCCTTCAGAATGCACTAGGAAGTGAGGCCCAGCTGTGTGCCAGGAAGAGCAGACACTGTCTCCCAAGTCTTTGCCGGCACACACACTCATGCTGAAAGAGAAGAGGCTGACCTGAAATGCAGACCACAAATGAGTAGCTGTCCCATGGCTCCTCCTCTTCCACCATGGCCAAGGGCTTGTCCTTTGTCATGACACAGACAGGAGCTGCAGCTGCCCAGCCCCTGCAGCCCAGCCCCTGCAGCCCCGTGGTCATAGGCCCACATTTCCGCCAAAGAGCAGGTTCTGCCATCCTGTTGTGACTCCTTCTCCTGATCAGGCCACTTCCCACATGATACCCACAGTCCTCACTCGGCCAGCCTGGGATAAACAGAGTTCCAAGGCCAATCATAAAAGCCCATGCTGTTGTCTCTCTATTTGTTTTCTTAAGGAGCCTCATGTTGCCAGAGCAAGCCCAGGTGGAGGGCTGCCCAGGTGGAGGGCTGCTCAGCTGCTTTCTTTCTAAAAGTGTCTCTGCACAGCCGCTATCAAATTCCGGGGTGCCTGGGATGGAAGAGGGTGGAGATCGTAGCTGTAGCAGGCCCCACAACAATAAAGCAAAGAGCCCAGTTCCCATTCTGTGTTCTGAGCCCAGAGGCAGGGCCATGAAGCCCTCTCTCCATACTGGAGGCTTATCCTCCTGAAGGCGCCTTCTGTGTGGGCTGAGAGAGTGCTAGATAGAGACTTTGCAATAAGCAGTTCCCTCTCCTGGGACTTCCACATTAGCCACACTCTTAGTCTAGTGCCAGACCCAGAGAAGATTCCAGGCCATGGAGGTGATTGAGAGCCTAGAAACAAGAGACCCAAAGGTCTATAATATGCTCTACATATCTCCTTTGACTCTGTTCCCCAAAAATCCCTGGGAAAAAGTCTACCTGGAATGAGGTTCAAGCCATTCTTTCTCAGCTAGACCTGTCCTGCCATCTAGTGGCAGGCACCCGGAAGTGGTAAGGACTAGACACAGGCGGTTAAGGCAGTGGGGAGGTCAAGGTTGATCATGGGGAGTAGGTCAGGTCATGTCACATCAGAACTCTGGGTGGGGTGGAGGGCTATGAAGGAGTTTGGGGCAAGAATGGTCCTGTTTCTCCATCACTTCCTTCTGACAAGTATCATACAAAGGGCTTTTCATCCTCTCTGCATTTGGCTTTCCCTACAGTCCTTGTGAGGAGGCAAGGACTCAGGGGTCAAAGAACTTGACCAACTTCACTGCACTTAGCAACGAAAGCCAGGATTATCTGACTCCATAGCTGGGGATTCTGGGAAGGATTCTAGAGTCTCCAGCGACACTCTTCTTAGCAGAGGTTAGTGGCTCACACCATAACGCCAGCACTAGGGAAATAGATGTAAGGATTGCCTCAAGTACAAGTCTACAAAGCAAATTCTAGGACAACCATGGGTATGTAGCAAAACCTCCTTCCTTCTGTCTCTGCCACCACCCGTGTCCAAACATGAGAGGCTATCTGCTCGTGCTCACTGTGTGGCATGGCTCCATTTCTACCTGTGTGGTCTCTTGGGTCCCCAAGTCTGTAGCCTAAATCGCTCCTGTAACAGGTCCCCAGACCTCAGCACAGCTGACTCCATGATGAAAGTACCACTGAGGCCATAAAACTCAGCATGTAGACAGCACCACCTATCAAGATGAAAACAAAGGCCAACCCATCCGAGTCCATAGTTCAGAGAAAGTCTCTAAAAGTACTAACCTTGATTTTGGCTTCTGACTACTCCTTCTGGCTAACTGTTCTTGTTAACTAAAGTATATCAACCCAGGATATGATTTTTGTGCTTAAGAGCTCACCCTGAGAAAGACTTGGGGGCTATACTGGGATCCTAAACATCCAGTGTAGTCATTGGCCAGCTAGTAAAGACTTTCGATTGTCTTAAATCCATGCCCAAGCAGTCTTCTCTAGTAGAAACCCTACAATGCTCCCTAAAGAAGCCGTTGTCTCTTTGGCCTGGAGACTAATTGGGTCTCTCTCTCTCTCTCTCTCTCTCTCTCTGAGACAGGGTCTCACTCTGTAGCTCTCTGGCCTGTGACCTTGAACCTACCACATTGACCAGGCTAGCTCGGAATTCACAGAGTGCAACCCTGAGTGCCAAGATTAAAAGCACCCCTATCCCTGGCCACCTTCAAATGTCTTAGATTAAAACATGAAGTTCTTTTCCCTGCCTGCTGTATGAGGTCCCTAAAGCAGATGATCTTGCAGCCTCTGTAAAGCCTGGCTGATCATCCTGAAAGTACTTACGCTCTTATAGAGCAGAGGAAGTTGGCCTATGACTGCCCCTGCCTTGTCCCAAATAGTAAGAAGCCACACACCATCCTGCTGAACATGAGAGTTATTTAAGGGATCACAGCCATTCTTCCCACATGGCCCACCCAGATGAGTAATAAATCACCTATTTTTAGTTTAGTTTGGGTTTCTTTTTCCAACTTTAGCAATGCATCTAGACCTAATTCCTGTGCTGAGTGCTTAAAGTAGCACTGGGAAGGACGATCCCCAAAACCGAAATGTCTGCAGAAAGGCTGCTTGCCGTCTTGAAGGCCTTCTACTGAGTTGGATCCCAAGCCATGATCTCCCTGCAGGCAAACTTTCCTGTGGGGCCTAACCGCTATCTGTGTAGCTATTAGCCATTTAGCCCTTTATTAAAACCAATGAGAGCACCCTGTACTACCATCCCTGCTCTTGCTTGCTCCTAGGAACATGTGTTAGGGAAGTCAGGGTCCCCTGCCTCTGCAGAAGTAGAACACCCCTGGCCCTTAAAGTTTTAGTTGCTATTTTTACCATCCCTGCAATCCCAACCTTTGTTTCTCTTTATTTTTTGTGACTTTTAGAGACAGAGTCTTTTATGATGGAGAACCCTGTACAGCAATTCCTCCTGGACCCTGGATGAGGCACAAACCGCATCCAAACACCAGTTTTCACAGTTTCCTATGTTAAGCCAGGAAGAAAAGTTAAAGTGGCCGCTTTCTGACTCAGGCAGCAAATGACCTTGCAGGGGTGATTTTTAAGAGGAAGAAAGGGGAAGGCCTGTGTTAGAATGGGCTAGGATGTGGTGGTAACAAGATAGGGGATGAGGGAGATGGGGAAGGGGACAAGGGAAAGAAGAAAAGGGTGTTGGTCCCAGAGGGACCAAGGACTGCCTCTGGATAGAGGGGAGACAGACAAGGCAGAGGGGACAGGGAGAAGGGCAAGGCCTGCCAGAGCCGTGTGTTCCAGTGGGGCTAGTGTCCTTCGTTATGTATTCCAGGCATGCTCACACTTGCTGTGTAGCCAGTAACTACCTAGAACTTCTGGTCTTCCTGCCTCCACCACCTGAGTCCTGGGAGTACAGGGGTGCACCACCATGTCTGGTTTATGTGGTGCTAGGGATTGAACCAAAACCTAATAAATTGCTATGCAATTGACTTTATTTACTATCTTGCTCAATCAACATTTATTGATCACTTATTTGCCAGGAGTGGGGGGTTGGTGAGAAGAAGACAAGATCACTGAGCAAGTGGAGTAGGGTTAACCTATTGTGTGACAGTTTCTTCTGAAATTGACACATCCCATCCTACAGAGAAGCTCCTTGAGCAGGAAGGTAAACAACTCAAAACAACTCCAGGAAGTTCCTGAAACTGACCAGATTCACTAGGCCCCTCCCATACCAGAGTAAACAATAAACACCCAGAGTCCCTCTCAGAGGGAGCTCAACTGAGCTGCAAAGAAGACACACTCAGACAAGCCAAGCTGCAAACTCTGAGACCAGACCAACTGCCAAGAAGAGGTAGGTCACTTGGAAAAGAATCTGTTCAACCTGCCCAGCTGCCTGCAGGCTGTGTGCAGTGTGCTCCAGGTTCCCAGCTTCTCTGAGTTGTCACCCATGCTGGGGTGGGCTTTAGTAATGCAGCTGTCTTTGAGTCATTTCTGCTCCCATAAGTAACTCCTCATCCACACTCCTGTAAGTAACCCCAATAAAAGTCATGGTTCACCAAGTTGGACTTTGGTGGTATCTGTCTTGGGCTCCCTGTCTGGGGTGAGTAGACCTGTGTGTTACATCTCCCCAGAAAAAGTTTTGTCCCAGAACACCTGAGAGCAGGTGGGGAGGTGGAGGCTGGAGGATCGGGTATTGAAGGTCATCCTTGCTATACAGGAAATTCAAGGTCAGCCTGGGCTCCTGTCTCAAAAGAACAAAACAAATACAAGTCATTCACCACCAGAAGAATAGCAAATAAGACAATTATGTATGGCATGGAGAGCGTTAACCCTGAGGATACACCTGAGCTGAGAGCTCTTCTGTTCTCATTTCTCACGGTTCTTGCCAGGCCTCACCTCCAGCTCCCTGCCCTCACCCTGGGCAGATGCTCTGGAGCCAAACGGTTAGATGGCTACTTCAACTCTGGGCGTGTCATAAATGTAGCCAAAAACTTAGAAGGCGCCATATCATCCTTAGCCAATGGACCACTTCAGTGAGGAAACACACGGGGTGAGGGAGAAAGCCACAAATGCACTCCCACCCCCACTGCTAAAACATGGATTGCAGAATTGAAGATGCAGGGCAGCTGATGAGCAAATGATGATCAAATGGGTGGGTTAATGAATGAATCAGAGTGATCACTCAATCTTGAAGCAAAGCTGAGCTGTAGAGGTTCTGAGTGTTTTCTTCTGGTTCAGGTCTTGGTCTTTTGAGGCAAGGCCTCACACTGTAGCCCAGGCTTGGCTGGAATCTACTATGTAATTCAGACTGGTCTTGAACTCTGGGCAGTCCACTCGAGTCTTAAGATTACAGGTGTGTGCCCCTCTGCCTGGCTGAATTTGAGGACTAATGCTCATGCTTGTCCATTGACTACAATATTCTCTAGAACGTTCTATTTAAAGTTTTTTTTTTTTTTTTTTTTCATAAAAAGGTGTTTGAGAGCCGGGCAGTGGTGGTGCATGCTTTTAATCCAAGTACTCAGGAGGCTGAGCCAGGCAGATCTCTGTGAGTTCAAGGCCAGCCTGGTCTACAGAGTGAGATCCAGGACAGACACCAAAACTACACAGAGAAACCCTATCTTGAAAAACAAAAACAAAACAAAAAAAGTGTTTAATTTAGCTCTGTTTTGAAGGCTGAAAGGCCAAAATGTAGGTCTTTTAGAGGGCCAAACTCTGTAGCAAGTATCTTAACAGGTCTTATTAATAAAATCAAACCTGAAGCCAGGTATTGGGGGGAATGCTGGAAGATCAGAGAAGCAGAACAAGCCACAGCTTCCTCACCTTGCCAATTCCTCAGCTGATCCTGTTTCCTCAGACTGGATGCCTCTCAGCTGAACTGTGCTGCTCAAAAGCCTAAAAGCTTAACCATCTCTAGTTCCTGGTCCTCATGCCTTATATACCTTTCTGCTTTCTGCCATCACTTCCTGGGATTAAAGGTTCACTTCCTGGGATTAAAGGCGTGAGTCACCACCATGCCTGGCTGTTTCCAATGAGGCTTTAAACTCACAGAGATCCGGATGGATCTCTGCCCTCCAAGTGATAGGATTAAAGGAGTGTGTGCCACTATTTTCTGGCCTCTATATCTAGTGGCTGTTCTGTTCTCTGACCCCAGATAAGTTTATTAGGGTGCACAGTGTTTTGGGGAACACAATATCACCTCAAAATTCTGTGTGGGTACATGGTCCTCAGGTTGTTTTAAAAACTTGTGCCCTTAGCTGGGCAGTGGTGGCACATGCCTTTAATCCCAGCACTCAGGAGTCAGAGCCAGGCAGATCTCTGTGAGTTTGAGGCCAGTTTGGTCTACAGAGTGAATTCCAGGACAGCCAGGACTACACAGAGAAACCCTGTCTTGAAAAAGCAATTTAAAAAAATTACAGAAAATGGAGTGATTATAGAGCTTTATGCTAGGATTTTATGTAGGTTCTTAAGAAAAAGAGAGCTGGTGAAGAGCAGGAGTGAGGAGGAGTTGCTAGTCTAGGGCTTTCTGCAGCATTGGGATATGGCTGGTTGGTCCAGCTGTCTCACCAGTAATGTCTAGATGCCTCTTACTTTTGGTCAAATGTTCATTTATAGTTTCTCAGTGCTCATTTAGGTTCTGTCAGAGGCAGAAAAAATAAGGACAAACCCGATGAGAAGCCAGAGCTCCCTCCTGGCATTCTTGGCCTCTGACCAAGACCAAAGGACATGTCAGGCTTGTAACCAAAAGCAAGAATTAGGGACTGAGAGATGGCTCAGCAAGTAAAGGTGATTTCCAACCCTGCCCACCAGAGTTTGATCCCTGGAACACAAATAGGAGGAAGGAAAGGGCCCACTCCACAGAGTGCCCTCCAACCTCCACGTGTTTGGTGGCGTGCACGGCAGGCACACACACACACACACACACACACACACACACACACACACACTCACACACACACTAATGTTTGGAAGGAGTCTGGTGGAAGATCTTGGCTCCCCTCCCCATCTCTTTCCCGCCCCTTCAAAGCCTGCCAAACACAGCTCCTCCCCCAGAGAGACTCAAGACCACTCCCACAGGGTATGTAAGGGGCATCCCAGAAAACAGACTCATGGTTCTTCTGGTCTCATGTCCCTGTCTCCTCTCTGTGAGGGGCCTGGGGAATCACCCAGGAGCACTTTACCCATTAGACCTGGGCGTACCAATTTGGTTCGATTTGATTTGTTGTGATGGCATGGCAGAGAGGCCTTCAGGGGACCTAAAACTTATCAACTAATAATAATTTAAAAAATAACAATTAGAACTACTGCCTTTAGGGTCCCTGCACTAAACCTGCATGGCCAGTTTCCAACTTGCTCTTATCATCACTAGCATAAAACCCTGCATGTAATCTTTGGCCGTCTTTGAATATTACAATAGTTTGTATAGGGTAAAAAGTCCAAGCTCACTTCCAGGTTTTGAAAACCCACCAATCCCTGAGTACACCCAAGCTCAGGACTTGAAATTCCACCAATCCTCACCCTGAAAAAACACCACCTCCCAAGAAGCTCTCTATGAGCCTACTTCCCACTCAGCTCTCTGCTGTTTCTTTCCCAAGCGGAGGCAGCCACTCTCTTGTGTCTTTCCCAATAAATCTCTTGTGTGAGGTTTGTTGTGCAGTGTGACTTCATGGTAATTCTTGGCTCCCAAACTCCAGGATACCTTTCCCCTCAGAGCTGAAACACTTGTATGGAGGAAACTTAGCCCCTCAGGGCTGTAATACTTACATTTTGGAAAAATTTTATTGTGGTATAATATACACAACCTAAAACTTGCCATTTTAAGCATACAATTCATTGGCAATAATTACATTCACAATATTGTGTAGCTGTGGCCTCTGTTGTCCAAACCATTTTTTTTAAAAATCAACTTTAATAGAAACCATGTAACCATTAAGCAGTGACTCACTTCCTCCCTGCCCCAGTCTCTTATCTACCTTTTCTGTCTCTTTAAGGTGCCCGTCTAGATAGTTCTCATGATTAGAATCATGCAATATTTATCTTGTTCTGTCTGCTTTTTTTTTTTTTTCCAATTAGTTCAATGTTTTCAAAGCTCAGCATGTTGTATACATCAGTACTTCATTCTTTTTTTAGGACTAAATAGTATTTCCCTATATGTAAAACACTGCATTTGTCTATTCACCTTTTGATGGTCATTTAGGTTGTTTTTAATTTGCTGGAAGTTTTGAGAAAACTGAGCTGCTAGGAAAATTTCAGAAGGGGATCCCTCATTCAGAAGAAAGCTGAGTGAGCTCCCATTTATATTAAGGGAGATGTTCTGAGTTGCCCTGGCCAGCAGGGTCTTCAACGAGGACCTGAAGGGAGGGCCAGCAAAAGAGAGGGACTAGAGACACAAAGAATGAGAGCAAGACAGGATGTCTGATCAAGCTCCAAAATTTTATTTTCCCCTTAAGGTGTATATAGGCAGGGGCAAAGGGGGATGCAAGCAGGTCGGGGACTTTAATCATGGGTTGTTCAGCCAGCAGGGAATGTTGCTCTGGGGTTATCTATCTACTCTTGCCTAACTGCAGCGCAGTCACCTGATTTCTGAGAAGAGGTTCTGGTATTTATGAGAAGAGGTTCTGGTGCTATAAAGACTTAAGCAAGGCCTAGATCTAGAAAAAGAGGAGAGAAGCCCAAATATGGCGGCATGTGTATCAAGTCACTTAGGCTTATGGCTCCCGTCACCTAGTCCCTGACAACTTGGATCTTGGACAGAAAGATCTGGAGTAGGCAGTGTATTCTGGGACTTCTCAATTCACTGCACAACTCTACTACTATTAATCACTAGCTGGAAAGTTTTAAGAGAATGAAATTGCTGTGTTAAATCCCAACTGCTGTGTCTCTCCTGGAGAGAAAGCATAGAGAACCCTCAGATGGTACCGACAATCATCTCCTCAACTTAGCTGCTCTGTAAAGGGGAATGTTGTGTTGCAAGGACAGCATGATCTGAGGGACAGGAGACCATGCAGCCTCAACAGCTGAGGCTCCTCACATTTCCTTTAAAGGCTCCCTGGTTCTCTGAGATAAACTGGCTGAAGCTTCTGATTTGGGGATTTAGACGGTGGGTAAGCTTGATGTCACGCTCTGGCTTCATTTGATAGAAACGAAACATATTGGCCAATTCCTCTGCTCCAGGGAATCCCAGCTTCTCATAAGCTTCTGGGGTGATCTTTTAAAAAAAGAAAGAAAGCAGTGAATGTTACGGTTTGCATTTAAAATAGTTTTACATATTCATCTCAGTAGGGATGCAGACCCACATTCTTTAACTCTAAGATCTAAGGAACTCGGAAATACTTCTCACACACGGTTTGTCAGAAAACTGACTGATGAACTGATTGGATGGTAAATTCTGATCCAAACTGTGTGAAACTATTTATAGTCTTTAAGTGTGCCGTTCAGTGGAGATAGGCAAGTACTTCTCTGCCGAGTTACTGATGTACTTGATCACAGGTTCTGGCCGCAGCCCTGGTTGGTGTTACACCCACGCACCAGCTGATGATGCCGGAGACTCGACAGTCTCAGGTCCAAGCATCTGGATAAGGTAAATCTGAGCATCTTCGGGGTGCTTGTCTGCATTTCTCCTGGATTCCCCGAGCAGGCCCCTAGAAGGGTCTGCTCTCCTGGCCACATAGGCAATAGTTCCTCAGCGAGCTGGCTCTTTACTCGGCCGATAGCCCATCTATTTCCTCCCTTCATGGTTAGAGATCTGTTTTGTTTTTTCCCCTTCAATCATTCTAGCCTCTGCCAGGACCAGGCAAACCCAAACAACAATGGAGCACATCCCATACTTACTGAGATGTTCTCTGTTCTTTCCTCCTGCCTTACACTAACGAGATACATAACTGCCTCTACTGAAGAAATGGTATCCTCCCTAATATCTGACCAATATGAGCTGCCCTCCCTGCAGAGACGAGCTGTGACCATACAGTTCCACTTGATTTTGTTGTTGTTGTTTAATTTAAATTTTATTTATTTATTTGTTTGTTTATTTATTTATTTATTTGTGATATATATATATATATATATATCACCCACATACATATGCATGCATGTGCATGCATGTGAATACACATACATGCATGTGCAGCACTAGGGTAGGGGTCAGGGAACAACCTGCCGGAGTCAGCTCTCTCCTGTCATCCTTTGAGGCCAGGGGATCAAAGTCAGATCATCAGAGTTCTCAGTTGCCTCCCCTGCAAGCCATCTCACTGGCCCTCCCCTTGTTCTTAGAAAACTATGCATGAGGCCAGGCAGTGGTGGTGCTCCATCCCATCGCTTGGGAGGCAGAGGCAGGCAGATCTCTGTGAGTTCAAGGACAGCCTGGTCTACAAAGTGAGTTCTATGACAGCCAGGGCCATTACAGAGAAACCCTGTCTCAAAAAACCAAGAAGAAAAGAAAAGAACAATGTGTGTGAGAAATAAAAACACATGGACGACCGCAATCGTGTGGCTTCTGTGTGTTGAGAAGTCTGAACCTCAGCCCAGCAATAAACTTCCTCCAAATTCAGAACAGACCAGTAGATCCATGATTATCACATGACATTTTTAATAATTTTTAATAATGAAAACTCCTGTTCCAGCTCTTGGAGGACTGACTGTTTTGAGTCTAAGACTGGTCTGCATTATACAGTGAGTTCCAGGCCAGCTCATCTCAAAGAAATAAAAAACAGGAAAGGGAAAAAGAAAGAAAAGTAAAGAGCCACATATGTGTCCATCAACAGAACAATAAAAACGTATTATCATATTAATATATTTGAAGAAGTTTAGCAAAATAGAAAAATGTTCATAACATTGAGTGAAATGGCACTGGACGTTGTTTTAAGTATAGATAAATAGGTATGTTATACAGGGCTGGAGAGATGGCTCAGCATTTAAGAGCACTGGCTGCTCTTCCAGAGGACCTGGGTTCAATTCTCAGCATCTACATGGCAGCTCACAACTGTCTGTAACTCCAGTTCCAGGGGATCTGACACCTTCACACTAGTGCACATAAAATAAATGTATAAATAAATTTATATATATATATTACATGTACTAGAAAAGGATTGGAGTAAACCACCAGGTCTTGTTATCTCTGAGAGGTTAGTGGGTGGGTTTTTTCTTTCTTTCTTTCTTTCTTTCTTTCTTTCTTCCTTCCTTCCTTCCTTCCTTCCTTCCTTCCTTCCTTCCCTTCCTTCCCTTCCTTCCCTTCCTTCCTTCCCTTCCTTCCCTTCCTTCCTTCCCTTTCCTTCCTTCCCTTCCTTCCTTTCCTCCCTTCCTTTCCTTCCTTCCTTCCTCTCTTCCTTCCTCTCTTCCTTCCTTTCTTCCTCTCTTCCTTCCTTTCTTCCTCTCTTCCTTCCTTTCTTCCTCTCTTCCTTCCTCTCTTCCTTTCTTCCTCTCTTCCTTCCTTCCTCTCTTCCTTCCTTCCTCTCTTCCTTCCTTCCTTCCTTCCTTCCTTCCTTCTTCCCTTCTTCCCTTCTTCCCTTCCTTCTTTCTTTCTTTCTTTCTTTCTTTCTTTCTTTCTTTCTTTCTTTCTTTCTTTCTTTCTTTCTTTCAGATGGGGTTTTCCTAGAACTCCCTCTGTAGACCAGGCTGGTTTCAAACTCAACAAAGATCCGCCTGCCTGTGCCTCCTGGGTGCTGGGATCAAAGGTGTGCGCCACCACCGCCTGGCCATTTTTCTTTTTTATAATTGCTTCACTTACTGTAATAAGCATTTGTTATTTTTGAAATTAGAAAGGTAAGGGCTAGAGAGATGGCTCAGTGGTTAAGAATGCATACTGCTCTTGCAGAAAACCTGGGTTTGGATTTCATCACTCACAATGAGCCATTCTTCTGGCTTCCCAGGGACACCTGCATGCATGTGAACATACAAACTCATCTCACTTACATGTAAATAAAAATTTTTAAAGAAATGTTTTTATTTAATTAGAGAAATATTTAAAACTTTGAGTTTGAAAACAGAATAATGTATGTTAGGAGCATGGAAATCTGTTTAAGTCAAACTGTCATCTTGTAACTATGACAACTAACAAATCTCATTAAATAGGGATCTATTACTGCAGATTTTTACAGGATTTTTGAGATCTGTTCTCTTGCAACTCACTTTCTGAGGGATCCGTGTTTCCCGGGGGTTGGACAGACAGTTCAGGCAGTCCTGAACAAAGGGTAAGACCCTGATGGACTTTGCTTACCTGAATCCCTCAGTCCCACAGGCTCCCTCTCTTTAGAGAAGTTGGGCAGGTTGGAGGCCCAAGGGTACTAAACCAGGAGGGCTGGAGCGCCACCTTGTGGCCAGATGCATCCTTCCCAAAATCAACATAATGCCTAAGCATTTTTTGCTACCTGAGGGCGAATGTGGACTTACCTTCAAGACAGACTAAAATTAACCATCAAGACAGAACAGTATTAGCCATCCTGTAGAACTTCCTGCTCCTAGTGCCCCAGAACTTTTGGTGCTAGAGAAGCCTCAATGCATTAGAAAACAAATAAATGGTCCAAGAACAGCTAGGGACCAGGCATCCATCTAAAATGCTAGGAAGATCCAGAGCCACCTAAAACTGTATTCACTCAGTCCTGTAAAAATGAATATACCTTGCATCCCATTATCCATATGCCTCCCCTTTCCTCTGTCTCTTACTTATACAGGTCAAACCATCAAGAGAAAAAGGAAACAGGACCCAATGTGAAAGCCCCAAGAGACGGACCACTAGGAAATATAATTATGCATGAGACCCTGCAAGACCTCCCATGAGCCTACCTTTGAGTTAGGACTGCCTTCTTAGGCTTGGAAGAACTTACTTCCTCTATGAAATTTTGTGTGGTTTCAAAGACACCCTAGTTTCAAAGATACAGTTTTTCTCTTTTGTCTTGGGGTTTGTTTCTTTGTTTTTCAAGACAGGGTTTCTCTATGTAGCCCTCGCTGCTCTGGAACACACTTTGCAGACCAGGCTGGCCTTGAACTCACAGAGATCCACCTGCCCCTGCCTCGAGAGTGTTGGGGTTAAAGGGGTATTCATCTGGCTGAAAATATAGTTGTTTTATGTCTTGATTGACACCTATCATGGTTTTCCAGAATTAAAAAAAAAAAATCTATTAGTGTCCTTACAACTCTTAACACCCAACATGAATTGGAAGTCCACACAAAAATCACCACCAACACCCCTCCTCCTGTGAGTGCTGGCCAGGAAAAGAGAGAGAGAGAGAGGGAGAGAGAGAGAGAGAGAGAGAGAGGGAATTTAAAACCCCCTACCCAACTCCCCCATCCAAATGACACCCTACACCAACAGCTGCTGGTGCTGACAGGAATATGCTTTCCATTTCTGAGGGGAATTTGGACATTCAGGAACTGGGGTCAATAAACTCTCTTTTCTGTTTTGTTTCATTTTTTGAACCAGGGTTTCTCTGTGTAGCCCTGGTTGTCCTGGAACTTGCTCTGTAGATCTGGCTGGCTCTGCCTCCCAAATTCTGGGATTAAAGTCGTAGACCACCACTGTCAAGCTTCAATAAACTTTCTTCTGGGGTAGGATGTTGAGACACAGTCTCACTCTATAGCTCAGGTTGTAACTCACAAAAATCCTCCTTGCTCCTACGTCCTGAATGTGGGGATTACAGGTGTGTGAGCCACCACACTGGTGTGGTTAGTTTGTCAACTCAACATAATCTAGAATCACCTAGAATGTGCATCTCAATGGTGGATTGTCTAGATTAGCTTGACCTGTGGGCATGCCTGTGAAGGATTATCTTAACTGGGTCAAATGAGGTAGAAGGCTCACCCTGAATGAAGGAACACAGTCATTTCATTGGCTGGGCTCTGGACTGAATGAAAAGAAAAAAAGCAAACTGGGTACTAGCATGCAAGAATTAATGTGTTGCTCTTTGCTCTTGACTGTGGATAGAATGTAACCAGCTGCTTCAAGTTCCCACCACAGTGACTTTCCAGCAATGTTGGACTGTAACCTGGAACTGTGAGCCAATAAGCCCTTTCTCCCTTAAGTTGCTTTTGTTGGAGCATCTTTATTACAAACAAAACAATGATACCCAGTGTAGATAACTATCTCTTCAAGGACCACACATAAATTCTTGAGGCTTTTGTGGGTTTCTGTTGCAACTACTGTGCTCAGTCATTGCACCAACAGAAAGGACTCTTCTATCTCCGACCCTGTCAACACCTGTGTGGGGAAATGGTACCAATCCTTCCCACTTGTCTGTAAAGAGCTATCCTTGCCACACTTTGGACCAGACGCCTCCTATGGGACTCATGGCACTGTCGGTTATGATGGTTCACTAAACGTCCTCAAGAGTTTCTTCAACCCCATTCCTTTTTTTAAGGATTTATTTTATTGTTGATGTGTATGTGTTTATGGCTGTGTTTGAGGGTGCCCAAGGAGGACAGCAGGGAATGTCAGGCCCCCCCAGAGCTGTAGTTACAGGTGATCATGAGCCTCCCAGTGTGGAAGCTGGGAGACACACTCCAGCTCTCCAAAAGAACAGCAAAAAGACTCTTAACCACTGAGCCAACCCTCCAGCCCTGAAACCCATTTCTTTCACAAAATGTCCTCTTGGCACCTACAGGGCAGATAGTCTGGATGACACAGTTAACACCTGATTGCACTATGAATTCCTTCAAGTTAGCAGTGGGCACACAGTACTTGATGTATCCCTACTGTGTGCTGATCTCTAAGGTAGACTAAATATGGCCTGTCTCATTTTCACAAGGGCACCCTGAGGTGGGCACTGTAGTGCCAATCTAAAGTGAGGAGGCTGAGGCTGGGAGACTAGAATGCCTGTGTTCCCTGCCCCCACTTGCACCCGTTTCCCCCACCCACAGTGAGAGCCAATGAGGGGAGCAGGAACAGCGTAGATGATTGAACCTTGATCTTCGGATTCTAAATTCCTTCCCTATGAAAGTAATTTAGTTTCCTTAGCAAGCCAATGAACCTAGAGCCAAAGAAATAAAGCCACAAAAGAAGTGAAGGTTTGTTAGTGTAGCATTCTCTTCTGAGAGTCTGGGTTCCCCTCCAAATCCACCGATAACCCCAATGAATGTATAGATCAGGGGGATGTTAGCTGAGGTAGCCTCCTGTGGTCACACTGATCATCAAAGAATTCACCTTTGGAATCAGGCATGACTGTGGTGGCTGTGATCCCAGGGCAAGGGTGTCTGGGCCGGGGTATTTACATCAAGTCTGAGGACAGCCTGTGCTACTTAGACCCCTGTCTTGGGCCCATGGCTCAGCAAGTAAAGACTCTTACCCACCTAGCTAACAACCTGAGCTTAACCCATGAGCCACATGTGGTAGAAGGTGAGAACTTGCTGTGGAATAATCCTGTTGTTCACTGTAAATGTGTATTACTCTCATCAGTTAATAAAGAGCTGACCAGTAGATGGTTAGGAGCAGAGAGAATGCTAGGAGGAAGAAGGGCAGAGTCAGGGAGTTACCATCCAGACACAGGGGAAGCAGGACATGTACAAAATGAGGTCATGAGCCATGTGGCAGCAAGTGAAAAATAGAAATGGGTTGATTTAACTTATAAGAGCTAAGTTAAAACAAGTCTAGCCAGGCGGTGGTGGCGCATGCCTTTAATCCCAGCACTCGGGAGGCAGAGCCAGGCAGATCTCTGTGAGTTCTAGTCCAGCCTGATCTACAAAGTGAGATCTAGGACAGGCTCTAAAGCTACACAAAGAAACCCTGTCTTGAAAAACAAAAACAAAACAAAACAAAACAAACACAAAAAAACAAACAAACAAACAAAAAAACAAGTCTAAGCTATCTGCAGGGCATTTATAATTAATAATAAGTCTCTGTGTGGTTATTTGTCTGGCTGGTGGGACAGAGCTGACCCACAGTCCTGGCAAAAACTTCACTACAAGAACAACTGACTTCTGTGTGTTGTCCTCTGACATCCACACATATAATATGGCATGTGCATGTACACACACACACACACACACACACACACACACACACCAAAAATCAATCAATTTTAAAAATGAAAAAGAAGGCAACCATGTCTCACACAATAGAAGGACTCACCTTTGCATCTCGGATGTCCTTCCCCAGTGTTTGGGACAAAACATCGGCGTACTGCTGTATTGTTAGGGCCTCTGAGCTGAGGCCCACAGCCTTGCCTACAAACTCCTCTGGAGAATCAAAAATGCTGGAGACGGCTGCTCCAATGTCGGCGACAGAGAGCCCATCCATTGGGACATCCCCCATGGGCAGGGCTAGTTTCAAAAACCAATAAAAAATAAGCTGTAGTATCACATCCTTGGCAGGTCCTCCACCCCAAGCTAGTCACTTCATCAAGTCTAACCACTTACATGAGAGGCCTGAAAAGCAGCTGCTGTAGGTCCCTTCTGTGGGGAGCAGCCCTCAGAAGGCATGAAGGGCATGGAACCACGCAGTCACTAGTTCTCACAGGGCTATAAAAAGCTGGTGGTTCCTTAGGAAATGTCAGCTCTTCCCACAGTAGAGACAGGCTAAGAGACACCCGGTGCTGCTGTCTGAATATTTGGGATCCTGTATAGGAGTGGCCATTACCTCTTCACCCGGGGCCGCTCTAACCCCGTGCAGTCTGTGCTGGAGCCGGCTGGGGACCCATCTCCTGGGAGATTATGCTCCCTGGTGACTGACTGACTCTGATGATGGGATCCTGTCCTCGACTGCTGCTAAAGGTCAGCTAAAGCAGCTAGGACTCCTAGTAGCCATCTTGTTCAGCTCTCCCAAAAGACATGAGGAAGCTGAGGCTTGAGGACACAGAGCTAACTACACACATGGGGAATGCTATCATGGAGGGCTGGGAAAGTAACCTGTGTGCTGAGGAATAGTCCTTTTGTACTCTGTGAAGATTTATCGCTTGGATTGGCTTAATGAAGAAGCTGACTGGCCAATAGCTGAACAGGATAAGGTTAGCCAGGAGAGCCAGACTAAGAGAATTCTGGGAGGAAGAAGGATGGAGTCTGAGGAGTCACAAAGAGAGGAGACGCCAGCAGATACTGAGGAAGCAGGACATGTAGAAAATGAGGTACAAGCCATGAGCCACCTGGCAGAGAGTAGATAAGAAATATGGGTTGATTAAATGTAAGAGTTAGCTAGTAATTTAAACGTAAGAGTTAGCTGAGCTATTGGCCAAGCACTTACAATTAACATTAAGTTCCTGAGTGATTATTTAGGAGCAGCCGCAGATCAGAAACTTCCATCTACACCTGTGTGCTTCCCGTATCCAGTCCAATCTTGGCTTCTGGGGGTGTGGCTGTCACTAGGAAGTGTAGGACAGTTCAGTGGCCCTCTAAACAGGCCACTGGTCCAAGAAAACCAGTGTGTCCACTGAAAAGAGGCAGGAAGTGGGGGATGGAAGGAAAACAGGAGGAAAGGGAGGAGGCAGGAACAGCTGATGGTGGACCTTCATGACCACAGTGTTTACCTAGGGTGTAGTAACCATCCGAGGTTTTCACTGGCTTCCACACAGTGAGGAAGTTCTCAAAATAAGCCGCCAAGCGGATGCTGGTCATGGGAACACCGATGGACCAGAAATACTCCTCCACTTCCCCCTTCCCATCGAAGTGCAGAACCTTCAGCTTGCCCCCGCTCAACCGATCCACATTCTCCAAGCCGCTGTAAACCACGTGTTTCAGGCCCAGGCGCTTGGCTGCATCTGCCACTAGCTTTCCCTGAGGGTCAAAATTAAATCCTTTGCACACAAATATACATTTATATTTTTTTTTCTGATATCTGCACGCCATTTGCATTTTGTGGGGAAAATGGAGGAATCCGTATACACATAAATGTATATTTTCTCACTTTCCTCCCCTCCCCTCCCCACACCTCACTTATGGATTCTCTTTTTTGGTTGGTTTGTTTTTAGTTCTAAATTTCCAGCACCCCCTTCTCCTCCTCCCTCCCCCTCACACTCCCTTTCTTTTCCTCGATGTTTCTGTCTCACTCTCACCTGTAAACACTCATGTAGCAGTCAGATGTGAAGCTAAGGAGTGACAAAGAGCCTTAGGTTCAGGTTTGGGGTGCATGTGTGTGTGTGCGTGTGTGTGTGTGTGTGTGTGTGTGTGTGTGTGTGTGTGTGTGCGTGTGTGTGTGTGCATGGTGTGTGTGTGTGTGTGTGCATGGTGTGTGTGTGTGCGTGGTGTGTGTGTGTGTGTGTGATGTGTGTGTGCATGGTGTGTGTGTGCGCGCGCGCGTGTGTGTGTGTGTGTGTGTGCATGGTGTGTGTGTGCGTGGTGTGTGTGCATGGTGTGTGTGTGTATGTGTGTGTGTGTGTGTGTGCATGGTGTGTGTGCGTGCGCGTGTGTGTGCGCGCGTGTGTGTGCATGGTGTGTGTGTGTGTGGTGTGTGTGCATGGTGTGTGTGTGTGTGCATGGTGTGTGTGTGTGATGTGTGTGTGCATGGTGTGTGTGCGCGTGTGTGTGTGTGTGTGTGCATGGTGTGTGTGTGCGTGGTGTGTGTGCATGGTGTGTGTGTGTATGTGTGTGTGTGTGTGCATGGTGTGTGTGTGTATGTGTGTGTGTGTGTGTGCATGGTGTGTGTGCGTGCGCGTGTGTGTGTGTGTGCGCGCGCGTGTGTGTGCATGGTGTGTGTGTGCGTGGTGTGTGTGCATGGTGTGTGTGTGTGCATGGTGTGTGTGTGTGATGTGTGTGTGCATGGTGTGTGTGCGCGTGTGTGTGTGTGTGTGCATGGTGTGTGTGTGCGTGGTGTGTGTGCATGGTGTGTGTGTGTGTGTGTGTGTGTGCGCGTGTGTGTGCATGGTGTGTGTGTGCGTGGTGTGTGTGCATGGTGTGTGTGTGTCTGTGTCTGTGTGTGTCTGTGTGCGTGTGTGCATGCACGCATGTGTGAATGTCAGAATTAGAATTCAAGAAACACACTAGGCGGTAGTGGCCGACACCTTTTAACTCAGTACTCAGGAGGCTGAGGCCGGCAAATCTCTGAGTTCGAGGGCAGCCAGGGCTATACAGAGAAACCTTGTCTCAAAAAAAAAAAAAGAAAAAGAAAAAAGAATCCAAGGGATACTTTTAAGGGTGGGGGCAGGTAGAGAAACTGGGCTTAGGGGCACAGATTTGAAATCCCAACTACTTGGGTGCCTGTGGCAGGAAGATCACAAATTCGAAGTCTTCCCGAGCTACAGACTGAATTCACACTAGCTGGGGCAAATGGTAAGATCATGTCTCAAAATAAAAAAGTTAAAAAATAAAGGGCTGAGTGTGGAGTTCAGTGGCAGAGCACCTGGCACACACCCTCCCAGAACTTAATACTATGACATTCCAAAATTAATTTGGCAAACATGAAGAGGCATGCTCAGTTCAACAATCATTCCCAGGACAGCTCTGCCCATTATTTACTCTCCTGAATTTTGTCATTTCTGCAGGTAGCTGATGCTCCCCATAACTTTTTAAAAATTTGATAAAGCTGGGTGGTGGTGGCGCACGCCTTTAATCCCAGCACTGTGAGGCAGAACCAGGCGGATGTCTGTGAGTTCCAGGCCAGCCTGGTCTACAGAGCAAGATCCAGGAAAGATGCAAAGCTACACAGGGAAACCCTATCTAAAAAAAAAAACTAAATAAATAAATAATTAATTGAAATAAAATTTGATGAGTTTTTCAAATTTACACACACACAGAGAGGGGGGGCAGGGAGAGGGAATTTTCACAGGAGGATAGATCCTATAATCTAAAAGAAAACAGTTCTTGGCTGGCTGTAGTGGCTCACACCTCTAATTCCAGCATTTGGAAGGCTGAGACAGGAGGATTGCTATAATTGGAGACCAGCCTGGGCTACCAAGTAAGTACAAAGCCAGCCTGCACAAAACCAAAAACAAGTAACAAAGGAAAGGCAGTCTCTGCCTCGCATGCTGGTTAACACACCACAGAGTTTTCACCTCTCAGCTCCCTAACCCTAGAAAACGTGTTTACGCTGCGCGCCTCCTTTTTTTAGCTCATCAACCTAGCACGTCTCTAACTGTAAAGATGTAGTGTTGTCTCCCCCTCCTCTTGCACACGCACGAACCTGCACACAAAGCTCCCTTCCACTGCTGTGCACAGGCACAATTGCCTTCTTCCCTCACCCCACTGTCGTGGCTGGGGTGTGATCTCTGCTCAGTGCTATACACAGCAGAGCTGAGTCACAGCACACAGCACCGGTTCACACTCTTCCCACACAAACCCTCCTTTCCTGGAGCTGTTACTCCACTTACCTGCTTGCTTGTTTCTTTTTCTTTGCACCCTTTCTTTACTAATTCATCCCCATATCCTCCGCTTGAAGTGTAAATATACTGGTCATATTTTATCTCCCCACTTGCTATCCAAGTAACCTCAATGTATATGGGGCATCCCACCCTCCTACAAACAGTAATATATGGAGGATTTAACAGCTGCGTCTATTAAGCGACTCCTTCTCAAATACCAACCCTCAGCAAGTACCTAAAGTGCATATATTTCCTATGTGCCAAGGGGAATGTTGCAAAGCGAGGCTTACTGTGGGGCCCAAACTGAGACTAGAACAGACAGAGTTGGGGGGGGGGGGGGAAGGGACTTAAGGGGAAAAGAAGGGATGCTTGTCTCCCACCTGACACACTTCCTTCTCTTTGCTGAGATGGTCCCAGAAGTTGGTCACCACAAAGGCTCCATGGGCCCCTTTTAAGGCCTCTTCCACAGATGCAGGGTCACCCAGATCACATCTGACCACCTCAGCACCAAGGTCCCGAAACTCTAGGGCATTTTTCCGAGTCACATCCCTGGTCAGTACTCTCAGTGCGAAATGTTTGTTCTCCAGAATAGACCTGGCCACAGAGCCACCCTGAGCCCCTGCAAGGTCAGGAGAAGAAGAAACACACGATCAGAAAAAAACAAAACAAAAACCGCTCACTAGAAGATTCCAGCTGCAGGCGGTGGTGGCACAACTCCTTTAATCCTAGCACTTGGGAGGCAGAGGCAGGCGGATCTCTCTGAGTTCAAGGCCAGCCTGGTCTATAGAGTGAGTTCCAGGACAGGCTCCAAAGATACACAGAGAAAGCCTGTCTTGAAAAACCAAAAAAAGAAAAAACAAAAATAGCCAGGCAGTGGTGGTGCATGCCTTTAATCCCAGCACTCGGGAGGCAGAGCCAGGTGGATCTCTGTGAGTTCGAGGCCAGCCTGGGCTACCAAGTGAGTTCCAGGAAAGGAGCAAAGCTACACAGAGAAACCCTGTCTCGAAACAACAGCAACAAAAAACAACCAAAACAAAAACAAAAACAAAATAGTTTTTGCTAGAGAGATGGTTCAGTGGTTAGGAGCACTGGCTGGTCTTCCACAGGTCCTGAGTTCAATTCCCAGCAACCACATGACAGCTCACAACTGTCTGTGATCCAGCACCCTTGCTCAAACTATAAGTGCAGGCAAAAAAGTCAATGCACATAAAAATAAATAAATTTTAAAAAGAAGATTCCAGCTGCACATGGAGCTATTACTGAAGGAACCACTGCTGGAGGCACCATGGAAACTTTAGGCATCCCATGGCTTTCAAACTATCCTGGCCAAAGAGGGAGAGGACCAGGAGAGGCTGGAGGAAAAAAGCAGGCCACAGGGTCAGGTGCAGACCCCCAGTTAAACAATTAAGCACTATTATGCAGACATAGATAGTCTGGGTTTTTTAAATTTTGTTTTTAGTCCTCACCCCTTGAATGATTCTCTTTCTCTCTCCAGTTATATATAATATTTATGTCTATTCAAATTTTTCCGGTGCTGAGGATTAACCCAGGATCACCTAATTTGTGTTCTCTGGATATTGTAATATATGCCAGGTGCTGTGCTGGGTTACTGACATTTGGATTTCTCCATCAAAGTGACTGGAGGCCTGTCCTGGATAGTTCTGCCTACTGCCCTGTGAGACTAACTATTTTGGATTCTGCCTATGTTTGTGTCAAGTTGGCAAAACCCAACCAGCACAACTGACATCTTATCAAATAGACACAAAAATGCATCACTACCAACTATAACCTTTTCTTTCTTGTTTATCCCCAAGATCTCATATTAATATCAACATCACAATATAAAACACATTCCACCTTTTAAAAGCCCCACCATCTTTAAAAATTACAAGTTAAAAGTTGAGTCTCTTTACAAGTTCAAAGTCTCTCTAAAATATGTAAGGCCTTATGACTGTGGGTTCCTGTAATGTAAAAATTAAGTCACATACTTTCTTACTCCAGGAAACAGTTGCATTCAAAGCAAAACTGAAGTCCAGCGGTGTAACACACCGTGTCAGACATTCTGGCTCCAAGGGGCTTGAGTAGCTCTTCCTCTCAGGCTCTGCCATCTACACAGTGAGAGACAGTACATTTCACAGACTCCGGCAGGCTCCACGCCACAGCTGCTGCTGTCCTTGGTGGTCCTTCCATGGTACTGATGTCTCCAAAATAGAGGTGTTTCTGCTGCAGCTGGGCAGCACCTTGGCCAATAGCCTCTGGGGGGCGGAGGGGGGCTCTCTTCAGGGGCTCTGACTGGCTACATAGTATCAGTCTCAACTACTCTTCTACTGCAACTGTGGCTGCATCTTCAATGGTCTCTCCTGGCCTCCAACAGGACCAAGCTTCAGCTGCTCTCCATGACTTCATGCTTTCAAAACTATCACCACCTGGGAAGACTCTTACATAGTACCAAGTTTGGCTACCAGCACCTTGATGGCTCTGAACCACAACTTCTGTGTGCTGACTCTGAGGAAACACTTCAGTGAAGATTTCAAATCAGTGATGCTGCTCTCTTCTTCTTCTTTTTTTTTTTCCTAAAGATTTATTTATTTATTATGTACATAGAGGAGGGCGCCCGATCTCATTACAGATGGTTGTGAGCCACCATGTGGGTGCTGGGAATTGAACTCAGGACCTCTGGTAGAGCAGTTGGTGCTCTTAACCTCCAAGCCATCTCTCCAGCCCGCTGCTCTCTTCTTAGTCACAGCTGGTTCTTCAGCCCCAGCTGACCAGAACCACAGATTCTTTTCTTTTCTTTCTCTTTTTCTTTTTCTTTCCTTTCATTTCTTCCTTTCGCCTGTGTAGTCCTTTCTGTCCTGGAACTCACTCTGAGATCTGCCTGCCTCTGCCTCCCAAGTGCTAGGATTAAAGGTGTGCACCACCATACCCCAGAGTCTTAATCTATTCATTCTTAATGACCCATAGACTCTTTTTTTTTTTAAGATTTATTTATGTATTATGTATACAGTGTTCTGCCTGCACACATCCCTGCAGGCCAGAAGAGGGCACCAGATCTCATTACAGATGGTTGTGAGCCACCATGTGGGTGCTGGGAATTGAACTCAGGACCTTTGGAAGAACAGTTAGTGCTCTTCACCTCTGAGCCATCTCTCCAGCCCGACCCACAGACTCTTAATTCAAAATATCAGACAGCCCCATTAAGTCTTTAAGGGACTTCCCCCTGAAACTTCACAAGCCGGTCTGCCTCCGTCTGCACTGCTTTCAACCTTATCTTCTAAATTCCCATAACAGCTCACTAAGCACTGAGCACTCAGTAGTTTTTCTAGTCCAAAGTTTCCAATTCCTTCCACAATCGTCTCAAAAACGTGACCTAGTCTGTCACAGTAATATTCCAAAATCCTGGTACCAATTTCTGCCTTTGTTAAGGGATTCTATTGCTATGATAAAACACCATGACCAAAAGCAACTTGAGAAGAAAGGGTTAATTTCATCTTACAAGTCTCAGGTCACGCTCCAGTCAGGAGTAGGAACTCAAGGCAGGAACTTAGAGGCAGGAACTGAAGCAGAACCAGGAAGGAACACTGCCTCCTGGCTTGCTCCTCATGGCTTGCTCCTCATGGCTTGCTCAGCCTGCTTTCTTTTTGCTGTTCGTTTTTTGTTTTTTGTTTTTTTGAGAAAGGGTCTCATTATTTAGCCCTGGCTAACCTGGAACTAGCTATGTAGACCATGCTAGCCTTAAACTCAGGGAGATCCACCTACCTCTGCCCTGCAAGTGCTGGGATTAAGGACATGCAACACCACACTCAGCTTTTTTTCCCTCCAGAAGATCTTGCTAAATTGGCCCAGCACTCACTCTGTAGCCCCAGCTAACCTGGAACAAGCTATGTAGCCCAGGCTGGCCTTGGATTTCTAGCAATCCTACTGTCACAGCTCCCTGCATGCTGGAGTTACAGGCCAGTGTCACCATGCTCAGCTTTCTTGTTTCTTGGGGGATTTTGTTTTTCTTTATGTTGTTATTGAGCAGAGCCTCCTGTAGTCCAGAATAGCTGTGAACTCACAATGCATCCAAGTTCATCTTGAGCTCCTGACCCTCTTTCCTCTACTTTCCAAGTATTGGTATTATAGGTGTTTGTCACCATGCCCTGCCGACTCTGAGACTTGAATATTCTACCAGTAAACTACACCACAGCCCACTGAGTGCTCATTCTTTTTTTCAACCATTCCCTCCCCTTTACCTGTTCTGTTTTCTTTTTATGAGTTTGTTTTAGTTTTAATTTTCATGGGGAGACTTTTCTCAAACATCTGATAAATTTTGGCTACCTATTCATTCACCCTTAACCAATTTGCCACTGGCCACCACCCGAGGCTCATGGGCAAAGCCAACTTGTGAAATGGTAGTTCTTCCTCTGGGGTTAATCAGTGGTACATCACGTGGGTACCCACAAGAAGAGAAGCTGAGAACAATTTTACAAAAGTCAGACATAATGATACTTGTCTATACCCCAGCATTTGTAAGTTCAAGGTTAGACCCTTTCTGCAGGGGTGCCAGGATCATAGCAACTCATCCTAAGGATCAATGGATGAGATTACAAGCTGCTGCCAGGCGGTGGTGGCGCTTCACTTTGATCCCAGCACTCAGAAGGCAGAGGCAGGTGGGTCTCTGTGAGTTCGAAGCCAGCCTGATCTACAGAGTGAGTTCCAGGACAGCCAGGGCTACACAGAGAAACCCTGTCTCCAAACAAACAAAACAAACAGATATTAAGAGCCTTCTGCATAGCCAAGAAAAGAAAGTGGGGGGGGGAATCTTTCTCAACTATATATCAGACAAGAGATTAATAGCTAGAATATATGAAAAAAACTAAAAAAACTAAACACATAAAAAGTCACCTAATCGATAAATAGGCGAATGAACTAAAGAGACGGTTCTCAAAAGAAGAAATAGTCTACAACCACACCACCCTGAACTTGGCCTGTCTCATCTGATCTTGGAAGCTAAGCAGAGTGGGACCTGAATGGTATGTGGATGGGAGAAGAAATACAAAGGGCCAATAAATATTTGAAAAAGCATTCAGCACACATCGCCATCAGGGAAATGCAAATTAGTGTTGCTTGAGACCCTGTCTCACCCCCCGTGAGAATGGCTACCCTCAAGACAACAAATGAGGACAGATGCTGGAGCAGGATGTGGGGCAAGGGGAACCTTTGTGTCCCATCGGCAGGAATGTAAACTGGTGCAGCCACCACGGAAATCAGTATAGAGGCTTCTCAACAAGTTAAAAATGGGGATGGTGAGATGGCTTAGCAGCTACATGTACTTACTGCCAACCCGGACCACCTGAGTTTAATCCCCGAGATCCACATGGTGGAAAGTTGAGAACTGACTCCTGCAAGTTGTCTTCTGACTTCCACAAGCATGCCATGTAATATGCGCATACTGACATGCACACACAGAAATATACACATAAGATAAATAAATAAGTTAAGTGAATTGAAAAAAAAATATGTAAAGCTACCATGTGACTCAGCTGTACCACTTCTGGGTATATATCTAAAGAACATAGTCAACACACTGCCGAGACATTTACACATCCATGTTCATTGCTCACTATTCACATCACACACACACACACACACACACACACACACACACACACACACACAAGGTTGATGGGTAAAGATGGGAGTGGTGGATGAGAACAAATGTATAATGACATGTAGATATGAAAACATCACAGTGAAACCCAATCCCAAACTTCTAAACTTTAGTTTTCTTTAAGTTTCAGGAGAACTGAGGATGTAGCTCAGATGGTACTGTTTGCCTATTTCGCCATTGAAGTCTCAACTGAGAAAATGTCTCCAGATCAGGATGTAGCCAGGCAAGCCTGTAGGGCATTTTCTTAATTAGTAATCGGTGGGGGAGGACACAACCCATGGTAGGCGGGGATACCTCTGGCTGGTTGTCCTGGGTTCTGAAAAAAACAGGCTGAGCAAGCCATGGGGAGCAAGCCAGTAAGCAGGCTCCTCCGTGGCCTCTGCATCAGCTTCTAATTCCAGGTTCCTGCCCTGCTTGAGTTCCTGTCCTGACTTCCTTCGATGATGAACACTAAGCCAAATAAACCCTTTCCTCCCACGTTGTTTTGGTCATGGTGTTTCATCACAGCAATGGTAACCCTGGCTAAGCATGCACAAAGCCCTGGGTTCAGTTCCCAGCACCACATAAAACTGGTGTTAATATCCTGACCTGCTCCCTTGAAATGCTGCCCCTTGGGGCCGCCCTGCTTTCCAACGCAGAAGCTTCTTCTTAAGCAAAAACTCTCTCTGTCTCTCTGTCTCTCTCTCTCTCTCTCTCTCTCTCTCTCTCTCTCTCTCTCTCCTCTCCCTCTTTCCTGTCTGCTCTTTATCTCTCTGTTGTAATAAATCATTCCTGCGCAAATGCAACGTCTGGGTTGTGAATGTCCACCCACCGCCCCACTCCCATGCCCTTCTGGAGTGTGGGTCACCCACCAGCCCGCTGCTGCATCTGCCCAGCATGCCAGCCTGTTTCTCTGCATGCTCGCTGGAGACACCCTTGGGGTCCCCGCATAATAAATCACAACAACTGGGATCAAATCTCAGTGGACCTAAGCCCACAGGCGCCCTCTGCCTATCTCAGACTTCCTTTCTAGCCTCCCCAGAAAACTTATGCCATTCCTCTGCTCAAAACCTTTCCATGACTTTTGTCTTTCAGGAAAAACATTCTGGCTATACTCTGCTTTTGTTTTTGTTTTGGGGATAGGTCTCACTCTGCAGCCCTGGCTGGCCTGACACAGCACTCTGTATGTAGACCAGGCTGGCTTTGAATTTACAGAGCTCCACCTGCCTCACAAGGGCTGGTATTAAAGGCGTGTACTATCTCGAAAGTCCCCAGCCTGTTTTTCTTTTTCTTCTTCTTTGTTTTCTTTCCTTTTGGCACATCAGTAACCTGCCTCCCTGGCCATGTGGAGCTTGTTTTCCAGTGTGGAAAGACAGGAAAGACAGGTTAAGGTAGGGAGGGTCCAGATAGTGACTTGGCTAGAACAAAATCTCATGTTTTAAATGGAGGTCTGGAAATACCCATGAAGGTGACATCTGGACAGAGCCCTGAATGCTGTGTGGGAAAAACCAGAGTGAGTGACAGGAAGGAGCTTTCTAGCTGGGGGAGCAGGTACAAAGGCTCCAGAGAGGTATGCATTTGAAAAACAGCAAGGAAGAGCCAGCAGAATGGTTCTGTGAATAAAGGGCTTGCTTCCAAGTCCAGGATCACAACCTGCACACACACACACACACACACACACACTGTACTACAATAAACAATTTAAAAGGAAAAAGGAAGGAAATCCAGTGGTCTAGGAATTCTCACTGGGGAGGAGGTTTTTGGAGGACGCTAGCCAAGACTGTATTTCCTGGGGTGAGACACCATATGCTGACATTTTCAAAGGGATCACTAAGAGGCTGGGGGATAGGCCTCAACTGATTTGACCAACAATTTGCAAAGATGGCTCAAACTGTCGGGGAAGAGTGGAGAGTCGAGGTTAGTTCGAAAGGCACAGGCTTCTCACCTCCACCTGACGTCACAGTGGTGGTGGCCAGGCACTGCACATTCCCTGCTTCCTGCTTGCCTCTGCAGCTTATCCAGCAGTGAGTGGGAGTGCCACCCCTTGCTGAGCTCAGTTTCAAAAGATACTTGCACGGAGAAGTAAGCCAGTGATGGGGAAGACTGTCTTTATCTTTACCTTTCTAACAGTTTTTTTTACAGTCAAGTTAACCAGCTCACATCAAAAACACTAAGCACAAGATGATATCTTTCAGTTTATTCTTAAGGGCTGTTGGTTCTGCTCACCCTCTGAGCCTCAAAACCAAAAACCCGGAAGTCAGAAACGAGAGCAAAGTTAGCATGAATTTCTATGCCAGGGCTATGCAGAGGAACCCTGTCTCAAAAACAGAAACAAAAAACAAACAACAACAAAAAACAATAACAACAAAAAATACTTTTTTTTTTTACCTGTTGCTCCAAACACTGCGATTATTTTCCTGTTGGCCATGTTCCCAGGCAAAGAAAGAGGTGATGGGGAGCAGCCCGGACAGCCAGCAGAGAGAACCAGGAAGTGCCGTTTCTTCTCTGGCGTGACACTTATAAGCAGGTAGGAGCACCACACCAGCGTACAGTGCCCCTCCCTTGTAAAGCTTTCTTGTTCCACTCAGTCCTTCACTCACTCTGACTCTGCAGTTTTCCAGCAATGATTCATGCAGAGAAAGGGGGGGGGGGGTGCTTCTGTGCACCACGCCCTAGAAAGAGATCTGCACACACATAATTGAATAGTCTATTTGTTCTGAGCTAACGTTCCAGCCTAGCTGGTATCTGAAAGAGTAAAAAAAAAAAAAAAAAACGTTACCCAGACCCAGTCATCAGAAAGTGCCTGAGTCTAGATGCCCCGGGAGGCCATAATCAGGCAGACAAGGGAGTAACTGAGGTACAGGCATCAGTAATTTCAGGAGTGTGCTCACCACCTGCTGGCCGTGGAATGAGTTGCTCTTTTAGAGGGGATGCACTGTGAGGACCATTCCTTTAAGATGTTAACTTGCTACCCTTTTTTATCCATTGAATAAAGCTCAACCTAGACTCTGGTCCTGTCTCTGAGCTGATGTCAGTGGTGACAGCACCATCACTGTATTCTGTTCCTCTCCATTGCTTTTCACAAGCGGACCAGACACCAATAAAAATGGTAGCCCAGGTGGTCCAGCATCTCAGAGTGCCTCTGTTGCAGTATCCCTGGAGTTCTGCATCCTGAGCAGCTTCAAGGCTGCTGGCTGAGATAGTCCAGCCTCACAGACTATTCCAGCCAGGACTTCAGATAAGCCTTGCAACTTTCCTGTTGCATAGAGACTGGACAGCAAATGATACAGTTGACCCCCCTGGGGCTTGGCCATTGTCCCATTTTCCTCAGGGTCTCCTAAAGATCCCAATGCCCCAAGACAACAGGAAGCAGTCTAGAAAACATGACACCCACATTCCCAAGAGGTGGAATGGGTAATTTTTGGTCATTCTGTGGGTTATGAATGTTTATCTTTGTCGGGGGTAGGGGTTGGTTACAAGTTGTTATTGATCATGGTTAAAAAAAAAAAAAAGCTAAACAAAGGAGTTTCTAAAGGACAAAAGGGGGATATAATATAGAAATGATGAGATAAAAGGTAGATTATTGAGTCTACATTTGAACAACTATTAACCTCAAATCTTTTACATTGGTATAGATTTTGGTTTATTGATACAAATTTAAAATTATTTTTGTTATACTGTATATATGTTTCTGCTCTTGTTTGGAGTATTGTGCTTATGCAACTCATTTAGAAATGTAATGTATAATTAAGAAATGCAAGTTAGTAGTTAGTCATCTATAATAATCAAACTTGTAGTCATATTAGGTATGTTTTCAGGGTTAAACAGAGATATTTAGATAGATGGAAAGTATTCAGACACTTCAAAGACCTACAGAATATGGCATTTAAGATGTGTAATAACCTGAGGCTTTTCATGGCAGTCACATACGTCTTCTCCTGGCAGCACCAATCTACTTCAGAGAAAATGATGGGCATCAAAGAACCTCTGTGTGGAGTTTGCTTTCTTTATAGCAAAAGCTGACCATTTGGGCAAGAAACTGCCGTTGTCTCGACTGTTGCCTTTATGCTGTCCAAATTAGACAAACAGAACACAAAAGAAAGCAACTGCCAAACTTTGCCAAGACAAGGTATAACAGTCCTTCAAAATCCCCTGCTTCTCAGAAATGTCTGTCAGATATACTAGGCCTGTAGGCCAAAGATGGTGCCCCAACATTGCAGAGAAACTTTGGGTTCAGGCTGCCAGATGTCCCTGCCATTCGGTAATATTACATCTGGGGTCTTTGATGGAGTTAAAGACTAAATAGTTAGACTTAGAGTTTTCTTTAGCTATGATAAAAAGGTATAAAACTTTAAACTCACAAAGGTAAGACAGATAATAGAATATTTTTGCCAAATACAAAGGACTAGATATTGTAACTGTAATTCTTACTTGATAACTATTTTTTTTTTTTTGTATATAGTTTTACTATGTTAAAGCTAAAACCTTCCTTTTTCATTAGGCAAAAGGGGAAATTTTGTAGAATAATCCTTCTGTACACTGTGAAGAGATGTTGCTCTCACTGGTTTAATAAAGAGCTAAATGACCAATAGCTAGGCAGGAAGAAGTTAAGTGGGACTTGAAGACAGGATGAGATGAAGAGAGGTGGAGTTGCCAGGATACATGGAGAAAAGCAAGATGAGCATGCTGTGCTGAGGAAAGGAACCAAGCTACATGATAGGACGTAGATAAGAAATATGGGTAAATTTAAGTTGTAAGAGCTAGTTAGTAACAAGTCTAAGCTATCGGCCAAGCATTTATAATTAATTAGTTTCTGTGTAGTTATTTGGGAGCTGGCTGGCAGGACAGGAAATTCCACCTACAGTTTTCTGCTGTCTCTCTGACTCTGTGCCTCATCTATGTGTCTGCACCTGTTAGCATACCAACTTGAGGCTCTTGACTTTCCATAAGGCCTAAAAGAGTTTAATAGGGGCTTCTAAATACACAATAATAGAGCCAATAACAGCTTCCTACTTGTGTCTCTCATGCAGGCTACAGTACAGAGATGTCGTAGCATTCAGACTTGAGCACAGAATGGTGGATTTAGTACAGAACCAAAAAAAAAAAAAAAAAAGTTTCTGGGCTACATGCTGTTGTATGGAGGCATAGACCCACTGCTTCCCAGAGTTGGTGGTGAGCATGGTTCCCCAGAGCTGTCAATAAATGTATCTCTGCTATGTTGGGAAGCTGAAGTAGACAGAGCCAACAGCCAGGGTTGCCTCTTCAGTCCTAGTCATACTGCCGTTTAAATCAATGGCTAAAAACTGATTACAGATTCACAATAAGATGGAATAAAAGTCTAAAAGGTTTACAGTATGTGTAAAAATGTACGCAGGCCTGAAAGAGAGAAGAAGAGGAATATAGATAGTTATATAAAGATAAATAGCTTTAAAAATAAAGTTTTGGGGTTGGGGATTTAGCTCAGTGGTAGAGTGCTTGCCTAACAAGCGCAAGGCCCTGGGTTTGGTTCTCTGCTCTTAAAAATAAATAAATAAATAAATTAAGTTTTTAAGCCTGGCAGTGGTGGTGCACACCTTTAATCCTAGCGCTTGGGAGGCAGAGGCAGGCAGATCTCTGTGAGTTTGAGGCCAGCCTGGGCTACAGAGTAAGTTCCAAGAAAGGTGCAAAGCTACACAGAGAAAAACCCTGTCTCGAAAAAACAACAACAACAACAACAAAAAGGAATAATATGAACATTAAGCCACATAAAGATGGAAATTACACAAAGAATCTGGATATTATTATGTTGTTTTTGAAAATTTTAACTGCAGACAGTTGATTATAGGGGCTACTCAGTTAAACCCATATGTATATTTTAAAGGTGTCTTGACTTTAAAATTTGTGTCTAAGGATACGTTGCTTGGAAAAGAGGTTCTGCTTTTGTTTCCACAGAAGATGATAACCTGTGGATTGCTTCTGGGCTAATATGGTTTGATCAACCAAGACCCCCTGAAAGGTCAGTATAACCTCACAGACTTATACAGCCAAAATTTAACTATAATTCTTAATTTTCTCAGGATCCCCATAAGATTGTCAATGCCCCAATCAGCAGGAAGTAGTATGAGAAGCTACATCCAAATTCCCAAAATATTCTTTATAAATGTTTGTTTTTATTTAAAGGTGGTTGATTATAAATGCAATCTCTTTCTAAAGAAGAGAAGGGGACTGCTGTGGGACAATTCTTTTGTACATTGATTTAATAAAACACTGATTGGCCATTAGCCAGGCAGGAAGTATAGGCAGGATAAGCAGACAGGGAGAATTCTGGGAAGAGGAAGGCTAAGTTGAGAGATGCCAGCTGTCCAGGGAGCAGCATGTAATGGCACACAGGTAAAGCCATGGAACACATGGCAACACATAGATTAACAGAAACTGGATGAGTTTAAGTGTAAGAGTTAGTCAGTGGTAGGCCTGAGCTAATGACTGAGAAGTTTTAATTAATATAAGCCTTTGTGTGTTTACTTGGGTCTGAGCAGCTGCGGACTGGGTGGGACACAGGAAAATTTCAGCTACAGGAGACACAGATGTGATAGGATAAAAGGGTAGATTATTGAATCTACTTTTAAAGAACAACAACCTCTTTGAAATATTCTACATTACTATAGATTCTAGTTTATTGATACATATTTAAAGTTAATTTTATTATACTGTATGAATATTTCTTCTCTTGTTTAAGGTACTATGTTTATGCAATTCATTTAAAATTGTAAAATGTAGCTGGGCAGTAATGTCACACTCCTTTAATCCCAGCACTTGGGAGGCAGAGCCAGGCAGATCTCTGTAGTTCAAGGTCAGCCTGGTCTACAGAGCAAGATCTAGGACAGGCACCAAAACTACACAGAAAAACCTGTCTCAAAAAAAATAACTAAATAGGGGCTGGAGAGATGGCTCAGAGGTTAAGAACACTGCCTGCTGTTCCAGAGGTTCTGAGTTCAATTCCCAGCAACCACATGGTGGCTCACAACTATCTGTAATGAGATCTGGTGTCCTCTTCTGGCCTACAGCCAGAACACTGTATAAAATAAATATTTTTTATTAATTAAATAAATAAATATTTAAAAAATAACTAAATAACTAAAATTTTTAAAAAATTGTAAAATGTAATTAAGAAACATTAATAATTATGTATAATAATCAAAATTATAGTCATTTTAGTTTAGTTTTTAGGTATACAAAAGTATATTTCATTTAGGTAGGTAATCTCCAGACACTTCAAAGACCTACAGAATATGGCATTTAAAATGTTTTAAAGGTTGGGGATTTAGCTCAGTGGTAGAGTGCTTGCCTAGCAAGCTCAAGGCCCTGGGTTCGATCCTCAGCTCCAAAAAAAAAAAAAAAATGTTTTAAAACTTAGATTTTTATGCACAGTGAGATATGTTTGTCCTGGCAACACCAATCTACTTCACAGAATAAGATGGGCGTCAAAGAAACTCCATATGAAGTTTGCTTTCTGGCAAAGCTAGCCATTTAGACAAGAAACTGCTCTTGCCTGGACTGTTTGACAGTATGTTGTATAAACTGGAAATACAGAACCCACAGGAAAATGACCACTGAATTTTGTCAAAACAAAGCAAAATGGTCCTTCAGGTTCCTGCTTTGCAGAGGAGACTGCCAGACATTCTCCAGGACATGAGAAAACTGACTGAGAGACTCTAGACCTATAGGCTGAAGATGGATGCCCTGACGTTACAGAGGACCTTGGATGACTGTTCAGGCAGTCAGCTGTCTCTTTCATTTCTAGGATTATGGAAGTTGCTTGCAATGCAGTTCCTGTTTACTCAGGTAATATTATATCCTTCTGAGGTCTTTGATGGAGTTGGAGACTACATAGCTTTAATTATAGCGTTCCTTAGTCATGATAAAAGATGAATAAGATATAAGACTTTAGACTCACAAAAATAGGATAGATGGTAGAATATTTTCTAATTTTGTCAAATATAAATAGACAAGATATTATAACTGTAATTCTTGCTTGATAACTGTTTTGTTATATATAATTTTACTATGTTAAAGTTAAAACCTTCAGATTTGATTAGTCAGAAAAGGGGAAGTGCTGTGGGATGTTTTTCTGTATGCTGTGAATATGTGTTGCTCTGATTGGTTGATAAATAAAGTTGCATTGGCCTATGGCAGGGCAGGATGGAGCCAGGTGGGAAAATCCAAAAGAGACAGAGGAAGGAGAAAGGAGAGTAAAGGAAGATGTGAGCTGGCCACCCATGGAACAGCAAGATGCTATTAGACTGGTAACACCATGGCCACATGGCAAAACATAGATGAATAGAAATGGGTTAATTTAAGATGAAAGAGCGCTGGGCAGGCTGGAGGGATGGCTCAGAGGTTAAGAGCACCGACTGCTCTTCCAGAGGTCCTGAGTTCAATTCCCAGCAACCACATGGTGGCTCACAACCACTTGTAATGAGATCTGGTGCCCTCTTCTGGCCTGCAGGGACACATGCAGGCAGAATACTGTGTACATAATAAATAAACAAATCTTAAAAAAGAAAGAAAGAAAGAAAGAAAGAAAGAAAGAAAGAAAGAAAGAAAGAAAGAAAGAAAAAAAGAGCACCGGGCAGTGGTGGCGCACTCCTTTAATCCCAGCACTTGGGAGTCAGAGCCAGGTGGATCTCAGTGAGTTTGAGGTCAGCCTGGGCTACCAAGTGAGTTCCAGGACAGCCACCAAAACTACATGGAGAAACCCTGTCTCAAAAAAAAAAAAAAAGATGAAAGAGCTAGCTAGCAAGAAGCCTTCCATAGGCCATATAGTTGGTAATTAATACAAGCCTCTGAATGATTATTTTATAAAGTCACTGCGGGGCTTCAGGGTCAGGTGGGACCAGAGAAACTTACAGCTACAGTTATATGTTTTGGGGCAACTAAATGGACGAACAACAAAACTGACAAATTGGCACTGCTCTTGGGGAGGTCATTCCTCAAATGGCGGAGCTTTGTGTGTGTGAGATTCAGTGGCAGCATGTGTCCAGCTCAGAATGCAATGCTTGGGGCCAGTGGGCAACTTTGAAAAGCCCTGGGTCCCTGTGTGGAAGCTAGCAGGCATGCCTGGCTCTAGCTGGTTCCAGCTTCAGCACTACATCCTGTAACCTCTTAGTACAGTGCCTCATGAGCTTGCTCGACCACTGATCTTAGAGCCTTCCACTGCACCGAATGGTTAGGTTTGTCAGTCTGTTTTGAATGTATGAATCTGGCCACTGTGTGTTTGTTTCTAACTGGTCTCCCTTGATTATGTGAGCTTGCTGTGTTCTGTGTGCCTTGGTTATAGCTCAGTTGTTGCTGTTGCAGACAATGATGGCCCCATGGCTCAGAATTTACCTCTCAGCTTTCTGGCCACTGGATCTAATATAATAGGAATTAAAATGGCATTTAGGTGTGGATAATATTAAAGTTGTTTTATGCTGTTCTGCTTTATTGAAAAAACAGCTCTTTCTGAAACCCAAGTATGCTTTTAAAGTCTGTGTCGGGGTCAAGAGCTATGACATAAACAAACAAGGAAGGAAAGAAGGAAGGAAGGAAAGGAAAGAAGGAAGGAAGGAAGGAAGGAAGAAAGGAAGGAAGGAAGGAAGGAAGGAAAGGAAGGAAAGGAAGGAAGGAAGGAAGGGAAACAGCTAAAGAGATTGTTGGCTTGTAAATTTATTGGGTATGGTTAAAAGTCTGTAACAAATAAGTTAACTTAAAACTTGTAACAGGATTAATAGTTAAAAGTCTGTGCATAGGTAATCTTAAAGGAACCATATGGTATTTATAAGCAACATGTGGCCTGCCACCATCTTTAGGCAGCCATGTGGCTAGCAGACATCTTTGCTAAGGTTGGAGAGGAAAGAAGTCAGATGTCTTCACCACTGTCTTGATTGAGGGCAATCACATGGTGTGGGCCGACCAAGGAGACAGCAGGTGTCCAAGATAATTTGGAATGGAGTTCATTTTTACATACTAATTCCAGTCCTGTCTTGAAAACAAGGTTTTTGAAAGTTATGATTTAAAAACAATGCTTGTTTAATGAGGTATTAAAGCTGCACCTCCATGCATTCATATTCAAGAGGGTACCTTGATGGCAGCCAAACTTTGTCACATAAGAGTCACCCAGATGGTATTGGTTTTAAAGACAGGAAAGGTAAAGATAATGGAATTTTCTTAAGTACCTGTCCTGAGAAAATTCCTCCCAGAGTCCTGGGAAAGACGCTACATATGGCATGGAGTATCTGAGGGAAAGGAATCTACATACACTACACTCTTTTGTCTGTTAACTTTATTCCTCTATGACAAAATTATATCTGTACAGTTTCAGCTCTGTCCTGACTCTCAGTTCCTCTCTGTACCTATTTTTTCTGTTCCCTCATAGCCCTGGTCATAACTAAGCCCTTATGCTTTTGGTCTCATCCTCATCCTCTGTTCCTTCGTCCTCTATCTATCCTTCCTGGCTCCTTACCCCTGGCCCTAATCAACTCTACAGGAGATCTGCTTTACCCTCTACAGAATCTCTGTCTTCCTCTCCTCTCTCTGGCTATGCTGTTCTGTGTTTGCCTCTGAAATTCTGCTCCAGTCCTTACTACACCTGGTTATGCAAAAAGACCTATTGTCCTGGGTCCACTGCTCTGGAATGCCACTAGGCTTGAAAGCAAGGAATGGTATGAGCTTCATTTGCATAAGAAACAAAGCTATGCATCTGCCACCTGCTAGTCTCCTAGGCCTTGTAGGGGTGTTAGCTATCTAGTAGATCAGCATCTGAGAAACTTAGCTGTTTGCCAATATGGTCTGGAGTATTTGGGGCATGCAAGAATTCCATTAACAGAAGACAGCTGAAATATTAAGTCTGTATAACACCAAATATTCCATGATGAATGGCTTCCCATTTGACGGACCCTTGGTTGGTCAAAGTATAGCTTCAATACATAGCTGAATCTCTATAATATATTCTTGCTGACTCCAAGAGAAAGGATCATAGAATCTGCTGGAATCTAGAAGGCAGGCTGTGTACACTGCCATGGATGAGACCAGAGAACGACCCAAGCCCCTTGGAAAAGCCCGGAGGAAACCCAGAATTGTTTGCACTATTGGAACTTGGTTTTGCCTCATGTAGATTATGGTTGTGTGTGTATTTTCACTCTTGAAATAAAAAATGTACTTTATTTTGATACTTCTAGAGTGCACCATTGAGAGATTTTAATCTTCTCTAGAAGGGACTTTTGGAACTTTACAGAAAATTTAAATTTAAAAAATTGGTTATTTGGGGAGTTGGGGATTTAGCTCAGTGGTAGAGTGCTTGCCTAGCAAGTGCAAGGCCCTGGGTTCGGTCCTCTGCTCTGGGGGGAAAAAAAGGCAAAAAAAAAAAATTGGGTATTTTCAAGGAACAGCTTTAAAAATATTTAAATTTACAAGGCTATGAGGCATTTTATAAGATATTTTATTAGAATGTCTTTAGTGATATATAATCTTGATAAATAGATAAACAAAAGACTAAAAAAAGGGCCACTAAAAAATGAACACCAAACATTCAACACCAGAGGCTGTGGTATTTCTTCTTCATTATGCAGCAAGATAATAACCCAAGCAAAGGGTCTCTCCTCACCTAAGGTCTAGTCAGGCTAACAAGAGATTGATTTAGAAATGTATGTCTAACCTCCTTGTTTTTGCTAACATTGTTAGGCTGTAGCTATTTTGGTAAACTGAGTCATATAAGATACTGTTATACTCTATAATGGCATACTATATAAGGACCAGGAAGATAAAGTTGCCAATCTCCCTGTGAACTGTATTCATGAAAAGAGCTTCGATTCAGAAACTATTGTTTTCATTATAACCTGTTTAAGATGATTAAGATATGCAAGTTAATGGTCGGTCACCTTATAAATGATCAAATTCTTTAATGTGTTCATAACTATCCTTGTGATCATGCTAAATACTAGTATAATTAATTACAGGAAAAGGCTTTAGCCTCCTGCATATGTTTTCAAGGTATGGCCTGAAGTAAGTAACAAAATCAAGCGAGGGTTGTTTAGATCAGATATACTTAATAGATAATGGTCCTCAAAGTTGTTATAGATCTGCTGAATATGGCATTTAAGATATTTAAGCTTGCTATGACAGACAAGAGACCCCAGCTCCTAGCAGTGACTCCTCAAGGTCTCCCAAAAGATAATGGACATGATGTCAACTACAGCTGGATTGTGGTAATGCTAAACATTGGGTTTATCCCCAATGCCTCACCTGCCATCAGGATCCAGCCCAAACTGTGGACAAGTAGGACACTGGAGAGTTGATTGCCCCATTTTGCCTAGATGAAGCAAGGTCAGCCCCTCATGTTCCTCCTCCACAGGAAAGCCTGTCATCTTCTGGGCATGTTGGCTGAATACTGATGCTGTCCTGCCTGGTACCTCTGCCCCCAATGCCATGGAGACCACAGGACCATAGCATGACCATGACCATCTGGGTAATGGAATCATCTCTCTGTCATTTTAACTGATACATGGGCCATTTGGATTATACTTCCTGCTATAATTTATCCTTCTCAGATCTCTCATGGCATCGATGGCTAGGCTAACTGTAGCTTTAACATGTCCACATGGTTGGGCTTTCCCGGTGGACTGCCTAGTTATTTCCGGTTCAAAATAGCCATTTCCAGGTCAGAACATTTTGCGTGACTAGGACTCCGTGGCTTTACATGGTTGTGTAAAGCGCACATGGCCATGTAATCTACGCGCATGTGTGGAGTAGCCACATGCAGTCCTGTACGCATGCGCGGCTCACTCTTTAAAAAGCTGGTGCCATGTTGCACAGCTCTCTCCTCTTCTCTCCTCCTCTTCTCTCCTCTCCTCACTCACGTGTGTGCTTCACACAGGCCTGTCTCCTCTATCCTCTATCCTATATTAATAAACAGCTCTTCTGTGGATTTGTCGTGTTCGGGACGTGTTCCTCGTGGGGTAAGAGCGCCAAAATAACTAACATTTGTAAGCTAGGCAGCAGCAGGCAACCAGCATTTCCCACAATGCTATAGACAGCTTGTTAGTTCATCTAAAGCCACTAGGTCTTTTGTTAAGAAAAGGCTGACATGGTTGCCTTGATAACAGGCTTCATATTAAAGGATAAACAGTCTGAGCAGTGGTGCCATATGCCTTTAATCCCAACACTCAGGAGGCAGACATGGACAGATTTTTGTGAGTTTGAGGCCAGCCTGGTCTACAGAGCGAGTTCCAGGACATCCAAGGCTACACAGAAAAACCCTGTCCAGAAAAGCAAAACAACAACAACAACAAAGTCTAAAGATATGAAAACTTAAGTTCTGATGGTATAAGAAAGTGATTTAAGGTATATGAAAAATGGGAGATGTTTTAGATTTCTCTCCCTGCTATGGTATTGTTAGACTAAGATTTCAAAGGTTCAGAGTTTTAACTCTGATCAGTAGAGTCACAATGAGTTGGTTGTGCACTTAATATGTACTTCTCAGTCACAAGCTCAAGAATTTAAATTTCTTTTGGTGGTTGTGGTGGTTTGAAAGAAAATGGTCCCCAAAGGGAGTACCACTATGAGGGGGTGTGGCTTTGTTGGAGCGGCTGTGACATTGTTGGAGGAAGTGTGTCACTGTGGAGGCAGGCTTTGAGGTCTCGTGTATGCTCAAACCATACCCAATGTCTCAGTTCACTTTCTGTTGCCTGTAAGATATAGAACTCTCAGCTACCTCTCCAGCGCCATGTCTGCCTGCATGCTGCATGTTACACCATGATGATGATGGACTAAACCTCTGAAAATGTAAGCCAGCCCCAATTAAATGTTTTTCTTTTATAAGAGTTGCCATGGTCATGGTGTCTCTTCACAGCAATAGAAGCCCTAACTAGGACAGTTGTCCTTCTAAATATAGACTTAAAGGTGCTTCTCGTTGGGCTCAAAACATATATCTGACTCTCTGGGCAGAGGAAAAAATGTTCATGCTTTTTAACCTGAAGCTATAGCTTTTGATAGAACTCACAGACATGAGTCTCCTCCAGCTATACTAATATATGGATTTCAGTACAGATTAATACTATTATATCTAGAACTCCTTTTTGTAAACTAAAAATTCATATAAGCTTCAGGGAATCAAAGAAGTCATAAGACTTGGATCCACCTCTTAAAGGTCGAATGGACTCCAGATAAAGCACAGCCTGTTTTCATACCTTTCTAATCCCAATAATGGGGTCTCTCCCCTGGTCTTGGGACTCCTCCTGTCCCCCAATTACTAGGACTATGGCGCTGAAAGTTCCAAATATACAATTTTCCTTTAAGTTCCTAGACTTTAACTTCTTTCTCTAGTCTACATTGATCTCAACAGATTTCCACTTGGCTGACAAGCACCATCTAGGGTCACCTGTGGACTGAAAGCTGCTGAGTTCTGGACTTGCTGAAAGCTGATGTGAACCAGTCCAACTGATATGATTGCTTCCCTGTCTCTTCAGCTGGGTCAGATAACCAGATGCTTCTGATGAAGCCTCAGTGCCCCAGCCTTTGACTATCCTTTCAGCCTTACTGTCCCCTGATGACAAGGCCCTCAGTTCAGCCGGAAGTAGTTACAGAAGAGAGTATGTTGCCTGCCCCCCAGCAAACTGAAAAGCTAAGTCAAAAGGAAACTCCCTAGCACAGGGGACAAAATGGCTACCTATGATACTGATGCACTTACCAGGAAAGTGGACCCAGATTTATCAACATGTATTCATTAACTGAAATAGCTCTACAGTATGATAGGCACTTGACCTGCTTTATGCAGAACAAAGAGATGTTATAACCTTAAGAGAAAATTGTTAGCCAGGCAGTGGTTGTGCACATCTTTAATCCCAGCACTCAGGAGGCAGGGGCAGATGGATCTCTGTGAGTTTGAGGCTATGCAAAACTGAGAGAGGGGGGGTTAAGATTGTTATTTCCTTACAAACCATTCAGGATTGTAATCTGGCTGTACTCAAAGAAACATGACAAAAAGGGAACCTGAGATAAGATAAATATGACTGGTGCCCTGTCCATTTCCAGGCTCCTTCTAGATAGTAGCTCTGGTGTCAGCCATCACAGGGCCTTTGGATCTTCTGTTTCAGCTAATTGCTGTTGACTCTTACATCACTGTGTTAGGGTCAGTGTCCAAAACAGAGAGCTTCACTCCAATATCGGGTCACAAAAGAAGCTTTATTAGCATGAGCTCGTGGGCCACCAGTGTGAGAAATAACTGGTGACCCCGAGTCTAAGGCTCCCAGGCCTTTTATGAGGCGGTTCTATCAGGGCAGGGGAGCGGGGTCATCCAGAGTGCAGACATCTGGAGGCCAGATGTCTCCGCGGTCTTTCTCAGAGTCTGGGTGGGTAAACGAATTCCAAGCTTATCTAGCGAGGGGTTATTTGGCAAGCATTCTTCTCAAGCAATTTATCTTGCAAACACAACTGCAGGCGGTCATCCTGCAAGCATCCTGTTAGCACAGCATGATGGGCTAACTTTCTGGTATGGGGCGTGGGGGCAGAGTGCAGTATTTTCCACTGAATCTACAATTAGCAGAGCTAGTGGGGGGGGGGCTTGTTTCCCTTACAATGGCCTTTCATTCCCCCGCTTTTTTTGTGCTGACCTTTAATGCTAAAGGTCATTCCCTGGTATAGGCTGATACCTTTGTCTTAGGACCATCATTTATTTATTTATTTATTTATTTATTTATTTATTTATTTATTTATTTACTTGTTATGGGGAGTTCGCTACCCGGTTCCTTCCCCTGCAAGTCCCAGGTGTCTAGTCTGGCTGCTAACTGACAGATATCTGGCTGGAGTGTAGGCCACCAGGTTCCCAGCAGGTAGTCCGCGCTAGACACTGTCCACACCATATCTCCCGTCCCAGATATCACTTGCCAAGTTTGTGGTTGTGGCCGGTGGGGGTTTGTCTGGCCAGCTTCTGCGCCTAATGCAGAGCTTGAGGGGATGCTCAGTCCGCTCCACAGTCCAGTCCAAATCAGCATCCAGGTCAGGGGCAGGGAGCCATGAATCCAGGCAGCAATCCCGTCCACCTTGACTGCCGTCGGGGTGGTCAGCAGGACTTGGTATGGTCCCTTCCACCAGGGTTCCAGAGTCTGATGCTGGTGTCTGTGGACGTATACGAAGTCCCCCATGTGGAACTGATGGGCAGCACTGTCCCCGCCGGGTTGGTACGCAGTGGACAGTTGTTTCCACAGTGTATGCTGGACAGATGCTAAGGCTTGCAGCCTGTCAGACAGAGGGGAAGGCATGATTTCTCCTTGCTGGATGGTTAGGTTCTTAACTGGGGGTGCACACCCAAAGAGCTGTTCAAAGGGGGTAAGACCCATGAAGGAAGGGGTATTTCTAGCCCTAAAGAGGGCATACGGTAGGAGCATCATCCAATCTCTAGAGCCAGTCTCCATGGTCAATTTGGTTAAGGTCTCCTTAATGGTCCTGTTGGTTCTTTCTACCTGTCCAGAGCTTTGGGGTCTGTATGCACAATGCAGCTTCCAGTCCATCCCCAGTATTTTTGCCAGTCCCTGACTTACCTGGGCCACGAATGCTGGGCCATTATCTGACCCAATTACCTGAGGCAGTCCAAATCTTGGGAAGATTTCTTCCAGGATTTTCTTAGCGACTATTGCTGTAGTCTCCTTTTTGGTGGGGTAGGCTTTTACCCATCCTGTAAAGGTGTCTACAAACACTAGTAAATACCTTAGGCCATATTTAGCTGGCTTTACCTCGGTGAAGTCTACTTCCCAACGCTGGCCAGGGAGGGTTCCTTGTAGCCTTTTTCCGGGGGCCAGTCTCCCAGGATATGCATTTACCTGCTGGCAGGCCCGGCAAGCAGCTACTACTTCCTCGGCCATTTGTTTTCTCTCAGATGGGGAGAGGGTCTTATCTTCTGTAGTCAGCTGGATCAGTTTTCTGCTGCCCAAATGGGTTAATTTGTGGATCCTTTCCAGAGTGTCTTTCAGAAGCTCCAGGGGTGGAGCCTCTTCAGGAGCTGAATCCTCCAGAGTCCAGGCGTGAATGGCCAGGCTCCTTGGATCCCGGAGGGCAGCCTCCTTTGCTTCTTGATCGGCCTTCCTGTTTCCCACTGCAACTGGGGAGTCCCCTTTTTGGTGCCCAGGGCAATGTATGATGGCCAGCTCTCGGGGTAACATTACAGCCTCCAATAGGGCCTCAATCTTTTTTTTTATTTTTTATTTTTTTTTCAGCCGATGTTAGTAGCCCTCTCTCTCGATATATTGCCCCATGCACATGCGCTGTTGCGAACGCATACCGGCTGTCAGTATAGATTGTGGCCCGTTTTCCTGCAGCCATGGTGAGAGCTTGCATGAATGCGATCAGTTTTGCTTTTTGGGCTGAAGTTCCTTCCGGGAGGCTACTAGACCAAATTACCCGATTTTTGTCCACTACGGCTGCTCCTGCTTTCCTCTGCCCCCCTCTCAGGAAGCTGCTGCCATCCGTATACCATATCAGATCAGAGTGGGCTAGAGGCTGGTCTGTTAGGTCCTTTCGGACCCCGGTCTCTTCGGCTAGGATGGCCTCGCAGTTATGGACTAGTTCACTCTCACCCTCCTCCAGGGAGATTGGGAGGAGGGTGGCCGGATTCAAAAGGGACGGGGGCCCAAATGTGATGCGGCCTTGGTCTAGTAGCGTTGTCTGGTAATAGGTGGCCCGGGCATTGCTTGGCCATCGTTCGGGCGGCTGACGAACAATGCTCTCTAGCACATGGGTAGCAATGATGGTCAGGTGCTGCCCCAGAGTCAATTTGTCCGCATCTCTCACCAGAGTAGCCGCTTCTGCCACTGCCCGAAGGCAAGTGGGCCACCCTCTAGCCACTGGGTCGAGTCGTTTGGATAAGTAGGCGACGGGCCTTTTCCAGGGTCCGAGAGCTTGCGCTAGTACACCAACCGCCACCCCCTTTTTTTTGTGGAGGTACAGGGTGAAGGGCTTACTCACATCAGGAAGGGCAAGGGCAGGTGCTGACAGGAGTGCCTTCTTCAGCGTCTCGAACGCTGTCTGGTGTTCCTCTTGCCAGACAAAGGGGTTCTTTTCCTAGGAACTCCCGCAGTTGACGGCGATCCATGGGGCCGGGATGTTGGCCACCATTTTCTTTCCGGTGTCCGTAAGCCATCTTTTTCCTCCCAAGCCAGAACTGCTGTGGGTTTTAAGGTGACCACAACAGGTGGCTGTTCTACTGCCAGTCCAGATCCCCCCCGTCTCTGCCCAAGCCTCCGGGAACCTGTGGGTCCATTCTTCATTTCCCAGTCCTGTGGGGACCATAGTCAGCTGGGCCGTGGGGATGGTGGTCCCATACAGTCGGTATTCCTCTGCTGCTGGGCAAACTTTAATTCAGGTCCTTGGGCGGTAAAAGTTATTTGGGCTCCTAATTTTGTCAGGAGATCCCTCCCCAGGATAGGCGTGGGACAGTCAGAGAGGACCAGAAAAGAATGTTGCACAGTACCTTTCCCCAAGTTGACTGTTCTCTGAGTGGTCCAGGGTCTCTCTCTACTACCGTTGGCCCCTTGGACTAGAGACTTGCGGGAAGATAGTGGCCCGAGTGGTTGTTGTATTGCTGAAAAGACTGCCCCTGTATCTACTTCAAAGTCAACTGGGGTCCCCTCCACTTCAAAGGTTACCTGGAGCTCGGGGAGGGGTTCCGAACCCTGACTTCCTCAGTCCTCAAAGGTCAAGACTGACCGGCCTTGTCCTCTTTGTTTTTTGGGGGCACTCTCGGGCCCAATGACCCTCTTTCTTGCAGTGTGCACATTGGTTAGGCTTTAAAGGCGAGCGACCTCCTCTGCCTCGAGGCCCTGAGTTGTCCTTTACTGCCACTGCCAGGATCCGTGATAAATTTCGATTTTGCCGCTTCTTTCTTTGTCTTTTTTTTTTTAACCTAGCTTTTTTTTTCTCTGCAGTTTCTCTTTTATAATAAACCTTTTCTGCTTCCTTGACTAAATCTCTCAAACTCAGTCCCTGCAAACCATCTAATCTCTGTAACTTGCGTCTTATGTCTGCAGCTGACTGTCCTACAAAGGCCATCGCTACTGCCCCCTTCTGTTCTTCAGACTGTGGATCGAAAGGCATATACCTCCTGTATGTTTCTATGAGCCTTTCAAGGAAGGCAGAGGGGGTTTCGTCAGGCCCTTGGAGAACCTCACCTACCTTAGCCAAATTAGTGGGCCTTCTGGCCGCCGCATGGAGACCCGCCATTAGAGTCTGGCGATAGAGGGACAGATGCTCCCTACCTTCCGGGGTATTTGGGTCCCAGGTTAGTCGTCTTAATGGGAAGCACTCGTCAATCAGGGTGGGGAGTTGAGTCGGTCGCCCATCTGGCCCGGGGACTAGTTTCCTGGCTTCCAGGAGAATGCGCTCTCTCTCTTCCGTAGTGAAGAGGATCCCCAGGAGCTGCTGGCAATCATCCCAAGTAGGTTGGTGGGAATACATGATGGAATCCAAGAGACCTGTTAATCTGGAGGGGTCCTCAGAAAATGGAGGGTTATTATTTTTCCAGTTATACAAATCAGAGGAGGAAAAGGGCCAGTATTGGAGAGCGGGCATGTCACCCCCGGCCCCATCATCGACCGTTCCCCCAATGGGGCACAAAGGCAGTGTGATAGCCGGGGGTGCCTCATCCGGGGGCCTTGCTCTCCTCTGGTGGGTTCCCTGTGCTGGACCCAACAGGGAGACCAAGACAGACTCGGGCCCAGTCTCTGCCGGAGGTCGTGGTTCCGGCTGCTAGGAAGGCGGTCGTGGTGGGAAGTCTAAGGCAAATGAAATGAGGTCATTCTGAGATTCAGGTAAGGGGGGTTGAGGAGGGGATGGAGTCAGTAATGGAGTCGGTAATGGAGTCGATTGGGAAGACTTTGTTTCGAGAATCGGGGCAGAAGTTAGTGAAGGTGCTGTAGGAGCAGTCAGGAAGGGTTGGACCCACTTAGTCACCAGATCCTCCTATACCCAAATGTAGGCCTGCTGGTCCGGGTGTCCGTGTGAACCTGGAATGAAAATCTTTTGTTTGACTGCCCTAATTATATTAAGATCAAAGGTACCATCTACTGGCCACCCGACTCTGAAGGTGGGCCATTCAGACGAACAGAAAGTCTGCCACTTTCCCTTCCTCACCCGAATCGCCAGGTTCGATGCATGGTCCGTCACTGCCTACCAATGAGAGAGGGTTAAGGACAAAGCGGTAGAGGCAGACTTGGCGGCCGACTGTTCCATTCCAAACAAGTAGAAACAGACATAGAAGGACACAAAAATCGAGACACAACACACAAACAAGACAAGCCAGCAAAATGGTACGGAAAATGAAACCAAAAGATTGTCTATTGGCCCGGGCTGTCTGAAAAATCTCCTAGACAAAAGGGAATCAGATGGGGCCCCTATCCCAGGGTCCCCACACTCCAGAGCGTCCTCCAGAGTTGCAGCCTGTGGGTTCAGGACACGTCTGTCCCCCACCGTCCAAGGGTCCTCACGGGCCGCTTGAACAGCTGCTTCCCTGCCGACTCACCACCGTCCTTACCAATCTCGCTGGGGCCTCCAGATGTTAGGGTCGGCGTCCAAAACAGAGAGCTTCACTCCAATATCGGGTCACAAAAGAAGCTTTATTAGCATGAGCTTGTGGGCCACCAGTGCGAGAAATAACTGGTGACCCCGAGTCTAAGGCTCCCAGGCCTTTTATAAGGCGATTCTATCAGGGCAGGGGAGTGGGGTCATCCAGAGTGCAGACATCTGGGGGCCAGATGTCTTTGTGGTCTTTCTCAGAATCTGGGTGGGTAAACGAATTCCAAGCTTGTAGATATATGGGAGAGCATAGTCAGAGGCACGGATATCTGGGATAGCCCAGATGGACATGACCAGACTGAGTTGGGCCATGTGAGGAGGGAGGGAAGGGAGAGGGGAGAGAGAGGAACCAGGTGAAATAACCAAGAGGTCAAAGGTACAAGAAGGGCAGGTAACCAAAATGTCTGGATTATATAGGGAAGAGCCTCTGGGGGCAGGGCGCCCCACCCTTGGGCTGAAGAGTTCAGGGTCGAGGGTGTGGTATTCCAGCCATACCTTGTAACAGGTAGGGATTGAGGGACGCTGAGTGAACCAGGAGGCCAGGTCTGCTTTGATATGTTAAATAGACACCTCGACTGTTTGTCCTGACTTTGAAATTTAATAATCCCTACCTGTGCAACTGGTTCCAGGGCCTTCTTCATATTTGTGAATTGGCTTCTTTATTGCTGTCTTTGTCAATCATTCCCTCATATTTTTTGTTCATAGTCAGAAGTACCTCATCTGATAAAAATTTATGTTCCTGAAGGATTTGAATTATTAGCAGAACTCAGTTGTTCTTAGAACTACATCTACCCAGCCAAATGTGATGGCACAGGCCTGTAAGCCCAGCAGTTCAGAGTTGGATCAAGAGGATCAGGAACTCGAGGTCATCCTTTTATTACCTGTAGTGGTTAGAATGAGAAATGGCTCTCCTTAACTTAGGCTTTTGAATACTTGGTCCCCAGTGGCTGGTGCTTGTTATGGAACAGTCTTTTTGAAAACTGTGAAGATGTGTTGCTCTTATTGGTTTAATAGAGAGCTAAATGGTCAACAGAAGGGCAGGAAGAGCTTAGGCAGGACTTGTGGACAGGGAAAAAGCTTGGTGATGGAGAAGGGCAGGGTCACCAGGAGATGCAGTGAGAAGCAAGATGAACATGCCATGTTAAAGAAAGGTACCAAGCCACATGATAGAACATAGGTAAGAAATATGGGTTGATTTAAGCTGTAAGCGCTAGTAGGTAACAAGCCTAAGCTACGACTGAGCATTTATAATTAATAAGGCTCATTGTCATTTAGAAGCTGGTTAGTGGGACAAAAAATTCACCTACAGGTGCTTTTGGGGAAGATTTAGGCAGTGAAAGCTTGTTGGAGGAAGTACAGCACTGAGCTGAACTCTAAGAGTTTGTAGCCCCTTGGGGCTGGATAGATGGCTCAGAGGTTAAGAGCACTGGATGTTCTTCCAGGGGACCCAGGTTCAATTCCCTGCACCCACATGGTGGCTCAAAACTGTCTATAACTCCAGATCCAGGGGATGTGACACCCTCACACAGACATATATGCAGGCAAAACACCAATGCACATAAAATAAAAATAAATTTAAAGACTTATAAAAAAAAAAAAAAAAGAATGCTTCCAAGCCAGGTGGTGCATGCCTTTAATCCCAGCACTCAGGAGGCAGAGGCAGGCGGAATTCTGTGAGTTTGAGGCCAGCCTAGGCTACAGAGTGAGTTCCAAGAAAGGTGCAAAGCTACACAGAAAAAGAAATCCTGTCTTGAAAAAAACCAAAAAACAAAAAAAGCAAACAAAAACAAAAAACGTGATTGATATATTAAGCACCCCAATAAACTTATCTGGGGGTCAGAGAACAGAACAGCCAGCCACTCTATTAAACATAGAGGTTAGGCAATAGTAGCACATGCCTTTAATCCTAGCATTCTGGAGGCAGAGATTCATCCCGATCTCTGTGAGTTCAAGGCCACAATGAAAACTGCCAAGCATGGTGACACACACCTTTAATTCCAGCACTTGAGATCTCTTGTCTTCTTGGGAAAGACACATGCCTTTAATCCCAGGAAGTGATGGCAGGAAGTAGAAAGGTATACAAGGCATGAGAATCAGGAACTTCAGCTTTTTAAGCTTTTAGGCTTTTAGCAGCAGTTCAGCTGAGATCCATTCGAATGAGGATTCAGAGGCTTTCAGTCTGAGGAAACAGGACCAGCTGAGGAACTGGCAAGGTGAGGTAGCTGTGGCTTGTTCTGTCTCTCTGATGTTCAGCATTCACTCAATACTCAGCTCTGGGTTTGTTTTTATTAATAAGACCTTTTAAGATTCGTTTACAAAAACACAAAACACAAAAATAAAGATGTGTTGCTGCCATGCCCAGCTATTTTTATTCTTGATTCTGATAAGTGGAGACCATCTTTAGAGTGTAAGGGACAGAGAATTCCTCCTTTGTTCTCTCATTAAGGTCAGGCCAAATCTCTGGTTCTGTGTGATGGGAACCTTTATCCACAGGTTACCCTCACTAGTCTGCTACACTGGTGGGTTTATTGTGTAGAGTCCTATGCATAAGAACATAGGTACCTTTCAAGTCTTGGTTAATACAGGCTTGCTGGGAGGAGGTAGAGGAAGAATTAAATTATAAGGGATGGATTAATTGTTGCATTATTAATACAGAGGTATAATTCTTGGTGGGTTTTCTTTTTTTCCTCTCTCTCTCCCTCGTTTTCCCAGAGGGTTTCTCTGAGTAGCTCTGACAGTCTTGGAACTCACTCTCACTCTGTAGCCCAGGCTGGCCTCGAACTCACAGAGATCTGCCTGCCTCTGCCTCCCGAGTGCTGGGATTACAGGCGTGTGCCACCACCGCCTGGCTTCTTGGTGGGTTTTCAGTCTCTAGTGGTGTGTTAGTTGCTTCTCTGTTGCTGTGATAAAATACGATGACACAAAGCAACTTATGGAAGAGTTTATTTTAACTGTGGTTCCAGAGGAAGAGTCCATTATGGTAATGAGGCATGGCGTCAAGCAGCATGCATGGCAGCAGGAGCAGGAAACTGAGCAATCACAACTTCAGTTGCAATCAGGAAGGCAGGAACCAGAGAGACAAACTGGAAGTGACCTTTTTTTGTTTCTTGAGAAAGGGTCTCCTTTGTAAATCAGGCTGGACTCAAACTCACAGAGGTCAGGTGCTGGGATTAAAAGTGTGTGCTACCATGCCTGGCAAGGGGCTATAAACTATTTTTAAATAATTCATTTAAATTATTTTATGTGCATTGGAGTTACAGACAATTGTGAGCTCCCATGTGGGTGCAGGGAATTGAACCTGGGTCCCCTGGAAGAACATCCAGTGTTCTTAACCACTGAGCAATCTCTCCAGCCCAGAAGCATTCTTCTTTTATACCAGCACTTGAGAGGCAGGTGGATCTCTGTGAGTTCAAGTCCAACTTGGTCTACATAGCAAGTTCCAGGTCAAAGTTATACAGAAAGACCCTGTCTCCTCTTCCTTGTCTTCATCACCATTGGAGCTGAAGAAATGACTCAACAGTTAAAAACACTTGTTGCTCTTTCAGAGGCCAAGGACCCAGGTTCAATTTCTAGCACACACAAAGTTGCATACAACTATTGGCAACTCCAGTTCCTGGAATTCTGATCCCCTCTTCTGGCCTCTGTGGGCACCAGACATTTGAGTGTGAACATACATATGGACAAGCAAAACACTCATATATATAAAATAAGTAAAACAAATAAACCTAAAAAAAAAAAATTAAGACCAGGCGTGGTGGTTTAATCCTTTAATCCCAGCACTCAGGAGGCAGAGGCAGATAGGGATCTTTGGAATTTCAGGCCAGCCTGGTCTACAAACTGAGTTCCAGGACAGCCAGGGCCACACAGAGAAACCCTATCTCAAAAAAAAAAAAAAAAAGAGAGAGAGAGAGAGAAAAGATTATATTTCTTTTAAATCAAGACTATCATCTGACTGAGATAATAATTCATGATCATTCTCTAAAATTCATTTGTTTTTTGTGCTGTAAAACTGTTGAGTCCAGTGGTCTAAGGTAGGAATTGCCATCTTTGTATATAAAAGGCTTTGGCCTTAGTACCATTGTGTATTGTGAGATTCTGTCTTTTGGGCATGGTATGGTCATTGACATCTTGAAATTAGAGCAGTTGTGATTACCTGAATGAGACCCTTACAAGATTGGGACTACTGCCTTTACCTCTCGGGAACATCACAGCAGATTCTAATCTGAGATTTCAGCTGCATCCTCCTTGCCTGTCCCATTCCACCAGCTGCATGTCATTCTGCCCCACCAGAACATGTCTTAGGGTACCAGACCATGTAAGAGGCCAAAGGATGACTGGAGTGGTGATCGCATTACCTCAGTCTTCATGAGCTCACCACACTGGGGTGGGCTTTCCACTAATGTAACTAGTGTTGGGTGATCCAGGCTCCTGTAAGCAACCATCATCCACGTTCCTAATAAGTAAGTCAAATAAACTTACTGCTTCACCCAGCTGGACTCGGGTGGAATTGTTCCTTTGATGTATTGTTGGTAAACTATCTGTGGTGAATAGGTGGGGTTTGGGGAGGGAGGGCTTTTTCTTTTTCTGTTTTTGCATCTCCCCAGGAAAAGTATCACAAGACTCACTCCCCTAAATGTCGCCATTTTCATAATACTAGGGTTCTGTTATAGTTTAGGTGTGAGATGTCACCCACAGGCTCTTAGGTTTGCACACTTGTTCCCTAGTTGATGATGCTCCTTTGGAAGGTGGAACCTTTAGTAGGTAGAGAATAAAGAAATGAGTCATGGTGAGTCATGATGAAGCGGGCCTTGAGGTTCATAGCTAAGGCCTTCTCCAAGTCCTCTCTATGTCCTGTCCATGGAGCTGTGATGAGGTAAAGAAGCCCAAATCCATGGCCCCAGTACCACGTAAAAGGGGAAAGTCAGTAGCCATCTTGAGAGACGCTTCCCCCTCCCCTCCTCCAAAGGTATTTGCTGACCAGCAGTTTTAGAAGTGACCAGAAGTTGAACTTATAAGGCAGGGGACAATAAATCTATGTATTCTGGACTTGGCAAAACAAGATATGGGGAGTAATGGGCTCAACTGACCAGAAGTTGACCTCAGAGGAGAGTAGGACTGGAACAATAAATCTGAATGTCTATATCCTGGGTTCAACAAAAGCCAGGACATAGGGAGCAAAATATTGTGTCTCTGTAGACACCCTGAATCCTGTTAGGCATCAGTAACCTCATGCTTATAGTTCAGCCAGTAACTACAAAGAACTGCCTCACCCCTAGCTCCCTCGTCCAATCCCAAGCTGTATGTGAACTTTTCCTATATAAACCCCTTAAAGTGAGTGCTCATTCTCCTCTACCTACTGTGTCGGATGTTGGACACGGACCAAGCCTGAACTTGCTTATTATCAATAAACTCCTTTGTGTTTTGAATCGGATGTTGGCTCTGTGGTAGTCTTGCCTGGGGGTCTTTCGAAGAGGGCACAACACATGCAGGCCTTGCCATACCTTCTCTGCCATCATAGTAACCAACATAAACCCTTCCTACCCTAACCTGCTCTTGTCAAGTATTTTTCCTCGTGATGAGAAACACGATTTATACAGGCTCCCTCTTGATTCTATCATAACTGCCCTTACTCTGTAGATCAGAAATCCAGTACCAGGGTATTACTCCCCCTTACATTGTAGCCCTGGCCCAAAGGGCTGGAACTCACTATGTGCTCAAAAATCACAACAGTTCTGCTGCCTCAACCTCCCAAGTGGTGGGATTACAGGCATAAGACACTACACCTGGTCCTAAAACCAGGATTCTGTCACTTGCTAAATGTGGTAAAACCTGATGGTAACCCCTCCCCTTTTGGGGGGACAGTGTCCCAGGTTGGCCTCAAACATTCTAGGTAGCGGACAACTCTCTTTTTCTTCTCTTTCTCTCTCATTTTTTTTTTTTTTTTCTTGAGACAGGGTTTCTCTGTGTAGCTTTGTGCCTTTCCTGAAACTCACTTTGTAGCCCAGGCTGGCCTCGAACTCAGAGATCCGCCTGCCTCTGCCTCCTTAGTACTGGGATTAAAGGCGTGTGCCACCACTGCCCAGCTCATTCTTTTAATCCAGAATCTCCATGTAGCCCTGGTTAGCCTAGAATTCCTTATGTAGACCAGGCTAGCTTTGAACTCACCAGAGATCCACTTGCTCCTGTCTCTCTAGTGCTGAGATTAAAGGCTTGCAACACCACACACAGATTAACCTTGGACTCTTGATTCTCCTGCTTCTATTCCCCAAGTACTGGGATGAAAGGTGTGCCAGCTCTGATGGGAAAACCCTTGCAATAAGTGGAGTCCAAAATATCTGAAGCTAAAAAGCGGCAAGAGCCTGTAACTGGGGGACTGAGGACACAGTGTAGCAGGGGAGCGAGCCCTTGCCTCACTGGTAAATCTGTGGGTTCAGTCCTTGGTACAGGAAAGAGAAAACAGTGCAAGACAATGAATGACTGGGGAGAGCTGATGTAGGGTAGTGCCACAGGTCCATATGTGGAGCTGCCCAGCACTGTCTCCTTGAGGTTTGGCCACCATCTGGTGGAAACAGTCTCGGGTTAGGATGAGGAGGTAACTAAATTCTGTGTGAAGCTGGGCTGACCAGATCAACAACAGTTCTTTCATTAGTTAGCTTTTCTTTTATTCATCAAAACTAAGATTGTTGGATCATCCTGTAGCTCAGAATATTTACAGAAGATACTTATTAAACATGATTGCCACTGATGCTCATTCAAAATAGTACTCACCTCAATAACTCATTTATCATGTTTTAGTCAGAGAAACATCTGCGTCCTTTGAGGCCATCCTTAGAGGGCAGAAGGCAGGTGACTTCTTCCAAAGAAATCCATCACTACAGGCCTTTTTGGTTTGCTTGCTGTTTTATTTTTTGAAGGGAGAATCTCGTGTAGCCCAGGTTGGCTTAAACTGCTGTCTTTGGCCTCAACTCTCAAGTGCTGGCATTACAAGGATTACAAGCCTTGGCCACCCTGTCTGGCTTCCCACTTCTCCATTTCTTTCTTTTTTTCCTTTAAACAATGTTTCACTATGTAGCCTTGGCTAGCCTAGAACTCTGAGATCCTCCTGCCTCTACCTCTCAAGTCCTGAGATTAAAGGCTGTGCTAGTACCCCCAGCTAGATTCCTATGTTTTTTTGTTTTTTTCTTTTTGGAACAATGTCTTATTATACAGGTTGACCTTGAAACTCCTATGAAGTATGAACCTCAAACTCAAGGTCTCCTTCCTCAGCCTAAGTGCTAGGATTATTCACCTGCCACAATGCCTGACTCTGAATTTTTAATTCTTTCTACTTCATATCAAATAATCAAGAGAAATGTGAGGCATAGAAACTACAGATCAAAGTCAGGACTGCTGGCTCCTAGCTGTAATCCCGGGATTTATCTGGGAGGCTGACACATGAGGATTAATATAGTCTGAACACTGGTCGACGCTACGTGGTGAGTTCAAGGTCAACTCAGGCAGTAGAACGAGAATCTGCCTCAAACCTCAATTTTTTTTTTTTTTTTTAATCTTTTTCTCCCCCTTGAGACAGGGTTTCTCTGTATAGCCTTCGCTGTCCTGGAACTCTCTGCTGACCAGGCTGGCCTCGAACTCACAGAGATCCCCATCTGCCTCTGCTTTCCGGGTGCTGGGATTAAAGGCGTGCGCCACCACCGCCCGGTCCGGAAAACATTTTTAAATGAAGATTTAGCAAGGAAAGATCTGGAACTAAGTCTAAATAAATGAGAGGTAAGAACCCACTGTGTGTCTGTGTTCTCTCCTGGATCAAGAAAAAGAACAAAAGGAAACGAGAAAGGCAGAACAAAGGCATAAAGGACGGAGGGAAGCGGAGCCATCTCTTCTCTCCTTCCACCCAGGACGGTTCCCGAGACGGTTCCAGACACAACTGAGGCACGGCCGGGGACATCAAGGCGTCTCCGGGAGACCACGGCAGACGCCCAGAGGCTCGCACTTACTTTCCCGCCACGCCGGGTCCTGGCCCTAGGGGCGGGTCAGCGCGGGCGGGGCGGGGCGCGACGTCACATCCGGTTGGGGCAAAGCGCCTGGGCCGGAGAAAGCACAAGGAAAGCCGGGGCGGAGTGGGCGGGGCCGGGAAAGCGCGCCTTCAGGGGAGAGCGCGGGGCCCTCTTAAGGGGCGCCGCGTCACATCCGGCGGCGTTAGACCGGTGCGGAGGTGGTGCGGAGCGCGTCGGTCCTAGGCCACTCTCCAAAGTGTGTCGTCGCGAGAGGCTGCGGCGGGGCCTCTGGTAAGCAGGCAGGAGCTTGGCAGCTTCCGTAAAGGCCAGGAGCGGTGACAGCAATCCGGAGCCATGAGCGACAGCGGCGAGCAGAACTACGGCGAACGGGTAAGCGCGGGCGGTGCACGGGCGGCCGCGGTCCCACCTTGCTTCTCTCCCCCAGGCCTTTCGGGCCTCCCTCGGCCGGGCATCGGGGAGCCGGGACGCCGGAGGGTGGACGACGGACGCCGCGAGTCGCGAGGGAGGCCGCCACGGGCTGTGTGCCCGGTACCCGCGGCGGCCTTTTTTTTTTTTTTTGCCGTTACGAGGTTGTGGGGGAGGGGCAGAGATTAAAAATGGCCGCGGCGTCCCCTCGGCGTTGGGGGATGGGAACGGCATCCGATTTCGCCGTTGCTCTCCTGCGAAGCCGCGCCGCAGCCATCTTGGGCTCGCGGGCCGGGCGCGCTGCCAGGGGCACAAAATGGCGGAGCCGCCGCGGGTCCCGGCTGCCCGCCCGGCCCTTGCCGCCTCTCCCGGGGCCGCCAGGTGAAGCGGAGAAGAGCCACGTGGGCCCGGGAGTCGGGCTGGTGGCGCTGTTGGCGGAGAGCCTTCTCGGGACGCCTCTGCAGACGGACGCAGCGGAGGGAGATGCGGGCCCCGCGGAGGGAGATGCGGGCCCCGTGGGCTTTGTTGTGCTCGAGCCTCCCCCCCCCCCCCCATGGGGCCTGAACTGGAATAGGACGCAAGGTCATTAGGGTTATTTCCCCCCCCTCCCGGGGGGGGATTGTGAAGGAGTGATGGGTGGCGCCAGTTCATGGCGCTGTTAGCTCTGGGAACCACGTGTTTTGTTTTTTTAAGCTTCCACCTCCAGGGGGTGAAATTCGGTAGAGGTTGATTATTGTATATAACGGGCCTGTGGATTAGACCCAGTTCCAAAGCTTAAACAAAGCGCATGTGGCGTGGCAGTAGAGTATTAGATTAAAAAACTATCCCAGGAAGATACAAGCAAGTACATGGCTTAGTGAGCGAGTAATTGCAGTTTGAAAATTGCTTACAAGCACCATAAGAGTATCTTATGCCTCAGGACTTACCACTATAAAGTTTACAGGAATTGTTAGCACTAGATCATAGTTTACTCTTTAGTCAAATAAGCATGTTAGTAAACTTTAGGTCTTTGACAGTTTGGTAGAAAATATTATGGGGCTCTTACTTGGTGAACTCGGAACCAAATCAGAATAGTTTGAACTGACCAGACTTTTACATACCAAAATGAGTCTCTTATACCAAGGTCATTGTAAGTCCAATGTCACTAATGATTGTCTTGCCATTTTAAGGCTTTCCTAAGGAAAGAAACAAGGGCGGGGCTGGGGTGGGATTTTTGCTTTGTTTTCTTGATAATGGAAATGGAACCTAGCCTCACATGATGGGCAAGCCTTTACTATGAACTATAATCCCAAATTTTTATATCTGTTTTGTTTTAAATCCTTTCGAACATAGTAGCACACACATACCTTGAGATCCTGCCTCCTGAAGTTGCATGTAATGTTGAATTACTTAAAAGCAAATAGTTTTTGTTGTTTTGGGGTTAAATAGGCATCATGCCCATGGGAAAATTTTCAAAGTATTAGATTTAGTAAACATTACTCCAGGAAGAAAGTAATTGAATGTGGTATCATTTTGAAAGAACTGGGAAATTGTTACCCCTGTTAATTCGAAGTGTTATTACTATTTCTGCTAGCAGGATGGACTGTCTGGTGTTCTTGAATATTTATTTGAGGTATGGTCATACTATGTGCCCCTGGCTGTCCTGGAACTTGCTGTATAGGCCAGTCGTCAGGCATCTGCCTGCCTCTGCCTCCTTATAACCCTAGTGCGAGGTTTAAGGTGTGAACCAGCCACACCCGGCAGTCTCTATTTAATTGGTGGAAAAGGTATTAAATAAAGATCGACTTTCTGATCTGTTTCTAAACTTGGAAGTTGTGTGGCCCACGTGTACCAGTTCCACAGACAACTAAAAGGGATTGTGAGCCATCTGACTTGGGTGCTGGGGAGGGGGACCTTATTTTTCTTAAAGAGCAGTAGATGCTCTTAACCCCTGAGCCAATTCTTAAGCCCTATACTTAAACATTTTGCTTGGTTGTTTTTTGCTTTCCAATTGGGATCTTGGGATAATTGAAAAGCTTGAAACACTTAACCAAACTTGAGAAGGCTTGCCAAAAAAAGTCCACAGACAAGTTTAAAAATACTGCAAGGTAAGCAGGGCAGAATGTTACAGGTTTGTAAATACTGGTGACTTGTCCTGAGTTTAGGATAATCCTGGCCAATTACTTAGCAAGACTAAACATCTTTCCCCAAAGGAATAAGGGATAGGTTAAGGACTGGTTGTATAACTTGGTGAGAGAACGCTTGCCTGTCCTGTAAGGCTCACACACAAGGTAGCTCAAGTTGTCTGCATTTTCATTTGCAGACATTACTGCAAAGTAGCATGGCCAAATCTGATTGGTTCACTTTCCCTTTTACAAGTGTGAAGAATCATGTTCAAGGTAAATAGTCTTGGATATGCCTGGTATAACCAACCATCTCTGGAAACCTGAAAATGAGTTTCATTGACTTCTAGGCCCTCCCTCACATAAACTGTTGTAGTTAATGTACATAGTATATAAATCTGTTAAGCTACCTGGAATCTCAGTGTCTTCATGTGGACACTCCATACTTCAGGATTCCCTTAAACCCGTTAGACTTCCAAAGTTGTTTCTTTCCTAAGCAGACTGCATTTGAGTGTGTGAAATAAATTTTGCTTAGTTTGGCCACACATTTATTGGATGGATGTTAGCATTTAGTTAGCTCTTTTGCAGTGTGTGTTCCTCATCCTTTTGTTATTTGTAGGATTTGTTTTTCCCCCATTTTAAAGTTGGCTTGATTAAAATTTTGTTGGTTCCAGTTTAAAAAATCACTCATTTTGTAAAAGAACCTTTTCTTTGAAGGAAAAACAACCACTCTTTAGAGATGTGAGGTAGTAATGGGGTTAATATTTAAGACCCCAACAATGGTTCCAGTTTAGGGTGTGAGGCTTATGCATTTTGATCTTCTACTTAGCTTAAAATTCTAACCTCTTTTGAGATTATGCATGTGAGTCTTTATCCTGAGAATCCATAATCAGACAAGCCAGAAAATGTTAGTTTTTGTTAGGCTATTTTATTACCACAGTAGCTAGAGGTTAAAGAGTAGCTTGGAGTTATTAAATACTCTGGTAGATATTTTCTTAGAAGTGTAGTGTGTTTGGAATATAAAAGTAAGGGGTAGATTCTGGGTACTACCCCCATCAAATTGCCTTTCAGATTCTGCAGTTTTTCTCTTCTGCTTAAGCAATCCTGTGATGTCTTTGTATATTCCTTATGTTTATCCCCTAACTCTAAATTCTGGTTTTTAAAACCAAAATTTCTATTTCTAAAGTCCTCACATACAATTTTTATTAACAAAGGGTTGAATTAATGCCAAGTTTAAGAAAATTGCCTCGTTTTTTTCATCACTGACTACACAGGTTAGGTATAAGTCTCTTGAAACTGTTGAATCATTTTCTTTGGCTTAAATAAGAATGCTTATTAATACTGTGGATATTGTCAAAATAGAAAGTGGTACTTTTAAGGTGAAGTTACAAATGGTTTTACAAGGTAAGTACTGCTGGTTTTGTTGAAAGCTTGAAGGGGGGATTCAGATGCTGAGAGAAGTGTTAATGGTATTTGTCTTGTTTGTATAGTCTTTTTTTCCTTTTCTCTTCAGTAAAACTCCAAACCTAAATGATAAACGTGAATGCTTTCGAATTTCATTCATAATTTGGCCAAGTCAATTATTAGAGCTATAGTGTATGTGTCCAGCATTGTTTTGTTGATTAGTATTTATACGTAGCTATTGCTTTCTAATAAGGTATGGTGATTATTTTAGGAACTAGTGCTTTTACACAGGTTGCTATTGTAGGGTGTGGGCCATTATAGTTAGATGTTGCCATCATTTAGTGGTACTTTTTAGTTCCAGGTCAAATTCTCAAATTGTTTTGAATTGGGGTTTGGAGGCTATTTACAGGTTATTTATTGGCATAGATTTTCATGTTTGGATAGGGCCCTCTTCTACATTAAATTTTTTGTGCTTAGATAAGAACTTTCAAACAAAAATGAATACATGTGATTTTGATGGAAAGTATTGTTATCAAAAGAAACTAAGGGTTTGGTGTTTTTGTGGGTTTATAAAAAGCATAGACTTTACAGATGATACAGGTATGTTGGGTGTGTTTTGCTTTTTTGTTTTTTTCCCCCTTCAGAAATAAGCATTTGAGGATTTTTCTCCACGCTTTTGGTAGTTTCAGGAAAAAGCAGAGGACACATTCCTGTAATCTCAGCATTTGGGAGGTGGTGGCAGGAAGATCAGGTCATTCTTTGACTATATAGTGACTTTGAGGCCATTCTGGGCTACAAGAGACCACCCTGTCTCCAAAAAAAAGCCCTTTATCCATTTTAGTGTTGACCTTTTCTTTCTATAGCAAGGTGTAGTTTTTCTTTGCTCATCTCATTTCCAGTTATTAAACTGCTCCCTCAGTAATGTGTTTTTTTTCTAAGTAGGATACTTTTTTATGAAGTAGCTGAGTTAAATATAAAAATTGTCTAGCAATGGTTTGTTCTTAGTGTATAGGAGAAAGATTAGAAAGCGGTAATGAAGTGATACTAAAGTGGCCTCAATGATGAAAAGTCATGGTACCTAGAGCTTTATTGTCTTCTGAATCTAAGCCCTGTGTCTGTACATAAATAACCTTTAGGGAGGCCAGGCACTAAGGAAACCTGCTTGGGCATTCTGATTCCATGATTACATTCGTGCTGCCAGTAAACATTTCCCATTACATTTTAGTGATGGATAGTACCAGAAAAACCAATTATCACGACTCCCTTAAATAGCCATTAAAATGTTTCTAGATTAAACAAATAATAATTGACTATAAAATTAGGCTGGAAATCAGGCTTTTCCTTGGAAAAGATACGACTGTAGCCATGGTTGCCTATGCCAACAATAGTATAAAGACTTATCATTTTAAGGATTTTTTTTTCCCATTAAAACCAGAAGAAAATAAAGAAATACTTAGGATAACAAGGAAAACTAGATTGTTTTACATGGACAGTATTTTGCTTAGTGTTCCAACAGTGTTCTAGTGTTAGTATTAAACTTCACTAATCTGCTATAAAGTGGGCCTTTTTACTAATTTGAGGAAGTTAACTTATTTTCTCATAATTTGCCACCTTTCAAGTAGGAGCTCTCCTTTGGACATCCAGAAGACTAATGTTTTGCTAATAGAGGGGAAAACTTTACAACAAAATTCTTTGGACATAACCACTGTTGGAATCAAGTTTGCTCTGCTTTTCTTTATAGCTGTTGGCATGTAGTAGTTAATTTTATTTAGTATCAGGATTTTAGTTCTAAATTTAATTAAACTAATACAACTTCACTAATGCAGAGTTCCTAAGGGTGGGTTGGACAGATCCAAATTGTCAGGTTTGCTGACATTGTCTAACAGTGCTTTTCTAAATACACAGTAATGTGGAATTATACATTTCCTTATCTTACCTAGACAAGTCACACTACTGTAGACCTTCAATCCCAGCCTTTGTCATATGAGTTGTCCATGCTTTCCTTTCTTGCACTTTTGTATTGAAATGTGTCACTTTTTGACTAGAGATGTGCTTTTGACACTTAGCATTTTCTCTTGACTACAATAAGAAGTGTGAAATGTGATTACAATTTGTAAAAATGTTAAATGAACAGTAAATGTTCAGTGGCGCACTTCACATTCACGTTAAGCATGATAAATTTATTTGGAATAGAGAGATGATTAACAGGAAACTATGTAGTTTCAGTTTTTTGAGCTGCATATTCTAGTATTTTTTTAATCCAAAACTACAGAAGGGATTTTTTTTCTAGTTTCAGTTTTGGCACTGGATTTTATCCTGGAGTTTTAAAATATTCTTCATCCTGTTCTTTTTCTATTAAGGTTAATGTTGAAGAAGGAAAATGCGGAAGTCGTCATTTGACAAGTTTTATAAATGAGTATTTGAAGCTCAGGAATAAGTGAAGCTGAAATTTGAAAAAATAAAAGAAAGAATGCATGCTATTTATCAGACCAGAAGTCCCACTTGTAGAATATTGAGCAATTTGTGTGAAGTGGGGAAGATGAAAGAAGTCAGAATTTGAAACGGAAGAATGAAGAAAAGAAATAAAAATGAAGTTAAGATAAGAAGTAATCTGGAATCAGAAAGCACTACGCTAAGTAATTACTAGTCTGTTTATGTGTCCCTGTATATTTTGCTAAACATGCATGCATTATTTGTTTAATAGAAGAAAATATATACAGGGTAAAGAAGTGACTTCCAAGGGAATCGTTTAAATTAGGTAATTCTAATTTTAACTGCTTAGTCAAATGATGGAAATGCAATTCTTTAAAAATAACTTTGTAGTCAAATAGCAGGCAGCACTGTGCTAATCCACTGGGTAATAATAGTTGGCCTCCCATTTTCCCTTAGGCTTTTCATCTGTTATACTCTGCTGGTTCTGGGGCATGAGTGAGTGAGTTGGAACTGGTGGTCTGTTATTTAAAACACCCTTTGGACTCTTAAAATACAATGATATTTTCTGCTTTGATACTTGAATAGTGTATAGTAGAATATTTTCTACTGGAAAATTTCAAGACTGTCACCAGGTTGATAATGGGATTAAACCCCCAAAATCCAAGCAAAGCATCTAACATTGTTTTATTGTAATGAAAGCATTAGGTTTCCACATATTATTAGTGGAAAACTACAACCACTGAAGTCCTGATGTTGAGATTTACATGTCCCAAATAAGGATGATTCTTAATTTTGTTGCATGCCTGTTCCAACTGAATCATTAGGGGTTTGCTTAAGTATTGTAGCATCCCTTAGAAGAGATGAGTCATGCAAGTGTAAATGACAGCTAATTCAGAGTGCAGTAGTAGCTGGTATTTTGTTGCCTTTTCTCCTGTCTATCCTTAGTTCATTATAATGATTTTAAACATGGTTTTCTTCTAGTGTGCTGTCCCATCTGAAAAAAAGTCAACTCAAAATTCCTTTCTGTGTTTTGACTAATATGTTAGATGATTAGCATAATGTTAATAACAAGTACACATAATCGGTAGCAAACAACCAATAGTTGCCTTCTCCATGGAAACTCTTAAAGGTTATCATCTTCCTAAAATGATGGCAACTTTGAATTTTTTCTGCGAGTTGTCTTTAGAGCTGTTGGAGAAATGACTTCAATGACCTTTCTGGAAAGGTGCATGTTGGGGCACTTTAGCCTGTTACATTATTATTTCTGTATCTTTCGAGGAGAATACAGTTACTGCTTATAGAAGACAATTTGTTGCTTTTTTAACACTAATTGTCAGATAACAATCAAGAGTAATGTTAGTTTTGTGTTAACTCAAACTTAAAAAAGGGATTTGAATTTTGATAAAGAATCATAGAAAGATCTGACTTCTGGCTTTGAGTTTGTGAGGCTTATGTGTATTTTTGCTTTTTAGGATTAGGGTGCCTAACTAAAAGCTGTTTAGGACTGTGTTATCTCTACTTCAAGGAGAGATTTAGTACTTCTGAGCTGCTACTCTCAATATAGGAGCTACAGACTACTTGAGATTTTGTTCTTGAACTTGGCCTGTTCCTTATAGCTTGTACATTAGTTAAAATGACTAAGATTTGAGAACACTTTTGAGGGGGAATTTCTGGCATTGTTTATGCTTTTGGCATTGGCTGTCTACAGTGTAGTTATTTTTGTAGAGTTCATTCTATATTGACTTGTCATTCAAGATTTGAGTTTGAAGTATTGTTTGTAAAGGACTTTTCTGGCTGGTTTTATAGAATTGTTTGTGCATTAGGTTTAAGTGTAGAGTTTTGTATTTAGTTAAACAAAAGTTTAAGGTAGTTTTTGTGGGGTTTTTTGTTTGTTTGTTTTTCTTCCTCTGCTAGCCCAAGTGGCAGTGTACAGACAAAGGAATCTTAATCTTGTTCTGGTGTTTCCACTTATTTCTGATCTAAGAAATTGTTGCTCAGAAAGTACATGTGGGACATGGCCTATCCCAATTCGGGGCCTGAGTAAGTTTTTGAGAACTTCTTAAACTACTACACTTTTAAGAAGAAACCTTACTCAGTTAATTTCCCATTCTAGAAATTCTGTTGTTCCTTTTAGCAGAAAGATAGCTGAAGCATCCCAGTTTAGAATAAAACTTTGGTTAAATGAAACAACAGTCTGAAAGGGGAATTTCCAGAATTTTTGTTTGTTTGATATTTGATTTATGTATATCATGCTCTATCTGCATGTATACCTGCATGCCAGAAGAGGGCATCAGATTCTATTATATATAGGATAGCTGTGAGCTACCATGTGGTTGTGGGAATTGAACTCAGGACACTCTGGAAGAGCTGCCAATGCTCTCATCTCTCCAGCCCCCAGGAATTTTTGTTTTCTCTTTATTCTAGGCAAATTTCTGTTAGCCAAATTTACTTACAATCATTTTTTAAGTGTACTGTGTGGCGGTGATAGTCTGTTCTTCCTGGCAAAATGCTTCATTTGATTTCTATTAAAAGTTTAATTGTTCTGTGAAGTGACCTTACAGAATTGGAATACATTTTAACTTTCTAGTTCCTTGTGTCTGTTTCCTCTTGTAGAATTGCTTTTCTCTGTAATAAAGGTGACAGAAAGCTATGCTTTCAGTAAGGTTTTTGTTTTGACCAAGAGGAAAGTGAGGTAAATGGCCTTGCTGAACATTTTGCTTGAACATTAGATACAGAAATCCAATGGCTGGTTAATTGGGGTAGTCTCCCTCCCTACCACAAGCAGTGAATCTTAAACTATATCTTGGTATTAAAGGCAGCTGTTAACCATACACAGCTTATTTTAATCTATAGTCAGTTATTCCTTGGGAGATGAAGAAGGTCTGATAGATAAGGTTATCTGTCACGTGCTACATCATTCCATGTTTTATAGTGTGTCATTGAAGTATTTTCTAGATTATTTGGGGCCTGGAAAGCTGCTCGTTCTTCAGTTGTCTGTTTTCCTTTGAGGTTTTCTCCCTTTGTGTTGTATATAAAATGCATATTTTTGTGTCCCGAGCATTGAGGAGGAATGCTCTAAATTAATTCTTTCATATTCTGTATGTAAATGGTAGTCTGGATTCTAAAATCTTTGGAAGTGACTATTTTAGATTCATGCCGTTCATTTTAGTTTTCCTTTCCTTTTACTGGTTGTTGCTGTATCTTAAGTAGAACAATTGACTAGACTGCCTTCGTCAATTTGCCTTGGAAGGTTTTGTGTAGTGAAAGCTTAGTTGTCTGACTGGGGAGTGAGCACTGTCTCTTGCAGTTTTTCTCCAGCTCTATTGCTGTATGTTGTGTGTCTTTTCTACTAATTGACATTATGAAGTGATTATCTGGTTTAGCTATTTCCTTGCCTTTTTATTTTATTATTTATTTTGGAGATCTTGTTTTTTCAGTTAACCGGCCATTAGTTGGAGTTTTGATGAGGAAAACTGAGTACATGACATTTGCTTAGACATCTATAGAAATTTTCTTCTTGGGCCCCTAGATAATGAGCTCCTCATTTTATCCTTGTTTTAATGTGCCCTTTACATATTATTTCTGCTTTTTCTCAGTCTCCTGTTTTATTTTGCCTTGACTCTTCTCAGTTTAGCCAAACAAGTTGTAGATCTTTGGCACCTTCTCTGCTCTTAAAACAATTCCCAGCCTTGCTCTGTTCTTAGCTCCTTTTGTTTGCTCTTGAGTTTGTAAGTGGTCCCGACATAAATGGAAAACAAGATCTTAACCACATTTCATGTCCATCAGCTAGTCTTGGCATTCAGCTAGAGTTCTACTTCAGAGAAACACATGATTGTCCTTACTGCTTTTGCCCCGCATTCAACAAACCATAACTTGAAGTTTTATAATTTTGTGGGGTTTTGTTTTTGATTGCAGCTTGACTGGAATAGACTAGGCTTCATAGTTAATGAAAGTTCCCAGTCTATGTATACAGTAACATTCCCCAAATATAGTCCTTGGATAGTTAGTTCTTTAATAATCTGACTTTGACACCTTTTAAGGGAGTAGAATTATTAGATAATTCTTATCCCTGCTTCAGAAAGGTGGAAGAATTGGTTGATGTCAGTTGAAGCAATGAAACTATTATACCAGGTATACTCAATTCCTGCCCTCACATGTTTTCTTATCTTTGGAAGAGGATTGCTCTCCTTGGCCATTTATCTCACAAAAGCTTATTTGTTTTTAAAGTTTTCCAAAAAGTATGCAAATTAAAACTTTTGACATCTGCATGTAGGAATCCCGTTCTGCTTCCAGAAGTGGAAGTGCTCATGGATCGGGGAAATCTGCACGGCATACCCCTGCAAGGTCTCGCTCCAAGGAAGATTCAAGGCGTTCTAGATCAAAGTCAAGGTCCAGATCTGAATCTAGGTAAGAAAAGACCATTTTGAGATCTCCTTCTGTTAACTCTGCTCTAAAATTGGTGTGGTTTGTTAAGCTAAGGAAGGTAAAAAGTCTGTTTAATGTTGGAGGTCCTGAGTTCAATTCCCAGCAACCACATGGTGGCTCACAACCATCTGTAATGAGACCCGGTGCCCTCTTCTGACCTGCAGTCATACACGCTCTGTATACACAATAAATAAATATATCTTATTAAAAAAAAAGAAGAAAGAAATGGAAGCCAGAAGACTGAAACAGCCTGGGCTTTTGGGATCAGGGTTCAGATCTTCCCTTATTTCTTGCTGACTTGAGCATATTATACTTACTTTTGAACTTGCTGCTTGTAGCCCCAGCACTTCCTCACACATTGTATTCTGCTTTAGGTGACTGTTTTATACATTTTACTCTACTCAAAAGCCATGAATTAATGTCATTTATTTTTATTCTATCTATGTGCATTGGTGTTTTGCCTGCATACATGTGTTAGGGTGTCAGATCTTGGAGTTACAGACAGTTATGACCTGCCATGTGGGTACCGGGAATTGAACCAGCCCCAAAGCTTCCTTCCCTTCCTTCCTTCCTTCCTTCCTTCCTTCCTTCCTTCCTTTCCTTGACAGGGTTTCTCTGTGTAGCCCTGGCTGAGTTGAGGCTGGTCTCAAATTCAGAGATCCACCTGTGTCTGCCTGCTACCACTGCCTGAATTTTATTAGAGGTAAATTGTGATGGTTGTGGTGGTTTTTGTTAATTGGCCTAAATGAGTAGTGGGCATAATAGGAAATACAAACATAAAAGGTGGTATTGTGAGAGGTAAAGGTGTGCACAAACCAAGCTAGTAAAGTGTACTCTGGCCTCATTTTCAAGATAATTTTAAATTTATTTAACATTAAAATTTTCTTTTAAAGAAATGGTAAGGGGGGCATGTTCTTCTGACTTTGGTTGCTTAATAAATTAAAGTGATTAGATTGGCGGCAATTTTGCTTATTGAGGACTATGTTTGGGTTTGACTATAGAATGGAGTAATACAAGAATTGAAGCCAGGTGGTGGTGGCACACGCCTTTATCCCAGCACTCTGGAGGCAGAGGCAGGTGGATCTCTGAGTTCAAGGCCAGCCTGGGCTACAGAGTGAGTTCCAGGACAGGCTCCAAAAGCTACACAGAGAAACCCTGTCTCAAAACAACAACAACAACAAAAAGAATTGAAAGGCTATTTTGTAGCCGGAAGTTTCTCCGGTCATGCCTGGCCCTGAGGTCAGGAGGAATCTTCCACTCTTGTTCTGCAGCCGCTTGGTCCCAAGTAAACACACAGATGCTTACAAGCTGTATGGCCCATGGCTTCTTGCTAGCAAGTTTGTTCATATAACTTAACTTAACCCATTACTATTAATCTATGTATTGTCACATGTTCTATGCCTTTATCTGTGTCCTATTACATGTTGCTCCTTGAACAAGGGTTGGCATCTCCCTGTCCCCACTCTACCCTGCAGTTTGAATGTGCTGCCTAACCTTCTCCCGCCCTGCCATAGGCCAGTGCAGCTTTATCAAGCAGTCAGAGCAACACATTCACAGCATAAAGAAAGACATTCCACAGCACAATCTATTTTTCAGTTATTTAGTCATAACTCCAAGACTTCTGTCTTGCAGGTCTAGATCCAGAAGAAGTTCTAGAAGACATTATACAAGGTCACGATCTCGATCCCGCTCCCATAGACGATCCCGGAGCAGGTCTTACAGCCGAGATTATCGCCGACGGCACAGCCACAGCCATTCTCCCATGTCTACTCGAAGGCGTCATGTTGGGAACCGGGTAAGATGAAAAGTTTTCTAAAGTGCTATGGACTGAACCCAGGTTATGATGTACACGAGGCTAGTAAGTATTCTACCATTGAGGTGCATTCTCGGCTTGAAGATGTAGGTGGAGTTTTCCTATCCCACAGATGCTCTCAAATAATCACTCTGAGTCATAATAATTACAAATGCTCTTTAATAGCTCGGGGTTTGTTACTAATTAGTTCTTACAACTTAACCCATTTCTATTAATCTATGTGCTCCGAGGCTTGGCGTTTACCTCTATCCTATTTTGTGTGTCCATCTCATTCTCTGTCTGAAGACTCTTCTGACTCTGCCCTCGTCCCATCATTCTCTGTCTGGCTTCCCCCCCCCCCCCCAACTTTATCCTGTTCAGCTATTGGCCAATCAGCTTGTTTATTAAACCAATCATGGTGACATATTCATACAGTGTACAGAAGGACTGACCCACAGCATGAAGACTTTTTTAGAAACATTGTACTATCTGATCTCTTTGATAGTGGAATTTTATAGCAAATTAAAACTTTCGACGGGTTGGGGATTTAGCTCAGTGGTAGAGCGCTTGCCTAGCAAGCACAAGGCCCTGGGTTCAATCCTCAGCTCAAAAAAAAAAAAAAAAAAAACACCAAAACAAAACTTTTGACATCTGTGTGTAGAAATCAATCCCATTCTGCTTCCAGAAGTGGAAGTGTTTCTATTAGGATGTAATTTCCTTACCTAGTAAGTTTTTTTTCCTATGAAAATTACAAGAACCTTTTAAGTTCTTTATGGCGGAGTGTCTATAATGTATTATTTTACTGATAATAGCTGTTAAAGTAATTGTAAAGTAAAGTAATTCTGATGGCTTTCATATATGAGCATTTGATCACTTAATATGTGATGTAGTTCCCCTTGTCTAATTTCAGTTGCTAGACATTCAGAAAGATTTTCTGTTTTGTTTGTTTTTTCGAGATAGGGTTTCTCTGTAGCTTTGCGTTTTTTTTTGTTTTGTTTTTTTTTTAGCTGAGGATCGAACCCAGGGCCTTGCACTTGCTAGGCAAGCGCTCTACCACTGAGCTAAATCCCCAACTCCAAGATTTTTTAATGAAAAAGCTCACAAATAATTTATGAAGCTTAATGTTTGCTTCATCTTTAGTTTGAAGTCTTACCCACATCTATTAGTAACAGCATTACTGTTTTTAATCTTAATGTGCTTAATTTGCAGATTAAATTTTACAATACTCAACAAAATAAAAATGAGCTGTAAGTAGTTACATAAGCTGCACTACTTAAGAAGGTGTGACACCCTTACTGTGCTCACCAAGACACACCTTCCATCTGAGATTGGTTGGATTCTGCAGTGCAGAACACACAACTGTATTCCTTCTGGTCCATTGATCTATAATATCCTTATTTCTAGGTATTTACTCCTATCTGTCCTTGTACACTTTAAGTGTCTTTTGATGGTTTGTTTTTTTGAGACAGTTTCTCTGTATAGACCTGGCTCTCCTAGATCTCTATAGACCAGGCTGGCCTGCCTCCTGAGTGCTTGGGATTAAAGATGTACACCACCACCACCAACTGGCTGTTTTTCATTTTTGAGACAAGCTCTCATTGTATTGTGCCATTCTAGCAAAGCGGTGCTTGGTCTAACAATTTATCGTTTTGTGTACTAGTTATCCTTCCTTTGCCCAACTACCTACCCCCTTTAGATCAATGTCAGGTTTTCAGATTTTAAAGCCTGTTTCTGTTTTCTAGGCAAATCCTGACCCCAACTGTTGTCTTGGAGTGTTTGGATTGAGCTTGTACACCACGGAAAGAGACCTAAGAGAAGTGTTCTCTAAATATGGCCCCATTGCTGATGTGTCTATTGTGTATGATCAGCAGTCTAGACGTTCAAGAGGATTTGCCTTTGTATATTTTGAAAATGTAGATGATGCCAAGGAAGTAAGTAAATATTTTAGATAAAATGTTTTAGATTTTAAATTTGTATGTATATGGGTGTTTTGCCTACATGGATGTCTTTGCACTATGTATGCAGTGTTTCTGGAGAGGATCAGAGGGCAGCTGAACCCATGTAACTTGAGCTACAGACAGTGGTGACTGTCCCAGTGTGGGTGTTGGGAATTTAATCCAGGTCTTGAAAAGCAGCCAATGTTCTGAACTGCCAAGCTATCTCTTTAGTTTATGGTCATTTTAGTCTTTTAAGAAAAATGGGGGATATGACTAATAATATATATCCAAACATCTTAGTGTTTGGCTTCCAAAACAGGCACTTTGAATCAGAGAATGTCAATGACAGTTTGCTTTTTTATTCTTACACCAAATAGCCATAGAACATTTGCTGTGTTCAGCAAGTACTAATTTATAGACATTGAAATCTGGGTTTCATAGATGTTAGTGTGCTGCAAGTATATAGGAAGTTAGAGACCAAGGGATTAGCTAAGTCTACCTAAATTTGTAGGTAGATACAGTATTTTGTGGGCCATGTAGGCTGCTGTGGTGTTCCTACTTTTTTATTTTGTGTGTGAGACTACTTTTAACAAGTGGATTTGTAGTAGAGGAAACAACCCATTTAGGTTTGGGGTTTGTTTGTTTTTTCTGGCCAACCTTATATTAGAAAACTGGATGGAAAGTCCCCTTAGTCTTTATTAGATGGTAATTAGAGACAATTGTCCAGAATATATGTAACTTTTTTTTTTTTAATCTTTTGAAGGCTAAAGAACGTGCCAATGGAATGGAGCTTGATGGACGTCGAATTAGGGTCGATTTCTCTATAACAAAAAGGCCCCATACCCCAACACCAGGAATTTACATGGGGAGACCCACTTAGTAAGTTTAACTACATCTGTGTGAGTGTAGGTGGGTACTTAAATGGTCTAGAGATAACATGTTGGGTGTTTTCCTCTGTCCAACTTTTCCTCACCAATCTCTTGACATCTTTTTAGAAGAAATTCTTAGAGTTAAGTTGCCAGGCTTGTAAGCAACATTACCTGCTGAGCCACTTTGGTGCTGGGATTAAATTAAAGATGTATGCTACTGTGCCCAGTAGTTTTATAGAAAGTGAGTTGGATTTGTGTGTGCCCCTAAAACCAAAAGATTGCATATGGGTATACACATTCAAATAATACGGTGTAACAAGGAAAAAGAAAGCAGGGATAATATTGATAAGAACTATATAGAAATAAATAAATTGCAGTTAATGTACTTAAAGAGGTCTGCTAGTAGATGCATCCAGTTTTTATTCAGGAGAACCAAAGATGGATTAGTCTCAGCATTGTCTGGAATTTGATTGATTTAAGTTCTCTTCTGCTGTCAGGATCTTTTTTCTTTGAGACAGGGTTTCTCTGTAGCTTTACACCTTTCCTGAAACTCACTCTATAACCCAGGCTGGCCTTGAACTCAGAGACTGCCTCCAGAGAGCAGGGATTAAAGGTGTGAGCCACCACCACCCAGCTTCAGGATCAATTTTTTTTTTAAAGATTTATTTATTATGTATACAGCATGTATGACTGCAGGCCAGAAGAGGGCACCAGATCTCTTTACAGATAGTTGTGAGCCATCTTGTGGTTGCTGGGAATTGAACTCAGGACCTCTGGAAGAGCAGTCAGTGCTCTTAATCTGAGCCATCCCTCCAGCCCCAGGTTCAATTTTTAATAGCGAAAGTTGTGACCAAAAAATAAAGGGAGATTGTTTGCATTATTAAAAGATATGTTGTCATTCACAGTGGCAGCTCACGTCGCCGAGATTATTATGACAGAGGATATGACCGGGGTTATGATGATCGGGACTATTACAGCAGATCATACAGGTGAGTTGTGTAGGAGTCTGTTCACACTAAATTTAAAGCAGCACAAAAGACCTAAATTTTTAAAAAGTAAGAAATAGCTGCAGTTTAAACCAAAATATAAGACTTACAGATAATTTGGTTTGTAGTTGGGTGCTTTCTTAGTTCTAAAATACAAATGAAGGACATCATTAAATTTGTTAATTTATTAATACAAAGTTGAAAGTTTATACACACACATGTGTATGTGTGTATGGAGGGCATTCCTCTCTGGCTTTTACTTGAGTTCTGAGTATCTAATTCAGATTGTTAAAGTATAGAGGCAGCAATCACCAACCAGTAATTCTAAACCTTTAGTGTAAACTTTTATAAGAAGTGTAGGCCATGTGTGTTTGTCTTTTGTAAATAAGATTTTTGTGTTCAAGATTGTTCATTATACCATGGTCTATGGAAATGAGTCTTTAATATTTGACATCCAGATTTTTACCAAAATGGGCATTTTCTCCCCCTTTTTAAGCATTACTGTGTTGAGTAGTTCTGTCTGAGAAGTGTAAAGGTCTTTATGCCATTTCAGAAAAAGCTCTTGTTGAGCATGTTAACTACGAAACTGTGTTATATCCATTCTTTGTGGAAGTTTTAACTAAAAACAATTTATTCCTTTTCTGTTTTTACAGAGGAGGTGGTGGAGGAGGAGGTGGATGGAGAGCTGCTCAAGACAGGGATCAGATTTACAGGTGTGCCAAAGGTTTTCAAGTCTGTGTAATAGTAGAATACTTGCAAAATGTTTGCCTGATACTTAGGCACCATGAAGATTGGGTTTTGTTTGGATTTGAGACCGGGTTTCTGTGTTGCCCTGGAACTCAGATCTGTCTGCCCTTAACTCCCCAGTGCTGGGATTAAAGGCATGTCCCACCATGCTGCCTGGCCTTTTTTAAGATTAATGTATTTTTTGTGTTCAGCCTGCATTTATTTCTACCACATGCATGCTTTGTATCCTTGGAGGACAGACCACGGCTTCACATTTTGAGCAACCATTTGGGTGCTAGGAATTGAACCTAGGTGTTCTCTGTAAGAGAAGCAAATGCTTTTAACTGTTAGCCATCTCTCTGGCTACAGGATTTGAAGTACATGAAAGTAGTTCTCAATAGACAATGTAAAAGGTTTCTTAGAAATTTAAAAATTGAGCTTTAATTTATAAAATAGAGCAGATTCTTTGAGTGTTTATTTGGTATTTGGACCTAGTAAACTTCACTTTAAAGGTTTATTGGGACCTTCCAGCTTGAGAACTGGCAAATTTTGTCTTCATGTTATTAGCACAATATCATCTAGATGTAGATATAGACAGTATTTATTTATTTACAGAAGGCGGTCACCTTCTCCTTACTACAGTCGTGGAGGATACAGATCTCGGTCCAGATCTCGATCATACTCACCTCGTAAGTTACCTTGATTAGTTTTATTTATCTCTTAAAATTTGCTTAAGTATAACTATTTTACAGTATAATCTGTGACACCTAGATGATTTAAATAAAATCTTTTTATATGTGTGTGTGTGTGTGTGTGCGCGCGCGCATTAGTATTAATGCTTCGGTGAGTATCTTATTGGTGGGAGAGACTTTGGGGTTTAAAAAAGTTTGACCCCAAACATACACTTTTGTTTTCTTTACAGGTCGCTATTAAAGCATGAAGTTGAAGACTTTCTGAAAGCTGCCATAGAGCTGGGATATTGTTTGTGGACAATATTTTCTATTGTTTCCTGTTCAAAAAGCAAACAGTGTCTAGTGAAGTTAGGTGATTTTTACACCTTTTATGACGACTACTTTTGGTGGAGTTCACATATTGTTTTCATTCTGCGTTTGTGTAGTTCGGTGCTTTGTTCAAAGTTAAGTGTTTTCAGAAAAGGATGTTTTGCATATATTTTTTTACAGTCCAAATTTTGACAGCTGAGAAGTTTCTATTGTACAAAACTTCATTTAAAAGGTTTTTCTACTGAATCCAGGGTATTCTGAAGATCGAAGCCTGTGTAAAATGCTACCAAATGGCAAAAAGCAACAATAAACAAGTTTGATTTTTACTTTTCCTTCTAAATATCAATGCTTCACCAGAACCATTCTTAAGTTACCAGTAAAATATTTTAAAATAAAAATATTCAAATTTCTTTCAGGAGTCCATGAAACTTGCCATATTCAATATACTTGCAATTAAGTGTTTAAATACGCTATAACTCTGTGCTGCTAGAATTAGAAGATAAATCTTTCCATACAGCAAATGCTTAATGCTTACATTAACGTGGATTCGTCAGCCTTTATGTAATCTGTATTATATATAGCAGGGAATAAGAGCTACAGGTACATGTCTTTAAAAGGCTGTTTCTTAAGGCTGTTACAAAGAGATAATGGTATTCCAACTAGTTAGCAACAAGTGACGACAATACATTCCACCACAAATGTACTCTTGTTCTTCTAGCTTTTAGACTATGTGAAAATACTGGGTGCTTCAAGGTATGGAATGAGAGAAGGGTTCACCACGCCTGTGTCATGGATGTACTGAAGACTGCCTGTTCATTTTTTAAATATTATTTTCAGGTCCTTTGCTTACCAAAGGAGGCCCAATTCACTCAAATGTTTTGAGAACTGTTTAAATAAAGGCAAAGAGAAAACTTGCTAATGCAACTTGGTTTACAAAGAAGTGTTGGCTTTCTTTTAACTTTATTGTAATTAGAGTACTGTGGTTTCTTTAGTGCAATATTGTTCTTGCTTCAAGATAACATACTGTGTGAATGTTTTGGAAAAATGTATTTCTCAAATATATTGGTCAAGTAGATACTGGAATGAAGATTTCTCTTTTGGCCTGAAATTGTATTAAATAACTAGCCTTTCCACATACCTGTGGTTGTTTTGCAAAGCATGATTTTAATACCAATTTGAAGGCTGTATCAGTAGTGCTAGCCTGTGGGCTTTTTTATCCCTTGGCTATTATGTATGTCCAGGTTTTTCATAAAGTGCTATATATTGTAGCATCCATGGGCAGAGTATAAACTAGATACTAACACAACAGTGCCCAGATGCAAACCTATGCAAGGACCTTTTTGTTGGTACCCCATTACTGTGGATTCAACCTAGAGCTTCAAGCATTCGAGGCAAATACTGAGTTACAGTCTCAGCCCTGAACTTGGTTTTAGGATGGTAGTGCAGGGAACATGCTGTCACTTACAGCAGTCTTACATAAAAGAACACCAAGCGGGTTGGGGATTTAGCTCAGTGGCCCTAGGTTCGATCCTCAGCTCAAAAAAAAAAAAAAAAAAAAAAACGACCAAGCATTGTGTGGGGATATGTTTTGGAGGGCCCTAGGGTTTGGGGGGGGTGGTGGTTAGAAATAGTGAGGTTAAAGGGTTTTCCAGACTTCAGGGTTTGGGGTGGGGGGGGGGAGTAAGAAATAGTGGCGGGGGGGGGGGGGGTGGTGGGGGGAAAAAGGGGGTTTCCGGAGAGCCAAGCATGTAGTAAATGTGTCAGAAAAAGCACTGGGGCTGATGTTTTGAAAACTAGTTTCCAGTTGGGCCATTTTTTGAGGTAGCTTTTCATTTTTGCTGTATTGTTTCTGTCCTTGCACATTAAGGAAAAACAATACTTTATCAGGCAAGGCAGTCTCAGGAGCGTCACCTGTAACAAGATTGTGGAGCCATGCTCACCACGTGCTAAGAATAAAACATGGGTCCTCTGTAAGAGCTGCTTAGCCACCTCTCCAGCCCTTAGTATCTCAATGACTAGTATGCATTTTGCATATGATTATTGATGCACATTTTTATGTGTTTTAGCCACTTATGTAGCCTTTTTGGTTTAAAAGTGTCTTATTTAAGAAGATTAATTTATTGGGGTTGGGGATTTAGCTTAGTGAGGAGAGCACTTACCTTGCAAACACAAGGCCCTGAGTTCGGTCCTCAGCTGGGGGGAGGGAGATTAGTTTATTAAGATGGGTATGGTGGGACACACTTGTAATCCCAGCATTAGGGATTACATTAGACCCTATCACAAAGTTTATTAGGGCTGTTATAAAGAAATACAGGCCATGTGTCTGTCTGTGTGTCTCCCTGTGCATGTCATTGGCAAAAGGCAGGAGAATCAGTACTGCTGGTGATGAAGTTTGGAGGCTGTCTTAGGGTTTCTGATGCTGTGAAGAGACACCATGACCCCAGCAACTCTTATAAAGAAAACATTTCGTTGAGTTTACACTTCAGAGGTTCAGCCAATTACCTTCATGGCGGGGAGCATGGCAGCATGCGGCAGAGGTGGTGCTGGAGCTGAGACTGCTGGATCTTATAGGCACTGGAGATCAACTGAGGCACTGGAGATCAACTGATACACTGGGCAGTATCCTGAGTGTATGTGAAGTCTCAAGTCCCACCCCCACAGTGACATGCTTCCTAACAGCGCCACTCCCTATGAGGTCATGGGGTCCTTCCACACCTCTCATGGAACTGGGATCTTGCCATTTTGGCTGGACTGGCCGGGAGCTTGCAGGACCTAGCACTGGAGTTTTAGGCATATAGAACCATGCCGTGAAAGGAAGTGATTCAAATGTATTCTGCTTTACTTGAAACAGCAGTGCACACTGGACTCATTCGCACACCTTTGATCACACTTTTGGTTTGGGTTCGGTTTGGGTTCTGTTTCTTGCTTTGTTCTGAGAAAAAACCTGCTGTGACTCAAACTCACGGCAGTCCTGCCCCAGCCTCACAAGTGCTAGGGATTCATAAGTGTGAGCTGTCATGCCAATCACTCTGGGGCCCGGTTTGAGCTGCAGCACCTCATGTGAGGGTGGTGGAATGGAGCCAGTTAGCACTGGTGAGTTCTGAGTGCTTGCAGCGGCTGAGAGCTTTGGGTGGCTTTTGGCTCTGTCCTGTGGCATGTGGGGGATGAGCACAGCCATGATCAAAGCTGACTGGCTGGGAAGTGAAATAATGAGGGGAAGGGGAACGCCATTGTGAGGATTACAGCTCTAAATTATGGGGCTGAGTCCCTCCCATAGCTTCCAGGACTTTACGTGAACCCCAGATTGTAAGCCATAAAATGTGGGTTCAGAAAGCTGCAGATTTAAAGCAATGTTTTATGGGGTTTTGTTTTTAGAGACAGGGTCTCACTAAGTAGCCTTGGCTGATCTGGAATTCAGTATGTAGACTGTTGGCTTTGAAATCAGAGATCCTACCTGCCTCTGTCTCCAGAGTATGGAATAAAAGGCATGCACTACCATGTGGGCTATAATTTTATGTTTTATAGATTAGGTCAGTGGGCAACGTGTATCTTTTAAGTTTGAAGCAACAAAAACTAGTGTCTATAAGTTATTTGTGTATTCAATATAGAGTTAGGATGCCCGACATTTCACTACGCATAAGAGTTTGGGGTGAGAAGACAAGAAAAATTGAAGGCTCTAAGTGGAAAACACTAATGAGGAGAGAAGGTGCTATAATAAGGGTAGAGTGGACAGTGTTAAGAGTCACAGATAAAAACCAAAAGAAGGGGCTGGAGAGGTGGCTCAGAAGTTAAGAGCACTGGCTGTTCTTCCAGAGGTCCTGAGTACAATCCTCAGCAACCACATGGTGGCTCACAACCATCTGTAATGAGATCTGGTGCCCTCTTCTGGCATGTAGGCAGAACACTGTGTAATAAATAATTGTAGATGTAACCATCTTGTTAAATAAACCAATAAGCCAAGAGATGAGAGCAATAGCTAAGAGCTGAAAACCTTACCCTTCACTGCTGCTGCTGTCTTTCTTCTCCGCAAGAGGCCTACTTTCTGTGTGTTTTTCCTTTTTATAGACTTCTGTTCTGCCTTCTCATTGGTTGTAAACCCAACCACATGACCTCCTCGTCACTGCCTGTCTGTACAGACCTCCAGGTCTTCTATGGTTGGTATTGAGATTAAAGGCATGTGTCTCCATGCTGGCTGTGTCCTTGAACACACAGAGATCCGCCTAGCTCTTCCTCCCAAGTGCTGGGATTAAAGGCATGCAACCACCACCGCCCAGCTTCTGCTATGGCTTGCTCTGACCCCAAGGCAATTTTATTAACATACAAATAAAATATCACCATATTTTCCCTTTTCTATTTTAATAAAAAGGAAAAGAGTTATAACTAATATAAGAAAAACTAAAGTATGGCCGGGCGGTGGTGGCGCACGCCTTTAATCCCAGCACTCAGGAGGCAGAGCCAGGCAGATCTCTATGAGTTCAAGACCAGCCTGGGCTACCAAGTGAGTTCCAGAAAAGGCGCAAAAGCTACACAGAGAAACCCTGTCTGGAAAAACAAAACAAAAAAAAAAAAAAAAAAAAAAAAACTAAAGTGCAATAATTATATACCATATATACAAGCATCAAATACCTAAAAAATGTCTAGTCCACTCGTATTTGACAAATTCAGAGAAAATAATTCCATTATATGTCCTATTTTGGTAAGTCCAAAATGTACCTGATTCACTTTCTATCCTTACTTATATTGCTAACAGAACTCTTATAATGTCTTTCCCATTCATACACTTACACCTCTTAATTTCTTTTCTGAAATTCTTAACAAGGAAAACCATAACTAACTGATCTTCAACTCCCTCAGAGACCCAAGAAGGAAATAATACTACCTAATAAAAAATAAAAACAGGAAGTGCATGCAAGCAGCTTCCCAAAAGAAATGTGAGTTGACAGAAACAACCAGCTGCCTGGACAGTCACCTGAGGTTTCTCCGCAGTGTTGGGGCATCATCTTCAGCCTATAGGCTTAGTGTATCTGACAGATTCATTTGTGTGAACTAATTCCCTGCAAAATTCCACCCTCCTGAATGCTTAAGGGAAGTTCCTTGTCTGTGTACCCTGCATATTGGGCGTTAACAGTTTAGATGCAAGATTGTAAAACATCGGAAGTGAACTTCTGCCCTCCAGTGTTCTCCAATTGTGCTGTAAGCCTGTATTTAAGACTTCCTCCCTCCTTCAATAAACGGCGTTCAGCATTCAAAAAAAAAAAAAAATTGAAGACAGTGATGTTCTAAAACAGGAAGTGGTGATGGTGTCATGGGCCTATGAGGATGCTGGACTAAAGTCTATCAAATTGTGCAAACAGGAAAATTGTATACTATGTGAATTATCTGTCAATAAACATATTTAAAAAAGAAAAAAAGAGAAAAAACCCAAAGAACCAAAAGAAGTCATTTTGAGCTCCACTGGGGCCCTGCGGCCCAGGCCAGCCGGAAGACACAGGGGCGTCACTGGTGCCCCATGGCAGGGGCAGGTGTATACAATGAACAAATATGTGATGAAGAGATGGGAAACAGAAAAATGGAGCAGTGGAAAGAGGTAGAAGTGGAGACAGGATAGCGGTGACAGGTAAGAGAGGGCTGAGGCTGACATGCTGTCATAATCCAGTAGGGTTAGTGGGATGGTGTGTAACAGCCAGGAACTTAGGCAGACACAGACTCGGTCCCCCAACCTGCCACCTGGCCACCGGCTCCCCCGGGCTCTGAGCAACAACGGAGGCCCAAATGTGGACAGTTTACTTCCCGGATTGGACCTCCTCAAAGGACCACTGTGGTCCATGCTGCTGCCCCAGGCCTCAGTGAAGCCTGAGATCCATGCTGTCCTATGTGTCTATGTAGCTGCCTGATGCTTTGGTGATGGTCCTGGAGCTTTGCTGCCTCAGGGGCCATTCTGGTGGGAGTGGCATGTTGTGTAGCCACCTGAGGCCATGTTGAGACCTGTGGTCCATGCAGCCGAGTAGGGCCATGAGTCCTGATACTGCCAAGGGCCTGCCTTTACCATCGACGCACATACAGATATAGTCTGGGCTGCTGCTAGAAGCCATGTTAATGTAGGAAGAGGCTGGTGAACTGCCCGCCCCTAATGGAAGAGTTGGCTCCATCTTTTGTGGGAGAGCTGGTCCCACCACTCCAGGGAGAGCTGGCCTTTTGGGTAACCAACAGATGCAAGACAAAACAGGTGGTGGCTTGGCGTGGGTGTGGAAGAACCAGCCTCAAACCACAAGTATAGTAGGCTGGGAGAGCTGGCTCCACCTGCCTCCAGCCACTGCCAAGCTCTCCTCAGTTGATGGTTTCTGACACAGTTGCAGGAAGAGAAAAACACATCCTCCCCTGGGGGCTGGCCAATAGGATTTTGACTATGCTCCTGAATATATAGACAAAACAAAATGGACTTTTTCCCCCCCACTTTTTCTTCCGGGGGGAGGTCACAGGAGAGGGGTGGTGGACATGGGAAGACTGAGAGATGAACTGAATTGGGGAACATGATGTGAGATTTCCAAATAAGTAATTTAAAAAGTCATTCATTTGAATTGTGGGATCAGAACTAGTGTTACAAAGGACATGTCATATGAGTCCACATGTCTTGGAGCAGGGCACTTGGGGCAAACCTTATCAAAAGGAGTCCCAGAGGAAGAAATTGGACATGTTTCCAGTCTCTCCTATGTGGTTAGTAAGGTGTACAGAGTTAATGGTCCAGTGTTGGGCTGGGTGCTGGCATCACTGTTCCTGGCAACAGAAGGTAAGAGGGTATCCAGAAAGAAAACTGCTGACACCAGGCACCAGCAGGCCTGCTGATTCAGGCCAACATGAGCATCCAAACCCTTGCTACCCCCAGCGCATGAGTCTCTACTGCAGCTGCTGGAGCAGGACCAGGCTTACAAACTGCCTTTCAAGGCTGAGAAAGAAATCAGAGAAAACCTTTACAATAGCTAAAAATAATATAAAATACCTTGGGGTAACTCTAACCAAGCAGGTGAAGGACCTGTATGATAAGAACTTTAAGTCTCTGGAGAAAGAAATTGAAGAAGATAGCAGAAAATGGAAAGATCTCCCATGCTCATGGATAGGTAGGATTAACAGAGTAAAAATGGCAATCTTACCAAAAGCAATCTACAGATTCAATGCAATACCCACCAAAATCCCAACACAATTCTTCACAGATTTGGAAAGAACAATACTCAACTTCATATGGAAAAACAAAACAACCTAGGATAGCTAAAAGAATCCTGTACAATAAAGCAACCTCTGGAGGCATCACCATCCCTGACCTCAAGCTCTACTATAGAGCTACAGTAATAAAAACAGCCATATGGGCCAATGGAATTGAATTGAAAACCCTAACATTAATCCACACATGAATGAACACCTGATTTTTGACAAAGAAGCCAAAACTGTACAAAGGAAAAAAGAAAGCATCTTCAACAATAACTGGATGTCAACATAATAGAAGATTGCAAATAGATCCATATCTGTCACTATGCACAAAACTCAAGTCCAAGTGAATCAAAGACCTCAACATAAATCCAGTTACTCTGAACCTGATAGAAAAGGAAGTAGGAAGTAATCTTGAATGCATTGGCACAGGAGATCACTTCCTAAATATAACACCAGCAGCACAGACACTGAGCACAACAATTAATAAATGGGACCTCCTGAAACTGAGAAGCTTTTGCAGGGCAAAGGACATGTCAATAAGTGTCCTTTGCCAATTTTGTCAATAAGACAGAATGACAGCCTACAGAATGGAAAAAGATCTTCACCAACTCCACATCTCATAGAGGGCTGATCTACAAAATATATAAAGAACTCAAGAAACTAGACATCAAGATGCCTAACAATCCAATTTAAAATGGGCTACAGAGCTAAACAGGGAATTCTCAACAGAAGAATCTCAAAAGGCTGAAAGACATTTAAGGAATTGCTCAACATCCTTAGTCATCAGGGAAATACAAATCAAAACAACTCTGAGATACCATCTTACACCTGTCAGAATGGCCAAGATCAAAAACACTAATGACAGCCTATGTTGGAGAGGATGTGGAGCAAAGGTAACACTCCTACACTGTTGGTAGGAATGCAAACTTGTACAGCCACTTTGGAAATCAGTATGGTGGTTGTTATAAGACAGTTCTGTTAGTAATATAAGTTAGGATAGAAAGTGAAAATCATGTACATTTTGGACTTACCAAAATAGGATAGATAATGGAATTATTTTCTCTGAATTTGTCAAATATGAATGGACTCGACATTTTTTAGGTATTTATTGCTTGTATATATGGTATATAGTTATTGTACTTTTGTATAGAGTTTTTCTTATATTAGTTATAACTTTTTTCCTTTTTTTATTAAAATAGAAAAGGGGAAATATAGTGATATTTTATTTGTACTGAAATGTGATTTTATTTGTATATTACAGAAGCTGGGCAGTGGTGGTTGCACGCCTTTAATCCCAGCACTTGGGAGGCAGAGCTAGGTGGATCTCTGTGTGTTCAAGGATACAGCCAGCATGGAGACACACGCCTTTAATCTCGATACCAACCATAGAAGACCTGGAGGTCTGTACAGACAGGCAGTGACGAGGAAGTCATGTGGTTGGGTTTACAACCAATGAGAAGGCAGAACAGAAAGTCTATAAAAAAGAGAATAACACAGGAAGTAGGTCTCTTGCAGAGAGAAAGACAAAGCAGCAGTGAAGGGTAAGGTTTTCAGCTCTCAGCTATTGCTCTGACCTCTTGGCTTTTAACTCTGCAATTGGCTCTGTGTTTCTTATTTAACAAGACGGTTACATCTACAGCACGGGGTCGGGGGTAATAAAGGGTAAGGGATGGGGGAATGAGAGCTTAGGGGAGCAGGAGGTTTGAGCTGGAACAGGGACAGGGTGGCAAAGCAAGGAAAGAGATACCATAATAAATGAAGACATCATGGGAATAGGGAGAAATAGGGTGCTAGGGAAGTTCCCAGGAATCCACAAAGATGACTCCACCATAGACTACTAGCAATGATCGAGAGGATGCCTGAGCTGACCTACCCTGGTGATCAGATACCCTAACTATCATCATAGAACCCTCATCCAGTGACTGAAGGAAGCAGATGCAGAGATTCATGGCCGGGTGCCAGGCTGAGCTCCAGGAGTCCAACCAATGAGAGAGAGAAGGGATTCTATGAGCAAGGGACATCGAGGCCATGATTGGAAAAGTACAGAGACAACTAGCCAAACTAGTGGAAACACATGTACTGTGGACCAATAGCAAAGGAGTCCCCATGGTGCTGGACTAGGCCCTCTGTTGTTTAGCTTATGTTTAGGGGGCCCCTAGGCTGTGGGATTGCAACCATTCCCTAGTGCATGAGCTGGCTTTTTGGAGCCTAGTGCCTATGGTGAGACACTTTTCACAGCCTTCATGCAGGGAGGAGGGGCTTGGACCAGCCATAACTGAATGTACCAGGCTCTGCTGACTCCCCATGGGAGACCTGGCCTTGGAGCAGGTGGGAATGGGGAAAGGCTGGGGGCCAGGAGGAGGGAGGACAAGGGAATCTGTAGTTGGTATGTAAAATGAATAGAAAATCTCTTAATAATTAAAAAAAATTGCCTTTCATGTTACTTTGCCAAGTGAGTGTTCACTAACCCTATCCTAACCCCAATGCCAGGCTGAGGAATAAATGACAGTGATTTCTTTGACATTTTCTCCAGGAAGTAAGTAAAGTTAGTTCAAGATGAAGACTCCAGTGTATTTTCATGTCTATGCTACCTCAAGGCTTAAAGTTATAGAAATATAATTAGGTCTGTGAGTTTGCTTATTATTGCATCACTTAAGAACAGCTAGATGGGTGGGATGTTTGTGTAAAGCTTAGAAACAGGGAAAACAACTGTGTTTAAAAACACACATATCAAGTAAGATGATACACGTGTATAAAGTAAGATGATGGCATAAGCCTGAGAGTAATTGAAGCAAAGGTCAAGACAGTGCTTGCCTCCACAGGAAGCGAGACACCGAGGAGCTTCAGGTTGTATTTGTATTGTAGTCTGTGTGATAAACAGAAAGGAGTTTCTTACATATGCCGTATGCTTTTGTGTGTCTGAAATATTTAGTGCCACTGCTTTGTCACAGAAAGACATTACTTCGCTCTTTGTATGCTTAATCAGCTATAATGTACACACAACAAAATGAAGTAAATCCAGCCTGGAGGTGTAGCTTGGTGGTATCATGTTAATCCAGCACAATGAAGCCCTGATTTCGATCCTCAGCACTGAAAAGAATGACTAGTCATATGACCATCTCTACTATTTATAGTTTAGGACATTTCTATCATGCTGTCACCTAAAACTTGTAACATCAGCTGAAAACTATTTGTGCATCTGGTATAAGCTCCCTCACCATAAACAACTATCCAACTGGAAATTAGATAATTGTACAGGTAATGCAGAACCATTGCCCTTGAGAAAAGCGAGCAGGCAAGATGGCCCGGAAGCCCTTGTCTCTTCCATGTGGTGTCGAGGTCATGCTCTGAGCACAGCAGACTTCCAGGCTTACCACAGAGATCACATTCTCAGCCGCTGGGCTCTCTAGCATCTGTGGGACAAACATTCCTTAACAGAACAAAATCCAAATCACCAAGAGAGCTAAAGGCTGACAGGGTGGTGTGAACCTAAGTTTAGCACCTGTTACATCTGAGCCTGAGGCATAAGGGTAATTTGAGCCCAGGAGTTCAGCACTAGCCTGGGTTGACAAGGCTCTACCAGAAACTCTAACTAGGCAGGTCTTTTCCTTTTTCTTTTATTATTTATATTATATATATAACAGGCTGGAGGATGTCTTGGTAAGTTAAGTTAGTTGCTGTTCTTATAGACCCAAGTTCGGTTTCCAGCATCCACTTTGGGCAGCACAGAACTGCCTGTAACTCCAGTTCTTCTTTTATATATCATAAAAGAAATCTTAGAGAATAAAACAAGCAAGGGGCAGGAGAGTTGGCTCAATGATTAAGAGCCGGGCGGTGGTGGCACACGCTTTTAATCCCAGCACTGGGAGGCAGAGGCAGGTGGATCTCTGTGAGTTTGAGGCCAGCCTGGTCTACAGAGAAAGTTCCAGGACAGCCAGGGCTACAAAGATGGGTGGTGGTGGTGGAGAGAAGCAACAGTAATAAAGAAAAATTCCCTACACTCCACACTATAGCACCTATAATATCCATCATAAAATTAAAAAGTTCTAGATATGAGAATAAGGAGGTATGACCTATAAATAACCATGAAGAAAATCACTCAATAGAAACACACCTCAAAATGATGAAGGGGCTGGGCATGTGGCTCAGCTGGTAGAGTCCTCAGTATATATAAAGTCCTGGATTCAATCCTCAGCACCACGCAGGCCAGGTGTGGCCCACGAGTCTGCAGTTCCCAGTACGCTGGAGGTAGAGGAAGAAGGATCAAAAGTTCAAGGTTAGTGTTCTTCTCAGTCATACCTTCAGGTCAAAGCCAGGCTGGCCTACTGACCCTGTCTCAGCACCATAAGGACCTACAAAAGATTAAATGGAAATTCTAGCAATCAAAAACAAAATGCACAAATTAATGATTTCATCAGACAGGTTTGATAGAACGCTAACCACACAAGAACATCAGTGAGCTGAACACGTGGCCTTAGATCCAAAAGGACAAAAGCCTGAGTGGCCGCCTTGGTCACTGTCCTACTACTGTGAGGGGAAACCATGACCAAGGCAGTTTGTTTTCCCAGAGCCGAGGACCGAACCCAGGGCCTTGTGCTTGCTAGGTAAGCACTCTACCACTGAGCTAAATCCCTAACCGCTGTTTTTATTTTGTTGTTCTTGTTTTGTTTTGTTTTTAGACAGGGTTTTCTGTGTAGCCCTGGCTGTCCTGGAACTTGCTCTGTAGACTAGGCTGGCCTCGAACTCAGAGATCTGTCTGCCTCTGCTGGGATCAAAGGTGTGTGCTTCCATGTCAACCTAGGCAACTCTTATAAAAGATAGCATTTAATTGGGGTTTGCATAGAGTTTCAGAGGATTAGTTCATCATCATCATGGTGGGAAGCAGACAGGCATGGTGCTGGAGCAGTAACTGAGAGTTTTACATCCTGATTCATAGGTGTGTGTGTGTGTGTGTGTGTGTGTGTGTGTGTGTGTGTGTGAGAGAGAGAGAGAGAGAGAGAGAGAGAGAGAGAGAGAGAGAGAGAAGAAACTTGGCTTTTGAAACTTTGAAGCTCAATTCCAGTTGCACATCTCTTCCAACAAGGGAAAGGCCACATGCCTAACCCTTCCTAAACAGTCCACCAACTAGGGGCCAGGCATTCAAATATATGAGCCTATGGGGCCACCCTCATCCGAACACCACACATGTGTAAACAGATGGTTCTCTCCTACCTGTCAGTTCTTGAATAGCCACTCTCAGAGGCTTAAATTAATTATAAATGCTTGGCTGATGGCCCAGGCTTATTACTAGCTAGCTAGCTCTTACATTTCAATTAATCCATTTCTCTCTCTCTCTCTCTCTCTCTCTCTCTCTCTCTCTCTCTCTGTGTGTGTGTGTGTGTGTGTGTGTGTGTGTGTGTGTGTGTGTGTGTTTGAGACAGGATTTCTCTGTGTAGCTTTGGAGACTGTCCTGGATCTCTCTCTTTAGACCAGGCTGACCTCGAACTCACAGAGATCCACCTGGTTCTATCTCTCCAGTGCTAGGATTAAAGGCATGCACCACCACCACCAGGTTATTTTCTTTTTGAAACAGGGTCTTGTATAGCCCAGGATTGCCTCTAATTCACTATGTAGCAAAAAATGATTTTAACCTTCTGACTCTCCTGTTATAGTCTTCTGCTCTGGTTACAGGTGACCACTTTCTATGGTGTGAGGGATTGAGCCTAGGGCTTCCTGCACACTAACTAGTCGAGCATTGCACAACTGAATTACAAAGTATCTTATCTTGTTTTAGTTTTTAAAGATTTGTTTATTTACTTAGTTATTTGTTTATTGTTTGGGGTTTTATTTTTTCTCTTAAATAATTTCTTTAACTTTATTTTATGTGCATTGGTGTGAAGATGTCAGATCTCCTGGAACTGAAGTTACAGACAGTTGTGAGCAGCCATGTGGACTCTGGGAATTAAACTTGGGTCCTCTGGAAGAGCCACTAGGGCTTCTAACCCCTGAGCCATCTTTCCAGACCCTATTTTGGGGTTTTTCAAGATAGGACTTCTCTGTGTAACAGCCTTGGCTGTCCTGGAGCTCTCTTTGTAGACCAGGCTGGCCTCAAAGTCAAAGAGATCTGCCTGCATCTGCCTCCTGAGTGCTGGGATTAAAGGTGTGTGCTACCATGGCCAGCTTAAAGATTTATTTTTTATTTGACCTATTGATTGTTTTATGTGTACAGGTCTTTTCCATGCATGTATATCTGTGCATCATGTGCATGTCTGGTGGCCATGGAGGCCAGAAGAGGTGGTGAGCTGCCATGTGGGTGCTGGGAATCCAACCTAGGTTCTCTGGAGAAACACTCAGCACTCTTAGCCTCTGAGCCATCTCTCCCTCCCTTTATTTATATATATATATTATAAACAGCAGCATCATTTTTACTTCCTGGTTGAGCATGAGGCAAACAGCTACTTGCCACATGTTCCTGCCACTGTACCTACCTTCTCCACCCCGAGAGACCAAAAGCCTCCTAAAAGCCACATGAACCTTTGCTGTTCCTATCAATATATTTTGGCCGAAGTAACCCCAGTGTAACTAGTACCTGTGCATGTACATGTACACACTTTCTAGGTTTATGCTGCCATGCTTGACTAAATTGATTTTTTCTTCTTTTTTTTTGGTTTTTCTTCATAGCTCTGACTGTCCATGAACTTATTCTGTAGACTGTTGGAGCCCATTTTTAGGTTTCTTAGTGGCTTTACCCAGCAGGTCTGCATAAAGAGGATGATTGGACCATGGGCCTGAGTACAGGTGTGCAGGATGGTCTGCACTTGGCTGTACAGGTTGGGGGGGGGTCTTTTGCTCCATCCCTTGGCATTCCTTTAAATACCCTAGGGCAGAGACAGTCTGATGGATTAGGATCCAGGCCCTCTCGAGGCTATCCTGTATTTTCTGTTTCTCTCCCCTCTATCCTTCTGACTAATATTTCCTGCTTCTCCTACTCAGGAGTATTCTGGGGAAATGTTGAGGTGAGGGAAGCCCCCCCCCCCAGACTAGGCTGCCCTTGAACTCACAGAGATCTGCTTGCCTCTGCCTCCCGAGTGCTGGGATTACAGTTATGTGCCACCACTGCCTGGCAATAACATGAAATTTAAAAAGAGCATTTCCTAGCTATTTTCACAGCAATAAAAGTCTCAGTCAGACCATATTCAGACTGTAGAGCCAAGCTCTATTTAATCCGGAGCTCTTTAGAGAGATGACGGATTCTATGTCTGGGGCAAGAAATAATCAAAAGAAATCTGAAACATGTCATTAAAGAAGAAAACCATTAAGTGCTACTGAAATGTGTTAAAATGACTCCAAAGAGCTGGGAGGGTGGCTTTGTGAGTAAAGATGTTGACCTGAGTTTGATCCCCAGAACATACCATAGAAGGAGAGAACAAAATTCCTGAAAGTTGTCCTTGACCTCCACATGAGTCCCCCACAGAAAGCACTAGACATTGCATATCTCATGATAGGAGCTGGTGCACTCCTTTAATCCCAGCACTTGGGAAGCAAAGGCAGGCAGATCTCTGAGTTCAAGACCAGCCTGGTCTACAGAGCGAGTTCCAGGACAGCCAGGACCACACAGAGAAACTGTCTCAGAAAAACCAAAAAAAGAAAAAAGAAAAGAAAAGAAGGAAGGAAGAGAAAAGAGAAAAAAAGGAAGGAAGAAAGAGGAAGACAGACAAAACATAAATCACAGCACACAGCTGGGTGTGCTGGTGCTTGGCAACAATCCCAACTACTCATTAGGCTGAGGTAGGAGGATCTCTCGAGTGTGGGGGTTTGAGGCAGCCTGGACAATATAGCAAGGCTTTGCCTGAAAAAAGGGGGGATAAGGTTAAAGAGATGGCTCAGCGGGAACAAACACTAACTGCTTTTTCAGAGGACCCAGGGTTTGATTCTCAATATCCACATGGCAGCTCACAACTGTCTGTAACTCCACGGTACACAGACATACAAGTAGGCATACAATAAGGTAAAAATAAATCTTTAAAAATGAAAAGAGAGCACAAACTGTTTCTTGCTCAAAAAACAAAGCAACAATGTTGTGAGTCTTTCTCTGCCCTGCCATCAGCTCCCAAATAACGACATGGAGACTTCTTATTAATTACAAAAGCTCAGTGGATAGCCTAGGCTTGTTTCTAATTAGCTTTTTTTTTTTTAAAAAGATTTATTTCTTTATTATGTACACAGTGTTCTTCCTGCAGGCCAGAAGAGGGCACCAGATAACATTACAGATGGTTGTGAGCCACCATGTTGCTGAGAATTGAACTCAGGACCTCTGGAAAAGCAGCCAGGGCTCTTAACCTCTGAGCCATCTCTCCAGCCCACCTAACTAGCTCTTATAACTTAAATTAACCAATTTCTATTATCTTTTTTTGAGCTGAGGATCGAACCCAGGGCCTTGTGCTTGCCAGGCAAGCACTCTACCACTGAGCTAAATCCCCAACCCCTAATTTCTATTAATTTATGTGCTTCCCTGAGGCTCGTGGCTTGTTATCTCATTTCCTATACATCTTGCTTTCTCTGTGTCCAGCTAGCGATTCTGTCCTCCTTCTTTCCAGTGTCCTCTCTGCCCTGGAAATCCTGCCTAGCTATTGGCCATTCAGCTTTTTATTAAACCAATCTGAGTGACACATATTCACAGTGTACAAAAAGATTATTCCACAACACAACAATCTTAATTTGATCAAGCCCAACAGGCCCACAGATCTCTCTCTGACTTCACAGAAGTAGAGAGACACGTTATGCAATACCACAAAGCCACAACCAGCAAAAATCCAGAGTGTGAAAGTGTAGGATGAGTGAAATGCTGGGGGGGGGGGGATAGAAAATGAGGAGGAAGGAAATCTCACTGGATTCAGTTAGAGCTGTGGGTGTCCACATTGGTTGGTCAACATCTATAGGTCTGGTACCCCTGAACCTGCTGGCCTGGACCCAGTGATGCTCATGCATCAGGGAGAGAGAAGCAAGTGGACACAAGTCTGTTTTCTGGAATACGTCTTTCTGCTAGTCTCTGGCCCACTTCAATGTTGGATGTCCTGTAGAAAAGACAGTGCACTCTTGTTGTTCTAAGACATGGTCTGCCTAGTACCATGTGGTGATATTGTCTTCCCCAAAATATTGTGTACCCTAATAAACTTATCTGGGGTCAGAGAACAGAACAGCCACGAGACAGACATAGAGGCCAGAAAATGGTGGCACACACACCTTTAATCATATCACTTGGGAGGCAGAGATCCAACTGGATCTCTGTGAGTTCAAAGCCACACTGGAAACAGCCAGGCATGATGACTCATGCCTTTAATCCCAGGAAGTGAGCCTTTAATCCCAGAGAGTGATGGCAGAAAGCAGAAAGGTATATAAGGTATGAGGATCAGAAACTAGAAGCTTTTGGCTGGTTAAGCTTTTCGGCTTTTAGCAGCAGTTCAGCTGAGAGCCATTCAGATGAGGACACAGAGGCTTCCAGTCTGAGGAAACAGGATCAGCTGAGGAGTTGTCGAGGTGAGGTGGCTGTAGCTTGTTCTGCTTCTTTGATTGTCCAGAATTCACCCCAATACCCAGCCCGGATTTGTTTTTTTAATAAGACCTTATAAGATTCCTGCTACAGTACCGTACTTGGCAGATCCCCACACAGCCTGCTCCAGGATTTAGTGAGGCTGAAGCCGGGCTACCTCACAGGGGTGATGTCACCTGTGAACCAAACGAAACACATGAAATGCAGCACTAAACACACACTGAACTTCAGGTAGAAATGCTGTAGCATCACCTCTATCTTCCACAGTACAGAACTACGCAGGGAGACTTCTAGGTGTGCAAAGCAGTGCCTGGGAGGCTAAGACGGGAGGACTGGGTCAAGGCCACCTCTGGATACAATGAGTTTGAGGCCAACCTGGGCTACATAAGACTGCCTAATGTGGGCAGGGGAAGTGGACTACACAGGAAAAGGGGATTTCTGCAGTATCTACCTAGGAAAATAGAGCTAATGTGGCCCTCATCCACACCTCTTTTAATCCTTGTTAATTAACTGCTGGGTAAAGAAGATAACAAACTCACAACTCTGCCACATGCTGCACATTTCCTTTACCCAAACAAAGACACAGTATCCTTGCCCCCAAAGGGTGGGCCCCATCTCTTTCTCTGTGGATGTGTCCATTCCTTTTCTAGCCGAGTCACACATTCCTTGATATCATGTTTAAATACTAAAATGCAAAATTAGCTACTATTAACAAATCTTATGTTTTGTTACACTTGGAAAACAAATGATTGACTTAGACAAAAATACATTTGCTGTGGAATAATCCTTTTGTGTTCTGTGAAGATACTTTGCTCTCGTTGGTTTAATAAAGAGTCAACTGGTCAATAGCTAGGCAGAAAGAGGTTAGGTGGGAGAGCCAGACTGAGAGAATGCTGGGAAGGAGGGTGGAGTTACCAGCCAGACACACAGGAATCAAATGAACACACCACACGGTAGAGCATAGATAAGAAGTATGGGTTAATTTAAGTTGTAAGAGCTAGTTAGTAACAAGCCTAAGCTTTCGATCAAGCATCTATAACAAATAATAAATGTCTGTGTGGTTATTTGGGAGCTGGTCAGAGGGACAGAAAATTCTGCTAACATACATTCATATCAAAACCAAAAAGAAATATTCCTAAATATTATAGTTCTCACTTGTATAACTGGCCACAGGGTTGTAGTCAGTATTCATACCAATTTTAATCCATTGTCCATAATGTCTTGTGTTCAGTCTACCTACCTAGTTAAAGCTTGTGTGTGTGTGTGTGTGTGTGTGTGTGTGTGTGTGTGTGTGTGTGTACATGTGCATGCACAGGTATTAGTTACGTTGGGGTACATGTAGAGGTCAGAAGACAACTTGGGGGTGTCAGATTTCTGCTTCTACCGTGTGGCAGGGACTGAACTCATGTTGCTTGACTTGGCCTTTACTGCTGAGACATCCTACAGGCCTGAGTGTGGATTTTTCTCTTGTTACTGTTACAGCGCTGGGGGCTGAACTTAGGGCCTGGCCAGGCAAGACTCTCCCACCTGCTCATGACTCTGGTGAGATCACTTAGATCTTTGCTCCTAAAAGTCTGGTCCTTTAACAGTCGTGGCTGAACTGGATCTATTGTTCTTTTTACTGACATTCACCACACAATATCCAACTTAAGAGTGCTCATAACGATGATGTCTCAGTTTGGTTTTCCTTTCCTTTTTGGTTCTTGCTTTCCCTTTCCCTCTCCCTCTCTCTCTTTGGTTTTCCAAAACAGGTTTTCTCTGTTTAACAGCCCTGGCTGTCCTGGAACTCATTTGGTAGACCAGGCTGGCCTCAAACTTGCAGAGATAGGCCTGCCTCTGCCTCCTGGGTACTGGGGTTAAAGGTGTGCCACCACCATCTTGCTCTCTCTCTCTTTTTAAAAGAGAGGGTCTCATTGTCTAGCCTTAGCTAGCCTGTGACTGGCACTGTACAGCCATATAGACCAAGATACCATTGAATTCATACAGCTCTGTCTGCCTCTGCTTTTGAGTGCTGGGATTAAAAGCTATCATGCCCCAGCCACTAATCTGGTTTTCTATGGCTGAGATAAACACCATGACCAAAAACAACTTGTGGAGGAAAGGGTTTATATCAGCTTACTGCTGTAGTCCCCTATCACGGGAAGTCAGGGCAGGAACCTGGAGGCAGGAACTGAAGGAAATAATGGGGAACACCGCTTTCCGGTCTGTTCCCCATGACTTGCTCAGCCTGCTTTCTTATACACCTGCCCAAAAGGGACTGAGGCCTCTAAAATTATTTAACAAGAAAATACCCTATAGACTTACCTATCAGCCAATCTAATTGAGGCTCTTTCTCAATTGAACTTTCTTCAGGGACTGTGACCCTACATACCAAGTCTCAGATTCTATCCATGACCTGTTCAAATCTCAGGGTCTCCACTACAACCATCATCAATGGCCTCCTGGAGTTCTTTGCAAGAACTCCAATCCTGCCAGATGGGCAGAGCCTCAGCTCTCCATGTCCCTTACAATCTTGTCCGTGTATAATCCATAGAACCTAATTTAAAAAAAAAATAATAAAGCATCTGAAAAAGAGATCTCTTTATAGGGTGGCAGATACTGTTCTTTTTTTTTGTTTTGTTTTGTTTTTTTTTTTGAGACAGGGTTTCTCTGTAGCTTTGGAGCCTGTCCTGGAACTCGCTTTGTAGACCAGGCTGGCCTTGAACTCACAGAGATCTACCTGCCTCTGCCTCCCGAGTGCTTGGATTACAGGCGTGTGCCACCACCGCCTGGCTCAGATAATGTTCTTATTATTGATTTCTACATAATTGGCTACTTTATGGCATAACTCAACAATCATTTTATTATGGAATCAATTCATAAATTCAGCAGGGTTGACATGTCTCCATCTGAGGCCTCATGTGGTACCCAGTGGACATGCCCAGAAGCTGAACTCCGCAAGGCCTCTCCACATAGTGTGGATCCTTTCCTGGGTGATGACTGGGCTCTGGGAGGGAAAATGTGGAGAGTAAGCTGTCTCCAAGACGACCAGGGCAAGCTTCATGAGCTTCCTGACCTAGCCTTGCAGGTGACCGAGTGTCACTTCTGGCAGATTCTGTGGCCACAGAACTCACAAGAACACCCAGATTCAAAAGATGTAAGGTCAGACTCTGTCCTCAGGACGATGACTCAAAACTCCCTCCCACAGATACCTTTTTTCTATGGTGTCCCTGGAGGGAATTTGACTTCCGTTCCTATTGTCTGGGCCCAGCCTTCTTTTGTTCATTCGACAGTTATTGCTCGAGTGTCCACCTTGTGTGACACACACACACACTGTGCTGGGACTGAAGGCATGAGGGAAGAAAGCTGTGACTCATTCCTCACCGACATGCCTGTCCTCAAAAGGAGAGAGAAACGCAAGAATGCTGCTTGTTTCTCTTTTCCATGATATTTTCTTGACTTAATCCTCTGACAATGTGTCTTCACAGCCAGCTGTCTCGATTCCCGTTTTCTGGGCAGCTTGAATCTTCCCGTGTTCTAGCTCTGGTTTCTCCTGCACTAGTTTTGTAGCTTGTTGTTTTTGTTTGGTTTCATGTCTTTCTGCAGGAATGCCCCGAAATGGATGTTTCTGATATGGGTAGGCTCTTAAAGCTTATTTGCATTCATTTTGTTTTCTTTAGGTATTTATTATTTATCTGAGACACAGTCTCTACATAGCTCTGGCTGTCCTGGAACTCACTATGTAGACCAGGTTGACCTCAAACTCACAGAGAGCTGCCTGCCTCTGCCTCCCTAGTGCTGGTGTTAAAGATGTTTGCCACCAGGATGGAGAGATGGCTCAGAGGTTAAGAGCACTGCTCTTCCAGAGGTCCTGAGTTCAATTCCCAGCAACCACATGGTGGCTGACAACCATTTATAATGAGAACTGGTGCCCTCTTCTGGCACGCAGGCATACATAAAGACAGAACACTGTATACATAATAAATGAATAAATCTATAAAAAAAATATGCCTAGCTTTGCATTGATTTGTTAGTTTGGTTCCTCATTTATCTGCCTCTTAAATGCTGTAGGCCTGCTATGAGCATATGGACTCAGCTCAGTGCTCACGTGGCTCAGGAGGACATGTAGGCAGGGAAGAGGCAGAGCTGCTCTCAGGCAGGTGGGCCCTGGGGTTATAGTACCCTAGCTCTCTAGTTAGACCCTTGCTTGCTAAGTTATGTAACCCTGTGTCATTTTTTCCTCCCAGGGACATGAATGCCCACTCTGCACAAATATCACAGTGCAGTGTCTGGAACATGGTGGGGCCTAACTATATGTTTGTCCCCTTTGAAGACAGAAGCCAAGGCTGGATATAGTGACACTGGGGAGGCAGAGGCAGGTGGATCTCTGTGAGTTTGAGGCCACCCTGATCTACATATCAAGTCCCAGGCCAGCTAGTGGTACACAGTCAGACCCTGTGTCCAGATAAAGAACATAATTGTGGGCCAGCAAGATAGCTAAGGGTTACTTCTGCAGAACTTGAGTTCAATAACCTGAATCCACATGACAGGAGGAGAGAACTCATTCCCTCAAGGTGTCCTCTGACCTCTATATGAGAATGCTGGTACCCACATATGTAAAGTAAGTACATTTAATAGTAATAAAAAGAATATGATTGAGTCTGAGAAGGCAGAAACCCCAGGCATAGACTATAGTAAGTTCAGGTAGCAGTGAGAAGCAGCCGGGCTGGCATCTAAAGGTCCTCCATTGTCACTGGATGAAAAATAGCTATTGTCTTCAGTGCGTTCCTCCGGGGGAAGAATGAATTTACATAGCTTATTTGGGACATGGTTACTGGTAGATGTGGTGGGTTGAGGCTAGGAAGGGCAAGATGTCAATACAGTGATCTTTAGTGAGAGCTATTGAGTCACAATCCATTGAGGACATCTCATACAGGTGTGCAAGGGTTCCAGTTATGTGCTTCTCAGAGGATAATGAAGGAGCTTTAATTTACCAATGCCCATTTATCATTGGTTGAGAAAAGCTCCAAGGGCATGACCTTCTTGGAATGTCCAAATTGCCTCAAGTAAGGTTTGGTACACTGCTGTGTCTAAAGAGAAATGTGAGGGAGGCCACGTCACAAGTGCATTTCGTAAGACGCTCTTGGCTGTGGGAACAGAGTGCAGAGTGATGGGTGGAGGCATTTGCCTGGGTTACCAGTACTGAACCCTTCTGTAGGAATGCTTTCCTCCAGGCGGGCAGTGGTGGCGCACACCTAGCACTTGGGAAGCAGAGTCAGGCAGATCTCTGAGTTCGAGGCCAGCATGGTCTACACATTGAATTCCAGGATAGCCAGGGCTACACAGAAAAATCCTGTCTTGAAACCCTACCTCCCCCCACTCAAAAAAAGAATGCTTTCCTCCAAGCTCACATGGTTTTACATTGTGTGGAGGCTGATGTTGTTAACTTGATAGGCTCTGAATCACCCAGGAGACAAGGACACCTCGAGGCACACCTTTGAGAGACTATGTAGCCTTTGCTTGCCTGTGAAGGATTATCTAAACCAGGTTCATTGAGATTCGAAGATCCTCAATGAAGGTGAGCACCAGTATTCCCTGAGCTTGAATCCTGAACTGTATAAAAAGGAGGAAGCCCGCTAATGCAGGTCCTTGGTTTCTGCTTCTGGACTGCAATGTGACGCAATGTGACCTGCAATGTGACTGGTGACTGCAGGTCCTGCTGCCCTTGACTCCAGCAGTGATGGGCTGGAACTGGAACCCCGGGAGCTGAAACCAACTCCTTCTCCTTCAAGCTGCTTTTGTCAACAACACAGCTTTTGTCTGCTGTTTTTACCACAGCAGCAGGAGAAGAAATGAAGACCCACGGTAAGGGTGTCTGGTGGAGGCACCTAGGCTCCACGAGGCTGTAGAGGCTGTAACTTGAGACTGGAGAGACGCCCCAGAGGTTGAGAGCACCTGCTGCTTTTCCAGAGGACTCTGGTTCAGCACCCATATCAGGTGGGTCACGGTCACCTGCGCTGTGGGATGGTCTTTCTGTACACTGTGAATGTGTATTGCTACTATTGGTTAATAAAAAAGCTCTTTTGGCCTGTGGCAGGGCAGGATAAGAGCCAGGCAGGAAATACAAGAGAGGCAGAAAGAAGGGAGAGTCAGAGAAGACGCTGCAATCCGCCCAGAGGAGCAAGATGTAATAGAATACAGGTAAGGCCACGAGACACATGACAAAACATAGATGAATAAAAATGAGTTAATTTAAGCTAGCTAGCAAAATGTCTGAGCCATAGACCAAAAAATTTGTAATTAATATTAAGCCTCTGAGTGATTATATAAGCTGCTGTGGGCCGGGTAGGACACAGGGAAACTTTTGGCTACACATCTGTAACTCTGGGTCCAGGAGACCTGACATGGTCTTTTAGCCTTCTCAGGCACAGCACTCACATGTAACACACACACACACACACACACACACACACACACACACACACACACTAAATAAATAAATAAATAAACAAACAAACAAATAAATAAATAAAATAAATAAGAAAAATAGAATAAATCTTAAAGAAGGCGGTTGTAATGCTTTGGCTCACTCAAAGTCAGGCGAGGCAGAGTAGACGCAATACCTTACATGAACTACAATGTGAGATGTTTTTTCCTTCTTTCTTTGCTAACCCCTTGAGTAAACTCAGCTCTGTTAACCTCCCTCATAGGTCTACTGACAAAGTGAAATGGTGATATTTGGAGAACGCAGGGACTCAGGAAGATCAGTTTCAGGTAGTGGACCTACCTAGCTCCAGTCACGGGGTCAGCCAGCATGGCAGCCTCTAAGAGAAAGCTGGCCACGGGAGAGGACCTCTACTGCCACAGAAGCCAGCAGCTAAGAATGGCCACACTGAGGACACACCTACCACTTTCTGCTACTGTCTGAGACTGAGGTACAATCATGGCTGCGGAAGGAAGTCTAAAGGTCTATCAAAGCAAACTACGGCTACTTCTCCCTCTCTCCCCGTCCTTCAGCTGAGTCCCCTCAGAAAGCATAGGTTTGGCCTTTGTCAACCTCTCCGTGCTCATTTTCCAACACAATATATAAAAGTATTTGTGGTTGCCAGTCATGCCTGTCTCTGTGCATACTTATTTATTTATTTATTTATTTATTTATTTATTTATTTATTTATTTTTGAGCTGAGGATCGAACCCAGGGCCTTGCACTTGCTAGGCAAGCGCTCTACCACTGAGCTAAATCCCCAAACCCTCATGCCCGTCTACTGACTTGTTCTCCCACCATCTCTCCACTTAGTTCTGTCTCTTTTTTCATTTATTTGCATCTGAATGTGTGTGTGTGTGTGTGTGTGTGTGTGTGTGTGTGTATGCTTGCACATGTGGCAGTCAGAAGACAGCTAATAGATTCAGTTCTCCCCTTCCACTCTGTGGGTTCCAAGGATTGAACGGGGTCATCATAGCATCAACTGTTCTTACCTGCTGCTCTATCTCACCACCTCCTAATTTCTGATTTCTGTGGGTTATTCAAGGCAGTTTCTCAATCTATTTAAAACATACCTTTAGGTGATGTATATAATTGTGTTACAGCAGGACTGGAGAGATGGCTCAGTGGTTAAGAGCACACCTTCAGAGGACCTGAATTTGATCCTAGCATTCACTGGTGGCTTGCAACCCTCCATAATTCCAGTTCGGGGTGGGGAGGGGATCCAGTGCCCTCTACTGCCTCCATAGGTACTGCATGCACATGGTGCACAGACATGCTGTCAGGCAAAAGACCCACACATATAAAGTAAAGACAATTGTCTCCCTTCCTTACTGCTCCCGTTTCAGAACTGCCATCAGACTAGGTCTCCTGTCTTCTGAATCTTTCCACTGCCTGGCAGGATTCTGTGAATTTTTGTAAATCACTAATTATGGATTATGAAGCCAAGCACTTCTTCACCTCTGGTCTATGAAAGTCTCATAGTGTGGCTAAATTTGGCTTCCCCCTTGAGTCTAAGGTTCTCCATATCAGTTTCTGCATCCTCTTTTCCTTCCTACACAGGACCAGCATCCCTAGTCAACAGTGGCTCTTTAGGATGACAAGTTAGGCCTCCTCTGTGTTCACAAACTATCCTATATATTAACTATTTCACACTGTTTTTGTTTAGTTTGGGTTTGATTTTATGCGTCAGGGTTTTTCTAAGTAGCCTTGGCTGTCCTGGAATTCACTCTGTAGACCAGGTTGGCCTCAAACTCATAGAAATCTGCCTGCCTCTGCTTCCTAAGTGCTGGGGTTAAAGGCATGCACCACCACTGCCTGGCTCACACAATTTTTGAAAACATTAAGGTTCTATCTTTTTTAAAATTTTTTATTTTTGAGACAGAAGCTCAGGTAGCATAGGCTGGTCTTGAACTCACTATGTAGCCAAATATAACCCTGAACCAGTGATTCTGCTTTTACTTTCCAAGTGCTAGAGTAACAGGCATAATATAACTCGTGTGTGTGTGTGTGTGTGTGTGTGTGTGTGTGTGTGTGTGTGCAAGTGCAAGCCCACAGGGAGGTCAGAGGCCAGCTTTCAGGAACTGTTTCTCTCCTTCCATCATGTGGGTCTCAAGAATTAAACTCAGGTGGTACTGCTGGGCAGCAAGTGCCTGTACCCCTGGGCTGTATCACCTGCCCATCCATCATGCTTGGTTTTTGTGGGGAGCTTGAAATCAAAACCAGGGCTTTGTTTTCCTGGAAAGCACCCTACCAACCAAGTCACATCCCTAGCCTCTGCTAATTTTATTTTCTCTTAGACACGAGTCACATTTCATGGATCCTGGATGTTGTAAATGCAATTTGGATTCTGTTTCATTTATTTTGAAGGAAGGTAATCAATTTGATTAGACTTGAGTTGTAAAACTCTTAATGACAGCTCAAATGTCAGTTCTTTTGTTCTTAGCTCAAGTTTATTTTGGGGGTCACCAGACATTTGGTCAGGGTGTATATACAGAATCCTCGGACCTCCCTGTTTGCTTTTCTCTTTTCTAGGAGAACTTGCCCGAGGTCAGGCCACAGTAATGCATATGGTAACCCAAATAGAGGGAATGCTTGATTCTTTTGTGACTAAAGCCCCACAAACCAAAATCAGGGATGTCCTTTCTAGGCCGGTTCCCTCCTGTCTCAGCCACAGTTCTATTGCTGTGAAGAGACCATGACCAAGGCAACTCTTAGAAAAGAAAGCATTAATTAGGGGCTTGCTTACAGCTCCAGAGGTTCAGTTTATTATCATCATGGTGGGGAGCATGGCAGCATGCAGGTAGGTGCTGGAGCAGAAGCTGAGAGCTACATCCTGTTTTGTGGGGAGGGAGGGGGAGAGGGAGGAAGAGAGAGAGAGAGAGAGAGAGAGAGAGAGAGAGAGAGAGAGACCTTTTGAACCTTAAAGCCCACCCCCAGTGACACACCTACTCCAACAAGGCCACACCTCCTAATCCTTCTAATCCTTTCAAATAGTGTCATCCCTTGGTGACTAAGCCCTCAAATATCAAATATATGGGCCTATGAGGGGCATTCTTATTCACACCTCCTGTGTGGTCCACTTTACCCCACAGATCTGCCAGCACTTTGCTTTCTTGCCCTCTCTGGAATATCTCTTTAAATGCCTATTTTTCTAGCCTGAGATGCAGGAGGCAGGGAAAACACCTATTTTAGACAGCATTCTATGACTCAGTCTTTCATGGTGCTCAGCACACAGTAGCTTCTATCTTTTCTACCTCCCCTCTCCAACACTGGGGGTCCCCTGAGTTTTGCTTTGTGATGCTGTAGAGCAGAGAGCGTCAAGTGTTGTGATTTACCTGCCACAAGCACCTGTTAGGACCTGGCCATACTTCTTTTTGTTTATTCTCTGTGCTGGTTGGTTTGTGTCAACCAGACACAAACTAGAGCCATGTGGGAGGAGGGAGGCTCAATTGAAAAGATGCCTCCACCTGTAGGCAAGTCTGGGAGGGATTTCTTGATTAGTGACTGAGGTGGATCCAGCCCACTGTGGGTGGTCCACCCCTGGGCGGGTGGTCTAGAGTTGATTGTATAAAACAGTAGACTGAGAAAGCCTTGGAAACCAGCCAGTAAACAGTGTTCCTCCATCACCTCAACTTCAGTTCCTGCCTCAAGCTCCTGCCCTGATTTCCCTCAGTGATGGACTGTGATAGAAGTTTCCTTAATAAAGGGGTGAGGACGACGCTTATATGTGGGTATAAGAACAACTATTTAGAATGTAGCTAGGGATGATGCTGTTTTAGCAAAGTGGTGGTTTAGGTTGTAGGTTCACCTTTAAGATTCATGACTTCACTAGCCTGGGTAGTTGGCTAGCTCACTCTTGTTGAGCAGGTCTTTAGCTCAATTAGAGAGCTGTTGGTTACCACCAACGTGTGCATACCACTACTGTACCCTTAGGGTTATTGTGCTACACTGGTGGTGGTTGTGATTCATAGACATCATTAGCTGGTTGCCTCCCTCCTTTGGAAGTTTGCATGTCACCTCCTGGTACCATGAAAACCAATCCTCAGGGAAGAGCCTTTCAGATCAGTTCCATCTCAGGGACCCCTGGACTCGGAAGTACACGGTGTCTTCAGCAATAGAAACTTACTTTCTTCCTTGGGGGTGAGGGGCTGGTAACCAAGGACAATAGCAATGGCCTGTAATGTTTTGGGAGCCTTTTGGACAACCCTGACCAATAGCTCAAAAGAAGATTTCTCATGTGTGGTGTTGGATTTTTGTTAGATGGTCTTTGACTCTTAGAGGGAACATTGTCAGCCCAGATGAGGGGTGTGTGTGTGTGTGTGTGTGTGTGTGTGTGTGTGTTTATATACAGACTTACATGTATTATATGAATTATAGTGTTTGTAAATAAATAGTCAATAGTATGATTCCTTATGCCTGTTTTGGGATATCCTTGCTGTTATTTTACCCTCTTTAACCCTTCTTCTGTGTTTATCTCCCTTCCCCTTTCTAACCAGAGGGTCCCACTCTGTGCCATGCTCCCATCAGGTCACTTGTACCCTACTTTTCTCATCTTATTGCTCTCCGCACCCCCACCTCAGCCAGGACCCTTTTTACTTTCCTGGTTTCTGTAGTTAGCCCAGGTTATATACTCACATCAAAGGATAATAGAGCTAGGGGCCTCAGATGAGGGAGAACATACAATGTTTGTCTTCCTGAGTGATCCATTATAGTTCCATCTATTCGCCTGCAAAGTTTGTGGTTTAATTTTTTTCATAGTTGAATAGTGTGTATGCACCGCTCTCTCATTGTCTGTGCATGGAAGGGCATTTGGGTGATTCCCATTTCCTAGCTACTGTGAACAGAGCAGCAATGAACATGGCTGAGCAAGGTCTGTGAATTAGGATGCTGAGTCCTTCGGGCACTTGCCAAGGAGCTGGGTTCTAGGGTAGATTTATTTTTGGCTTTTGGAGAATTCTCTGCACTGATTTTCACAGTGGCTGCACCAGCTTGCAGTCCCACCAACAGTGAGTAAGCCTTCCCTTTTCCCTGCACTCCCTCAAGCATTTGATGTTGGTTGTTTTGTCTTTATGACTGGGGTAAGATAACATCTCAAAGCTGTTTTGATTTGCATTTCCCTAATTGGTAGGGGCAGTGTTTTATTATTTATTTACTTACTTATTTATTAGATATTTTTTAGCCATTTCCATTTTCTGCCTCTGAGAATTCTCTGTTTAGGTCTCATGCCCATTTATTTGTTTATTTATTTGTTTGTTTTTGAGAGGATCTTTTTTTTTGACTCTTTGTTTCGTGGGTTCCTTATATCTTCTGGATATTAATCCTTTGTCAGATGTATGGATGACAAAGATTCTTACTCTTTTGTGGGCTTCCTTTCTACTTGGTTGATGTTTCTAGGTTCACTTATTCATTCAGCTGTGTGGAAGCTTTTTAGGTCTGTGAAGCCCCACTTGTCAATTGTTGGCCTTGATTCTCAGACAAGTGTAGTCCTGTTCAGAAAGTCCTTTCCTCCACCAGTATCACGTAAGGTTCTATCTGTTTTTTTTTCTAGCAGTTTCAGCATTTCTGGTTTAGGTAGGTCTTTTATCCATTTGGAGGTAGTTTTGTGTAAGAGGTTAGATATGAGTCTAATTCAATCTTTTGCATGTGGACATCCCGTTTTCTCAGCACCATTTTTTGAAGATGCTGTCTTTTTTTCCAGGTTTATGTTTTCGGTTTCTTTGTCAAATATTAATTGGCTGAAGTTACATGTGCTCATGTTTAGGTCTTTTATGTTGCTCCATTGGTCTACATGTCTGTTTTTATGCCAGCACCATGCTGTTTTTATTACTATGGCTCTGAAATATTTGAGATCCAAAATGGTGATCTCTCTAACATTGCTCTTTTTGTCCAGTAATGTTTTGACAATCTGGGCTTTTTTGTATGATTTTTTTTTGTTTGGTTGTTTGGTTTTTCCTAGGTTTTTTTTCCTATTTCTGTGAAGAATGAGATGGATATTTTGATTGGGATTGCAATGAATCCATAAATAGCTTTGGGTAAAGGGGCCATTTTTCAGAATATTAGTTACACTGATAGTTGAGTATGGGATATTTCTTTAATTTTCTAGTGTCTTTCTCAACTTTTTCTTCAGAGGATTAAAGTTTTCATTATGGAGGTCCTTTATTTCCTTGGTTACATTTATTCTTAGATATTTTGTTTACTTTGGGGTTACTGTGAACAGAAGTGTGTCCGTGTGCTCCTCTGTGTGTGCGTTGTTGGTGTATAAAAAGCTATTGATTTGTGCAAATTGATTCTGTAACCTGCCACATTGCTGTGTTTATTGTCTCCATAAGTTTTCTGGTAGGATTTTGGGGATCTCTCGTGTATAGTGCGTCATCTGCAAATGGATAGTTTGACTTCTTCTTTCCCTATTTGTGTCCCTTTAATTTCCTTCTTGTGCCTTATTGCTGCTGCTAGTGCTTCAAGTATAGCGTTGAGAAGGAGTTGGGATAGTGGAGACCCTGTCTTGTTCCTGACTTCAGTGGGATTGCTTCAAGTGTCTCTCTATCAGGAAGGATGTTGGCTGTGTTAAGGTTTCTATTGCCATGAGGAGACACTAGGACCACAGCAACTCTTATTAAACATAATTGAGGGGCTGCTTAAAGTTTTAGAGGTTTAGATCATTATCATCATGGCAGGACATAGCGGCCATGCAGACAGTCATGGTCCTGGCTTCATCTTGATTCGAAGGTAACTGGAACAGGTCTGAGACACTGGGTGATGTCCTAAGCATATATGAAACCTCGAAGCCCACCTCCACAGTGACACACTTCTTCCAACGAGACCACACCTATTCCAACAAGGCCACACCTCCTAATAGTACCACTCCCTTTGGAGGCTGTTTTCTTTTAAACCATCACACTGTGGGGTTCCCATGTATAGCTTTTATTATATTGAGGTATGTTCCCTGAAGTCCTGCATTCTCTAGAGCTTTTACCATAAAAACATGTTGGAGTTTGTCAAAGGCTTTTTCTTCATCTATTGATCTTGTGATTTTTGTCTTTAAGTGTTTGTTACATTTATTAACTTGTGTGTATTTATCATTGCATTTCAAGGATAAAGCTAACTTGGTCATGGTGGACAATTTTTTTGTTCTGTTTGCAAGTTTTCTGTTTTTTTTTTTTTTTTAAGATTTATTTATTTATTATATATACAGAAGAGGGCGCCAGATCTCATTACAGATGGTTGTGTGCCACCATGTGGTTGACTGGGAATTGAACTCAGGACCTTCTGGAAGAGCAGTCGGTGCTCTTAACCTCTGAGCCATCTCTCCAGCCCCAAGTTTTCTGTTTTTTGAGAGGTCTCACTATGTAGCCCTGGCTGTCCTGGAAATCACTATCTTGCAGAGGTCCTGGATTTGATTCCAGGACCCATGTGCACAGCTCACAACTGCCTATAACTCCATCTCCAGAGGATCTGATGCCCTCTTCTGACCTCTTGCAGGCACCATTCTCATGTGCCTGTGTAAGAGGCCATGAGATACACACACACACACACACACATACACACACACACACGCACACACATATACACACATGCACACACATACACACATATACACACATACACACACACACATACACACACACACACACACATACACACATACACACACACATACACACACATACACACATACACACACACACATACACACATACACACACACACACACACACACAAAATTAAAAACTAACTAAATAAAAGAGGAGTTGGCTGTAGATCTTTGGAAGTCTGATGGAATTCTGATGTGAATCTATCTGGTCCTGTACTTTTTTTTTTAATCTGGAAGGCTTTTATTACTATTTCAATCTCATACGGGTCCATTTAGGTTGCGGATTTCTACTTGGTTTAATTTTGGTGGTTTGGATGAATCTAGAAATTCATCCATTTCTTTTAGGTTTTTCCAACCCAACTCCTTATGGGTATGGGTTTCAAAAATATCTCCTTATAATATTTTGGATTTCTTTGGTGTTTTGTTCTGTGTTTCTTGTAGTGTTTCCATGTTGGTTTTTTATTCTATTAATTTGGGTCCTTTCTTTCTTTCTTTTGGTCAGTTAGCCCAGGTTCAATCAATCTTGGTTATCTTTTCAAAGAAACATCTCTTATATTCATAATTCTTTGTATTTTTTATGTTCATTAGTTTCCTCTCTATTATTATTTCTTGCCATCAACTGGGTTTAAATTTGATTTGTTCTTGTTTACCCAAATTTTTGAGTTGCATCATTAACTTGTTTATTTGTGCTCTTTCTGATTTTTAAAAATGTATTTCTTTATATTTTATTTGATGTTTGTATGTGTACCACATATGTGTCCAGTATCCACAGAGGTCAGAAGAGGGCATTGGATCACCTGGAACTGGGGTTTCAGATGAACCACCACGTGGGTGCTAGATTTAAACCTGGGTCCTCTGGAAGAGCAGCTGCCAGTGTCTTAGCCACGGAGCCATCTCTCCAGCCCTATCCCTTCCTGACTGTTTAGTGTAGGCACTAGAGCTATAAATTTTCCCTTATAGGACTGCTTTCAGTGTGTCTCAGAGGTTTTGTTTTGTGGTATTTTTATTTTCATTTAGTTTCAGGAAATTTTTTCTCTCTTGATTTCGTATTTGACCCATTCATCATTCAGTAATGAGTTGTTGAATCCCCATGAATTTATGTATTTGTAAGTGGCCTTTTAGCTGCTCCCAAAATAACCATACAGAGACTTATTGTTAATTATAAATGCTTGGTCGATAGCTCAGGTGGGTTACTAGCTAACTCCTACTTTTTAAATTAACCCATATTTCTTATCTACCCTCTGCTGCATGGCTGTACCTTCTTTCAACATGGCCCCATCTTGCTTCTCTGCATCTGCCAGTGACTCCCAAGACTCCACCCTTCCCCTCCTAGCAACATTTGTGTCTGGGGATCCCATCTGTACTTCCTGCCTAGCTCCAGCCAGTCAGTACTTTTATTAAACCAGTCAGAAGGCACCTTGGCAGAGACACATCTTCACAGTGTACAAAAAGACTATTCCATAACATGAATTTACTAGAGATTTCTTTGCTGTCAATTTGTTTTTCTGAGACAGGGTTTCTCTGTGCAGTTTTGGTGCCTTTCCTGGAACTCACTCTGTAGACCAGGCTGGCCTTGAACTCACAAAGGTCCACCTGCCTTTGCCTCCCGAGTGCTGAGATTAAAGGCATGCACCACCACTGCCAGCCTTTAAAGTTGCTGTTAATTTTAAGTTTTATTGCATTGTGGTCATCTAGGATACAAGGAGTGATTTCAATCTCTTTGAATTTTTAAAGATTTCTTTTGTGTCCCAGGATTTGGTTATTTTAGAGAAGTTTCTGTTTGGTGTTGAGAAGAATGTATCTTCTTTGGTGTTTGGATAGACTATTCTGTAGATATCTGTTAAGTCTATTTGATGTATGATGCCAACTAATTTTGCTGTTTCCTGTTTATTGTTGTTCAGATGACCTATCTTTTGGGGAAAGTAGGGTATTGAAATCACTCACTATAAATGGGTTGAGGTGAATCAGTGTCTTTAAATCTAGTAGTAGATTTTTAATGAAATTGGGCACCACTGACTTTAGCACATATATGTTTAGGATAGTAATTTCTATTTGGCTAAATCTTTACTTAGTTAGAATAAAGTGTCCCTCTTGACCCCTTCTGATTAGTTTTAGTTTGAAGTGTCTTCTGTCAGATTTGGGATAGTGATGCCTGCTTGCTTCCTGGATGCATTTGATTGGAGTACTTTTGTCCAGCCTACTATACTAAGACAGTACCTATATTTAAAGCTAAGATCTGTTTCTTGTAGGCAACAGATGATTTTGTCTCTTTATCCATTCAGATAGCCTGTGTCTTTTGATTGGAGAATTGAAGCCATTGATATTTAAAGTTATTGAAGTGTATGTATTAATCATGGTCATTGTGCTGTTGATGTGTGTGTGTGTGTGTGTGTGTGTGTGTGTGTGTGTGTGTGTGTGTGTTCTCAGTGGTATTTTGTGTTTTAATAATTATGGCTTTGTATTTCTTTCCCTTGGTCTTTTGGTCATTCCTCTTTTCAGCCCTGAATACTGCTACCTGTATTCTCTTTAGGTTTGGTTTGTGGGGTATACATTTTTTTTTTAAGGCCATTTATAATGTGGAAAGTTTTTCTTTGTCCTTCAACTGTGGTGGATAGTTTTGCTGGGTATATTAGCCTAGGTTGGCCATCATGGTCTTTTAGTACTTGAAATACATTGCTTCAGGCCCTTTTGGTTTTCAAATTTTCCACTGAGAAATCTGCTGTTATTCTGATGGGTTTTCCTTTTGTGTGATTTGTGTTTTTTTCTCTTGCATTGTCAATACACTTTCTTTCTCTGTATATTTAGTGTTTTAACTGTGATATGCCACAGGGATTTTCTTTTCTGGTCTTGTCTATTTGGTGTTCTATATCTGTATTAGTGTATCTTTCTTTGGTTTGGGGAAGTTTCTTCTACAATTTTGCTGAAGATCTGGTCTATGCCATTGACTTGGAATTCTAATCCCTCTTCTATGCCAATAATTAGAAGATTTGGTCTTTATGGTGTCCCACAGTTTCTGTGTGTTTCCTGTTTGTTTTGTTTGTTTGTTTTTAAGTTTCATATTTCTTGTTTATTTGGTCCAGATCCTCTACTTTATCTTCAAGCCCACATAGCCTGTCTTGTTCTTGATCCAGTCTACTTCCAAGACTTTCTTTTGAGTTCTTTAGTTGGATGGGCTACTGGGTTTTTCAAATCCAATTTCACTTCAGCTTGAGTCTTCTTCAATGTTTCTATTTTTTTAAAAAATTTTTTAAGATTTATTTATTTGTTACGTATACAGTGAGTGTTCAACTTGCAGGCCAGAAGAGGGCACCAGATCTCTTTATTGTAGATGGTTAGGAGCCACCATGTGGTTGCTGGGAATTGAACTCAGGATCTCTGGAAGAACAGCCATTGCTCTTAACCTCTGAGCCATCTCTCCAGCCCCTGTTTCTATTTCTTTATTGAATTTCATTCTCAATTTCTGCATCATCTTGGTCATTCCCATCAGCCTTATGTTTGTGTTTTCTTTAATTTTTTTTAGATTTATTTTATGAGAGTTTTTCTGAATGTATATACATGCAGCATGTGTGTACTTGGTACCCTCTGAAGTCAGAAGGTGTTAGATCCCCTATAACAGGAAGGATGATTATGAGCCATAATGTGGGTGCTGAGACTTGAACCCATGTCCTTTGGAAGAACATTAACTCCTGAGCCATCTTTCCACCTGTTTGTGTTTTCTTGGGCATTTCTCAGGTGTTAATTCTTCTTAAGTTCTTTCTTTTGAATTTCACTGAGCTGTTTCTTTGTGTCTTCTTTAAACTCCTTGAATTCTTTGATGAAGTTTATGATTGCTGTTTTAAATTCTGTCTAGGTAATTCTTATTGGTAAACATTTAGACTGGACTGGCAGGTTTTGGAGAGGAGATACTGGTCTGATCTATCATGTTGTTTGTATTTTTCCATGAGATATAGGCATGTGGGCTTTTGTTAGTTCTGTGTCTGATATGGACAGGGTAGGTTGGGACAAAAAGATGTGTGAGTGGGCTGGGCAAAAAGGTTGGAAATAGCCTAGGTGGAGTAAAGTCAGGGGGCACATGGGACTGGGCTGGTGTGCAGGATGTGGGTCCTAGCTCAGCCTGGAGTGTGGGGGTAGATCTGGCTGGATGGAGAGGTTGACTATAGCTTAGAATAGTTCTGGAGATTGATGGGGGTGTAGACAGGGCAGATCCTTGCAGAAGCCTAAAGACTAGTTGTGATGTAGGCAGGGGTGGCCAGGCTAGGTTGGAACACTGGATATGGGGTCTGGACTAGATCTGGTAGGTTGGGAGGGTTAGCAGACTCACCTGCAGAAGGATGTGCATGATTTGGCTGAATATGGAGGTTCTCTTGTTAAATATTAATGAATACTTGGAACATCTCATGCAGAACATCTGTTTACATCTTATTTCACCACTTTGAAGTATTTGTCTTTTATTTTCCTATGAATATGTCTTCTGGTAGTTTCATTTAGCAGGTTTTCCTTGAATATAGATTCTTATTGGATTTTTTAAAAAAAGGTAGGTGCAGGCTGGAGAGATAGCTCAGCAGTTAAGAGCATGTACTGTTACTGTAGAGGGCTGAGTTTCAGTCTCAGTGCCCATGTCAGTCAGCTCAGCTCCCTGTAAATCCAACTCCAGGGGAAATTCAGTGTCTCTGGCCTCCAAAGGCATGCGTGTATTCATGTACACACACCTATATGCAGATGTACAAATGTATACACACAATTAAATGTAGTTGGAATTTTCTTTGGGCCACTAACAAGCTTCCAAATAAAGACATGGAGACTTATTAATTATGAATGCTCAGCCTTAGCTTAGGCTTGTCCTACTAGCTCTTTAAACTTAATTTAACCTGTTTCTATTCATCTATGTTTTGCCTTGGGACTTTTTACCTTTCTTTCATCCTGTGTGTCCTGCTTCCTTGCTTCCTCCATGTCTGTTTGACTGACCCTTGGTGTCTCCCTATTGTCTCCTTTTCTCCCCCAACCCCAGCATAAACCCTTCCTCCTACTTACTCTCCCTGCCTGGAAATTCTGCCTATTACTCCCTTGCTGTTGGACATTCAGCTTTTTATTAGACAAATCAGGTGCCCTAGGCAGACAAGGTAAAACAGCAACACATCTTTACATAATTAAACAAATGCAACACATCTTTGCATGAATATATAAGCATATATTCTGCAACTATTGAAAGTATTTATTTTAAAAGGTGGGTGGAACTGGAAGATAGCTTAGTCAGTAACGTGCTTGCCATACAAGGAAGAGGGCCTGACTTCAGATCCCCAGCACTCACAGGAAACGCCAGGCATGGGGTGTGTGCCCATGATTTCAGAACCAGGGAGACAGAGATAGGAGTATCTCTGCACTCACTGATCATTTGGTCTAGCTGAATTGGTGGGATTCAAGTTCAGTGAGAGACCTCATCTCAAGAAATTAAGGTAGAGATGATAGATAAATACACATGGTGTCAATCTCTGGCAGCCATAAGCATGTGCATCTGCATTCAGAGAGTAGAAGAAAAGACGGGAGAAAATGCTTCTTTGGTGTCCAAATTCCCATCGGAAGTGAAGATGCTAGACCACAGTGGAGGATACTTTAGGGCCATTAAAAACTAAACAGTATGGTATTTAATAATTTATAAACAGTGTGTGGTATGTAGAACAGTACACAGTTGATTAAAAGAACTGTGATTTTGCTGGGTATAGCAGCACACACCTTTAGTCCCAGCAGTCAGAGGCAGGTGATCTCTGGGGTCCCAGGCCAGCCAGAGCTACACAGAGAGAGCCTGTCTCAAAACAAACAAAGAAACAGCAGGAACATGATGCCAGAGCATAGTGTCCAAGGATGCAGGTCTCAGGCTAAAACATGATTCCCCAAAGCTCACACCAGGTATACACAGTGATGCCTAGCAAGGTCCTTGAGCTCCAGGCTTAAAGGGTGTGTGTGTATGTGTCCTACACCCTTGCACAGCTCTTGACTGTGGGGAGGGACTTAACATGACTGGGGAGGTGAGAAATGAAGAAAACACACAGAAAAGCTGCAGTCACATGGACTGGGCTCTCTGACCGAGAAGCCACAAAACCCTCAGAGGCTCAGTGTGTTTATTATATAGAGTTGAACAGCAAACCAGGGTTATTGTATATAGCTTAAGAAGGCGGCCAGGTTATGGTATACAGCTGGATCAAAAAGACAGGTTTAGCCAATCACAGTAGGAACCAGGTCTGTTGGGGAGCAGTTTTCAGGCCCCAGACTTGGAGATAAAAAGAGAAAGTTGTGGTGGACACTTTCTGCACATACTATCCACATTCAAGTGGAAGCACTTGCCCATTCCTGCTGAGTCTCACCCTGGAAAGCTTCGCCATCTCCTGTGGGTCTGGGGTCCTTGATACATTCACTTGGGGTTTCATTTGCTCAGAGTTTCCTCTGCTCCCCACATCTCCCCTCTCTTCTGTCTTAGATGTTCAGGATGGGTTCTACACTTACTCCAGGAATGGTTCGCTGTAGCGCTGGATACTAGACTGTAAAGGTAAGAAGGAAGACCACGGCAGCCACTGTGCCCAGAGGAAACTAAAGGAAAGTTTGTGCAAGCTAAAATGACTGAAGCCTGGGAGTTCATTGTGGATCATTTTTGTAGTGTTGACAGGAGAAACTGATCTCATTCGAAGGCTTTTGCTTTTCTAGGATGTGGGGACATAATTGAGCCACATCCACACTATCATTATTGTGGGTCCAAGATCCAGGAGGTGGGCCCCATTACTTCTCATTTATCCTAAGTTGCAGGCCTGTACCCCACCCCAAATAGTCAAATGGTGCTCATCAGGACTCCAGGTGATTACAGCAGTAGCCCCCCACCCCCCAAATGGAATGACTCGATGATATAATCAAGTGTGGATGGTCATGACCAAGTCATTGGATAAAAACACAATGACTCAGTCCCCTGACAGGTTTTACCTGCATAGATACAATTGCCACACACAAAGCCATTAAAGCCATCAAGATTTTCCCCTTGGCTATGTGCTGCCTGTCTGAGTGTGCTCAGCTCTGCATCTTTGGGCTGCTTCTCCACACCAGGTGAAGGCAGCAGCCCTCATGTAGACACACCAGGCCCCCTCAGCCATGCTGGTGAGACACGGAGCACCACTGCCCTTGTCTGGCTCCCAGGGATCAGGCTAAGGGCCTGCCTCTCAAGCTATGTCACCTGTACATTGCAGGGGTGTGTGTGTGTGTGTGTGTGTGTGTGTGTGTGTGTGTGTGTGTGTTGTGTGTTTGCCAAATGTAACATGAAAGCAATTAAATAAAAAACAAACATGGGAACATAGTTGGGTCTTTCTGCTGCACATCCATCTCTCAAAGTTTCCTCTATTATTTATTTATTCTTCAAGTAACCCAATTCACTGCCCCCTTCCTGGACATGCCTCCCAAACACAGCCCAAGAACTGGATGAAGTTGCAACGCCTACATTGTACTTCTGAGGTTTCCAAAAGTCTCTCAATGTATACAACTACCTACCTCTAGATTTTACTTCTCAACATATAACTGCCCTTCTCTAGATTTCACTTATCTCCCCAAATCTTAACTTGTAACTGTCTATTCTACAGTCTAACTGTTGCTCTCTGGAGTGTACCTGTCCAAATGTTTTACAGCCTGTGCTTAGAACTGCACATCCTTTGTCCATACTTCTTTCTTCATAGTTGTTTTTATCTCCCCCCCCCACACTTTTTAAAAGATTTATTTATTTATTATGTATACAGCATGTATGACTGCAGGCCAGAAGAGGGCGCCAGATCTCATTACAGATGGTTGTGAGTCACCATGTGGGTGCTGGGACTTGAACTCAGGACCTCTGGAAGAGCAGTCGGTGCTCTTAACCTCTGAGCCACCTCTCCAGCCCTTTTCTTTCACCCGTAGAACAAGCACACTTCTTTTTGGTATTCCCTTGTCTGACCTGGAAGAGTCCCTGTAGCCAGTGTTCAAAGGCCTGTCCCCAACTGGGTTTCTGTTCAAGTATTACTTGTGTCCTTGCTTGGACTCCAAGGACATGACCTGGCTGAGAGCAGGGATGGAATGAAGAAAAAGACAGACACACAGACAGAAGGGCTGGGGTCAAGTGGGCTCTGTAGGGTAAAAGGGCCAGCAGGAGAAAAAAAAATCCCACCCTGACCTCAAAACCAGAGCCAAAGAAACACACTCTGACCCTGAGAACAGAGCCAATTCTCTGGCCATGACCACAGCCAAAAGGTTAAAAAGGGCCAGTGAAAGAAACACACTCTGCCCCTAACCAACTCAGCAAAAAAAACCCAACCAATCCCTGAGCACAAAATCTGGCCAATCTCTGAGCTTTTCTAAACTCAGGGATTGAAATCTGACCAATCTTCACCCTAGAAAAACTCTGCCTATTGGGAGCTGCCTTTTTCCACCCTGGCAGGGGCAACCACCCTCCGGGAGTCTTCCCTCCGGATAAATCTCTTGAATGAGGTTTGGGTGAGACCTCTCACTGGAGTGGAGCAGGGCAGAGAAGTAACAACTTTCCCTGGAGCAGGAGCAAAGCAGGGCAGAACTGTAACCCTTTTGCTAGGGAAACCTTCCCCTAAGGAGCAGAGTTGTTACATTGGGGAAACCTCCCCCTGGATCAGGGCTATAAGCTGCCATGCTTATGGTGACTTTGTGGTATTCCTTGGCTCCAGACTGCCAGGATCCCTTTCCTTCCAAGATGCAGTGCTTATAGGCTCTCTAAAGGGAAGATCTCAATACCCTGGAATCCCAGCATGTTTACCATATACAGTTGGCAGATAAACAAGGAGGCAAGGTTTATGGTATACATCTGAATCAAGGAGGCAAGTTAAGCTCATTTCAGTAGGCACAGTCTCTATAGGGGAGCACTCTTCAAGATGTAAATACCAGTGGGGGTTCTATGGTGGACCTTTTCTACACTCACCATCAACATCCACATATGGGTTAGAGGAAGACGTTATCATTTCTCTTCAGGCTTCACCCTGAGGGTTGGGGGAGGAAAGCTTTGGCATTTTTCCATGGCTCTGAGGTTCTGGGACCCTTGACATGGCTGTGCCCATGTCAACAGCATGTATTTACTCAAGAGCTTCACATACTCAGGGCTTCCTCTGCTGCCTGCATGTATGTACATATGTATGTGTGTGTATGTGTGTGTGGTGTGTGGTGTGTGTGTGGTGTGTGTGTGTGTGTGTGTGTGTGTGTGTGTGTGTGTGTGTGTGTGGGTGTGTGTATGTGTGTGTGGGTGGGTGGGCATGTGCATGCTCACATGTAAGCCACAGGTCAATGTCTTTCTCTATTGCTCCCCACATTATTTTTTGAGTCGGAATCTCTCCCTGGACCTGGAGCTGATGAGCCAGTCCTGGAGATCTCAGTCTCTGCCTCCCCGGTGTGGGGATGCTAGGCACATTGCTGTAACCAGCTTTTACCTGGGTGCTGGGGAAACAAATTCAGGTGTTGTGTCTGCACTGCAAGCATGTTACTGACTGAGCCATCTCCCCTGCCACTCAAGGCTTTCTGAGTTTAGAATTCTCTGTTCCTTATACACATGGCCCTTCTGTGGCCCCTTGAGCAGAATGCCCCTCCTCTTCTGATCCTGCATACCAGGCTGCTGTCTCTCTGCTCTGCATTGTCTATCCTGCACTAAGTACATCTGATGCCTGTCCAGTTTTTCCCAACCCTAGACTTTAGGCATGACACACTTGTGCTCCTTTATCTCCTCCTCAGAACGTCATGTTTCCTGTAGTTAGATGTCCCCTCCTCCCTAGAGACTCGCTGTCACACTGTGAAATGAAGCGGGTTGCATCATGTACAAAGCTTTATCATATCCTCTCTTCAGATGTTGAATACTCACACATCCTAGAACCTGGGTATGAAAGAAAATTTCAACTTGTATTGGTACATCAAGAAGACTCAGTGCTGGGCATGAAGTTCACACTTGAGAGGCTAAGGCAGGAGGATGATCATAGGCATGAAGTTAGCCTAAACTGCAATGTGATTCTGTTCTTAAGCATCAGTCAGCCATAATAATTCTACACAAAATGATTTGATAACACATGGACTTAAAATCACAGTCATTTATTTCTCAGTATGTGTTTTCAGGTTGGCTGGCATTTAGGCTTTAAGCAACTGTTGGATATAATTTAAACTTAAAAGCAGTAGGTTGGGCCAATGTTTCTTATATATTTCTCATTCCCTGGACCACAGGTTACTCAAAACATGCTATTCTCAAAGCAAAGGGCAGGAGGACAAGAGAAGGAGCCCAGGTTTACTGGTCTCCCCCAGGCTCTTCCTCTCTCCCTATACATGCCTTAATCACTGGCCACAGTAAGCTCTGTGGTAAAATCCAAGCCAAAGTATGTGGCTTTCTGTCCATTACGAAGGCACAGAAGGGTGTGAGCCTCAGAGTCTCCAGGGCACAATGAGGTACTGGGCCAAAGGTTCCAAATACCACATGTAGAATGTTGTATTTATTTACATCCACATTGGGACTTTTCCTTTGATTCCCAAAGCTCTAGAAAACAGGTAGACTTGGCAGCCATAACAAGGGGGGGGGGGGGGGGGGGGGCGGTGATGCTCTCCAGTGGAATGTTTTCTCCTCGCTCATTCACATCCCTACCACTCAGATGTAAACCCAAATATTTTGGTGTGTTATTCTCTCCAAACCTTTAGAGCAGTGCAATAATTTAAAAATTCTGACTTTAAAACAGCATCTCTCCAGATATGAAACATTTCTTGAAAGAGTAGAGCATAATGGAGGCAGAGGCAAGTGGATTTCTTTGAGTTGGACCCCAGCCTGCTCTTACAGAGCTAGTTCCAGGCCAGCCAGGGCTGCACACTGGGACCCTGCCTCCAAAAAAGAAAAAAAATCTCCAAAGAATATTCTTTTCTGACCTCCCCACAATTCTTGTCAGAATAGACTTCTATATGTGGGTAGAGAGGGGTGGGGGCCTGAGATTGAACTCAGGTCAGAACTGCAGGGAATCCCTCAGAACAGGAAAGACTATGGACTGGGAACTAAGGCTTCCCACCTTCAGGATAAGCTTATCTTCTTAGGGACTAGGAAGGGTCCTTCAGAATCCCAAACCACCTGCCAGCCACGTTAGAGGTGCTAATGCTCAGAGAAGCGGCATAAACATTCTATATGACTTTCAGGCCAAAGCATGGTGTTTGCTGCCACATCTTTTTGTTTTTGTTTGTTTGTTTTGAGGCAGGGTTTCTCTATGTATCCCTGGCTGTCCCAGAACTCACTCTGTAGACCAGGAACTCAGAGATCCTCCTGCCTCTGCCTCCTGAGTGCTGGGATTAAAGGCATGCACCACCACCACCCGGCTACCACATCTTTTTTATCCCTTGGATGTGACAATGGTTTTCCCTTTAGCTGGGTGTTTGGCTTTTATCCACTCTGTCATGAAAATGTCACAATGAACACTGTCATAAACCTTTGACCACATTTCTGATTACAGTCACGTATCACTGAGTGGTGGGGATCAGACAAGCCTGCTGTTAGGTGATCTGTCACTGTATGGCACGTCAACAGTGTGTCATAGGCAGTCTGTCAGAGTTCAGCATGACTGTATTTCCAGTGGCGAGATGCTTGGGAATGCAATCATTTGTCCAAAGGCTATGGCCATTTCTTCAGGCTGCTTGACCAAAGGGTCAAACTAACGTGTTCTCCCACTAGCATAACAGAAGGTCTTGTTAATGTTTTCAGGAGTGAACATTTGATGGTAATACTATGAAACCTTTTTTTGCTGTCCAGTTATATTTCATGGTTATCATATTGTACATAGTTTTTTTTTCCTTCAAGAATATACATACTTCTAATCATCTGAGAATTTCATGCATGCATGCAATACATTTTGATCAGATCTGCTCCCATGCTCTCTCACTTCCTGTTCTCCTGCTTCACCTTTCCCTCCCAAACTCATGTTCTGGTTTTACGTCCACTGAGTCCACGGATGTGATGTAGGCCCCACTCCTCCCTATCTATGCTCAGCAAGTCGTTTATTTATTTTTATTTTTTTTTAAGAAGTGACTTTTTTCCCCCTTATTTTTATTTTATATGCATTGGTGTTTTGCCTGCATGTATATCTGTGTGAGGATTCTGGATCCTCTGGAACTTGAGTTCAGACAGTTGTGAGCTGCCATGTGGGTGCTGGGAATTAATTGAACCAGGGTCCTCTGGAAGAGCAGTCAGTGCTCTTAACCATCTCTCCAGCCCCGCAAGTCGTTTATTTTGACAAGAATTGTGGAGGGAAGAAAAAAATATTTTTTCAGAATTTGTTTTTCTTTTCTTTTTTGAGGGCTGGCCTGGAACTCCCTCTGTAGACCAGGCTAGCTTCAAATACACAGCCCAAGAGGCTCCTCAAGCATGGGTAGCTAGCTTCTCAGGGGCTGCATCCATGAAGAAAACCTCCCCAGCACCCATCAGCTGCCAATAGCACCTCAGATAAGGACTTGATTTCATGACCCCTCCCATCCATGCTGGAATTTTAGCTGGCTTGTTCTTATACAGGACCTGTACATGTAGGCACAGCTGCTGTGAGCTCATGTCCAGAAAAATACTTTTGCTGTAGGCAGCCACTGCCTCTGGCTCTTATAGACTTTTCTTACTGCCCCCTCTTCCACAATGACCTGAGTGGTGTGTGTGTGTGTGTGTGTGTGTGTGTGTGTGTGTGTGTGTGTGTGTGTGATATAGATATACCTTTTAGAGCTGAGCATTCTACCATCTCTTATTCTCTGCATGTTGGCCAGTTGCAGCCTCTGTGTTAATCACCGTCTACTACAAAAAGAAGCTTCTCTGGATGGGGCCTGGGAGACACTCTGTGGGTATAAAGGTAAGAGCTTAGATGACAATATATGTCCATTCAGCAGCGTAACGGTAGTAAACTTTCCTCTAGGGCCTATGATTTCCCCAGTCATGGGTTTTTGGCTCAGTTAACACTATAAGGCAGGAGTCCTGTCTTGTGGAGTGGACCTTAAATCCAACTGTAAACTGCTTGGTCACTCCCATAACATTTGGGCCATTTTGCCACCAAGGGCTTATCTTGCCAGGCCAGTTACTGTAGTAGCATGCAGGTTTCATAGCTTGGTAAGACAAGCAATTACTTTTTCCTACCAATAGTGTGCACAGTATTTCCCAACACCACGACACAGGAAAACAACAGGATATCTAAGAGGAACCCAGACCAATGACGCGTGGCAATTAACACACTTGCAAATAAAGATGAATGGACTAAAGGGTGAACTGTGTGACTCACTGTGTCACACTACTGCTTCCAGGATGTGATTCTTCTCATTTTTTGTTTGTTTGTTTGTTTGGTTTTTGGTTTTTCTTCTAAATTTTGTTTTGTTTGGGGGGAGGGGAGACGGTCACAATGGGACAGAGAGATAAGTGGGATTGGAATGTATGATGTGAAATCCACAAAGAATCAATAAAAGTAAAAACAATAAAAAAAAAAAAAAACTAGAAGTTCTTGAAAGTCCTCCGATACCTAGAAGGGGCACTTTGCTCCACAGGTAGTCCTTTGATGGAAGAGGCTGGGGTCATGGTGAGGATGGGTAATGCCCCCTGTGTGGTCATGGTGAGGGCAGATGGTGCTCCCTGTGTGGTCATGGTGAGGACAGATGGTGCTCCCTGTGTGGTCATGGTGAGGGTGGACAGTGTTCTTCATGTAAGGTGTGTGGTCATGGTGAGGGTGGATGGTGTTCCTCATGTAAGGTGTGTGGTTATGTAAGGGTGGATGGTGCTCCCTGTGTGGTCATGGTGAGGGCAGATGGTGCTCCCTGTGTGGTCATGGTGAGGGTGGACAGTGTTCCTCATGTAAGGTGTGTAGTCATGGTGAGGGTGGACGGTGCTCCCTGTGTGGTCGTGGTGAGGGCAGGTGGTGCTCCTGGTGCACAGTGTGCAGGGCTCACCTCAGGTGGGGTGACTAGGGCTGTGGCCATGGTAGGGGACCATGTAAAACTTTAAACAAAATGTAACAGAGAATACTTAGATAGCAATTTATTTGAAAAAGCTAGCAGATGCAATGACATTTTGGGGTGTGTGAGATCGTCTAATTTCATTAAATGTAATAAAATTAACATTTCATAGAACAGTGCTTATAGGAAACAGACAACAGTGTGCTGTGCTCATGCCTAGAATCCCACAACTTGGAAAACGGAGGGAGGCAGGAGGACTGCCATGTGTTCAGGGCCAGCCTTGACTATAGAGTGGGCTTTAGATCAACCTGGGCTAATGAGCAAGAGCCTGTCTAAAAAAAAAGACGAAAACAAGAAAGCCATGACAAATGGTTGGTTGCTATGGGAGACTTCCAAGTACTCTTCAGAGCACTGACTGACAGATAGAAAAACAAGTAGGAAACAAACCAGTAGCCCTGTCAACCCATCTCTAAGAAGGGGGTGGGGCCAAAATGATCGAGGGGAGAGAGATTAGGGAGAGACTTGAGAGGCAGCTGGGGGAGCAGTGTTAGGAGAAAATGCCTTCTGCTGTGATGTGACACCCCAAGACTGACGTCACCCTCGAAAGTGTCACTGGTGGGGAACGGAAGATACTGAGATGGGATGTGCAGAGGCTCAGAGTGCAGCCTGGGGACCCCATCCTCAGGTGGTTCATGGCGGGTGCCCTGCTGATCCAAAGCCTGCCAAGCCCTCTGCTGCCTCCAGGCCTCCCGGGCTGCCTGCTTGCCAGCATCTGGTGACCTTCTTCACACCCCTTCATGTTCACAGAGCACTGTGTGCTCTAAGATGTGAAGGTCACCATAAAGGGTCCGAATTATGGACCAAACCACTTAAAATTTAAAATGTATTTATTTATTTGCATTCTCATGCTTTCGATCATTCCCTACATGAAGCTTATCCTTCCCTCCCACAACAATCACTACAAGAAAACGTCCCACAAACTTGCCTAGGGGCCAATCTGATGGAGGTAATTCCTCAGTGAAGTCCCCTGTTCCTAGATCACTGGAACCAATATCACACCCTTAAATGGTGATCAGATCCAGCATTCTGCAAGTGGCTGAGACTCAGATTAAAGGAACTAGTCCAAGTTCAAGTCCACAGGGTGAAAGTTGGTAAGTATTAGGATCTAGGATTTATATTCTTTCTTCTTTGTTTTTAAACAGACTTTATTTATTATGGCTATTAGTATTATTTTTATATTGCTGAAAATGGAACCCAGGGCCCTGTGCATACTAGGCAAGAGCTCTACTACCAAGCTACATCCTTAATTATTTTGAGGCAGGGTCTCGCTTCATAGCCCCGGCTGATCTGGATCTCTCCATTCTCCTGTCTGTGCCTCCTGGGTGCTGGGTTCCTGGGCGTGCAGTGTACCAACCAGTGTGGTTTGCAATTTTTCAAGCAATGCTGTTTTTCATTTAGTTAATGATGTACCCCAGGAAGCCCCTCAGGTATGTTAGCAAAAGCACTAACTTTGACCCTATCCTATGTCCCTTTTGCTTTTAGAAAGTGTTTCTAGAAGTAACCAAGCTGGATAGTTCAATTCCAAGGGCTGAGGGTGTAGAGCAGTGAGTAGCCACTCTGTAGCATGCTCAAGGCCCTGAGTTCCATCCCCAGGGCCACCAAAAGACAAAAAGAAACCTTCTGGGTGTAGTGGCTCACCCCAGTAATTCCCAGCACTTTGAGAGTGAGGCAGAATTGTCATGAGTTTGAGGCTAGCCTGAACTACATAGTGAGTTCTAGTACAGCCTGGGCTACAGAATAAGACCCTGTCTCAAAAGATGAAGCAGAAAAACTAAAATCACAAAAACTAAAAGGAAGTTGAGAAGGAGGAAAGTCCTTACTGTTGCAGGACAACAGCAGGACTGCCAGTCAGAGGCCATCTGAGCGTTGGAGACACAGCACTCACTCACCTGGGCCTACCTTCCTTTCCTCTCCAACGCTGATACCGCAAATGAGTCCGATTCCTTACTGAGTCCATTATTTCATGATGTGTTACCAGAAAACAAAAAACCTCGCATATAATATTTGAGAAGGTGAAAACGCTTTCTATACAAACCTTTAAAAATAACTCACACTGAGCCAAAGTACAGTTACTGCACCATTTCACGAGGCAGCAGAAATACGCCCTGCTCAGACTGAAGCAGGAGGAAAGGCTGCTGGCCCTGTTGTTCACAGGTAGTCTGTGGGCCAGCTGGAGTCCAGGATGTTTTTCTGAGCACTTTGGCTGAGGAGAGCACTGTTTATGCCTAGATCTAGTGAGAATTTAGCTGTTCTTAAACAGCAACAACAGCTGGGCGTGATAGTGCTTCCATGGAAGCAGGAGGACTAGGGAGGGGCTCAAATTTAGCCTCACTGTGTAACAGTGGGCTATGAAACTATGTAACAGCCTGGGCTCTGTAACTATGAAATAACCTGGGCTATGAAACTATGTAATAGCCTGGGCTAAATCAGACCCTGTCAAAAAACCAGAGAGGAAAATATGAACAGCCATCAACACATGGCAGTAACCTTTGCATGAACATTATGCTAAGGGATTGCTTTTGTCTTTTTGTCTTTTCGAGATAGGGTTTCTCTGTGTAGCTTTGCGCCTTTCCTGGATCTCACTCTGTAGTCCAGGCTGGCCTCGAACTCACAAAGATCCACCTGGCTCTGCCTCCCGAGTGCTGGGATTAAAGGTGTGCACCACGCCTGGCTTGCTTTTGTCTTTTTAATTCTCTTTCTCTCTCTCTCTCTCTCTCTCTCTCTCTCTCTCTCTCTCTCTCTGTATGTGTATGTGTATGTGTATGTGTATGTGTATGTGTATCACAACACCTGTGTAGAGGCTGGAGGACAACCCTAGGGAGTCAGTTCTCACCTTCCACCCTGTGGGTTCTGGAGATTGAACTGATACTGTCAGGTCTACCTAGTAAGCCATTTTACTGCTGAGCCTTTAAAAAAAATAATTATTTATTCTTTTATGTGTACTGGTGTTTGTCAGATTCCATGGAACTGGAGTTACAAACAGTTGCAAGCTGCCATGTGGATGCTGGGAATTGAACCTGGGTCCTCTGGAAGAAGTCAGTGCTCTTAACAGCTGAGCACTCTTCAGCCTCCACTGCTGATCTATCTGTCTTACAGGCCCCTAAATAGCCTATCTGAATAATGTGAACAGACAAAGGCATTTCTGATTTTGCTGTAGTACTTATTGGCTCTTCTGCACAACAGTCAATCAAATCAGTACCTTCCCAAAGCACTTCTGGGGTGGTTTCTAAAAGCTTTTGTTTTCACATAAAAGGAAGGTGATTTAAATTTTTTAAAATTACATCTTGTTTAGTGTGTGTATGTGTGTGTGTGTGTGTGTATGTATATGCAAGTAGATATCAGAAGCCAATGTGTAGTCAATTCTTTCCTTCCAGCATGTGATTCCCAGGGATTAAACGTAGGTCAGTAGGCTTGATGAAAGGCTGTTGCCTACTGAGCTCTCTTGCTGGCCTAAGGAAGGTGATTTCTAAAGGCTTTATTATCCAGTAGAGTATGGTGACATGTGCCTATAATCCCAGCAATTGTAGGGTGGAAGCAGGGGGAATCAAGAGGATAAGAAGTTCAAGGTCATTGTGGTTGTTTGAATGCATTTGGCACCCATAAGTTCATATGGAGTGGCACCATTAGGAGATGTGGCCTTATTGGAGGAAGTGTGCCACTGTGTGGGTGGGCTTTGAGGTCTCTTTTGTTCACACTTCACTAAGTGTAGAGTAAGACCACTTCCTGTTGCCTGCAGGTCAAGATGTAGGACTCTCACCTCTGCTGTGGGATGTCTTTCTGTATGCTGTGAACATGTGTTGCTCTGATTGGTTGATAAATAAAGCTGTATTGACCTATGGCAAGGCAGCTTAGAGGCAGGTGGGAAATCCAAGCAGATATATGGAGAGAAGAGAGGAGAGATGCCAGCCACCACCAAAGGAGCAGCAAGATGCCAGCAAATTGGTAATGCCACAGCCACGTGGCAACTTATAGATAAATAGAAATGGGTTAATTTAAGATGAAAGAGCTAGCTATCAAGAAGCCTGCCATAGGCCATGCAATTGGTAATTAATATTAAGTCTCTGAGGGACCATGGGGCCGGGTGTGAATGGAAGAACACTGGATGGTGGGGCCAGGTGGGACTGGTTATGGTTGCCATGGTTATGGTCTCTAGTCACAGTTATAGAAACCCGAGCTAAGACAGTCATCCATGGTTGGACAGTGAGAGTTTTGGGCCAAAAAAATAATTTTTTTTTGAATCTCAAAATCCCAAATCTAGATATATTGATCTTATTTTTATTTGATCTTATTTTTGATCTTAATTTATTGATCTTAAATTACTATGACAAAACTATCAAAGTAACTATGTTGATAACTACAGCAATTTCATAAAAGACTGACTTCTCTGAGGATCGCTAGTCCAGTGACTCAGTGAAAGAGCATAGTAATCCTTTCAGACATGCTTCTTCCTGCTTGGAAACCAGGAGCTGCTGATACTCCTTTGAAAAGCTCGTAGGGGAGGGGGGCTTCTCACTGTTTCCAGATGTTGCTGAACTTTTAGATTTATTTTAAAGCTGTAAATCCACCCTTGACACACACTGGAGAAGACAGCAGAGCTCATGTGTGCTGTCCATGTCAGACAAGCATTCTGCCATGCACTTCAGCTCCTCCTTGTTAATGTAGCCCAGGCTCATGACCCTCCTGCCTCACCCTCCCTAGTGCTTGGATTACAAGTGTGCACCAATGCATTTGGTAGAAGCTGGCTTAATGGTTTTGTTTTGAGAGCAGCTCATGTAGTCCAGGCTGGCATCAAACTTAGTATGTACCCGGGGATAACCCTGAACTCCTGACCTCCTTGCCATGCTGGTATTACAGGTGTATGTCACCACATAGGCTCAGAATGTTGATTTACCTTTCTTTCTTCCTCCCTCCCTCCCTTCCTTGCTTCTTTTCTTTCTTTCTTGGAGCGTGATCCTAATTAGTCTTATCACTAAAAACCAGGGTTCAGATAATTGGGATAAAAGCTAAAAGATCAGAGAAACAGAGGAGCAGCCAGTGACTTCTTACCTCTCTGAATCCTCCAACCCAAAGGGCCAAGATCCTGTTTCCATAGCCCCTTATCACTTCCTGTCTCCTGTCTGTACAGACCTCCAGACCTCTATTGTTATAGTGGCTAGTAGCTTTGTCCTCTGATCTCCAGGCAAGCTTTATTTGTCAGAACACAAACAAAATATCACACAACATTTCCCCTTTTTGTCTAAATAAAAATAAAAGGTTTTAACTAACATAGAAAAACTATATACCATAAGTACAATACTTATTGTATAATAACTATATACAAATATGTACAGGCAGCAATTACATTAACAATGTCTGGTCCATTAGCATTTGACAAATTCAGAGAAAATACTCCATTATCTATCCTATCTTGGTAAGTCCAAAGTGTTGTACCAAATTCATCTTCTATCCTAACTTGCATTAGCAACCCAAAACTATATTTTGATGTCTCTCAACCTTTTATACCTCTTTTGTTTCTTTTCTGAATTTGTTTAAAAAAGGAAAACTATAACTATATAGTCTTCAATCCATCAGAGACCTAAGAAGGATATAATGTTATTTGAGTAAACAGGAAGTACAGAGCAAACAACTTCCAAAAATAAGAAATGACAGAAACAGCTAGTTGCCTGGACAGTCACCCAAGGTTCCTCTGCAACATTGGGGCAGCCATCTTCAGCCTACAGGCCTAGAATATCTGATAGACTTATCTGTGAAGCAGAATTTTGGAGGACTGTTCCACCTTGTCTTAGCAAAGTTCTGCAGTCACTTTCTTTACTGTCCTGCTTGTCCAGTTTGGGCAGGATGCTGTCAGCAGTCAAGGCAAGGGCAAATTTTGGCCCAGTGGCTAACTTTTGCCACAAAGAAAGAAAACTCCATATGGAGTTTCTTTGATACTCATCATCTTCTCTGAAGTAGATTGGTGCTGCCAGGAGCCGACACATCTCACGGTCACAAAACAACAACCCACCCCAAACCCCCTTATGTTATTAAATCATCTTAAATGCCATATTTTGTAGATCTCTGAAGTGTTTGAAGACCACCTGTCTATCTAAAATATATCTGTTTGACCTTGATCAAGTTTGATTGTAATAGGTGATTAACTACTAACCTGCATATCCTTATTATTAAAAGTTGATTCCCTAAAGATGCCATCACCTGAAAAATGTTTGGGATAACTGTCAAGTCCTGGGAGAGCTAACTGCATCATTTGTTATCCAGTCTCTGTGTAATGGGAAAGTGCAGGACTTCTCTCAAGTCCTGGCTAGAGTAGTCTGTAAGGGCTGGATCATCTCAGCCAGCCATCTTGAAATTGTCCTGAGCAGTTTGTAGTCCAAAGCCGATCTTTCAGTGGTGTTTGTCAGCTTGTTGGTGCTACATAGTCCATGTGGAACCATTGTTGTGGGGCCCCATCCTCCTTTTGGAGACATCAAATGTCACTGTTAGGCATGGTCATGGTTCACTGCAGAAAACGTAAACATTTTAAATGTCATATGCAGCAGATCTTAAAGAGGTTAAAGGACCATAATCTGTTATGTATATCCAGAGCACAAAAGCTTAATTCCTAGTTCTGATAGAGACTCAAACTCGAAATCATGTATAGGAAGCTAGAGGAAGCCTTTTTCTAGAATTAGTTAGTACTTTATATGACCATTAATATCATGACAAAAAGTTTAATATATATATATATTAATCTTATACATTCAAATATAATATTCAGATCTTAAGAAAAGTTTTAAAGAGTCAAAATAGAACCAAAAGATTATGAGATTAGTGGCAATAGAATAGTCCCTAATTTTTGGCTTTTCTTCTGTCCCATATCAGGTGGCTCTTCTAATATGATACAGAGATTTTGGATTTTCCTCTTAAGAAATATGCTTGGGTTTAGAGAAGAAGAGAGCTATACTCCAACTCCAAAGCCAGCTTTAATTTTTTAATTGAACTGGTGCTACAAAAAGACCATTTGCATTATATGTATGTAGAGAACAGCAGAAACAAACATTTGGAAGGATACATGAAATTTTATCCTGTTGGAAATGTGATATACCAATAGGCCAATTTACTCTTTTTCTAAGGATATTTTCTCTGAACAATTCATCCTTTTTCTTCAGATGCCTCATTTGTCCAGTAATCTTCAGATTCCTTAGGTGGATTCTTCATTCTCTTGGAAAGACAAAAGCAAAACCCTGCTCTAACACTAACTTTGGGGAGTTTCCCTTTTGGCAAGTTATATCTGATTAAATGAAAAGCATTTGTTAGTAGTATAAATTAGTTTAAATTGGATGGTCATGCATGTTGATGAACTATCACCTCTTCTCATCAAGAGATCTCTCTTGTTCAAATCAAACCTTTATCAATTTTGATGGTATCCATAAATTTTCTTCAGTGAAAACAAAAGCAGAACCTCTTCCCCAATGTAGCACATATCCTGGTTTCCATTCTGAGGTCAACACATCTTTAAAGTATATAGGCTGATTTAATTCAGTAGTTTTTTTCTATTATGCAATCTTTCTCCACAGCTGTTGTTCTTTTCTCATTAGCATTTAGAAAATTTAAAGTTAATAAAGCATTGTGCAATCTATCTCTGTGGGTCTTTATTACCAATTTCTGTTTATTAAGCACATCTTTTAGAGTTCAATTAGATCTTTCTATAACTGCTTGTCCTGTAGGATTGTGTGGTATACCTGTAATATGCTTTATGTTGTAATATGCAAAAAAAAAGATTTCATTTTACTAAAGACCTATGCTGGAGCATTGTCAGTCTTAATTTGTGCAGGTATACCCATGATGTCCATAACTTCCAACAAATGTGTGATTACAAAATCAGCCTTTTCAGAACTCAAAGTATTCTCCCCATTGAAATCCTGAATAGGTATCAATGGTATGGTGTATATATTTTAATTTTACAAACTCTGCAAAATGAAACATGTCCACTTGCCAGATTTTCATTTCTTTGAGTACCCTTTGGGTTACTTCCCACAGGTAGTGGAGTTTGGTTATACAAGGAACAAGTAGGACATTGTCTTATAATTTCCTTGGCTTGTTGCCAAGTGATGGAAAAAAATCTTTTTTTCAAACCCTTGCTATTGACATGGTGTTTTTAATGAAATTCTGAGGCTTCTAGGACATTTCCTACCAGTAGTTGATGAATTTTATCATTGTGCTAGAGGGCCTGGTAGGCCTATATGGGATCTAATATGTGTTATAAGTGGTGATTTTTATTTCTGATTATTTCTTGTAACTGAAAAATAACAAAATCAATTCTGTATCATCTGGAATAAATTCAGCAATTTCAATATGTGAAACAACTCTCTATGCATATTGAGAGTCAGTAACTATATTAAGAGGTCTGGGGGGTTGGGGATTTAGCTCAGTGGTAGAGCATTTGCCTAGCAAGCATAAGGCCCTGGGTTCGGTCCTCAGCTTTGAAAAAAACAAAACAACACACACACACACACACACACACACACACACACACACACAAAGAGTTTCTGGAAAATCTAATAATACCTTAAGAATAGCATATAGTTAATAACTTTTGGACAGAATCATAAGGGTTTTGAGCCACTTTACTTAAATTTCTTGATTTATAACCTGCTTTTCCTGATTTGTTTGCATCAGTATAGAACATAGGGGCTCTTGAAATTGGTGTTTCCCATACAATATGAGGAAGGATCCAGTTAGTTTTCTTTATAAATTGAATTCTGTTGCTTTTGGGATATTTGTTGTTAATCTCTCCCAAAAAATTATTGCAAGCTCTTTGCTAATGTTCATGTTCTGCCTATGAAGAGGACATTTCAGCATTAGTAAAAGGTACTACAGTTTCTGCTGGGTCTATTCCTGATAATTGACAAAGTCTCAATTTTAACTGAGAAATCTTTTCTACACAGAAATTTAATTTTTTTCTCTGTTTATGTGGTAAAAAATCCATTCTAAGATATTATCTTCTCTCCACATTAAAATCTCTGTAGGGGAGTGTGCAGGAGGTAAAATAACCAGAATACAATCAAGGTCCAGATCAAAATGATCTATATGTGCATCCTGCCATTTCTCTTTTAGTAAAGCCAGTTCTCTCTCAGCTTCAGCTGATAATTTTCTTGAACTGTTTAAGTCCTTATTACCTTGTAAGGTTTGATACAAATTACTCAGTTCTTGAGTTTTTAATCCAATTGTGGGCTGTAGCCAGAAACATATGTTAATTTATGGTTTGTTTCTGAGATTGCAGGAATGTTAATCTGAGTGTTCCATTGCTGTAACAAATCATGTCCCCATAAATACATTGCTATATTAGCCACATATGGCTTTAAGTTTCCTCTTTGTCTTTCTGGTCCTATACATTTGACTCAGCTTTCATTTTGTTTTACCTGAGATAAAGTTCTATTCCCTAAAAGCTGAACATTTTCTTCCTTAAGAGGCCAACTTGGATACCAAGATTCCGGTGCAATTATTGTTACATCTGTCCCTGTGTCTACAAACCTTTTAATTATAATGTCACTTATTCATATTTTTAGCTTTGGTCTTTGATCATTTATAGAAATTTGCCAAAATATTCATTTTATGGTTTCTCTTGAAATGTTTGTTTTATCTTCTAAAGCTGTTTTATCATCCAGAGCAGTATGGCTTTTTACAATAGGCATTAGGTCCTTTAATTGCTCTGGGGAGGATTTCCACCATGGTGACAGGGAATGACTGAACTAAATTTGACATGGGGGCTTGTGAGAGCCCCCCCAAGGCATTTCCCAATGGCAAAAGGTTACCCTGTGTGTCCCTTGTTGATCTGCATTCATTGGTTCAGTGTTGGACTTTGCTGCACCTTCTGCATACTCCAGAAGACGGGCCTTCTGTTTGGATTATTCCTAGAAAAAACACTGTCTCTAGGAATGTCCTGTCTACAATCCCTTTTTAGGTGACCTTGTTTGCCATAATTAAAACATCTGACATTTTGAATTTTCTTTAAGCCTGTGGAAATCACCTCTCCTGGCCAAGCATCATCATGGTTACAATATTCAGTATTGACTATATCACAGATCCATTCTTCCAAGGGTGCTGATCTTGTCTTTAAAGGCCTAATTACCCCTTTGCATTGTGAATTAGCATTTTCAAAAGCCCAAAATTCAATTATTATTTGTCTAGCTTCTGAATTTGGTATCATTCTATTTACAGCTGAAGTCAATATTTGTTAAAAATCAGTGAAAGTTTCTTTGGGCAATGTATAACTTTAATAAATGGCCCAGTTCTCTTTCCAACTTCTTCAATTCTGTCCCAAGCATTCAAAGATGCTGCAAGGCATAGAGCCGGGTTGTCTTTGTACATCAGCATAATCACCCTCTCTAAGAAGTTGGTCTTGGGAGATTTTAATACCTCTAGCCCTATTTTATTGTTCAGTGGTCCTAATCTCATCTTTCTACTAGGTCCTCCATTGTAATTGAGGAACAGGTTCCAATACTGCTGTAACCAAGTATTTCCAGTCTTGTGGGACAATTCTGATACTTGTTGACAATGAATTTAACATCTGCTTCATATGAGAGTATCGTTTCCTTAAATCTCTTTAAACCTAACATTTCCACAGGAATCCATTCAGCTCTTACATAGCCGTGGGGATATCTGTCATGTGGCAGTTGTTCCTGTAAGGTGACTGGATATATTAAAGTTGATTGTTTGATAACCTTGGGCTGTTCTTCTCTAATTTTATAATGTAATGGTGAGGTTGGTTCTCCTTTAAATTCCTCTGTCTGGGTCTGAATATCTCTATGATCTGTTTTAGTAAGTTTTTCTAAGGCTTGTATCTTGGAGTTCATATCAACCAACTTTTTTAGGGATAAATCAAGAATTATCTAATGATAATTAACATTATGTCTATCCCAGTTGATTATCCCTTCTTTTAATTGTTCCATTTTAAACCATCCATTGTGTAATCACACAGAGACCTAACTCCCTCCATCATAATAGTGTTTCCCATTTTTTAATGTGGAAAAAAACTTAAAAAAAAAAAAAAAACTAATTTCCCCCCTTTAAGAATTCCCAATTGTCTCACCAAATCTGCTGCTGCTGATGGTGAAGATCATGGTGAAGTGTGAGGCTGACTGCTGCTGCATAGAACAGTAGAAGCCTGAGCAGGTGTCAAGGCAGCCAGCTAGTGAGGCATCATCCCAATGAGGGGGTCCAGGGAAGGCCCACAACCCACCAGGAGAGGGAGCCAGCTGCCTTAAAAATGTACACAGGACCCTGTTAAAAAAAAAAGCACATGCAGAGGGAGCTGCCTAAAGGCAGTGGTGAAGGGCTAACTCTGGCAGCATTTGGAGCCCATGTGCCTGTAGAGTTTGCTGAAGAGACGCTGCAACAGAAAAATTCCAGACTTGCTCAGAGGGCTTGGGGAAAAAAAGGAAAACTTAGCCAGCTGGGCAGTAACTCCAGTGGGAGTCCCCACATGCAGCTCTGACGTGTGCCAGTGGCTGTATGCCATGGGCAAGCAGCTTTTTGGTGTATTCATGCCCAAAAGTTAGGTGCCAGATGAAGCATGATCTTAATTTACCTTATCAATAAAAACCAGGAGTCAGGTTGGGGATTTAGATCAGTGGTAGAGTGCTTGCCTAGCAAGCGCAAGGCCCTGGGTTCAATCCTCAGCTCAAACAAACAAACAAACAAACAAAAAACCAGGAGTCAGGTATCAGGGTAAAAGCTGAAAGATCAGAGAAGCAGAGGAGCAGCCACCAGTGACTTCTTTCCTCTCTGAATCCTCCAACCAAAAGGGCCAAGATCCTGTCTCTGCCCTGCCTTATCACTTCCTCTCTCTGCCCAGCCTTCCTATCTGTACAGACCTCCAGAACCTCTATGGTTAACTAGTGGCTAGCTCCACCCTCTGATCTCCAGGCAAGCTTTGTCAGAATACAAACAAAATATTACACAACACTGTCTCTTCTCTTCTCTTCTCTTCTCTTCTCTTCTCTTCTCTTCTCTTCTCTTCTCTTCTCTTCTCTTCTCTTCTCTCCTCTCCTCTCCTCTCCTCTCCTCTCCTCTCCTCTTCTCTTCTCTTCTCTTCTCTTCTCTTCTCTCCTCTCCTCTCCTCTCCTCTCCTCTCCTCTCCTTCCTTCCTTCCCTCCTTCTTTCTTCCCTCTTTCTTCCTCCCTCCCTCCCTCCCCCCCCTCTCTCTTTCTCTCTCTCTCTCTCTTTCTTTCCCCCGATTTTTCAAGACAGGGTTTCTCTGTGTAACAGTCCTAGCTGTCCTGGAACTCACTCTATAGACCAGGCTGACCTTGAACTCACAGAGATCCCCCTGCCTCTGCCTCCCAAGTGCTGGGATTAAAGGCGTGTGCCATTACCACTCAGCTCTTTTTTCTTTTCTTTTTTTCTTCCTTTTTAAAAATTCCCCTTTTTATCACCTTCTTATGGTAGAGGTTAAAAAAATTTAAACTCCATTCTGCAGTAATTCAGCAAGTATTACCAAGCACTTTCTTTGGGCCTGGCACAAGTGTTTTCAAAGTATCCATGTTTGAATGAGGCCCATTGAAGAGGAACTCGGCAAAGCTAAAGCCTCATGACTGCTGCATTTTATCTGCACTCTGCTGGGTGTGTAGCTCGAGTTCTTGGCCTTTCCAGGTCTAATGACTCTGATCTGACTCACAAATATTCTTATTTCACAATGGGCTAGAGTACAGCAACACTCTTGTTTTCAGTTCTGGGACTCACAAGTGTTGTATATGCAAAGTAAGTGACTGGTGGGGGAGGAGAGGGCCTGATTCATAGGATGGGGGAGGGCCCCACGCTAAGAACTGGGCAGCCCATAACAATTCAAGCCTAGAAAGAATGCTCTTCTGCACATCTACAAAAAGAACGATGTCTTACTTTATCCACTCGAGTCTGCATTCTTCATTCATAAAACTTGCTGGTGGGCTGGAATATCTTACTTTCAATGATCATGCAAATGTCACACTAGAGGCAAACTGATTTTAGTTCAACTTAATGTCAAGTTTTTTTTTTTTTTTCTCTAATTAACCAGTTTCTAGCCATAGGTGGCTTTAGTGTGGGCATCATTGGTATAGGCAGACTCTGGGGACTGTTTATTAGAAGTCTCACAGGGCCAGGTAACTGCTAAAATCCTTAACACCTGTGTCTAGAAACTTTGTTTTGTTTTGTTTTCTAGCAGCCACTGAGTTTGCAGTTTTCAGTGTGGTGATACTACAGTGCTCCAAGTCAGGGGCCTCCTCAGGAGGAAATCATCTGGACCAGGCACCTGACATGGGGCCCGGCCTGCTTCTAGGTACTTGACGGCAATTCTCTTTTTTCAGTACGGAAGGCTCAGAGGCCAAGCAAGTTTACTAAGGTCACATAGGTTGTAGTGAACATTAGGGAGTTCAATTCTAGGTCTTCTGATATCCACATAGCACTTTGCTTTATGGTCTCCTATACCAAAGGAACAATCCAACCCAATGGGAGGAAGCAAGGAACAGTACCAGAATGTTAGGGAAGCCTAGTGTAGAAGTTAGAAGCCATGCATAGAGAAAAAACTGCCATGGTCTGTGGGAAGGGAGCATATTTTGTATTAAAATGCCATTGTATGACAATAGAAATGTACAGTGCTGGGAGGGGTTTTGTGTTTTTAATCAACTGGACACAGCTAGAGTCATCTAGGTGCAGGGCACTTCCTTGAGCAATGGCCTCCATCGGACTGACCTTTAGGCAACTCTGTGGGGGCATTTTCTTGATTAATGATTGATGTGAAAGTGCCCAGCCCATAGGGGTGGCCCTGAGCTGTGTAAGAAAACAGGGTGAGTAAGCCATGAATGAGCAAGCCAGTAAGCAGCACCCCTCCATGGCCTCTGCTGTAGCTCCTGCCCTGACTTCCCTTCATTACGGAACTACAGCTGCAAGCTGAAATAGACCCTTTCTTCCCCATGTTTCTTTCTTATCCCAGCAACAGAAACCACACTAAGGCACTCATCAGATGAGAGGCTCTTGGTGTCTTTGCCATCCAGACCTTAGTCATTCTCCAAGACTCAACCCAAAGAAGTCTGATCTGCCATGCTATAAAACTGCTCATAGTTTAAGTCTAGAACGTTCATGAAGGAAAGATTGGTCATTACCTTCCATGAGTCAAAGCTTAACCAACACCTCAGTTCCCTCAGTCCCCTCTCCTTTGAGGCTTCAATGTGGACAGAATCTAGGGATTTACTTGGCTTCACTCCTGATTTCCCACTGTGGTCTGTGAATCAGCTGTTATAACCTCATGGGACACAGTTCCTGGCTTTTCTACTCCAACCGAGAGAACAGCTCTCCAGAGCAGAGCTCCACAATGGGAACAGCAGGCATTGCAGTCACAGTGCAAACTAGAGCTGCTAAAAGGACTCACTCCCTGGGAGTTTGTATCTGAAGGTGGGATCTACGTAGAAAAGGCACAAGCAGCCATCACACGCTTAAGGAGTCATTCCCCAAGGGACAGAAGTTAGGTACTGAATAGAAATAGAATAATTTCTCCTTTGATAATGGGAAGTACATTGGACATTCCTACATTGAGAGGCGGTATAGAGTAGCAGTTAAAAGGTGAGCTGTGAAGTCAATCCCAGGCCATGGTTGGATCTAGTCTTTTGTCTTGGGGTAAGCCTCCTCCAAATCTCACTCCCCTCAAGATTTGTGAACTAGAAATAATAGAAGTGAGTTCCTGCTTTGTCAATGTGCGCCTACATATGCCCAAGGCATAGCACTACGTCCAGAGTCGTCCCTTTATCTTCAGTTTATCATTATAAAACAAGCTGGAAAAATGTAAGAAGGAATGAAATATGCAAAGGCTAGTGAAGCAAGAAGAAGAGTGAAAACTGAGGTTTTGGGGGCCACTTTGATTCTCCAAGGCAGGCTTCACTGGCAAAAGATCAGACCAGATTCCTTGACGCAGCCCACACATCTGGAATGACAGCACTTGAGAGGCTCGGGCAAGAGGATCGGGAGTCTGAGGTTAGGTTGGGTACATGGTAAGTTCTAGGCCACCCTGTTGAGACAATAAGACCTGTCTCAAAAAAAAAAAAAATAGATATTCTTATTTAGAAAATGAGTGGGTTCCTTTTTAATGTGGATATAGAAGAATGTGCTCAATAATAATGTAGAACCAAATGGAACTAAGAGAGACAAGCTTGGACACATAAAAGTGAAATTTCTTGCATAGGAGAGAACATGATAAAGTCAAAAGAAAATCTGGGAGAAAATAGTTGCCACATGTTCGTGGACAAAGAGCTTCTATACCTAATATTTAAGTAATTCACAAAATGGGAAAGAAATCAGTAGAAGAACGGTCAGCAGACAGGAACAGAAAATAGCAAGATGCTATACAGGAAGGAGCCTGTCCCCAGTAATAAACATTACAAATTAAACAACACTGAGATACCATTTCTCACCAATAAGACTGGCAGAACTTCAAGATTACCGCACACTTTGTTGGCAATAGTTGGGAACTAGGTACTCTTAGTAATTGATGGACTGCAAACAGGTGTAACTGTCTGTGTTCTTGTTCATATGTGGAGGGCAGAGGTCAACTTTAGGTGTGGTTCCTCAGGAGCCATCACTTTGGGCTGTTTCTTGTTTTTTGAGACAGATCTTACTATGTAGCCCTTGTTGGACTGGCATCCACTATGTAGACCAAGTAGACTTCAGACTCAGATCTGCCTACTGCATACTGGGATTAAAGGTGTGTGGCCACCATGCCCAGATCATCACCTTGTTTTCTTAGGACAAGGTCATTCATTGGTACATAGGGTTCATCAATTAAACTAGGCTGCCTGGCCAGTATATCCTAAGACTGTCTCCACCTCTCAGGAGTGTGACTACAAGTGTGTGCCACCATACCTGGCTTTTGAATGTTAGTGCAGGGGATCAAATGCTGGCCTTTATGCCTACAGGGCAAGCATGTTCCCAAGTGAGCTATCCTCCCATAGCCCCTGTATCCTCCCATAGGCCCTGTTATAATGTTTATGAAGGACACTTTCACAATGTATATTTAAAACATGCATACACAGTTCTTTTGGCCTAATAACCTCATTCTTAAGAATTTACACTGGCTGGGTGGTGGTGCATGCTTTTAATCCCAGTACTTGGGAGGCAGAGGCAGGCGGATCTCTATGAGTCCAGGACAGCCAGGGCTACACACAAAGAAACCTCATCTTGAAAAGCAAAAAACCCAAACAAAACAGCAACAACAACAACAAAAGAATTTATACTGAAGACAAATCCAAGAGTTCAAAAGCATAAATACAAGGCTGTTATGGCGTTTTCTGTTTTCTTTCCTGTGTGTTATGTGTGCAGCATGCCTGTGTACATACATGCTTGTGTTTGCGCATGCGCATGCGTGTACGTATGCGTGTCCCCACATGGAGGCCTGGGGTGATGTCAGGTGTCCTCTAAGACATCTCTCTACCTTATACACTGAGAGAGGCAGGATCTCTTGCTGACCACAAGGTTGCTGTTTTGGCTACTATGGCTAGCCAGCTTGCTCAGGAAACTCCTTATCTTATGTCCTGTAAGATGGATTACAAACAGGCACTGTGCCCACCCACCCTTCTTGTAGGCTGCAGGATCCAAACTATTCTCAAGCCTTTACTCAATGAACCATCTCCCTAATTGATCATCTTCATTGGAAAAAATACAATATATTGGAAACTACTGATTTATCCACACACTAGGCACTGTGCAACTGTTAAAGGAGAAAAATCTGTATGAACTGAGGGTGATTTTTTTTCAGGGTGTATTGTTAAGTGAATAAAGAAAAGTATACACAGGCCTTGGGTGTGGCCAATAGAAAAGTACAAATGATTTTTATCAACAGGCTACTTTTTCTGTAAGAAAAAAGATGAATAAAAAATATGTGTGGGCTGGAGAGATGGCTCAGGGGTTGAGAGCACTGGCTGCTCTTCTGAAGGACACAGGTTCAATTGCCTGCACCCACTTGGCAGCTCACAACTGTCTGTAACTCCAGTTCCAGGGGATCTGACACCCTTACACAGACATACCCACAGGCAAAACACCATTACACATAAAAATAAATAAATCTTTAAAAGAAAAAAAAATATGCATTGCCTGACAATGGTGGTGCACGCCTTTAATCCCAGCACTCAGGATGTAGAAGCAGGCAGATCTCTCAGCTCAAGGCCAGCCTGGTCCACAAAGTGAGTTCCAGGATAGCCAGGGCTACACAGGGAAACCCTGTCTGAAAACTGAAAGAAAAAAAAAGAAGGAAGAAAATATGCATATATTTATATGTACAAAAAGAAGAGCACATGAAATTACCAGGGACTACTAAGGCCAGCTAACCTTGTGGATGAGTAGAGATGGGTCAGATAGAAGAGGAGATGGATAACCTTAGTAAATATTTACAACCATTTTAATACTTTATATATTAAACAGCAATAAAATGAGAAAACCTAATTAACACATAATAAAACATTAAGAACACAAACCTAATTTCAGATGTCTGAGATCCATACCACAAAGGGGAAAAAAAGACTGAGTGTTTGTTATCTACATCCTTATACCAAAGACAGATGTTAGATAACAGAAGTCCAGAAAACACTCTTTTTTTTTTTTTTTTAGTTATTTTTATTTTATGTGCATGGGTATTTTGCCTGCATGTATGTCTGTGCATCACATGTACACAGTGCCCAAGGAAGCCAGAAAAAGGAGCTAGAGTTACAGACAGTTATGAGCTACCATATGGGTGCTGGGTCCTCTGGAAGAGTAGCCAGTGCTCTTAACCTCTGAACCATCTCTCCAGCCCCATTTTTAAAGTTTTATTATTATTGTTTTGAGACAGGGTCTCTATATTACTCTGGCTGGCCTGGAACTTGCTTTGTAGATAAGGGCGGCTTTGAAGGTACAAGGATCCATTTGTCTCTGCCTTCCAAGTGCTGGGATTAAAAACACATCACCACACCAGCAAGATTTATTATTTTTATTCATGCGTGTATTTGTCTGTGTGAATGTGCACATGAGTACAGGTGCCTGAGGACCAGAAGTGCTGGACCCTTAGAGCTTGCGGACCGTCCCACCTGGGTGCTGGGAACTGAATCTGAGTCCTCTGCAAGAGCAGTTTGCACTTAATCAGTGAGCCACCCTTCCAGCACGTAGCACGGATCTTAAAAGGTCTTATTAATAAAAACAAACTCAGAGCCAGGTATGGGGTGAACGCTGGAAGACCGGAGAAGCGGAACAAGCCACAGCCACCTCACCTTGCCTATTCCTCAGCTGATCCTGTTTCCTCAGACTGGACACCTCTCAGTCCTCATCCAGAATGAATCTCAGCTGAACTGCTGCTCAAAAGCCTGAAGCTTAACCAGCCAAAAGCTTCTAGTTTCTGGTCCTCGCGCCTTATATATCTTTCTGCTTTCTGTCATCACTTCCTGGGATTAAAGGCTCTTGTTACCACGCCTGGCTATTTCCAGTGTGGCCTTGAACTCACAGAGATCCAGAGGGATTTCTGTCTCTGGAATGCTAGGACTAAAGGTGTGAGCGCCACCATTTCCTGGCCTCTGTATCTAGTGGCTGTTTTGTTCTCTGACCCCAGATAAGTTTATTAGGGTGCGCAATATTTTGGGGAACACAATACCACTACACCAGCACCGGCAGTAGACTTCATTTTCAAAGACAAATGAGTAATTCTATTTATTCTAACACTGGATTAATAAAACCATAGCAATTAATCCAATGAAGAATCAACAATAGGGATGGGGTCATGGTTCAGTAGTAGAGAGCTTGCCAAGGATGTGTGAGATCCTAGGTTCAATACTTAGTACCACAGGAGGGGGAAAGACACACAAAAGAATCAATAATAGGCCAACAAACACTAAAACTCCCAGGGTTGAATTTTTAAGGGTAAAAAAGTATCTACATAGTTTCAGAGTACTTAGTAACTTTGTAACACAAAAACCTGACTTACACTCACATACCACTTTACCACCAGTTTGGGACAAATGAGTACTATGCCCTCCCTGACACAATGTACACTCTTATGCAAACATAGTGTCATCTCTGTGCTGTTCCTGTTGAGTATTTAACCTAAATCTAGTCAGAAGAAAACATTAGATAAGCCCATTTGACAGCATTCTCCACAGAAATATTTTGCATACATCAAGAATGTCAACACATTAAGAACAAATGACCAAGAAATTATTCGACCTAAAGGAGGACAGAGACACCCAAATGTAAAACATGATTTGAATTTTCTTTTGCTGTAACAAATGTCACTGACAATCAGTAAAATCTGAAAAAGCTACAGATTTTAGTATTAAAGCTTACTTCAAGGTTTGTATGAACTTCTGAATATATGCATTAATTTTTGAGAAGTTTATATTGCATGCAATATATTTATCATAATCCATGCCCCAGCCTTCTGCCTAAGTCCTTGCTGTAATGAGATGTTTCCTATCCAGACTGCCTGTTCCCAAATACCCAGCAGCCGCTTCCAAAATTGCCACACAGAGGCTCATAGTAATTATAAATAATTGGCTGGTAGCTCAGGCTTATTACTAACTAGCTCTTACACTTAAATTAACCCATAATTCTTATTTATGTTTATCCATGTGGCTTGGTACCTTTTTTTCAGTATGGTATTATCATCTTGCTTCTCTGTGTTTGCCGGGGACTCTCTGACTCTGCCCTTCTTCTTCCTAGAATTCTCCTAGACTAGCTCTTGTGCTCAATCTTCTCCTGCTAGCTACTGGCAATCAGCTTGTGACAAATCTTCACAGTGTACAAAAATTATTCCACAGCACCTCCCAAATCTACCCTTACCATCAACCCAAACCAACTTCTTGTCTTCTTCTTTTTTTTTTTATAATTTTTTATATTTATGTGTATGAGTGCTTTACCTGAATGTACATATGTGTACCACATCTGTGCAGTGTCTACAGAGGTCAGAACAGGGTGCTGAGTCCCTGGAGCTGGAGTTAAGGATGGTTGTGAGCCACCTAGGAATATTGAGAACTGAACCTGGGTCCTTTGCAAGAGCAGGGAGTACTCTTAACTACTGAACCTTATGTATATGTGAGAGAGAGAGAGAGAGAGAGAGAGAGAGAGAGAACCCCAACTAGACATCTCTCACAACTAAATTAAACTTCCAGTGCTGGGATTGGGTTACATCTAATTAGGTTGTTGGCCAACAGGGCCTCATGAAAACCCCCAAACTCACGTTATTGCCGAGGCTAATTGTGGCTCTCTACAAATTAATGGTAAGGCCCTATTGCTAAAGACAACACCTATGTAACTCACTGAACATTAAAAGAAGTCAAACTGATGCCTACCTAGAGCCTTCAGCCCTAATGACTAATGTTCATGGTATGGGAACATACTCTCCATGCCCCCAAATGAAAGGTGAACACCAACCCAGCTACAAACCCCAATATCCACAATGGTGATCTGTCTACATGATACACTGGCACAGTAGTGGCACAAAAGTTGTGGGAGCAACCAACCACTCTCTGATTGGAGTTAAGGTCCACTCCGTGAGATGGAACCCAGGTCTGACACTGCCTGGGTGGCCTCGAACCTGAGACAAGATAGACCACGGACCTAGGAGAAAACCAAATACTACTGTTTGGCTAAAGAAATGGATCAACAGGTGACGGCGGTGGTGGCAGGAGGGTGGTGCACACCTTTAATCCTAGCACTTGGGAGGCAGAGGCAGGTGGATTGCTGTGAGTTTAGGTCCAGTCTGATCTACACAGCTAGTTCTAGGACAGCCACGGCTACATAAAGAAGCCGCGTCTCAAAAAACCCAAATAATAATAATAATAATAATAATAATAATAATAATGAAATAGAGCAGTAAAATGACTCCTAACAGCATTTTGCTATACTCATAGGTCAGTGTCTTGCTCAGCCATCATCAGAACAGCTTCCTCCTGCAGCAGATGGGAACAAATACAGAGACCCACAGCTGGACAATGTGCAGAGTGAGAGACCTTGGAACAGTCAGTCCTAAATGGGAGGTCTCCATCAAATCCCTCTCCTTTGGGCTCAGTGAATTCTGCAGAAGAGGAGATAGAAAGATGGTAAGAGCCAGAGGGGATGGGGGCCACCAAGGAAGCAAGGCCCTCTAGACACAAGAGCTCACAGAGACTGTGGCAGCATGCACAAGGCCAGCACATGTCTAAGGCATGGGGTCCTTCCTGAGAAGGGAAGTGCGGAGAAGCCCATATTATTAACTCAGAAGCCATCTCCAATGATAACCATCCACAAAGGAAAACTTTGTTATTTTCCATTGGAGTCTCACTGAGCAGATAATCCACACTTAAGGGTTAGACCCCATATAGATGGGCAACACAAAATGGACTTCATGGTATTTCTGGAGTTATTTTGTTTCTCATGATTTTTTTTTTAACCTTACAGATATTTTGCTTATATATATAAAGTCAGTCTGGTTTCTGATTCTATTTTTATAGTTTTCTGTGTAAAACTAAGGTGTGTGTCTAAGCATCTGTGTTTCTGGTGTTTTTCTTTTTTAGATTTATTTACTTTTATTTAATGTGCACTGGTGTTGTGCCTGCATGTATGTCTGTGTGAGGGTGCCAAATTCCTTGGAACAGGAGGTACAGACAGTTGTGAGCCTCCATGTGGGTGCGGGGAATTGAACCTGGGTCCTTTGGAAGAGCAGTCTGTGGTCTTAAGCGCTGAGCCATCTCTCCAGCCCCGTTTGTGCTTTTTCATTGACTCTTTTTATTTTCCAGTTTGTTTGTTTTGTCCTATTCTGTTTTTATGCTATTATTACTACCATTTTTGAGATGCCTGTTTATATTCTAATGAGAGAGAGAAAGAAAGGGTGTGGATTTTAGTGGGTGGGATGTGGGGAATCTGGGAGGAGTTAGGAGGGAGAAAAACCTTAATCAGAATATTTTGTATGAAAAAAAACCCTTATTTTCAATAAAAAAAGAATTCCAGTGACAGATCTTGAAAATGACATTTCAAGTGTTCTTTAAAATGACATTTATTTGGGGAGGGAGCCGGTGCCTGCCACAAAGCCCTTGTGGAGGCCAGAGGGCACCTTGTGGAAGCTGGCTCTTTTTCCACCATGTATATATTTTCTGAGGATGGAACTCCAGTCCTCAGTGTTCCCTGCAAGAGTCTTTACCTGTCCAGCCATCTTGCCAGCCCAGAAACCTGTATTTTTAAAGTTATCTGGATGATTATGATGCAAAATCAAGCTTGGAAAGCATTCTCTGATTTGTAATAAAATTTTGTTAAGGAAAATTTTTCTACATATTTACCACCAGGCTTTATTGTTATTTTTTAAAACAAGATTAATAATTTTACTTAAAAATTGTGACAATCAATCCTGCCATCTGCCTGGGCTTTGTGGCAACAGCTCTCAGAAGCCTACAGAAGAAGGCAGACACGTGCACCCCAGGAAATGGCACCACCTCACTAAAAAAACAATAGACACATAAAATTGAAATTCTGGCCCCATCTTCAATTCTCCCTGGCCAAGGCTGACTGTCACTCCAGAGCTTGAATTGCTTGCCTCTTGCTGACTTACGATCTTCTAGTTCACGGAAAGTGATCTATAGTGATAGAGGAGGCAGTCTGTCGGCACACAGGCTGGGCAGAGATGCTGAGGTCTTCTGTTTCTTTTCAGTGAAATAAAATGGAAGTTATCTCCTGAGGTGGTAGCGCATGCCCTTAATCCCAGCACTCTGGAAGCAGATGCAGGTGGATCTCTGTGAGTTCAAGGCCAGCCTGGTTTACAGAGTGAGTTCCAGGATAGCCAGGAAGTACACAGAGAAACCCTGCCTGGAAAACAAAACAGAACAAACACTGAGGTTATCAGAAGGCATGGGTGGAAGAACAGCCGGGGGTCTGAAGAGGGCTAACAGCCACCTGGACCGATAGGCAGGTGGTATCAAGCCGACATCTTAGCTCTACCAGGTCAGGGGGACTGTCAGTCACTCAGGACAGTAGCAGATGAGCGTTCTGATGCTCTGCACCTCCAATGCCTGTCTCCTCAAATTTTAAAACTTTTGTCAATGTGCTGGTTGGGAGTGGCTTCAGTTTCCTCAATTACTGGCACATGAGCTTATTTGCATTCTGTCTTCTGTGAATTATTCATTCGCGGTCTTTGTTGACTTTTCTACTGGTTTTGCTCTCCTGGTTGTTCAGTAGAATTCTCCTGTGGCTGAGTGTGTTGCCACTGTACAAACGTTTTCACGACTGAGCCTACAGCCAAGGCTCCTGGCTTGAATGGTCACATACTTTTCCAGTTGTCTCGTTTTCCATATGCCTGTGATTATTTCCCCCAATGCGCTGTGCCTCTCATTTTATCAGGAACATTTACTATTTGTATGAAGAATGAGTTCCTTTTTTGCCTGGGAGGTGTGTGTCCTTTTTAATCCTACTCTGAGCCACCCATTTTCTTCCAATTTGTACCCATTTCTTCCTGGATGGCTGCAGGATAGCATTCCCGGTGTCTATGCAGAATATTCTGTACTGGAGCGCCTAGTTCCCAAACCTACGTCTTCTTTCAGTGTGGTTGGTACTCATCTTTCAGTGGCTGTCGCTATGTGGGGGCATACGTGAATCTTGGCATGACTTAGTAATTGGCCTAAAGTTAGAACGCCAGATTAATATAATCTCCACCCTGTTGTAAAGGCATTGCCCACTCCCCTCCAGCTTCTTTTGTTTTAGAAAAATATATTGCTGTTCTCTTTCCAAATCCCTCCAACATTGCTGACTTGGCCAACACATGGTTTTACCATTTGAGTTCTAAGTTTCACAGGGAGCTGCCTTTGCTCTGGGTAAGTCACCACTTGCTCTGAGCCCTCTGCACACCCTTCAGTCCGAAGAACTTGTCTTTGATTCTGGGGACTTTGGCTTGTTATTCTTTCTGTTCTCCTTATTTATTTATTTATTTTTTTTTTGAGACAGGGTTTCTCTGCGTAGCTTTGCGCCTTTCCTGAAACTCACTTGGTAGCCCAGGCTGGCCTCAAACTCACAGAGATCCACCTGCTTCTGCCTCCCGAGTGCTGGGATTAAAGTTGTGCGCCACCACCACCCAGCCTGTTCTCCCTCCTTTTTATTGTTTATATTCTTCAATCAATTTGTCTTCAGATGTGTTTTTTTTAGGACTTTACATCCTATTCTCTTTTAAACAAAGAATATTTATTTATTTTGTGTGTGTGTATGTTTTGCCTGCATGTATGTCTGTGCAGCATGTACATGCAATGCTTGCAGAATCCTGAAAAAGGCATCGGATCACCTGGAACTGGAGTCACAAACAGTTGTGAGCTGCCATGTAAGTGCTGGGAATAAAGCCAGGGTCCTAAGCAAGAGCAGCCAGTGCTGTTAACCACTGAACTCTTCTCTCCAGCCTCTACATGGCATTCTTTTTATCTAGGATATATAATTCATCTCATGCCTTTTCTTAGACTAGTAAAGCCCTACTGTGCTGGCTAGTTTTATGTCAATTTGATACAGGTTAGAGTCACCTGAAAGGAAGGATCCTCCTTTGAGAAACTGAGAGAATATCTCCATAAGACCTGGCTTTGGGGCATTTTCTTAATTAGTGATTGATGGGGGAGGGCCCAGCCCATTGTAGATGGTTCCATCCCTGGGCTGGTGGTTCTGGCTTCTATAAGAGAGCAGGCTGAGCAAATCATGGGGAGCAAGCCAGTAAGCAGCACCCCTCCATGGCCTCTGCATCAGCTCCTGCCTCCAGGTTCCTGCCCTGCTTGAGTTCCTGTCCTGACTTCCTTTGAGGATGAATTATGATGTACAAGATAAGCCAAACAAACCCTTTCCTCCCCAACTTGTTTTTGGTCATGGTGTTTCATCACAGCAACAGTAACTCTAACAAGACACCTACTTATCCTTTAAACCCCACATCAGTTCTTCATAACGATCCCTGGTAACTCTAGGCTGAATGACATCTGTTTGCCAACAAACCGTCACATCTAAAATGTCACAGTACATCCGTGTGCACACCTGCCTCCCCTACTGACCATAAACCTGTCAGGTCAGGAAAATGCTTGCTTGTTGTGTGCCCTTATTGCCTTGTACTATGATGCCACAAGCACACAGTGTGTCCAACACAGGGAGAAAAGAAAAGCACCATCATATGTATATGCCTTCACTCAAGCTGAAGTTTCAGATGACCACTGTTTACTCAACACATATTACCTGGACTAGGTTTCATACTGGCTTGAAGAATGAAGTGGAGGGGGCAGGAGACAAAAGTCTCATTCATCTTGAAACTTATTGTATAATGGGAAAACTTTCTCTCATATAACTAAAAATGTTTTTAGTATTTATGTATGTGTATGTACATGCCACGCTGTGGTATGCAGGTAGAGGTCAGAGGACAAACTGGTTCCCTCCTTCCACCATGTGTTTCCCAGTATTGAATACTTCCATAAGTAGGTACCTTTACCTACTGAGCCATCTCCCTAGCCCCTTGTATAATTTTTAAAAACTGAGATGTAATTCACATCCCATTGGTCAGTGGTAGAGCATCTGCCTGGGACCAATCCCCAGAAAGACAAACACATACACAAACTGAACACATGTACTTTAGTGGGTTTTTTTTTTTAAGCATATTTACAACATCATGCAACTATGTCTACTAGCCAGGATATTTCTTATCTGTGTGAAGTGCTGAACATATCCTGGAGCCAAGATGGGAGGAGAAAGGAGGTTACAGAGGAAGAAATGCATTCCAGGACAGGGAACAGCATGTTCGAGGGCAGGTTATTCTTGGGAAAGGGAACAGCAACATTCAAGGGCAGGTTACTCCAGGGAAATGGAACAGTATGTGAAAAGGGGTGGGGTTCTGAGACAGCCCAGGCTTTGGAAAACATGTAAAGTTCAGGGGAGGTGGAGTTGATTGTGAAAAAATGGCTGAGTTATTTCACAAATGAGGAGTCCAAACAGAGCAAGGTGAAGTAACTCAACTAAGGCTAGACAATGTCCCCCATATCAACTCAACAGACATGTCTAAGGGGCACTACTGTAAACTACTGTACACGCAGAGACTGGCATGACATTCTCAAAATTACTGCCATGCTGGCTTTGGCTCCATCTTCCATTAAGGTTTCATTTTTCTCTTCCAGCTCCCTGTATTATCTAAAAACACTGACTATATTAACCTTGACTGTGACAACCATTTCCTCCATGGTTTTGTAGCTTCAAAAAGTTAACTCTAGCACCATTATTCCATCAAAAGGTACTCTGCCCATGGGAAGAAATATTCCTGTAGTCAACATCCAGGATGAAGACTCGGTCCTTTTTGGATTCTCAGGCTCAACTATGTTTACCACCTGAGTCTTAAGCCCCGTGTGACAATGAATGGCCATTTCCTGGGCTTTAATAGTCCCACCTGCAAAATGGGATTAGGAAATATTGTCCTGGCCACCTTACTGCTACTCTGCAGAGATTCAACAGCAAGCAATAAGGTTCTCACTGCTTCTGAAACTCCAGGGGAGTTTCCAGGCTAATGTAGACATTTGAGAGAAATGTGAATACTTTAAGAATGTCTCCAAACTTCTGATCCTAAACTTTTATCCTGGTTTAGTCTGTTTCAATCCAGCCAGATCAGTCAGGAACTCTAAGTGACTGCCATTTCAGCTCTCTAGGGTGGGCTAATGTAGAGAAACAGCTAGGAGTGAGTTTTATCAGATGAAGAGTGAGGATCTCTAGACTTCTGGCTTTCCCTTGGAGTACATCCCTGCTGTCTCCTAAGGTTTCCCGTCCCCTTTCCTAACAGAAAAGCCACTGCAGTTAAGGAACTGTGGTGGCTATGGAGCAGGTGTGACTGGTGGCAGATCTCACAATCAACGTGATGGGATTAAGACGACTCACCAGGGAAGCAACTGTGTGGGCATGTCTGTGAGGGACTGGGTTAGGTGAGTGGCACCATTCTCCATGGGCAGGGGTTCCAGGCTGTGGGAAGGGAAAGTAAGTCGCACATCAGTATTTACTTCTCTCTGCTTCCTGACTGTGGACACAATGTGGCCAGCTCCTTCATGCCCAGCTGTTGTGTCTTCTGAACCATGATGGACAGTACGCTCAAAAGGTAAGCAAAACCAAATCCGTCCTTCAGATGTTTTTGTCAGTGTCTTCTCACAATAACAAGAAAAGTGACGGACGTAGAAAATGGGTCACTGGTAGGAAAATCCTGGCTTCATGGTTTAAGACTTTGGAAGAAGTGGCTTATAGGAGGAATTTAAGTTTGGAAATTTGGGCTAGACAAACCCTAGAATGCTAACAGACCATTCTGGCGGGAATTTGGAAAACTGGAATGCTAAATATGGACAGTGGAGGCCCAGCCCAGGAGGTTTCAGAGGACAAGAACTCTGTAAACCGTGGGCTGGGGGCCATTCGGGTTCTGCCCTTACACAGACTCAGGCTGCCTCCTGAGAACAAAGGTCAGGCTGAATTAAAAAGTCACGGATTAACGCGTTTGGTGCAGGGAACTTCAAGACAGGTAGCTCTCACATTGTGGTATGGCTGCCGTTGACGCTCTTAATCAGGAATGGGGTGAGAGAAAGTAAAAAGAGGACAAACGTAAAGTTTGGTGAGGATAAGAGTGCAGACAAGTTAAAATCTCAGATAAGGCAGGTTCGAAAGCAGCCGTAACTGTTAAAGGAACTAGTGCCATCAAAAGGAACTTGGACCTCTGCACTGGGACAACAGGAGAGACACTCTGAAGGGGAAGACCCCACCCATCAGGTTCTCCAAAATACAACTTTATCTGAAGGGAGAGAATGCTACGGAAGGGGTTCTTCACCCCATAACAACCACTTAGGGAAAAGTGTTTCTCGAGGATCAGAACGCAAAGGCTGGTGGAACTGTGGTCCAAGAAAGAACTGTGGGAGCAAGCTCCATCTTGAGCTGGCAGCAGGACCTGGCATCATCATGCATGTGATACTAGTTTTGTAAGCATGAAAGATTGGGTGGGGGGCTGTCACAGAGTGTAACATCACAGTTCCAGAGAGTCACTGAGGCTTGACTAAGTCAGGGTTGATGCCCCTGCCAGGAGGCTCTGGGAGGCTATTTTGTGACATTAGAAGATGAAGCTGGAGCTACAAAGGAGACTCCAGAATGTTGGAGAAGGTAAAACCATGAGAAATCCAGCAAAGAAAGCTGCATACATTAAGTGAAGCTGGCCCCAAAGAGGCTGTGTTTGCTGTGGGCGGCAGAGCTGGAGGAGCAGGGCCACTCAAGCCCTTTGGAACCCAGATGATTCCTCAGGAGTCCCAGATAGCTGCAGGTACATCTTGTTTGCTCTGCCCCATCGCTTCTCTTTTGGTCAGATTTTTCCTGGCTCTGACTTTCTTCCCTTTTGGAATGGTGGTCTCTGGATCAGAAATGGGCAACTTGCTGGTTATCTTTATATTAGTTCTTGGTTAAGCAGTCACTCTGAGTCTTTAGAGAGACTTGGGACTTCCAGTGTCAGGAATATTAAAGACTATGGGGGCTTTTAGAATTGGACTAAACGCATTTTTATTAAGAGATCAAAGTAAAACTTTAGGGAGCAAGGGTGGAATGCTATGATGCTGAATTTTGTCCATTTGATAATATTTTGAGTCACTGCCCGCACATCTGTGAGGGGCTGGGGTTTAAGGCAGGAAGACCCACTTTTATAAATGTAGGTGGCTCCATTTCCTGGGCAGGGGTCCTGAGCTACATACAAAGAAGAAAGTGCACCAAACACCAGCATTCAGGTCTCTGTCCTGACTGTGATTGCAATGTGACCAGCCGCTTTGTGGGCCTGTGGCCATGACAGACTACATCCTCAGAGTGGGAGCTGAAATATCCTCCCCTCCCCCCCTTTTTTTAAAGAGTCAAAACACTTCATTCCAGAGGCTTGGGGAGAGGGTGGAGAGGTCCACGCTGTCTGCTGTCCTCCACTGGGCAGGTCTTGGAGAGGAGCTCCTTCGACTTCTTTTCTCAGATATTTTGTCACAGTACCAAGAAAAGCCAAGAATACAAGAGGCATGTGGAAAAGTGTCCTTCCTGCTTACTGATCACGTGTGTTCTTTCGGTAGCACTGTTTACAAGATGCCTACAGGACAGAACATACCAAGGGCAGCAAGAAGCAGCTAGTTCCCAGAAAGGAGTTAGACAAGAACCCTACTGACAGTGTGAAGGGGGCCCACCAGAAGCCACCTATGCTAGGTGAGAATTGGTGGACTGTGTACACTGCCCAGCAGAGCAGCCATGGTTTTGCAACCAACACTTGACATGTTTGAAAATGTGATGCAACGTGAAAGGCATATTAGCCTTTCAGAGAGGAAGGAGTGCACCAATCCATGGCAATTCCTCTTTTGTTTTTTCTAACCTGTAACTATGATTGACTGCAAACGGGCAAACCTATCCTTTCCTACAGACTGACCACCCTAATTAGGAGCCTTTGTGTAAATAATCTGAAGGCGGTTGGCTTCCAGTCTCCAATGATTTATGCACACACAAGTTGTTTTCATTTGTGTTGTTCTTCCCCGTTTTAAGTGAGGAAGCATCTATCCCTGGTTTATCTGCAGCCCGAGCAGCAGCAGCAAAGCTGCTCCCAATTCCAGCAGCAGTAAAATCCAGAGAGGAGGAAATGTGTGAATATTTGATGAAAGCTAGAATTGAAATGTCAACAAACATCTGAAAAAAAAAAAAAAGAATTCACCATTCCCTTCTCAAGACAAGTAATGAAGGACAGCCCCCACATCCCCCAAAAGTTTTTAAGCTCTTAGGTTCGCTGGGCGAAGAAGTGTCAGAGTCACTTAGCTAGCCTTTAAGTCACCCTCACCAGGGTAGTTGGCTGTTTTACAGATAAAACACGCTTAGGGATGTTGGCACACTTTGGGGCACACTGCTGGGTCTGGGAATGGAGTAGACAAGCCTTATACCCTATGGTCCATGGTCACTTCTCCACCCAGACATACCTCCCACCATGTGTAAACGCTCTAAATTCCAATACACTTCCCAGGTTACACCCACAGTCCAGAATCATCTCACCTCAGAACCTCTCCATTTCTCTTCTGTAGCCCTACTTTTCCACGATTCCCACGGGTCCTTTCCGGGTGTGTGTGTGTGTGTGTGGGCTCTAGGACCCTCTCCTTCCGTCCTCTGGTGGAAGGACATCTTTCCTCTCTTGTCTCTTCCAGAGCTGGGGGAATGCCTTCCAGGCTCTGGAACCAAAGCGGCCGCTCAGCCTGGCATCGAGTGTCGTCTCTTCGGCTGCCACCTTGCCGCCGCTGGACACAGGTCCGGCTCTTCTTTCTCCGCTTGGGTGGGGAAAACTGAGGACCAGCGACACATTAACTTTCCTTGGACACACGGTCTGAGGGAGAGGCTGGTGTAGTTCACCGTCCTTTGACCACATGCGCCCCCTTCCCCTAGCTCGCAGCGAGTCCCCGGATCTGTGCCTGGCTCTGGACGCGCGGAGAAAGTTGTCAGCCGCTGCGTGCGCCTCTCACCTCGCTGTGCGTTTTACCGGCCGCGCGCCCGCGCCCGGTCCACCTTGCACACACCCCGCCCACCACCCGCGCCCCTCTCCTCCTCCAGCCCACGAGCCGCCTGGCAAAGCAGCTCCCGGCTCCGCTCGGGCGAGCCGCCGCTTCCGCCCGTCCGGCGCGCAGCCTGGGGAGCGCCGAGCCATCCGAGCGCGCGGCGCGGGCCGGGCCGGGCGCGCACTCTCGGCGGTGCACACGCCGGTCCAACTCTCTGGCGCGCCGGGTGCGTCGCCCCGTCGCCGCCCCGGTACCGGTAGGCAGAGCGAGCGCTTTGTCCGCGCGCCCGCCCGGGACTCTGCCCCGAGGAGGCAGCCGCGCCGAGTCCCCGCCTCCGCCTCTGCCCCCGGGCGGGCCGGGCCGGCCGCGGTAGGGGGAGCCAGGCTGAGGGCGAGGGTGGGGGCGGGGGCGGGCTCAGGAGGAGAGGAGGGCAGCAGAGGCGGCGGGAGCGCCGGGTGCCGGGCCGGGGGAGCCGCGGGCTCTCGGGAAGACGCAGATGATGAACAAGCTGTATATCGGGAACCTGAGCCCCGCCGTCACCGCCGACGACCTCCGGCAGCTCTTCGGGGACAGGAAGCTGCCCCTGGCGGGACAGGTCCTGCTCAAGTCCGGTTACGCCTTCGTGGACTACCCCGACCAGAACTGGGCCATCCGCGCCATCGAGACCCTCTCGGGTGAGCACTCGCACGACCCACGCCGCGCCTCGCCGCCTCGGGACGGCGGCAGCGGGGAGGCCGAGCCCCAGGGGCCGCGCCCGCCGCGACTCCCGCGCCGGCACGCTCACTTCCACGCACCAGCCCCGCGACTCTGGCAGCGGGCGGGCTCCGGGACGGCCGGTTGCCCTGCCCCCACAGCGGGGGCTAACTTAGACCCTTGGGCCTCAGACTCGGGGCGACCCTGTGCTCCTCCGAGGGTCCCCAACCTCGCTGGTTCCCTAGGAGCGTCCCTGGCTTGTCCAGCTGCTCCCCCCGCCCCCACCTTTGCAGACTCCCCCGTTTTCCTTTTCTCTGACCCTTCCAGTGCCCTCTTTGCCAGGGACCCCCTAAATCCAGCATCTCCTTTCCTTCTGGCCAGATCTTCCTTCTTCCCATGCCTCGTGCCAAAGACCTCTCGCCCTCTGCCGTCTCCCGAGCCGCATTCTCCTTTTTGAGACCCCCCTTTCTCCTGGCCCCCCACTTTCGGTAGCTTCTCGACTTTACTGAACCCTTCGAGGTCCCGGGGTTCCCCCCACCATCACCCGGCTCCTGCCGGACCGCACATCTCCCTCGGTCTTTTCCCGAAGCTCACTTCCCTCTCGCTGGTCTCGGAAGCGCTCCTATTTTTCCCTGAATTTTTTGTCCGATTTTATTGAGAAGAACTCGGGGCTGGGGGCTTTCCGCCTCCCGTCTCCCCGCCTCCTGCTCGGCCAGAAGCACCTTTTTACGAGGTACCCTGTCTCAACTCGGTGGGGGCCCGGGCTGAGAACCGGGAAAGAGGCGACCGGGGGGCCCGCGAGCGCGCTGGAGCCCAGACGGGAGTCGGAGCGCTACACTCGCCCGCGCGCGCGTTCCCAACTCGCATCCCGCACACGCACGCTGCGGGCCACGCTCCCCGGGCCTGCGACCCCCGACCCCGAAGGGAACCCCTTCCTTGGGGAACGGATGGGTAGGCTGGTGAGACCTGGGGGGTCACCCCAAAGCAGGCGGCTGCAGAGCCGGGGACTCCTGCGCGTGTCCCCGGGGCCGCTGGCTGGGAGGGCGGTGGGGTGGGGGTTGGGGGGCGAGCGCCCTGGAATTCCGGGGTCTCTGGGTGGCCGAATGGGGAATTGGGGGCCGGAGAAGCCGGGGAGCGCCAGCCTTGCAGCTTGAGTTTCAAATGAGCTCATCTTTTCAAATTGGCGCCTCTCTTTATTAAATGTGTTTTTCCGGTAATGCCACCCACAGCTATACCTGGGGTCAGAACCGGGCTTGTGCCCTTCCCACCTCGTCCGCCACCCGTGGCGCCCACTTTTCATCACGGTTGGATCTTAGTTCGCCCAGCTGCGGCCGGGTGGGGGACCCCTTGAAGGCTCCAGAAGGCGGAGCCCGAGCGCAGAGTAGTATGCTTGCCCCTCCTAGACCCCCGCGAGTTTGACTCAGGGAGGTTCTGAGTACTTTAAATTTCTGTTTTAAAGGTAAAGTGGAATTGCATGGGAAAATCATGGAAGTTGATTACTCAGTCTCTAAAAAGCTAAGGTAAATATATTTTGCCTAGTTTCTTTTTTCTAACCCCACCCCCCACCCCGCGATTGGGCTTCCATACGTATAACTAAAAACATATGGTCAACTTTTAAAAATGTGTCTATATGTTTTTTTTTTAAAGGGGCTTTTATTTGTTTTGTTAGTGGAGATACATAGCTTAGAAAGTTATTATTGTTATTGTTATTATTTTACTTTCATTATATAAGGTGTACTTGCAAACTGTTTGGTGCCTAATTAGGTGTCGGGATGGAGAACACTAGGTAGATTCAGTTGGCTGTGGCCGATTAAGTTGTTGATCATAAATTGCCTTCCACGAGAACTCCCCACTGCCATCCCTACCCCCAGCACAATAGCAAACTTCCTGTGAGATGTTAAGAGTAAATATTTACTGTGTCAGCTGAATTGCTTAACTTGACCATACGATTAATTTTTTTTTTTTTTTTGGTTAGTTTAGTGACGGATAATAAAATAATTCAGTAAATAAAGGGTCAGTATTTTGCATAGTGTTCTAAAGCAGTAGGCTGTTTGTTTGGGATGCAGGGAGAAGCCAGACTTCTATAACTGAGGCAATGGGACTGTGCTCCTGAGCACTTGGTTGTTATTGTTGAAACGTTGGAGAATAAACAGCATCGCGGTGAAGTCGATAGTTAGCTATTGTTAGTGTAGGAGTAACACGCTTTGTGGGGGTTGGGTTTCCCCAGTGATTTGCTAAGAGAGAATGAAGGAGACATCTTTGTTTAAAGCTCATTGTGGACTATAAATTGGGAGGAGGCGGCTTTATCTTCCCCTCCCCTCACGTGTCGTTACTTAGTTTATATTCATTAAGGAACGTTTCTTTGCCATTCCTCATTAAGTGTCTGAACTGGGGAGGCTAAGTCTGATTTTCCACCTTAGTCAGAGGGAAGACGCAGGATTGAGAACATTCTAAAATCAATTGGTTTTATAAATACTTGGATGTGTTTGAGGGTTTTAAAAACATTGTGTGCATATTTCCACATACATTTTAATGTAACTGAATCTCTGGAAAGGATTGTGTGCCACATTAGAAAACTGTGTAATACTTTTGTTTTTGAAAAAGTTAAGAATTAATGATTTGCAGTTTGGGCTGCTCTACTGAACGGATTCTTAGGTTGAAAATGTATAGCTGGCTTTCTGTAAATTGCTTTAAGTTTATGTAGTTTCCTTCAGTATTATTTTTTGAGGGGAAAGGTAAGGAGATGTTTTCTGGGATGCTAAGTACTTACTATAAGTTTAAAACAATTATCTCTCAACAGTTGAAGTTTTGATGAGTACTGTTAGAAATGTTTAATACACTGTGCATCTAGAAATATCTCATTCTGTTGAATCCTTTTGGAGGTCAAAATTAGCAAAAGTCAATAGATTTTTAATTGGAGTTATTTGATGTCCCATTATTCCATGATGCAATGTATGTTATTTAATTTTCAAAACAAGTGAAATACTAGCTTATTTAAAGTTATTTAGATCACCTAAAACTTATCAACAAAAAGACTGCTTTTGCTTTTTTTTTAAATGCAGAGGTTGTTTGAATTTTGGTTGAAGTGTCGTTTAAGTAATTTTATTCTGCCATGGTTCAAAAAGTCTTGCCATGAGTTTTAGTATATAGTAAACAAACAGTCTAGGGCTTTTGCAGTCCTAGGAATAAATTGATTTCTTTGAACATGTTGGTGATATAAAATAACCAGGAGGAAGAAGCTAAGAGCGTGCTGTGTGGTTGACCACACCTGAAGACAGTTAACAAACCAAAGCAAGGTAACCTGCTGCTGGAGAGCGGAGCCATTTTTTGATTGGATGATGTGAATCTTTTCCCCCTTTACTTCAAATATAAACGTTCCCTTAGCTTGCAGGGAGAGAAGGCTAAACTGGTTAGAATTGGTTAGCTGAGTTCAGCCCTCTGGGATGAGTTCTCTATTAATTCTGGGCATAGCCATGCTGGTGGCTTTAAAAAAAAAAAAAATCCCAGAATACTGTAACATTTAAGACCAAAGCTTTCACGTTATACAGTGATCGCTTTATTGCTCTTTTGTTGCATTTCTGTGTAAATTGACAAGTTGGAAATAAATTTGTGGTCAGTTCTGTACATGGTTTTTGTGTTCTGTAGAGCACGGGGAAAACAAGCCATCCTCTCTTATTTGCCTCCTTGAAAAATGATTCAACAATTGAGTGCTAATTTTTTAATATTGTGCTTAGTTCTTTGATTTTTCAGGAAGCTGTTTTAATACCTGTATTCCAAATAGGTTTTTTTTTTTTTTTTTAAAAAGGAGGTGATAGTTTGTAAGATGTTTTAATCTTCATTTGAGGAGTTGTTGGCATGCTATTTGCTTACCATTGGGTCTTTTGTTAAATCACATACCACCATTTTATACACGTGGCTGCATTGTAGACAGACTAGACACTGCTGTTTGCTCAGTCATCCTGGAGTAGAGAATTCTTTCCTTTTTGCTACTTATATTTCATCCATTTAAAGTGCAGATTATTGTACAGCAAGCTATACATATCATCTATTTCTCTTACGGTCTACTTGGTTTCAGTCTGCTGAATAAAAATCTTTGAATTTTTTTCTCTATGTTCATATAGTTCCTGTGGGTCAGAGATTTAGTAAAGAGGAAAAACTTAACAACTTTAAAAGTGCTGTTCAAAGTTAAGTGAACTAACTGCCTTGATAGACACTTTATTTTGGGTGCTGCTGAAAGTTCACTTAAAAAGTCACATATACACACATGTACACATATTGGATAAATTGTTTTCATCTAAGGCATGCTGACTTGAATATGCTTTTGTATTTAAAGTTGAATGATTCTGTGAGAAACAGCTTTAGAAAAAAATGCAGGATCTACCCACTTCTAGGAAGTAGCTGAATGATGCTAGACAGGTTTCAGCTGGGACAGTCAAATACTCCGCAGTGGTGTAGGGAAAGCTATGAATCTGTCTTTCATGAGTTAAAAATCAGTAATTGTGTTCTCTCCAATGCAGATGAATTTGGTCTCCTATAGGAATGCTAAAGAAAACAGTATCCCAATTGTATTTTGCTTGTATGTACTACATTGTGTATAGCTGAATTAAATACCAACCCCCCAAAAAACCCACCCAACTTCAAGCCCTCCCCGTAACAAAGACTTTTTCTGCATCAATTTTTAATTTTCTAGAAACAGAAAAGACTTTATTAGTTTTAAATCATACAGTAGCCTTCTATTTCAACAGTTTGTTGAATTAGAAGTTAATGGCCGGACTTAATTACATATGTAGAAAGATTAATACAGTGTCATATGATATCAAACTATAAAGTCACTTTGATTTAGCTTTGAAGTTGCACATTTTCAAAAAGGTAATTTTTAAAAATATTCTAGGGAACACATATTTTTCCTATCTCTAAGAAATAGATTATTAGGGCTGGTGGTAAAAAAAATAATTTGCTTGCTATTTAGATAATAATGTAGTCTTAAGATATTTTTGGGAGGCTAGCATTTAACTTTTTATATATTATTTAAACATTAAAAACTAATGAGTTCTACAAATAAAATGTATTGTTTTGCCTGATTTTTCTAATTCAATAGGAACTATTGAATTAGATAGGTTTTCTAATAGTATCAATTTTAAATTGTAAGGCAGCAATTTATAGAAGTATTTAAATTCTTAAACCTTAATTCTAAAAGAGAATTGATCATGTAGTCCATTTGCTATATTGTGCTTTTCAATAATAATGTTTATTTGCAATTACAGATAATAAGATGATCTTTTAGGAGTTATGTGTTTCATTATGTTAAGCTGAGGTTGTCACTTGATTGATGAGGGAAAATTAATAATATTTTAAGAAAGCCTTTTACATATAATGATCTGAAGTACATTTTCTTTAAGAAATGATTTTATATTTTAAAATACACTTGAAGGAGATCAGAAGATTCAAAACTAACTACATGTGAAAATTATTTCACCATTTTAAGTAAACAGTAATTTTATGTGTGTGTGTGCAGGTTGCTTCAAGTTCCTTAGTGGGTTGAAGAAGCATGTTAATGATGCTGAATTGTGCATAGAAGGATGGAGACCAGGGTACATTTATAACAAGACAGAAAAGCAGTAAAAGTAGATTTCTCCTAGAACTATTTATAAATGTTTGATACTTTCTAAATATCTGCAGTCTACAGCTGGATCACTATTCCGTGTCTGCTAATGAAACCCTCAAATGTAGATGAGCAATTGGTCAGTTGTTACTGAGCTAATGTGGCATCCTTCTGATTCAGTGGGGTATGTGCATTTTGTAGGGGGCAGTAGCTTTATATAGATAAGTAGCAAGAGAAAGAGGAGACCCTTAACTGAGCAGCCATTAATTACTCTGAGTTTCAGTCCAGACAAAGCTAATAAAATCACTAGATGATTGGAGTCATGTGTGCTGCACCATCCCTGAGAGATGCCTGGCCCGTACAGGTGCCTCCACTCCTGGTAGTCAAGGCACAGACACCTGTGGCGGCTTTTTCAATGAGCACATTGCTGAGAAGAAAGCCCTATGCAAAACTACCCTCCTAGATTCCTCTGATTCATTTCTGTGAAGGCTTTCATGATCTGTCAATGCACCCCCCCAACACACACAAACTTTTATTTTCTTTGTTAAACTCAAGATCTCCCCGTGCAGCCCCAGCTGTTCCTGAGCTCGTGAACCCCTTTGCCTTAGTCTCCTGAATTGCCAGGATCATAGGCATACACCATTGTGCCCAGCTTATAAAGTGTATGCTAGTGAATATGCATTTTCATTTAGAAATGCTAAGCTTAAGAGGGTATTTTGTTGTTTTTGCAAATCAGTGGTGGATCAGTTTTATTAGAAACAGCATAAAATTGGGAGCTGCTTAAAAAAATGACAAAATTTCAAAATATAATTTTAAAGGTTATATTTAAACACCATGAATGTATTTTCAGTTTTTGGTTTTGTTGTTTTTGAAACTGATGGGCCTTAGCTAAACTAATTTTTAAAAATGAAACATCTAGTCAAAAGCATAATATCTCAAAAACTATGACTGACTTCTTATTTGAGGGACAGGAGAGTTCTATTTAAGAAGGCGTGCCTGAGCAATTGATTAGTCAGGTTTTATCTTTTTGTACTCAATGGGAAGAACAAATTAGTTTGGGGAACATTCAAACAGTGTCGATGAGCAGATGCTAGAAAACAGCAAATGCCTACCAGTAAAGAAATCCACCCCCCTCATTCATTGCCATTGAAACATTTTAAATCTTTTATTTTATAATTTGACCTGATGCTTACAAGCTTATAATTTTCATTTGGTGGCATGGATGGTATGGGTTCTATTTTGGGCAGCAAATTGCAGAGTGCTCAGAATTATTTTTAAGGTTTTTTTACTTTTCCTGTTTTGATTATGGATTTTAGTTGGGTTACTTCATAAAATAAGGGAAAGAAATTATTTTCTATTGCAGAAAACCTTAGGTTCTGTTGCTTTCACTGCCAAAGAGGAGAAAAAAGATACAATAATGTGTCTTTAATTTGGTTGAGAGTTGGATGGCATGTTGATGTTGAATATAAGCAGCGCAGAAATGGTTGCGTCTGTATTAAGGGGCCATCAAGCCCAAGTGCCATCCTTGTGTCCATCATTTCAGTGATTAGATAGCTCCTCCTCAAGCGGTGATCCCCCCCCAGTAATTTTGCATTCTTGAGGTGCATTTTGTTTTCTTATTCTTGCGTCTTCTCATTGTTTATGTCTCTTACACTTTTATTTCCTAAAATTTGAACACTTAATCACAGTATTCCTAGTCTGTTAAAGTAAGCAGTTTAGTAAGTTCAGTAGGTGAACTAGAAGGATTTGGATACACATTTTAAGTATTATCCTATCTTCCTACATCATGAGCATCTGTTTACCTAGTAAACAGAAACACTTGTCTGGAACCTTTGCAACCAGAGGGGTGTTTGCAGTTTTTCTTGTTGTGTATTCATTTAATACATAAGTGTGAATTTGCCTTCGGGGCGGGGGAAGCTTGAACTTTAAAATTGTTAGAGGTTTTTTGATCTGGTACTGTTACGAACACAGTACTAGAGAGAGTTGTGGTGAGATGTATCTTCATGTGGTTGCATCTCAAGTTCATATGGTAAAAAAACTATTATGGCCTCTTCAACAGACAGTCTGCTTTTTTCTAAGTAAGATTTGGAGAAGAGGAAAAATGGACTAGTTCTTTTCTCATATGAGGGAACTTAGTCTTAGAGAAAAGGAGAAAGTTGTCTAAGGCAGAGAAATAAATTCAGTAGTGGGGAAGAACCCAGGCAAGGGCTCCATCACTGATCTTACCCTAGAGGGCTTCACTTAACATTTTGTTAGCCCAGATGCCCTTGAGGAAGGATAGAAATTGTTTGTGAAGGGCCCTTTTGTGATGGCCTTATTCTTAGTGTGGTCTGGATGATCTACTCTTCATTAAACTGTTTTTATAGGAAAAAAATAATTGGAAATAAGCACATGCTTTTATTAGTTTTTGTTTTCCGAGACAGGATTTCTCTGTGTAGCCTGGATCTTGCTCTGTAGCCCAGGCTGGCCTCGAACTCACAGAGATCCACCTGCCTCTGCCTTCTGAGTGCTGGGATTAAAGGCATGGGCAAGGATGCCACTTAAAAAGCAGCATGAATCTCTGCTTTCTCTCAACTTGCTGGACAGAGTATGGGGGATTTATCCAAGGAGGTGTTTGGTGTTTCTGTTTGCTTGCTTGTTTGGCCATTGTTTATACTGTCACATTATTTATTTATTTATTTATTTATTTATTTATTTATTTATTAGTGGTTGCATTCTTTATATTAAGAAATAAGACAGTGCTAAGAAGGACAGTCCTCACTGGGCACAATTGCACAGGCCTTTAATCCCAGGCAGAGGCAGGAGGATCTCTGTGAGTTAAAGGCCAGCCTGGTGTACATAGCAAGTTTCAGGGCAGCCAGAGCTACATGGAGAAAAAAAATATACAATATACCATAAAATAAAAATAGGCCATTTCACTCAACCGAGCCACACAAATTAGGCACCAACTTTAGCTCTGGTCAAGTGTGTGTGCCATTTGGTAAAATTCAAGAATTCACCTGGTGGGCTGTCGTGGCTCAGCCCCTTGCAGCAGGCAGCGCTATGCTTTCTTTGACTTGTCGGTCAGAGCTGCCAGTCCTTCCTGGATTCACCCTGGAACTAGTCTTTTTTCCTCTACTTCACTCTCTGCACAGAAAAAGGTTTTTTTTTTGTTTTTAAATCCAAACCTCTGGAGTTGCGTTCTTAGTACGACATACTCAGTAACTAAGCAGTGTGTGTGAATTGCCCTCATCTCTGAGCTGTAATGTTTTCCTGAACTCATCACCTTGTTTCCTGTAATTTTTGTGGACTCTCAGGCTGGTAGGTGGTGGTAGAGGGTGCAGTTGTCAAGGAAAAAAGTAGGGGAAGGGTTATTTCTAACCCTTCATGCGTTTCTTCAAGTTGCACAGTCCAGGGCGGGATGTGGCATTTTCTATGGAATTGTGACTCAGAAGGTGGGGGATGGGGACAGTAACTAATAATTACAGAGTGGGAGCTGCTATATGCTAGGCGCTGGGCTCAGCCTTCCAGGCCTTCTCCACCCCACCCCCATCCCGAGCCTGAGAGGTCTGTTCCTAACCCTGTTGCAGACTGGGCTGTGAACCTTCAGTCTCCAAACAAGTCCTTCCACTGGACCAGACTGCTTCAGAGAAGCAGTGGCTATATTTTGCTGCTGTGTGTCTAGCTTGAATAGACTGAGTGACCAGTCAGTGAATTGTGAGAATAACTGTGTGTGTGTGTGTGTGTGTGTTACTCCTGTCCACAGTGGGTATGCAGAGAACAGAAGGGGCTGAAGTCTGGTATGTTCATAGTTCAGTGTAACTGAAAACCAGTTATCTGAGTATGGTGGCATGTGCTTGTAATCCCATCACTTGGGAGGTGAAGGCAGGAGGATCAGTCATCGTGGGCTGCATAGAGATTTAGATGCCTATTTCAGCAACCACACATACAAGTGATAAAAAGAAATTGAAAGTGTTGGTCATGATTTGAAGGAATTTTTAAAAGTAGTCTTGGAGTAGAGAAATTTCTAATTATGTAAAAGAGATTAAATGCTTAAACCAAAATGGTTGTAAGGTTAAGTACAAAGACACACCCGTGTCTATGATGTGTGTATTCTATACTTGAGATGCAGAAGTATGTAATACTTTTTACCTCAGTAATTCATTTATCTGTATTTTAAAAAATATTTATAGTTTGTGAAGAGGAAATACAGAATCCTAACTATATATTTTAAAACAGGTCATCTTGTTAACATTAGGAAACCTTAATTCCAGCTCTTTGGAGGCAAGGGCAGGCTGATCTCTGAGTTCAGGGGCAACCTAGTCTACAGATCAAGTTTCATCGAGTTCTGGGACGTCCAGGGCTACATAGAGCTGTCTTGGAAAACAAAAGGAAAGGATGGAGAGAGGAGGGAGGGGAAAGCTTAAGCCTTTCAGATGTGAAGGGACAGGGATTGAAGATCTGTGTATGCCTTTAAACTGGGTACTTGAAACATGTTGTGCATTCGTGGCTGTTTTTTCTTTAGTAACATGAGACTCAAGTTACAGTCACCAGTGAAATGAGGTATAAGGAGGTTTGTTTCCTATAGAGGAAGGTGGTGCGTTTTTAAAAAAAAATATTTAATTAATTTAATTAATAAGATAATATTATGAAATGTGTTAAGTTATAAAGGCTAATCCCTTTTCTCAGTCAAGAACCTGAAGATAGCTCAAGGTACCAGAAGATAACATTTTAAACACTGGCCCTCCCCTGTGGCGCAGCCAGCCCATCAGCTGCTGAGTGCGATGCTTGGGGATGAAGCTGTGTGGGCTTTTGTCTTGCTCCCGACCTTTTACTGTAAATGCTTCCTCATCTCTGGTGTTAGCAACCCCGCTTTGACAAATGGATGTTTTCCTTCATCATTGTACGCATAGAGTTTTGAAGGATCATGCTTTGTATCTCTTTGTCAGATGTAGGTGATGAAAGATTCACCTGGAAAAGGAGTCTGGTCCTTTTATTTACTAAGGAGGGAAAGAGGATGGGGGAAGAGAGGCTGCCATAGGAACAGAGGTGGTTGGGTCGCTCAAGTCTGCTGTGTGTGTTCTGTAATTCCAGAGTGCAGAGGACAGTCGATGCTTCCAGGGCAGCCAGGGCTCAACAGCTCTGCAACCTTCTTTCCTTGGACAGTGTCAAACTCCTAGGGTGACTGGCCTGCTCACAAAAGGTTTCTTTCTTTAAGGCCACGCACTGACCACTTCCTCTACCCCTGCCTTCCCTTGCATTTTGTGAGGGTGCTAGGAACGCTGGGTTGCAGGCCCTCTGTGTACTCTAGCCCCGTGCCCCTCATTGCTGAGGTTTGGGGCAGCTTAGGAGGCACGTGTGTGCTTGCTCAGTGTGTTGGAATGTATGGTCTCTGTGGCACACACTTCCTTGGATTGGTGCAGCTGACACACACGCTTCAAGGGGTGTGGGGCCACACACTGCAGATATTTTTGTAAGTGGTTGAAAGATTGGGAAAGAGTTTGTCAGATGCTGAAGGTTTTCCCATCAGTAAGTGCCACTGTGTCCATCCTTTGCAATGGGAAAACATCGCTTTCATTTCCTTCCTAATTACTGAAGGATAGAAAAGAAATCTGGCTGTGTAAGTCATCTGACTTCTGGATCCAGCCAGCCTCCTGTTCTCTAACTGACAGTTATGCCTTCAGGCCCAGGACTGTGAGTGATACTCTCCGTTTGCTGGGACACCTGAGCATGAGGAAAGCAGGAATTTTAGAAATATAGGACCAATTACTCCTTTTAGGGAGTTTTTAAAAAGTCTAATGACTTAAGATTTTTAAATTCTAGCTGTTGTTGCTCTTAAAATTTTTACACATTTTGTTTATTCGTCCCAAAATCTCCAAGATGACAGGGTGCTGACTGCCCCATTATTTGCAGTAAGACTGAGATTTGGGAAAGGGCATTTTATTTTCAGGGCTGTGGAGGCCTGGGAACAGGTGGTGGCTTTCTAATACAGTTCTTTCTGCATCTTCAGAGTTTTGCCTGGGAAAAGTTAGTTCTTTTGTTCATTGATTTTCAATAATGCTTTCAAAATATTTAGATACCAAAATTGATTTGTGGGTTTAGTTTTTCTTTTTCTTTTCTTTTCTTTTCTTTCTTTCTTTCTTTCTTTTTTTTTTTTTGTTTTGTTTTGTTTTGTTTTGAGACAAAGTTTCTCTGTGTAGCTTTGGAGCCTGTCCTAGATCTCTCTATAGACCAGGCTGACCTGGAACTCAGAGATCCGACTGTCTCTGCCTCCCGAGTGCTGGGATTAAAGGCAATGGCCACCACCGCCCAGCAGATTTGTGACTTCCGTTTACATGTGATGATTATGATCACAGTGTTGTACCTACCTTACAGATTTCAAGGCCAAACTCTTACTTGACTTCCCAGGACAGTGGTTTTTAACACTGAGTTCTCTGGAGCCTGTGACTGAGGAGAGCTGAGTTTATGGAGAGCAGGAATAGCTGTGTGTGCTTGAGAATCTTGACACAGCTCATGACTCCTTTAGACACTGGAGTTGCCTCTAGAATTTGGTTTAGAAAGAGCACGGTGTTTAAAAGCCAGCCCATGTGTCAGCCTTTGCCCTAAGCCCTGGGGTCTGTATCTCGAGTCCGGCGGGCGGGTTGATTGCCCTGTCGCATAGCCAGCGAGCTCCTGGCCCATGCACCTTCCTCCTATGACCTCCTCTCCTCCGTCACTTTCACTTCAGAAATGGGGTCTGCTTTGCCGGTTGAATGGCGGGCTCCCAGCTCTCTGGATTTCCCTGTAGTCAACAGCAGTTTCCTTTAGGAATGTTCCAGGCAGGCAGGCTCTTTACAATCCACTGGAGTCAACCATAGTGACATGGGACCCACTCCTCTGTGAGGAACCAGCGTTTGTTGTGGGCCTTCGAACTCACTTCTAAAACAGAACAGTTCTTTTCTCAGTTGTCTATTGGGGGCACTCTCTACAGGAGTAACATAATCTTCAAAACATTTGAAACTGGTTCGAATTGATGGCCAGCAAGTCAGATGGGCTGGAAGTCATCACACTTCCTCCATACGCATGGGTTTTATTCAGAAAAAGGGTATTACCCTTAAAAAAGTTAAAACTAGAAAGGTGGCTGATTGGGTAAAGGGGATTCGTGGGAGTGTGAGGACAACAGTTGGGTATGAATGTACTCAAAATACATCACATGCGTGTATGACAATGTCATCATGAAATCCATTTTTTATGTATGGCTAATATATGCTAATCAAAGCATTCTCTTTAAAAAGACCAGCAAGATGGCTCAGGCAGTAAAAGCACTTGTCATCTGAACCTGACAATCCGAATTCAGTCGCCGAGAATTAGCTCCTGCAAGCTGCCCTCTGACCTCCGTATATATGCTGTGGGAATCTGTGCTCACGCTCACACACATTGTACACACACAATAATAAAAAAACTGAAAAATAAAGACAATAAACGGAAAGTGAAAAAGCAATATGGTTACATCTATTATTTTAAAATTTATTTTATATAGGGGAGGCACGGTGTTCCAGCATGTGTGCATGTCAGAGGCTGACTTTGTGAAGCTCTTCTTTCCACCTTTGTGGGTCATAGGCATCAAAATTAGGTTGCCAGGCAAGCACCTTCACCTGCTGAGCCGTCTAATGGGCCCATGACTACATTCTTGATGAATGAAAATGTTCTGAATAAAATATAAAATAGTCTTTAAACCATAGTGATGGCAAGATATTGTAAGCAGTCATACTGTGTAAAATAATTTTCCCTTCCTTACCTGGTTCTTTATCATTTATTTTGTATGTACCAATAATATTTAATTAACTGAGAGAGTAATTATAGGTCAAATAAGAATTTTTTTTAAAAACACTTGTTAGTTCTCTTTATTTTTAACTCTTTAAACACATTCCATGTATTTTGATCATAATCACCCTCACCCCCCAACTTCTTTCCCTAACTCTTCTCAGATCCACCTCCTCCTTCTCTCTCCTCACTTCTTTTATTATTATTATTATTATTATTATTATTATTATTGTTATTAAATAAAATCTACCAAAATTGTGCCAACCACGACCACGTCATCTACTGAGCGTGGTCAACACAGTGGCCACATGCTTAGAGAAAACGGCTTCTCCATCAGCCATTGGCTGTCAGTCTCCTCAGGTCGAGTGGCAGCTTGTGAGCCTCTCTCCATTCATTCTGGAATGTTCACTGGCTTGATCTTGTGCAGGCAGCCTGAGCTGTGAGTTCATGATCTCCACCATCTTCTGTGCCAGCCGAACTAGGAAGCCCTCTCTGACCTTCATGGGGACATGTAGATCCTAACTTCTCCTACTGGCTTTCTATATTGAGTTTAACTTCCATAGTGAAATAAAAATCTGGAATGAAGAAAATAATTAAAAAAACCCATATATATATATTTATTTATTTACTTTTCCTGTGGCTACAGACTATTGAGGAGCCTGCAGGACCTTGGAACTTAGCTTCAGTGCTTTTTCCAGAACCGCACAGGTGATGCCCAGCTCATACCACTCTGTTGCTATGTCTGTGTGCATCATTCTCTCCTCCTGCCTTCTGGGATCAGTGGCCTCATAGCTACATCCATCTTGTGCAGTAAGATGAGAGCTTGCCAAATACGTAGCAGCAGCAGCCCATTCTCAGGAGCCCGCAATGACAGTGATAGGTGGTGGCAGGAGGTTTCTGGAGCCCTGCAGAAGAGACAGCATCAGCCATCTGTTGCACTGGGAAATGTAGGGCCAGTGTTCCCAAATACAGTTTCCAAGAGAAAAGTTAAACCAGAGTTTTTAATGCTTAAACTTAATCATTAGATTTACGTATTTATGTGTATTTTGCCTGCATGTATGCATGTGTACCGTGGGTATGCCTGGTACCCATGGAGATCAGAGTAGGACATTGAATCCTCTGGAGCTGGAGTTAACAGACGGTTGAGAGCCACTGTGTGGGTGCTGGGACCTGAACCTGGGTTCTCTGGAAAAGCAGCCAGTGCTCTTTACTGCTGAGCAGCTTTCGAGCTCCTAATCCCCTAAACTTTAAATTTTGGCAACAAGTTCAAAAATGTCGATTGTAAACATCTACACAGGTAGAGGTTATGTAAGGCTCATGGGTTACCGTTGGCATTCTCTACCTTGCCAGCATCTGCAAATTGTTGCTGAAGACATTATCTACTTTTGTGGAAGGGATTTTTGAGACAGTGTCTCTATGTAGCCCCCACTGTCCTGAAACTCACACAGAGATCCACCCGCCTCTGCTTCCTGAGTGTTAGTATTAAAGGTGTGTGCCACCACTGCCTGGCCTCTGTGGCTAACTAGTGGCTTAGCTCTGCACTCTAATTTTCAGGCAAGCTTTTGTTTTTTGTTTTTTTTTTTGAGACAGGGTTTCCCTGTGTAGTTTTGCGCCTTTCCTGGAACTCACTTGGTAGCCCAGGCTGGCCTCGAATTCACAGAGATCCGCCTGGCTCTGCCTCCCGAGTGTTGGGATTAAAGGCGTGTGCAACCACTGCCTGGCCATCAGGCAAGTTTTATTTGTTACATCACAAACAAATACCACCATAACTTAATTAAAAAAAAAAAAAAAACAAAAAGACAAAAAAAACCAAGGTCTTGCTATGTAGTCCTGGCTGGCCTGGGATTTGTAATCACCCTATTCCTGCTTTCCCAAGGGCTGGGATGACAGGTGTGCCTCACTGTTCCTGGAAAAGGAAGATGGTTTTGGAAGTAAAATACCAGTAGGGAAATATGTTGATGAAAAGTGGTGCATTTGAATACGTTTGAAAGTGTTCTAGTTAGCGCACTTTTTGAATGTTTAAGTTGAGGCAGTTGAAGGCTGTCTGGATTCTGTTCTTTGGCTCTGGGTGCAATAAATCCTCATTAAGGCCAAACTAGAGACTGTTGACTTAAGAGACATTTTCGAAAAACGAAAATAAAAACCACTCTGAGATCTGGGATGTAGCTCAGTCGCTAGAGTGATTGCCTAGCATTAGGAAGCCCTGGTTCAATCTCTGGTATTTCATAAACCTGGTGTGGTGGATCCCTGTTATCCTAATGTTGCAGAGGGGAGCCATCAGAAGTGAGTCAGACATCAGCTTGTTTGTGTCAAAACACATTCTGCTCTGAAAGTTGAAATTACACTTTTTTAAAAAAGACTTTCTGTGTAACAGCTCTGGCTGTCCTGGAACACTCTTTGTAGACCAGGCTGGCCTAGAGCTCACAGAAATCTACCTGTCTCTGCCTCTCCAGTTCTGGGATTAAAGGCGTGTGCCACTATGCCCAGCATTGTAATTACACTTTTAAAATGCACCTTGTAGCGTAAGTCACAAGCATGAAGAAGCTGGTCACTTTGCAGTAGTGTCTTAGCTAGGGTTTCTGTTGCTGTGAAGAGACACCATGACCACGGCAACTCTTATAAAGGAAAACATTTAATTGGGGCTGGCTTACAGATTCAGAGGTTTAGTCCTTTATTGTCATATCATGAAGCAAGGCAGCATGCATGCAGACATGGTGCTGGAGAGGTAGCTGAGAGTTCTACATCTTGATCTGCAGGCAACAGGAAGTGAACAGGCAGCAGGAAATTCCCCACACTGGGCATAGCTTGAGCATATGAGACCTCAAAGCTGGCCCCCACAGGGACATATTTCCTGCAATAAGGCCACACCTAATAGTGCTGTTCCCTTGTGGACCAGGCATTCAAACACATGTGTTTATGGGGCCATTCCTATGCACACCACCACACATGGTAAGATGAAAACCATGTCTTTCAAGACTCCAGTCAGCATAGCTCAGACACTGTTTGGAACTTCAGGATCCAAGTGGTTCCCCCAAAATGGCCAGCTCCATTTTGCAGGGCAGGGTGGTGGGGAGAGGAGGGAGGACTGGTCTTTGACCCCATTTCTTTCTTTTTTGTTAAAGACAGGATCTCATAGTTACCCTGGCTGGCCTGTGTAAACTAGGATGCCTTTGAACTCAAGGGCGATTTGCCTCTTGCATGCTGGGATTTAATGCATGTGTATCAGCACTCCAGGCTTTGGCTGGTCTTCTGAACTTAAAAACTTGTTTTGAATCACTGTATAGACCAGGCTGGCCTTGAGCTCGTAGGGATTCATCTCCTTCAACCTCCCTAGTTCTAGGATAAAGGCTTGTGCTACCACTTCTGGCTTTGAACTTCAAAATTTTGAATTACCATGAGAACTAGACTGTGTGCACATGTGTGTACGTGTATGTGCACACACCTGGTTATGTGTTCACATTTGTAGAGGCCAGAGGGCAACCTATAGTGTCCTTGGGCACAATTCACTGTTATTTGAGAGCCTATGATTGGCTGGGAACTTGTCAGGTGGTCTAGTCTGGCTCCCCAGTGCTGGGATCACAGAATGTACCCCTATAACCTGCTTCCCCTTTTTTAAACCATGGATTCTGGGGACCCAACTCAGATCTCAGTGCAAGCAAGGCCAATCCTTTGCTAACTGAGCTATCTCCTTAGCCTTCTGGGCTTCCACTGGCTACTTTTAGAAGGTCAGAAATAGCTGTGCCTCGAAGAATTTTTTTTTTTTAAACAAATTTACTAAAATTGAAGTCACAATAATGTCATTAGCTTACCTTTTTAATTTCTTCCCCTTTCTCTTCTTCATTTTCATTGTGAGGGGAAAAGAGTCCAAATTCCTTACTCTTTTGAAAATGGCCTTTTCAGTTTTTTTACTGACTCCTGGTGTAAGAGCTTGTGTGGAGTATGAGGTGGCCACCCAGAGCCACATAGCAAAGGAGGCTCACGGAAGATGATTCAGATTGGGTGGGGTTAAAAGGCTTCGGAAATCGCTCTTTAAAAACATATTAGGGTGGCCTGCCAGTGGTGGTGCACACTTTTAAATTCACTACTGGGAGTCAGAGGCAGGTGGATCTCTGAGTTTGAGGTCAGCCTGGTCTACAGAGTAAGTTCCAGGACAGCCAGACAGCCAGGGCTGCACAGAGAAACCCTGTCGTGAAAACAAACAAAAACTAAGGCTGGTTGAGTTTCTGATTTGTTGTATTTGAGGCAGGGTCTCACCATGGAGGTTTGGCTAGTGTGCCCTCTTGGCCTTCTTCCGTCCGCTCTGCCTGTTGAAGGCTGGGATTCCAGGTGTATTCCAGCACACCTGGCTCAGTTCTTAGATCTATAAAGTCTCACATGATCGTGTGAAAACTCATTTCCTCCTCATGGTAGTTCTGTCTAAAGCCCAAGTTACACTAAAAACTTGAGAGTTACAAGGAGAAAAACACTTGAAAACCAACAATTGCTCTCCTCTTACCACAGTCTACCTCATGGGCCCCATAGTTGAGGTGCCCCCAGTTAAGCGCTACCCCTTACACGTTTTGGCCACAGTGTCTCTTCACAGCAGTAGACTAGTAAATAAGACACTGAGTTATGATTTCTAATGGTTTTGTATGTGGGATTAACCTTCATGATGTGGAATTTTCAACAGCGTCCCATTTTGGAAATTTCAGATTTCGGATGTTTTGACTAGGTATGCTCAGCCTAGAGCAGAGGCTTCCGGAGTCCTGCAACAGTCCAGACAAGGGCAGTGCAGGGTTTGGGGGGCAGTGTGGAGCAGCCAGTGGCTCTTAGAGGTTAGGCTTGTGAAGCAAGATGCTGTCGGGTCTGTGCTGATCATCTATTGCTGTGGATAAATTAACCGCCCCCATCAGTGCTTCAAAAGAGCAACATTTACCATCTCACTCATTTTCCTAAGGCAGCCATGTGGCTAGGGTCTTCAATAAACTGTGGTCAGGTGCCAGCTGGAGCGGCTGTCTCTTGAAGGCTCAGTTGCAACACAATCTATGGAGGCCCCCGACAGCACAACCTGCTTTTTAGCTCAATTCAGATCCCCACAACAGGCAATGTCGCCAGCTGCCTTCTATGACCCTCTGATTTTGCACACCCTCCCTTTATTAGACACGAGACACTAACTCTAGTCCACCCTGTCAGGGTGGTGAGTGTCAGGAGGTGGCAACTTTGGGAGCAGTGATGGCGTTCAGGTCCATCCGGAAGAGTCAGCAAGCAGATGCTTGCTTCCTTTGGGACTTACACTGGAGGGCAAGGATGGCTTAGCACCTTTCAGAGTGAGACTGGACTGCTGACGGAAGCACGGTTGGACCAGTTGCCGGCTACTGCATCCTGTGGACTTCTCCGTACACCTGTGGGATGAGGAAGAAGCCTCCATTTCGGAGGTTACAGAATAAGGCCCAGGTTTTTGGTGCCTCAAGCGAGGACACAGTTTTAGCTCTCAACCTCTGTTGGATTTTTGTTGTTTTAACCTTCCCTAAAGAATGATTTCATTTAGATCACCTTTTATAGAAATAAGTATTCTCTCTCTGTCTCACCTGGAAGAGCTGATGTTTTAAGTGCCTAATTGAAAATACAAAACACTTCTCTACTATCAAGAAGGATGTTTGTTACTTTTCTGCCAGCAGCAAAGAGTCCTTTTTGCTATTTTTGTAACTGGGTGAGGTCTGATTTCTCCAGAATTACGCCATACTGTGGTTAGCCGTGCCTACGAGAGGAAAATAGATTTACTCTTTAAAATCATTGGTTTTCTAAGAAATATGCCATTTACTATCCAAATAGGAATGTCTTTCTCAAGCAGGACATAGTGGTCACTTTGATATCAGACATATGAAGTTTTCTCCCCAACTTAAAATCTAAAGCCATGGGCCCCTACCTTTACCACACATTAGAAATATATTGCAAACTCTTCTAATGATACTTGACATTTTGGAAGAAATTGATAGTGTTTAGAGTTGTCTTTTTTGTCAAGCATATCCATTTTTGACAGTGGAAGTCCACAGCATGCTTGGCAAACAGAGCTGCCGAGCTGTATCTCTAGTACAAGAGTGTATGTGTGTGTGTATACACACACACACACACACACACACACACACACACATATATCCATGTGGCTGTCAGACTCATGCCAGCCTCTCAGCTTTGCTCTAGGATGCCCTAAGTGACTTAACTTAGTCATTTATAGTGTATAGTAACAGTCATGATTTCAGACTTCTATATGAGCTCGTCACTGGCTGTCTGCAACGTGCTTATTCCTGTAACACATGCAACTTTAAAAAAAGGTTTTGATTACATTAGTTATATGAATTTATTGTCTTAGTTATGGTTTCCATTGCAATGAGGAAACACCATGACCCAAAGCAACTTGGGGGGAAAAAGGATTTATCTCACGCTTCCATATCATAGTTCATCATCAAAGGAAGTCAGGACAGGAACTCACACAGGGCAGGGTCCGGAAGGCAGGAGCTGATGCAGAGGCCATAGAGGGGTGCTGCTTACTGGCTTGCTCCCCATGGCTTGCTCAGCCTGCTTTTATAGAACCCAGGACCACCAGCCAGGGATGAGATGTCAATCACTAATTAAGAAAAGGCCCTCCAGGCTTGCCTATAGCCTGATCTTATGGAGGTGCTTTGGCAGTTGAGGCTCCCTCCTCTCTGATCACTTTAGCTTATATTAAGTTGACATCGCATTGATGCATGTGTGTGCATGTGTGAGTGTTTGTGCACTAAGTGCTTGCAAGGGCCTGTGTAAGCCAGGGGCGTCAGATCCCCTGGAACTGGAGTTAGCTGGTATCCGTGAGCCGCCTTGTGTGGGTTCCGGGAACCAAACCTCTGCCCTCTAGGAGAGAGATGATTGCTTTGAACTGCCCCCCCCCCCCCCAATGTTGTTTCTTTTGTGCTGTGGAGACTGAATCTTAGAGGTGTCCTAGTCCCTTTAGGATGGCCTGCTCCTTCAGAAAGAAAGGTGCTTTTTAAAATAAATGCAGTGCTAAATTTTCTGTAAAGTTTATATTACACCCAACCAGTTTATATTCTGAATCATTCTTATTCTCCTCTCCCCATTTTGAGACTGGACTGGAATTCACTATGTAGACCAACCTGACTTTGAACTCACAGAGGCCTTCCTGCCTCTGCTACTACATGCTGGCGTCAATGTATGCACCATCATGCCCAGCTTCCATTTTTCTATGATCAGAGTGGCTTGCTGACCCCTCTGCAGTTTAGAATATTGACTGTGTGTGCACCCATGATTGTGGAGACGAGAGGTCAGCCTTGGATGTCATTCCTCAAGGGCTGCACACTTTGTCTTTTAAGACAGGGTCTATCACGTTTGTCTGTGTGTCTGCATCTGTGTGTGCCTGCAAGTATAGGTCAGAGGGCAACCTTGGTTGGAAGACGGTCCCTTCTGGGCTGCAGTTCCAAGTGGGCTGGGCTGGTGGCCACTGAGCCTCAGGACAGAGTTGTCTTGCGTTTAGGATGCTGAAGCTTTCGGATGGTAGAAATCAGCTGTCACTCTAGTTGTTCAAAAGAGTGTTGAGCGTCCGCCATGGGATGTAGTATGATTCAACCTGTGGAAGATGAGAACTCATCGATGGAGATGCTCACAGCTTATTATAGTGAAAACATTTCCCCTTCGGTACTCTTATCTGGAAACATTCTCCAAGAATAATGCACTTTAGTTCCAGTTGGGGGCCATTTGACGTGGATTCCGCATTGCTTTCTAAGCTAATTGTAGTTTTTCTGTTTGAATTTGAGACAGTGTCTCTGTGTAGTCCCACATTGGCCTAGAACTCACTCTGTAGTCCACACATACCTTGAACATGTCAGTCTTCTGCCTCAGCCTTCTGAGTGCTGGGTGTCAAGTGTGAGCCACCAGTCCAGCTTAGTGTGAGACTGAGTCTAACAAACTGTGTTCGTGGGAGACAGGACAATAATCTCTATAGTTGGTAGGCAAGAGAGGCTGGGAGGCGGTTGTGATGTGGGGGTCTGTAACCCCCATATCAGCTCACCAAAGGAAGTGTTACACCAGCTAACATCTACATTTATTTCAGCTCTAATGAAGAGGTTGTATTAGTTACTTTTCTATTGTTGTGATAGAAACTTCATGGCCAAGGCAGCTTGTGACAGAAAGCATTTAATTGGGCTTGTGGTTTCAGACAGTTGGAGCTGCTGCTGATCTTCCCCCTACCTGTGGGTGCCCCTGGGATGCAGTACCTGTTTCCACATACAGCCTCTTTACCATTTACTCCCATCATTTGGCAAGCAATTTCTAAGTGGGAACCATTGGGTTAATACTGGAAAGTTCAAAGGTAGTGAACCAGAGAGCCTGTCAGCCTAGAATTCAAATTAGTATGTAGTTCCTGATCACTCCTGAAATGGCTGGGGACAAGGTCCAGATGGAGCTTGTGGGGCAGGCAGGCAGTAAACTGCACAGGCATTGTAAAAGTTGTTGCGGACGTTGGGAAATCGGCAGCCCCATAGTATCCTTGAACACCCATCTCAAAGGCCTTGTCTTGAATCAAGTCTCTCTTGGTCCTTCTGAGTGGCTCCCTCCAGATCTCAGTTTACCCTCTTGGTCATGGACTGACTGTCCACCTATGCATGGCAGCTGTGTCTGATTACACCCATAGCAGGAAGGAATGACATACTCCTGGTATGTGTTCATCAATGCCTGGGTGACAGGCAGTCCGTGGGAAGTGATTCCCAAGGATTGAAGTAAATTGTATCTTGTTTATCGTGTTTGATTTGGGTACCATTCTTAGGGAAGAACACATTCTGATGAACTAAGTTACCTTTGTAGATTGACAGGCAAGCAGAAAACCTTTTTTTTTTTTTTTTTTTTTTTTAAGTCTCCTGTAGTCTAGGCTGGCCTTGACCCCAAGCTTCAACTTCCCCATTGCTTGGACCACTACACTGGGAAAAATTCTCTTCTTTGTCTCATACTGCTTAAAACCTATCTGAAATGTCAGCACTCCTTTCCAAAGAGTAGTCTCATTTTTAAGAAGGCAATTTAAGATAGCAATAACATTTTTAAACTAGAGGAGGCTGAGTACATGGTTCTCTGTGTGGCCTGTGGGCCAGTCACATCTGCACTAATGTTAGAAGTCTAAGGTGGGGTGGAAAATGGAAATGTAAAGAATACACCGATGGTTGCCCAGATGGCGCACAGGTATCCAGGGAGTGACTAAATGGTCCGGGGCAGCTTTGTGTAGACCCCACATGATGCTAGTGTATAGCCAATAGGGACGTAAGTGGGCGGAAATTCAGAACACACTTTGTATTGTCCTCTCCAGTGTCTTCCTTCTGAAAGTTGATTAATGAAAAACTTCAGTCGGGGTTTATTGAGCAGGCAGTTCTGCTTTTCACAATTCTGCAGTATAAACATCCCTCCAGGAAAAAGAGCACCCTATAAAAGCAGTTGGGGGAGGGGCTGGAGTGATGGCTTAGCGGTTAAGAGCTCTTGCTGTTCTTACAGAGGACCCAGGTTTGAGTCCCAGGACCGGCATGGACACTCACAATCACCTGTAACTACAGTTGTAAGGGATCTGGCACCCTCTTCTGGACTCCATGGGCACCAGGCATGCACATGGTCAGATGGTGCAGGTCAAACACTAAGACATACATAGAAATCTTGAAAAGTAGTTTTGTGACTGTGTGTGCGCGAGCGCGTGTTTGTGTGCGTTCCTGTGTGTGAGCATGCAGGGGCAAGGAGTTAACATTGGGTGTCTTTCTCTATTGCTTTCCTCTTGATTTTTTTTTTTAGACAGGATATCTCATAAAACCTGGTACTCAGTAATTCAGCTAGATGGAATGGCTGGCCAGCAAGCCCTGCGGATGTGAGGTTACAGGCATTTGCTGCTTGTATGTGGGTGCGGAGGATTGGAACTCAGTTCTTCATGCATAGGCGGCAAAAACTTTTTTCTGCTAGGCCCTCTTCCCAGTCCCAAGGCAGGTCTGGGGAGATGGCGCAGTGTGTATCTTGCCTTGCAAACACGAGGACCTGAGATTCAAACTCCAGAATCCACACAGAAAGCCAGATGCATACTTGTAGCTGTAACCCCAGTATCCCTGTAAGGAGACGGGAGGCAGACAGGGAACTCCGTGGACAGGTGCGGCTTCTAGTGCGGCATACACGGTGGAAAAACACAGAGGCCCATCTCAAAGTGGAAGGCTTCAGCTGACACCCGAGGCTGTCCCCTGACTTCATATGCATGCCATAGGATGGGCATATTGCAATGAGCACATAGAAAGTATGTCCGTATATTACACAGGTGTTTCCGGGCAGTGGTATTTTCTCATAGCAACAGTGTCAAACTTGGATGTTAATTTCCTTATTCAGGGCTTTGGCATCAAATAAATCAGAGTGGACCAATAACGTGACGAAATAAATGATGTAGACATCCATAATAGTTTAAAATAATTATAGACATCCGTAGTAGTTTAAAATTACAAATTTTGCACCAAGCCCAGCAAAATCAGCATGTATATAGTATACATCTGGGCACTACCTTCTCAGAGGTCTCAGTGGTGAGGGAAAAAATGCTATCATCCCAGGAACAGAATCTAGTGTTTAATAAATACTTGTACTTTTACAAATTTAGATAGGAAAGATTTGGAGAGCCTGAGCCATTCAGACTGTATCAGGAGGTCTTGAGGAACATCTTCCTCACAGTTTATTTCCTGGGGTAAGCCTTCGGGTGGGACCTACCTGTGACTGCTGTTGCTGGAGGTGGTGAGAGCAAGGGGGTTCCTGGAAAGTGTGTGTGTGTGTGTGTGTGTGTGTGTGTGTGTGTGTGTGTGTGTGTGTGTACACACCAGAGGTCAATGTTAGGTGTCTTCTTTAGTCACTTGCATCTTATTTTTTAAACATTTAAAAATTACATGGTGTGTGTGTGTGTGTGTGTGTGTGTGTGTGTGTGTGTGTGTGTACCAGAGAACTTGAAACAGATCAACAGAGCAGAGACTGGAGGACGAGAGCCCAGCAAGTGTGTGTGCTTGTACTTGATGGGTGAAAAACCAGCGGCAGGTGGGTTGTTCCAAGCGCTGGCTGCTGACAGACCCAGAATTAGGGCTTAGGCTAAATTCTTTCCTCTGAGCCAGTGAGATGCTGCAGCAGGTGAAGGCATTTGCGGTCATGCCAACAACCTGAGTTCGATCCCCTGGACCCACAGGGTGGAAGGCAAGAACCAACTCTCCTGCAGGTTGTCCGCTGACCTTTCCACTTGAACAGTGGTGCATGCAGCTGCACACATACAAAGTCAATAGAGAAAATGTAAAGAAAACAAACAAATGAAACTACTGTTTTTATCAGGGCAGGGTGGCTGACTCTTACCTCTAATCCCAGCACCCACAGGAAAGGGGAATTACAGCCAATTTGAAGACAGCCTGTGCTAAACAGCAGAACATCTCAGCAAACCAAAAGAACTGTTTCTAGTTAAAGAATTTGATGTGTTCTTCACACTGAGTTCTAGAGGCAGAACTCTTGAGGTAGAACATCATGGAGACCAATTTAAACAATAATGTTTTTCTCCAGGGTAATTTATTTGATAATTGCCTAGAATGTCTAGAGCACACTGCCTGCATAATCCGAGTTACTGTTTAATCTGAACCTCTGAATTGTGGCAATTTTGTACCAGTTACTCTAAAACTTGTGCCTGGCTCTGCACCAACAGGACCTACCTGCCAAAAAACACTTGCTACAATAGTTTGATCCAAACAGTACTTCCGTTACTGAGCAACACACCACTATCCTCAAGGCTCCTAATTGACAGTGTGTTCTGAGTCGAAATGCAGACTGGGTTTCAGACAAGACACAACACACTCTAAGTGCCTGGCATTGGTGCACCCTCAGGACCCTTCCTGACCGCCCAGGCTGGAGGTGCGACTCTCTCCCGAGGAAGGGTTTTCAGAAGGAAAAGCACGCTTGGCCACTGTTTTCTCCTGGCTCCCTGGGAACTCTGTTCTGTTTGGTCATCTATCTGCTGCAGAGGCAAAGAAGGGCAGGAAGGATTCCCATGTTTGTCTCACCAATAGCCCAGCTACTTGACATCATTTGAGGAAAGCTTCCTAGCCAGTACAGTGAGGGGCAGTAACGGTACCAGTCCTTACAACCCTTGGAGTGAGACAGGTAGGTGCTCACATTGTAGCAAATGCCGCAGAAACTCAGGCTGCTGGCCTGGGCAGCCCGTGAAAGCCAGGAGGCTGGCGGCCAGGTTGGACCAGGTCTTCTGGCCCATTTCCCACTCACCATTTGCCCACACTCACCAGCTGTGCCAACTCGGTCACCTCTACAAAAACATATTTGAAAGCCTTTTCTTAACAGCACTTAACAATGAGTGTGTTGCTCTCAGTTCCCGTCTTCACTGAGCTGATAGGATCCGAGGTGAAGAGAGAGACCAGGGGCCAGTGCCTTTATGATACAAGGCTTCAGCGGGGCCGGGAGGCACCCTAGTCTGTTGTGTCTGCAGAGCTGGGAAGATGGCTTCGTCGGTGACAAACCTTGTTAACCTTTTACTGCAGTTATCCCGTGAGCTTAGGACCTCGGCCTTTGTGAAGCATCCACAGGCTGCTTGACAGGCAGGATCCATGTGTGGTCAGCACGTGGATGGGATGGGAAAGATGAGGATAGCTGGTCTAGTATGGAAAACAGGGGCCACTTGCCAGGACTGTTGCTGATCTCTCCATAGCCCTGTGGTGGCAGGCTTAGTCCTCACAAGAGCAGACTGGAGTTCGGGGAAATTGCCAGTCTCTAAAGGCCGCTAGTAAGAAAGGAGGGAAGAAAACTTTAGATGCAACCTTGATCTGTCTCACTGGAAAATGGTCTAGCATTCTTTCTGCTGTCCCATGTGTCTTAATATAGGAAGGCACATGATTGTGCAGCTGGGTAACCTGGAACAGAAAGTTGGCCTCCAGTGCAAGAGCTCTAAGAGGACCCCCAGGAAGGCTTTGATAGGAGCTTCCTGTAATGCCAAGGTCTGAATAGTTTGGCAGTGACTGACCATGTTTGTGGTCATCAGGACCGAAATGTTGAGCACTACCCAGTACTGCTGTGTGCGAGGGCAGCGGGAGCTTCTGGTTGAGGTAGAGGGAGTGGAGCTGTGGCTGCTTATGGAGGAGGGGCAGTTCACGTGGCTTGGAGCTGTCAGGAGCCTGATGTCACTAGTTTCTTGTAGGCCTATTTATGGTGTCTTTTAGGAATGCTGACGGTGTGGCCGAACGCTCTTCTCATTTTGTTTGCACCTGTGTCTTTCTAACGAGTAGTGGCTCCTTTCTATTTTTAACCTCTCCTCTATCATCTGATAGGTCTTAGAGCTTCTCTTACACTCCTGTTTCAGGCAGGCCTTCCGGAGACCTGAATGAATCAGGAAGCAAAGAATGCTATTTGGAATGACTCAGGGAGCATGTCATGTCCCCCCACCCCCACCCCGTTTTTTCTTTTTTCTTGCTGAGGCGAATGTAGGATGTGGTCAGGGGATGGATGAGTAGGGAGGTGAGAGAGCTTACAGGTTCTGTCTTTGAATACTCTGTGCTCGGGGTCAGGGCCAGGGCCTCGTGTATTTGAGGCAAACATGTCTCAGAGTCACACCCCACCCTTCAAATCAGTGCTCATAACCTTGATAATATCTATGCTAAATAAATATATTGACAATTTCATTTCCTTTTTTTTTTCTTTTTTCTTTTGGTTTTTCGAGACAGGGTTTCTCTGTGTAGCTTTGCGCCTTTCCTAGAATTCACTCTGTAGCCCGGGCTGGCCTCGAACTCACTGAAATCTACCTGCCTTTGCCTCCCGAGTGCTGGGATTAGAGGTGTGCTCTACCACTGCCCGGCCCTTTTTTTTTTTTTTTTTTTTGACACTTGGCCATTAGGAAGAAAGGCAAGAGCCCAGCAGCCAAGATGAGTTTTTCTTCTGCATCGTTACTGTATTTGGAGGGATCATAATTTGGTGATATCTGAACCCCCAAAGGAAAAAAAAAAATCTGCTTTTAGCAGGATTTTTTACAATTTGATCAGTAACTTTACTGTGATCATGCATTCAAGCAGATGGCCATTATATCTTCCATGAGGATAGGATTCAGGATTCAGTGTGAAACATGCACCTGGGTTTAGTGATGATTGGAAACAAAGATGCAGGTTCCTGCTGCTGTGACATGTTCCAGTTACCCCTGGCATATCTGGGCTGTTGCACTAAGATGCAGGTTCCTGCTGCTGTGACATGTTCCAGTTACCCCTGGCATATCTGGGCCATTGCACTAAGATGCAGGTTCCTGCTGCTGTGACATGTTCCAGTTACCCTTGGCATATCTAGGCCGTTGCACTAAGATGCAGGTTCCTGCTGCTGTGACATGTTCCAGTTACCCCTGGCATATCTGGGCCGTTGCACTAAGATGCAGGTTCCTGCTGCTGTGACATGTTCCAGTTACCCCTGGCATATCTGGGCCATTGCACTAAGATGCAGGTTCCTGCTGCTGTGACATGTTCCAGTTACCCCTGGCATATCTGGGCCATTGCACTAAGATGCAGGTTCCTGCTGCTGTGACATGTTCCAGTTACCCCTGGCATATCTGGGCCATTGCACTAAGATGCAGGTTCCTGCTGCTGTGACATGTTCCAGTTACCCCTGGCATATCTGGGCCGTTGCACTAAGATGCAGGTTCCTGCTGCTGTGACATGTTCCAGTTACCCCTGGCATATCTGGGCCGTAACTGTTTCTTCTTCTGGTTTCCCATCTTTGGAGAGTTGTTCTTCCTTCTGCCTCATCTCTGATTGGCCATCCTCCTCACTGGAGGAATAAAAATGCAGGACTGTGACTAGAACTATAGCATCTCTGTCGGAATGTATCTTTCTTAGAAGTAGTATTATTGGAGTAAAAGGTTCCATAAAACTATTAAGTTTTTAATGCTAGTTAGGATACTTAAGTACATTTAAAAATCATATTTTTCCAAAGTGTGTCATGGTCTGCCTTCCACCCCACCCCCTCCTTTATAGTTGTTTTGATGAGTGGATGGGCCTGAGGACATTGGACCGCCAGGTGACCGGAGCCCTCCAAGATGCATGCCTCAGGCAAGCTGCTTGGTTGTTACCATTTGGCCGCTGCTAGCAGTTCTTGGCACAGACACATGCCCCGAAGCACCTGCTGGGTCTGGTTGAATTGAGGGAAGAGAAAAGTCGACCTCTATGCAGTTGTCTTGGAAGTTGGTTTTATTTATTACCCCCCCCCCCCTTTTTAAAAAGATTTATTTATTATGTGTACTGTGTTCTGCCTGCAGGCCAGAAGAGGGCACCAGATCTCATAGGTTGTTGTGAGCCACCATGTGGTTGCTGGGAATTGAACTCAGGATCTCCAGAAGAGCAGCCAGTTCTCTTAACCTCTGAGCCATCTTGTCAGCTTTATTGGCTCTTTTATTTACTTTTATCTGCTAGATATTTTCTGCTCACGTATAAAGGCACAACAGTGACCGATTCACACCCATCATGTGTCTTCTGTGGCTTAGAGTTGCTCAGCACCATCTGGACCTGGGTCCACTGTCCCAGGAACTGCTAGACCTTTACAAATGCCTGGGCCTACCATGAATTAGCTCACAGTTCTACTGCCAAAATTATTTTTCTTTCCTCAAATACTAGTGACAAAATGATGACTTTTATAATTATTCAAAAAGTATCTTTAATATTAAATTGGTAAAAAAAAATCTGAAATGGGCAACTTCCCTCATACAGTTTTCAGTTAGAAAGTAATTCTTATTTCCCTTCTTTTCAAATAAAGTCCTAAAATAGAAACCTGTGATTCATTTTCTTCCCTTTCCCTTCTGACAGGATCTTTTGTAGCTCAGGCTAGCCCGGAGCTTACATGTAGCCGTGGCTTCAAGCACACATGGGTCCTTCCTTGGCTGCAGAGACACCACTCAGCTGAGCTAGATTGGCCTGCCTGCCTGCCTGCCTACCTACCTACCTACCCACCTACCCACCTTCCTTCTTTTCGGACACTTTCCAAGTGTCCTATTAATTGCTGATTTTCTGAGTTTTCCACTAAGGCGAACACAGTTTCTTGTAGTTGGTGACTCATAGTCACATACTGTTTTTATTCATAGCATAGGTAGCATTGCACAGCTCTCACATTGTAGTTTCGTAAGGAAGAAAACAACCAGATCCAAAAGAAGAGGCTGTAAGGATGACCGAGGACTGGTCAGAAAAGGGTTCAGTGTCTAAAGCCACAGGGGCATTGTGGGAAATTCACCACGACCACAGCCAGAAAGAGCAATTTATGGCTTTGTTCTTCTTCTTTTCTCTTAAAAGTGTGTGTGTGTGTGTGTGTCTGTCTGTCTGTCTATGTGTGCATGCATGTGTGTCTGTGTGCATCTGTGTTTTCTCTCTGTGTGTGCCTGTGTATATACGTTTATTTCTTTGTGTCTCTGTACGTGCATGTGTATGTGTGCAAATGTTTATTTCTCTCTATGTGTTTATGCATGTGTGTCTGTTGTGTGTTTCATGTATATGTGTGTGCATGTGACTGTGTATGTCTGTGTGTTTGCATGTGTGTGTTTCTTCTCTGTAAGCCCCTAGCCTGGCTCCATACTTTTCCTCATGTAGGCTTACACTCCTGAATCTTGGCTAACCTCCTTACCTATCGGCCTCAAGGGCACTGAGTAGTGGCATCATCGTCTGCCTCTTTCCTGTCATAATTGGTTACCTGCTCTTACTTGAAATTATCATGATGAGCTCCATACAGTCACAGATAACTGCTAAAAAGTTAAGGGCCAAGAAGGTGCCACCAGCGTAAGGGGCATTCCTAATAGTGAAGTCAACAGAACGTTCTCTTAAAGCCAAAGGAACTTCATAGCCCAAACCAAGTTATGTGTAAATATCCCAAGACTGAACTGTTGGAATTTTGAACTGGGTGGTTTTCTCTGTGCTCATCTTGATTCTCTTCTAAAACCCCAGTACTGGGGTATAAAAACATGAACTCTTAGGGCGATATAAATGGGTAGAATAAATAAAATAACCACATCACTGAAAAAAATAAAAGAAAATTATAATTCAGAATTAGCCAGGTAAATGGTGATTGGCTGGTGGGAAGAAAGTAGAATTTTTTTCTTGTCCATTTGTGATAAAAGATTTCTTTCGGTAGATGAATGTCATTTACACTGGTTGTATTTAAAGAGACTCTGCTCTCTGCACCCTCCAAGCTCTGTGCCATGCATAGCCTGAAGCCTAGTCTGCTTGACACTTGGCAGAGGTGACTGCTCTAGACAGAAAGATGTCGAAGTTTCTGCATGTGGTGCTTGGGGGGAGGGGGCAGGGGTTAGCCATGGCAGCGAGACCTGATTAAGCAGACTCAGCTCGCCGGTCTACGGGATTCCTGAACACCTGGTAGCAAAGAGGTTTAACCTAGTTTCCTAGATGAGGACTAGAGGGGAGGAAGGGCCAGAACAAGCCCTGGGTGAGCCGGGCACTGGTGACCTTTGGCATACTTGATCAGGGATGCCACACTTTATCCTTCCATGTCAGGCCACGGTTTTCTTTGTTTCTAGTGATGAAGATTCACACGGTCTAGCAAAGAGGACCAGGGGCTTTTGTTGCTTGTCTGGTTTTTTTTTTTTTTTTATTCCTCCTGTTTTTGTTTTCTTACTCAACCAAAACTGAAGTGAGTTTTAGGACTTGAAATGGCGGTATGCTGGTCTCTCCTTTCTCTCCTGCTTTTGATTCTGTCTCCCAGTGTTGGCTTTGTTTCTTACTGAAGATGGGTTTCTTCTCATTAGAAGAGAACACACCATCAGGGCTGGTCTGTAGGCATGGTTCTTTATACTTGTGGTCCGAGAGAAACCAATATTCTTTCCCCAAACTGAAATTTTAAAAAATCTGAGGGAAGAATTGTCATTGACCTGGCCTATGACACAGGTTTAGCTTGTGTTACATGCCAGGCATGAGACATGGACATTGCCCTCATGGAATTGTTATGAGCAGGTTGGTACTGAGTGTTTCTTCTCCTTTTAGTCCACATGGTCCTGGTTCAGACATGTAAGTACCATCCTCCCTCTGGTCCATTCAAAAAGCTTCAAAGCCTTTCGTTGGTTTACAGAGTTTACACCCTGCTTTAGTTCTCACTTAACTCTCTTGCAGACAACCTAGGTTTAGTTCCTAGCACCCACATGGTGGCTTAGAACTGTCTAGTCCAGGGGATCTTGTGGTGCCCTCTTCTGTTGGTACTATGGTGCCTTGGCAGGCACCATGCACACATTTACACACATGCAGACAAAACACTGACACACACAGATAAACTTTAAAAATTAGAGTAGTTATCTTTAAAGCTGAAGAATAGGAAGCCAAATGGTCCCCGATAACCTGCCCGCGTTACAGAACCATGAAGTGGGGTGCCAACACTCAAACCTTCACTTGCCTGCTTGCAGACACTTCTTACTGATGTATTGCCTGGAATCCAGCGGTTGAGGGGTTGGACTGTCTCAGACAAAACCAAAACACACAAATAAACCACACACGACAAACAGACCTATCTGTACTCTACCAGAAGCAGGGACGTTGGGAACAGTATCCTCACCACCAGGGACCCCTTTCACTATTTTCCCTTACAGAGATCATATTCTAAAATATTTGATTGGTGGCTTGGGGAGATGGATCAGGGAGTAAAGTACCTTCTGTGCAAGCATGAGGACCTGAGCTTGGGTCCCCAGAACCTATGTAGAGCAAGCTGTAGAAAGAAGTTCTCGTCTTTAACCCCAGCACTCCTACAGCGAGGTAAGAGACAAACGCAGGCAGCTTCCCAGACGCTCCAAGGATAGCTAGAACCCTGTCTCAAACAAGATCAAAGGCCAGGACTCAAGGGTGTGGGTCCCTGCAGGGATCAGAGAAAGTTTTTACTGTTAGACAAACAACATCTAATAAATACTGACCATCAGAGCTTTGGATCAGATAAACACCTAAGACTTCTAATATCCTTTCGCCTACTAGTGTCCGATTTAGAATATACAAATTTGATAGCAGGCTGCTGATACTGATTCTGCGACTGGCCATACTTCTGTTGCCTGTTTGTACCCAGTGTTTCTACTCACAGCTTTTCTTTGCCCAAGAGGGTCACACTGCCAGGCTCTCCTGTAGATACAGTCCCTGGCCAGGCTTACCACCATGACTATGGTGCATGTCCGTGTCTCAAATCTGAATCAAATATATGATACCTTTCTCTTTTTAAAACATAACACAGTTCTTTATTGGTTCTTTGAGAATTTCACATCATGCACCGTAATTCTGCTCACCTCCCAATGCCTTCATATCTGCCCCAATCTCTGTAGCATCTCTCCTCAAAAGAACACCCCCCCAATAATTAAAAACAAAGCAAACAACAACAATAAAAAAAACAAAACAACATCACTCCTGTCTTTCCTGCCTTTTTAACACCTCTTCATTTGTCTTAGTGGCATTGGGAACTATGGTGTGTCACACAGTATACTCTTTTGTCCAATTAGCCCTACCTGCAAATGCTCATTGCAATGAGTCTTTGGTCTGGTTCAAGGCCTCTAGCACACTGTCGTCATTGGATACTCACCAAAACTCCTCTTGGATATCCTGCTGTTGCCCTGAGTCATGGAGGTCCTGTGGTTAGCATTCTGCAGGACTAGTCCTTGCATGCATTCCGGCAGGTTATAGATGGGGTAGATGTTAGGGTGGGCCAACCCAAGACCCAGGATGTGGGCCTGGATGGTAGCCGAGCTAGTCATAGTCAGTCCAGGCTGCTGGGACCACCTCCCTCAGGCAAGGAGCAGAGCCAGCTCTCCCACACCCATGCCACCGAGGGGCGGGGCCAGCTTAAAATGGCCTTTGGATTTTGACATGCATAGTTCCTATGGCCCTCGGTGGTTGCACAGGCTATGGACACAGACCCCAGCTGCAGCATGACTGTGGACCCAGACGTGGCCCTCAGCAGCAGCTTGGAACTGGATATCCCATGACCTAGGTAGCAGTGCAGACCACCCAGATCAGTATGGCTACAGAGGCAGCATGGCCCTTGGACACCACATGGTCTCAGGTGGCTGACCAGACTCCTGGGCATCCGCACATCCATCCCTCAGTGGTAGCAGGAACTGTGGCCATCAATTCAGACCTTGACTGCTGTAGGGCCATGGGCCCAGACATAATCCTGGTGGCAGCACAGGCCACTCAGATCAGCATAGCCCCACCAGCTGCACAGCCCTTGGACCAATATGGCCACAGATTGTGGCCTAGACCCCAAGCATCTGTGTGGCCTTTGATGGCAACATGGGCCGCAGACATCAATGCAGACCCCAGCTGCAGTAGGACCCCAGACCCCGACATGGTCCTGGGCGGCAGCATAGGCCAATAGGTCTTTATAACCCCTAAGCATGACCCCCAAACACCAACACGGCCCCAGATGGTAGCACAGACCCTGGGTATTTGCATGGCCCAGGTGGCAACAGGAGCCATGGACATCAATGCAGTCCTTGGCTGCAGCAGGGCCATGGAACCAGACATGGCCCTAGACCTCAGCCTGGGCCCAGACATCACCATGGCCTCGAGTGGTAACACAGGCCAGCATGGCTCCCAGATTCTGACTTGGGTAGCTGACCAGACCCTGGACATCTGCATGGCTTTCAGTGGTTACTGAGGTCATGGTCACCAACAGAGACCCTGGCTGCTCTAGGATTGTGGACCCAGATGTGGCCCTTGGCAGCAGCTCAGATCCAGATGTTATCATGGTTCTGGGTGGCAGCATAGACCACTCAGATCAGCCTGTTCCCCATCGCCTCCTCAGTTCTGCCTCTTTCTATAGCACATGAACCATTCTGTTCCTCTTTCTCATTTCTCCACCATACATTTGCTCACCCTAACAGTGCTGGGTGGGCCTGTGGATGTCTTTCACCTGCCTGGGCCAAGTGGCACCAGGCAGGCCTGTGGATCGAATACATGAGACCTTTCATTATCTTTTTGTCCAGAAAATTTCAAGTTTGGCCTAGTTTTACCATGATATCTTAATGAAAGTAAATTTGTACTGAAAATTATAACTATAAATCAAGAAAGCCCTGTACCTTGATAAAACAGTCAGGTGGTTAATCCCAACCACATACCTTCATATGTATGTCCTGAGATAATGTTGGAAAAATACCCTGTAAGACTTGTGGGTAAAAATCTCAAGTAGATGCCATTGGTTTTCACCTGCCAGCCCCAGCCTGGAGTTCAGTGTCCTTGCATGGCAGCTCTGTGGAGGCCCTCACCCATCTGTGTATGCCATTTTCTAGTCATTACATGGACGGTCAGGCAGCTCTTACCAGACAAGACTAGAGTAACCATGACCATTAGTTCCTGATGATGGGATAAGATTACTGGAATAACTTTGTTTTTGGATACAGGATTTAGCGTTATTTAGGCTGGTCTTGAACTCTTGCTGTGTCAATGAGGATGATCTTGAATTTGACTGCTTGCCTCCACTACCGGAGTGCCAACCCCATACCTCTTAACATGTGGTGCATCTTACATGCTCATCAACCATTCTATCAGCCGAGTTTCATCCTATTTTTTGATGACCAGCTTGTAAATGCCATACTGTGTGGACCTACGGAAGGTGGGGGATGGGTACTATAACGTTCCTTATAAATGAACGCAGGCTTATTAAACATTACACTGTAGAAGTGATGAACAGAGGTCAGTTTCAAGCAATGATGGTCAGAAAGACTTTTTTTTTTTTTTTTTTTTTGGTTTTTGGAGACGGGGTTTCTCTGTGTAGCTTTGCGCCTGTCCTGGAACTCACTTTGGAGACCAGGCTGGCCTCGAACTCAGAGAGATCTGCCTGCCTCTGCCTCCTGACTGCTGGGATTAAAGGCATGTGCCCACTGCCGTCCGGCTCAGAAAGACTTTTTTGAAGACCCTCTGTAGCAGACGTGTCATCTCGGGCTAGTCAGTGTCAGAGAGAGAAGTGCAGATTCTGGAGTCATGAAAACCAGTGCTGGAAATAAGCTCTGATCCTGAGCTGATTGAAGTCCCTGTGGCTTTTCTTTCTTTTTTTCAGTGATCTACTACAGTATTAAATAGTTCCTGACTCAGTTGTTCCCTGACATTCAGAAGGTGATTTTAGCAACTTCTCCACCTCCACCTCAAAAGAAGGGCTTGTTTTACTCTGCTGAGTCAGGGTTTAAATTTGCCAACATCTCAGGGCAGTGCCTATATTTACAGTTATGAGAAATCTGCCTCTTCCATTTGAATCAAGTTACAAATGACTCTTTGTTATTTTAAAATATTTATTCTGTGCATATGATGTATGTGTTCCTGAGTGTGTGTGCATGTGTGCGTGCAGTGCCAACAGGGGCCAGAAGAGGACGCTGGATCCCCTGGAACTGTAACCATAGGTGGTTGAGCTGCTCTGTGTGTGTGCGTGTGTGTGCATGTGCACACGTGTGTGCACTGGAAACTTATTCTGGGTTTTTATAAGAGCAGTGTGTGCTTTTAAATGCTGAGCCATCTTTCCAATTCCCTGATTCTTTTTAAAAACAATATATAGATTCTGCCAAATTCTAATAATAACAATAATAATATAATTCCTTTCTCAGACATACTATGAGCTCCCAGAACATGATCCTGGGGTCCCTGGTAGAGTTCTCCACAAGGTTTTTAATGCTTTAGCCCAATGGCCTCATGTTGCAAACATTCCCAAAAGCGAGCACATGTGTGCACACACAGCCTATGACCCCACTTGAGAACAATATGAAAACAATTCTTAGAAACTTAGATGTTTAAAATACTTTGCTCTTCAATGACCAAAGAGCTTTTCTCACAGGACTTGGCACTTGCAGTTACAAATAGAGATATGCATTCCTGCCTGGTGCTGTTCCTCTGTAGGCACAGTTCCCAAAAGGTTCCCTGTAGGGAGCTGGTTATAGTCTTACAAAGGTCTCTTGTAACCTTTTAGCCTTGTAAACACCATGCTTTAAAAGATGTGCTAGAGAGCATCTCACAGAAGGGCTTGCAAGTTCGCTGTTATTTTTCCTTAGGAGGGGACTTTCTCGGCATTCTAAAGACAGATAGCTGGATTCTTCCTCCTAATTCTCTAGTCACTGCTTGTAGAATTGTTCACGTGACTAAATGAGATGGGTACATGGTATCTGTTTACTTCTGTACTTGGCCACATATGTTCTTTAACAAATTCATAAATTGTATGAAGAAACTCAGAATAGCTGGCATTGATCTTGGTGGTGTATGTATTTACCATGTGGGAGTACGTATGTTTGTGTTCTTGCATGTGCTGCAGCTCCCTTGGAGGCCAGAGGGCATCTTGGTAAGTTTGTTCTCTTCTTCCATCATGTGGGTCCCAGGGGCTGGGCTTGGGTCATCAACCTTGTCCCCCCATCCCCATAATGATGAGGATAAAGTGATAGTATCCTCACCACCATTTGATTGCTTGGGCATGGTGACATGCATCATAATCCCAGCACTGGGGAGGCAGAGAAGGGGATCCCTGGAGTCGGCTGGCTGGCCAGTCTATCCTAATTGGTGAGTTCAGGTCAGTGTGAGGTTCTGTCTCAAAGGAGGTGGGCAGTGTTCCTGAGGATGGCACTGTCCTCAGGCCTCCATGTGGATGCATCATGTGTTCAATGCATTTTAAGTATTGGGGGCTGGAAAGGTGGCTCAGTGGTTGGGAGAACTTGTTGCTCTTGCGCAGGACCTCGGTTTGTGCTTATAGCACCCACCTGATGATTCACAACCATTTGTAATTGCAGTTCTAGGGGATCTGACTCCTCTTCCTACCTCCAAGGGTACCAGCCACGTGTGTGGTACACTTAACTTACATGCAGGCAAAAACCTCATAGGCTTTAAATCTAAAATTTTCGTTAAAATAAAATGAAGAAAAAAGATTTATCATAGAGATCCGTACTAGTGTATTTCATGTTGAAATGCCCATAGTTTGTCAAAGGTGGTTTTTTTACCCTTTTTTTTAAAAGCAGTTGTGTACTTGTATGTGTGTTCATGTGTGCATGTACACATATGTGGGAGTCAGAAGACAACTTGGGGAAGCTGGTTTTCATTTTCTTCCATGTGGGTTCCACAGGTCAAATTCAGGTCATCAGCCTTAGAGACAAGAACCTTCCTTTACTCCCTGAGCCGTTTTGCTGGTTCTGATTTGCTTCCTGAAACTTTGGGGGGGGGGGGTGGGCGGGCTGTGTTTTCTGTACACATACATTTGTAATAAGAAACCGTATAGCTATGTAAAAATATCTGTTCTGCCGGTGACACGTGACGCACTTTCCTTCCAGTGGATCAGTAAGTAGATGGTGTCACCACACACCCTTCATCTGTGGAGCTGGTCCTCTTTCCATTGTCATCTAGTTCTGAGGATGGAACTAATGTTGCTAGTTTTGCCCTGCACACACCTCCCCCCCCCCCAGCTCCTGGTGACCTTTCCACTTTAACCTCTGGAGCCCTAGGACTAACCATACTTGGCATGAAAGTGGTTTGGGACCTCTTTGCTTTTTAAGTTCTATGAGTCTCTCTTGGGTTTTAAAAAGCCTTCCCAGGGCTGGAGAGATGGCTCGGTGGTTAAGAGCACTGGCTCCTCTTCCAGAGGACCCAGGTTCAATTCCCAGCACCCACATGGGAGCTCACAACTGTCTGTAACTCCAGTTCCAGGAGATCTGCCACCCTCACACAGACATGCATGTAGGCAAAATACTAGTGCACATAAAATAAAAATAACAAAACAAAAGCCTGATGGTGGTGGTGGTGAATCATCCCCCCCCCCCCCCCCCCCAGACAGGGTTTCTCTGTGTAGCTTTGTGCCTTTCCTGGAACTCACTTGGTAGCCCAGGCTGGCCTCAAACTCAGAGATCCGCCTGGCTGTGTCTCCCAAGTGCTGGGATTAAAGGTGTGCACTGCCGCCGCCACCACCACCACCCGGCAAAATGTTACTTTTTTTCTAATTTTTTTTTTTTTTTTTGAGCTGAGGATCGAACCCAGGGCCTTGTGCTTGCTAGGCAAGTGCTCTGCCACTGAGCTAAATCCCCAACCGGATGAATGTCTTTAATCTCAGAACTCCAGAGGAAGATGCAGGTGGATCTCTGTGAGTTCAAGGTCAGCCTGGTCTTCAGAGAGAGTTCCACAACAGCCAGGGCTGTTACACAGAGAAACACTGTCTCAAAAACCAATGAATGAATGAATGAATAAAACAGTAAAAAAAAAAAAAGCCTTCCCCTTGTCACCTATTAAAGTCTCCTGTAGCTCTAAGAACACTGCCTGTAGAAACTTATCATTTGCTGGTTAGATACCTTCTCTTCTCTTCTCTTCTCTTCTCTTCTCTTCTCTTCTCTTCTCTTCTCTTCTCTTCTCTCTCTCTCTCTCTCACACACACACACACACACACACACACACATGCACACACTCTCTCACATACACTCATTCTGTCACACTCTCACACACGCACGCACGCACGCGCACACACACCCCTGTGATGCACGAATGCTATGGGGAATCAAGTAGAGCTGGAGTGCATCTTCCACTCGGTTGTCAGGCCTCAGACTCAGGCACTCACCGTCCCTGTTTCTTTGGAGTCAAAGTCTGCAGGCTCTTCACTCAAGCGGCAAAGGAAAGCTTTGCAACAGTAGAACTCTGCGTAGATTGAACCCGCTGCTATTCCTTATGTGAGACTGTGCTCTCTGATTTTACCTCTCACGACAAATCCTGTTTTCCTCGGGAGGACTAGAGGTCCCTGTGAATCACCAGATAAGCCCCAGGGAGTTGGTGCCCCCACCAGTCATGTGTGTGTCCTAATTGTGTGGTGTCCTGGGGTGGAAGCTTCATCTTCCGAGTGAACTACAGACATCCTCAGTCTCCCTTCCGATGGGACAGCAGCATTGATGAGTGAGTCCGAGGGAGACCGTCAAAGCTCATAGTCCGTCTCAGTACATGGACCTGGCAAGATCGTGAGGTAACTTGTGGAGGGAAGAATATGGAAGCCACCAAGCTTCTGGCATGGTTGGAGAGAAAGTTGGGAAAATATTGTTGGTTCCTACTGTTAGGTCAGTGTCTAATTGGCTTTAAACATGATGGAGGCTTGAGCTTGCTTCTTGGTTCATATAGTTTTCGTGGTTGGAAGTAAATGATTTCTGATCTTTTTTTCCTTTGTGGTAGGGTCTTACCGTGTAGAGCAGACTGGCCTGGAACTCAGAGATCTGCTTGCCTCTGTCCCTGGAGTGCTGGGTTAAAAGCATGTGCTACCATGCTCTGCTTATGTCTTGAGACTGGGGTTGGCTGCCTGTACCAGTGGTTCTCAACCTTCCTAATGCTCTGACCCTTTAATACAGTTCCTCATGTTGTGGTGACAGTTATTTTCATGTTACTTCATAACTATTATTTTCTACTGTTATGAATCATAATGTAAACATCTGTGTATTCTGATAGTTTTAGGCAACCCCTGCAAAAAGGCTCCAAGGGGTCGCAACCCACAGGTTGAGAAACACTGATCTATACACTGAATTTGAGAATAAATAAGGAAGCAGTAGCCTTTAAACTGGATGTCCTTAGTTCATTTGGAGGTCAAGATTTAAGAGTCTCTACAGGGTTTTAGAAACTTTGTTGCCTCTTTATAACTTTCTGTGATTTAAAACTTTAAACAAAAAGAGCTTATTGATCTCCAAGAAGCCTCAGAGTGAGTGTGGCCCTCCACCACTAGAGGGCAGCTGGCCTTAGTCACATGATCTGAACCTGCAGCTTGCCACAAGGGAAGCATCATCCTCCACTCCTCCAGTTCATGTATTCCTTCATAAGCGATTACTACACATGTTCTTAAGATAAAACTTGAACAAACGTAGTTAATATTAAATGACCTCTTAAAACAGCTAAATTAACTGTTTAAAAGGTTTAACAGTGCAGTCATTGATTGTCATTATCATGTTCTTTGCTAAGTACCGAGTCCTGAAGGACGCCTACACCCAGGGTTTGAGGATCATGCTCAGCCTCCGGGGTGTGCAGTTGTGGAACACCTCTCCCTATATTTCTACATCTGGGGGAGTCGTCTTATTTCTTCCTTATGGGCATGTGGGGGATCTGTTTTAACTGATACCTCTTGGGACAGGTCGGGGTTGAGTCCGTGTTTCTACTGTTTCGATGGGACTATGAATGCCCATTTGTGTCTTGTTCTTTTCAGTAGAGAGATGTGTTCTCTCAAGGGCTAGCACCTTTTCCCCTTTCTCATGAAGTCTTAGGTGTACATTAAGGGGCAGGGATCTAATGTTTGTCCACGTTTCAGATATTTTTAAAAGTAATTTATTTATTTTTATTTTATTTGCATTGGTGTTTTGCCTGCATGTATGTCTGTGTGAGAGTGTCAGATCTTGGAGTTAGAGACAGTTGTGAGCTGTCATGTGGGTGCTGAGGATTGAACCTGGTTCCTCTGGTAGAGCAGTCAGTGCTCTTAACCGCTGAGCCATCTCTCCAGCCCCAACACATTTCAGATTTTTAAAGTATAAATTCTTAGATGTGGAATTACAGTATAATTACCAAGGCACTGGCTGATTACTACCAAATTCATTCCCCAAAATATGTAGGAAAGCATTTTTGGCCCAGATATATTTTCCAGGATTACAATTCCTATTTCAGCAGCTTTATTTTCTTGACATTTTATAAGTACAAACATTTTCCTAGATAGTGGATTTTTTTTTTTTTCTATTTCCAAAGTGCATTCCTGTTCTGTGAAGTATATTCGGTAGTGGTTCAGTGGTCAGGTACACGTTTCAAATGTCTGTTCTCCTTATTTCTGTATTAGGAGTGTGTGAAGCATGTGTGCCTTGTACGGCTCTGAGAAGCGTGGCGAGAAGGACCTGTTTAACCTGGCCTCTCCTAATTTACTAATCACAGGGTCCTTTTTAAGGGCAGTAGCTGGTAAGAGCTAGTGAAAACAGGACTGTGCTTTGCAAGGGGATGGTGGAATGAAGTTCTGGAAGATTTTAGATGTCTGCTAGGGCTGGCGAAGTGGCTCAGCAGGTAAAGACACTTGCTGCCAAGCCTGACCACAGCATGATGGAAAGAGAACCAGCTCCCACCGGTTGTCCTTTGACTTACTCACTCCCATCTCCATACAAATAAATGTACATAATAGGACATCTTGAAGTATCATAAAAGTTTCCTCTGGACTCTGTGATCCTGTGATCGTGCTTTCGGAGTAAGGGCTCTGTAGTAGTGAGATTGTTGGAAAGCCTGAAGGAGCAGATAAGAAGGCCACACACAGGCTGTTGTGTGGCTGAGGAGACAGACTCCAGGCAGCGCTTCGAGGAACTGGTCAGAATGGCCTGCCAACGATGCTCCACCTCTGTCACCAGACAGGGCAGCACTAGCCCAGAGTGCTGTGTCTGCTCCGCAGGAAATGGGCTGGGAGTTTGTTTTCCATCCTATTTTAGGAAGGATGGATTTTACACTATGGTGAGCTGTCAAATATGTAGAAAATGTTTAAGGACTTCGGGCAGCCACACTTGGTAGACAGCCAGGAAGACGGAGTTGTGTAATGGAAATGCTGCAGGATATAGGCAAGGAAAGGGATCTATGCTGGCCTTGCTGTTTATCAGGGCTGTGACCTTGCACAGATCTACTTCCAAACTTTTCTGTCTGATATCTAAAGAACATACTGTAAGCGGTTCCCATTGACTCATCTTTCAGATTTGGAGTAAAGAGAAAATAAAAGCAGTGATCAGAGCATACCAAAACATCTATGAATGCGTGCACAAGTGGAAGGCACAGGACAACTTGTCAGAGCTGGTTCACTCCTCCCACCCTGTGGATTCCTGGGGGGTGAACTCAGGTCATCAGGCTTGGTGGCAAGTTAGTCCTTTTACTGAAGTAGCCATAATGCCAGCCCTTTCAAGCATTTGTAAAAAGTTAAAATCATACTTGGGGTGGCACAGTGTCTCAGTAGGAGCTTGTTGCCAAGCCTGATGATGTTCAGTTCCTGGGACCACACAAGGGGTTAACTCCTGCAGTTTATTCCCTGACCTTCCTGTGTATACACAGTCAACTAATCCACCAGTGAATGTAATTAAAAAAATTAAAAACTATTCTTAGCTTGTAGAACATTAAAACAAATGAAACCCTAAAGACACAACTAGCTGGCTGGCCGGTTGAGTTTGGCCTCCTGGCTCTTGTTTGCCAACTTGTGTCCTGTACTGCATTCTTAAGTACTTTTCTTGTAAGGGCCGGGCACGATAGCATATGCCTGTAATCTCAGGGCTTTAGGCTGGCCTGTGGTATATAGTGAGACTCTTCATTAAAACTCAATACAAGCCGGGTGGTGGTGGTGCACGCCTGTAATCCCAGCACTCGGAGGCAGAGGCAGGTGGATCTCTGTGAGTTCGAGCCCAGCCTGGTCTACAGAGATAGTCCAGGACAGGCTCCAAAGCTACAGAGAAGCCCTGTCTCAGAAAACAAACAAACAAACAAACAAAAAACCTCAACACAAGAGATGGCAGTAGGAGAAATGTGCAGTTTGATTTTATTTTAATTTAGTAGTAAGTAATTGAGGGTGTTATTTAATTATACTACCAGTGGGGGAAAAAGACACTCTCAAGATACCACTAGTGGGAACATAAACTAGTACAGCCAACGTGGACATCAGTGTGGAGGTTCCTCAGAAAACACTGGAAAGAGAACCGTGTGACTGAGCCAAACCATTACTGTGTATAGGCTGCGAGAAATCTAAGTCAGTGTGTCAAAGACATACCATACCAGCACACCATGTGCTTCATGCATCATTCACCATAGCCAAGGCATGGAACCACTTAGATGGCCGTCAACAAGTGAATGGATTAAAAGTGTTGGTTGGTACATGTGCACAGTCCAGATGCACAGCACATATGCACAAAATATTCCACTGTTAAGAGGAGCGAAAAGATGTCATTAGCAGGAAGTGTATGGAACTGGACATCACGTTAAATGAAACAAGCCGGGCTCAGAAAGACAAGTCTCAGATGTTTTCTCTTATATGTTGACTCTAGATTTAAATATATGTATGTGTCATGAAAGGGGACTTGTGAGGAGAGGGGAGAAATGATGGCAAGAAAAATATAGTTGTGTGTAGAATTTGTACTTCAAAATTGCGCGTGTGTGTGTGTGTGTGTGTGTGTGTGTGTGTGTGTAAGAGAGAGCGAAAGAGGAGATTCTTTGGTGAGACAAAAGGAACCCTCTGCAGACAGGGTAACGAGGACAGTGGCCAAGCAGATATGAACAGGCCACACAGACGCACAGGTGACATTGTCACAATATCTTGGTTTTTATTTAGATTGTGCATGATAACAGCTTCCCATTAGACAGTAGGTAATGGTGTGGGGACCACTGTAGTGGACAATAAGCTTGTTACCCAGCTGTTAGCTTCTTAGAAAATGTACATTTTCTCCACAAGTCTCTGCTGTTGGTTTGGGGAAAGGGGTGGGGCAAGCAGGAGTCTGTTTAACAGAAACTCCGAAGCCTAGTGTGATGTGGCTCCTGTCTCCGAACCCGTGACCCCTGTTCCTTACAGCGAGAGCCTGTGGAATCGTCTGTATGTAGGCTTATAGCATGACTGCCCGATGCACTTGAATCTCTCCCCAGAGAACTTAATGGCTCTTGTATCCTCATCTGTCCAGAAAACCAGAACCAGAGTGACTTCCCTGTCCTCAGGTTCCACAGGACTTCCTTCAGTGTGAGATCAGTGACTGGCGGAGAACTTGTGGTACCAGGCCCCTGCCTTGGGATGTGTCTGAGGAAGCATGGGCTTCCCCAGTCTCCCAGCACCTCTTCATGCTTTCGTGCTTTTAGGTGTGTCTTCTTCAGGTGTCCCTTTCCTCCCCAGGCACACCTGGAGTAGGGTGTGATGCAGTGACATCAGCGTCAGCATCTAGCCCCCTGCTGAAAGATTGGAGAGCTGGGGGGGGCAGTGCCTGAGGAGGGAGGTGGCCTCTGTGCCTGGCCACATGCACTCACCTCTGTTGATCTCTGGTCAGCGCTTCTCACTGGTGCCATGTAGACCGGAGCTTACTGATTCAAAGAACCAATGTCCAATTCTGCTTTGTGTGTATCCCTTGTATTGGGGCTTTATTAAATATAGCTAGATGGGAGAGAAGAGGGGGGAAGCGGTGTGTAGAGCAGCAGTTAGAGCGAACCAGAGCTTTGGCAGCTTTGGGAAAGCACTGAGACTTTAACTTAGTTTTCTGTTCTGAGGCCACCAGAAGATGTTTTGTGCTGACGTCCATTCCTCAGTCATGAGAAGTGGTAGGAGGGGCCAGGAATTATGTTAGCTCTCAAAAAATATTAATTTGGAGTTGAGTTAAAATTAGCAAGGGGAAGGAGGGAGGAGAAATACATCATTGGACTCAAGTGATTTGGGAGCAGAATAGTAGACATGTCAAGGCAGTGGGAGAGGCATACATAGGTCCTACCAGCCCGGCCCCGTGGTCTTCAGGGTAGGGGCAAGGCTGAGTGTGGTAAGAGCTGTCCAGTAAAACCCTCAGGAAGTTGTGGCCCAGGTCATCCCCTCCACAGGCAGGAATCTGAGTCAGTATGGCTTGTGACTAATGACGTGTCATAATGTCAGCTGCTTTATTGTAACATAATTACACATAGGAGAGATATCATCACCTATTTTTAGGAATCATCCTTCTGGGAATCAGGGTGATGATGGCCTCCAGAAAACCACTTCCAGGCCTCTGGCATAAACCTCCCAAGACAGACTCCCCTCCTGGCCACCTGATGGAGCTCTGAGGTTGTGTCCTCCACTTACTTGAGAGCTGAGTTGCTCAAGAGTTGCTTTGGTCCCACAGAACCTGTTTATATACCTGAATGAGATGGCCAGTTCTTAGCCACCAAGCCAGCGGCGGAAGTTGCTACAGATGTTTTTGTTGCAGATGTGAATGGAGAAACCTCACCTGGTCTTTCCATTTCCAGAAAGTCTTCTTTCTACCTAAGACATCTAGTAACTTAGGTGCCTAAGTTGAGGCCCTGCTGATGGCGTAGCATTTACAGCTCAGCGTCCTTTCACACGCTACATTGAGAGAAGACAGAAAAGTTCAAACTAGCAGCAATGACTTTTAAATAAATGAGTGAGGGTCTTCATGCCAATAACTTATCTACACCGTGGTTTCAGTCTGCTGTGGGATAATGCTCTTGTACACTGGTTTAATAAAACGCTGATTGGCCAGTAGCCAGGCAGGAAGTATAGACAGGGTAAGCAGATGAGGATGCTGGGAAGGGGAAGGGCTGAGTCAGGAGTCACCAGCCAGCCACAGAGGAGGCAAGATGACAAGGCAGAACTGAGAAAAGGTACCAAGCCATGTGGCTAAACATAGATAAGAATTATGGGTTAATTTAAGTGTAAGAGCTAGTCAGTAATAAGCCTGAGCTAGTGGCTGAGCAGTTATAAATAATATTAAGCCTCTGGATGATTACTTTATAAGTGGCTACAGGTCTGGGGAGGGTGCGGCAGGCGGGACCTGAGAAACTCCGACTACATCAGTCTGTTTTAATTGCTTGATCAATGCTTTAAAAATAAAAAAAGATGGCCTAGATTCATGAAGTGTGTAGGACTAAAGAGAAGCAGGGTGCCAACAAGTTGCTGGAGCTGCTGAGTGAATACTGGCCTCAGTCTTTGGCCCTTGTTCCTGCCTCTGCCCCCTTCGAGATGATTCCAAAACCCCCACTTCTGTGTGACTTACTGAGCACTCAGTCTTATTTAGGCGCACATGGTGGGAAGAACTTAAGGGCAATTACTTGTTGCATGGGGTAATTTCATGTGGCCCTTTTAGAGAGGTCATGATGTGTAGATGTTTGGCCCAACACAACTGTATTGCCTATAAAAGAGTGTTTTGTTTGTGACCTATATTTTAACCAATAGACTGAGTAAATCCTACTACTCTCTGTAAGGTGGGTGGGTCTCCTGCAAGAAAAAAAGGGGGTCTTTTTTGTTTGTTTGTTGAGACAGTACCCCCTGAAGCTCAAGTTTGGCCCCCAAACCATTCAGTGAACCACAGCTGATGTTGGACTTCTGTCTTCCTGTCTCCACCTCCCGAGTGCTGAGATTGTCCTCATGTACCACTATCCCAGTTTATATGAGCTGGGGATCACACCCAAGGACTTTGGCGCATACTAGTCAGGCACTCTTCTAGCTGACTCCATCTCTGGCCCCAGAAAGGTATTATTATTTTAAAAGGTGCCTTTAAAAACCTCCAGTTACTCCCAGTTGCTGGTTATAAATCCTTCGGCATTTCTGTAGGTTTTTTAAATTGCTGTTTTTGTTTCTAGGGGTGAGTAGTGGCCTCAGTGCCATCCAGGCTGTAGTTGAACTCCTAGGCCTGAAGGGCCCTCCTACCGCAGCTTCTCATGTGGCTGGCAGGACAGGCCTGGCTCCCTGTTTGTGGTGTTCCTCTAGTCTCTCTCTGTTAGTTTCTTGTCATTGTAACCATAGTACCTGATAAAAGCAACCTAAGAGAGGAAAGAGTTATTTTGGTTCAGTATGAGAGAGTTTTAGTCCGCCGCAGCAGGGAAGCTTGGCAGAGTAGCTCTGTTTGTTGCAATAAGACTTTGCTTTGGGCCGCCAGATCACAAGTACGATATGGACAGAGACTTATTAATTATGAAAGTGTTGCCTTACCTTGACCCACAGCGTGCTCTCTCTCGCTCTCTCTCTCTCTCTCTCTCTCTCTCTCTCTCTCTCAAGATTTTATTTATTATGTATACCATGATCGTTCAGCCTGCAGGCCAGAAGAGGGCACCAGATCTCTCATTGTAGATGGTTGTGAGCCACCATGTGGTTGTTGGGAATTGAACTCAGGACCTCTGGAAATACAGCCAGTGCTCTTAACCTCTGAGCCATTTCTCCAGTCCTGATCCACAGCTCTTATTACTAAAATTAGCCCATATTTTTATTAATCTACATTCTGCTACATGGCTTTTACCTTTCATTTTGTGTGTCTAACTCATTCTGTATCTCGATGGCATTTCATGTGCCTCGATTCATCTCCTACTTCTTTTTTCTCTGCCCAGAACTCCCACCTATACTTCCTGCCTAGCGATTGGCCATTCAGCTCTTTATTAAACCAATCACAGCAATATATCTTCACACATTGTACAAATATCCCACAACAGTTCATGGCTGTGGGAGAGTTTGGTGGTGGTGATCACATCATGGTATATGGGAGCCAAAAGTGCTGGAACCAGACCCCCATCTTCTAAGGTTCCCCAACCCCTTAAGGGATCCAGCGCCACCAGCTGGATACCGAGTGTTTAAAGCATGAGTCTGGAGCAGGGTTGGCTCTGTAGCACTCCCTAACCTCACAGTTCTGTCCCATGATGCTTCCTTTTCCATCACGCTTCCAGTCTTCAGGCTGGTTTCACTGTCTTTAAGATATTTCTCGCCAGTAAGCCTCTTAAAATACTCGAGAAAATATCACCCCCCCCCCACACACACTCTTACTCACACTCAGTTGTACATCTTAGAGGTAACTACTGTTAACATTTTCGTTCATGCCTCAGCTCTGCAGCTAAGAGGGGTCTAGCTCATCTTAGACATCTATTCTAGGCGAGAGTTCTACCCTGAGTATTATCCCTACCCTTGAATGTCTAGTCTAGACTTGATAAATGCTTTTTAAAAAATGTATTGTTATCTGTCTATCTATCTATCTATCTATCTATCTATCTATCTATTTATTTATTTATGTGTGTGGTAGGGTGTTCATGTGTGCGTAGTTACCTAGAAGGCCAGAAGAAGGAGTCAGAGCCCTTGGAGCTGGAATTATAGGCTGTTGTGATTTGCCCAGTGTGGATGCTAGGAACAGAAACTCAGGTCCTCTGGGAGATCAGCAAGCACTCTTGCCTGTGGAGCCATCTCTCCAGCCCAGCTTTACTTGTAGTTGATGAAAGAGTTACTCATTTCGTGTCTTCTTTGAGTCCCTGTCCTGACAGGGTCGTGTAGGCTTGGAGCAGGATGAGTTCCACTGGAAATAGTCCTCAGTTGCATGTTATCGAAGGAGAGGGCAGAGCTAGCTCATGCCACAGCTATGGCATGAACTTGATGATGGCACTCTTTATGACGAGAATAGTGGACACCAGAGCATTGCATCACAGGAGGAATGCAGAGGCTTTCTGTGATATTAGAGGTGTGCCTGCAGTGCCTTAGGGACCCTCTAAGGGGAAATTTTGGTGTTGCTTGGAAATTCAACTTGAAGAAAGAAACACACACGCACGCACACATGCACGCATGCTCTGCCTCCCGAGTTCTGGGATTAAAGGCATGCATGTGCCACCACCGCCCATTGAAAAAAATTCTTTCAAGAGATGGCTAGATGTTGTAAAAGAGGTATCCATTGTCATTTTTTTCGAACCCAGACTTGAATTTGAGTCATTGGAAAGCTTTTTTTTTTTTATAAAAAAAATCTTAGGTGTGTGTGCACATGCACATGTGCCGTGTGTGTGTGTGTGTGTGTGTGTGTGTGTGTGTGTGTGTGTGTCGGTCAGAACACACTCTCAGGTGTCATTTGCCTTCTGCCTTGTTTGAGACAAGGTTTTTGTTGCTTGCTGCAGTGTATACCAGACTAGCTGGCCCATGACCTTCTGGGAAGCCTCCTCTCTCTGCCACCCTAACTATAGGAACATGGGATTACAGAACCTGCTATCCTGTCCTCTTTGCATGGGTTCTGAAGGATTCCAACTCTGGTTCTCTTTTGCCCAGAAGTATTCGTTTACCCACGGAGCCATCTCCTAGCCCTTGGACAGCTTTTTATAAACATTAGTGCCTGTGCTCAATCTTGGACCCATGAAGCTGTGTGCAGTAGGTTTAGCAGTTCGCTGAGGCTGAGGATGTAGGTCAGTGGTAGAATGCTTGCCCAGCATGTTCAGAGCTCAAGTTCAGCTCCCAGTACAGCAAAGGAAGTCCCCTGGTCATTTTGATAGTCTTCCAGGCTTTGGAAGTCTTTTAAAAACAAGACAAAAAAGTGCATGCTGACCAGTGTGCCAGTGTATTATCTACAGTGTCAGCACTCAAGAGGCAGGAGGATTACAGCTTCCAGCTAGCCTAGTGAAATGCTCTCTCACATTTTTGTTGTTTTTATAAAACAGGGTTCTCTGTGTAGCCCTGGCTATCCTGAAACTCACTCTATAGACCAGGCTGACCTCAAACTTGGAGATCCACCTACCTCTGCTGGAATTAAGGGTGTGTACCACCACTGCCAGGCTCAAAGATTTCTTTAAGAAAATAACTTGTTAAGAAACTACGAAATTGGTTTGGCATGAGAGTGGGATGAAAGACCAGTTAATAGAGTTTATTCTGTGAAATATGAATTTTTATGAATTTTATCAGTAAAATGAGGGCTGGAGAGATGACTCAGCTGTTAAGAGTGCTTCCTCTTGCACAGAACCCAGGATCAGTTCCCAGCACCCACATGGCAGCTGTAACTGCCTGTAATTCCAGTTCCTGGGGATCTCACACCCTCTTCTGGCTTCCACAGGCACTGCATGCTTAACGGTACACAGCTGTACACCACACACACACACACACACACACACACACACACACACACACACTCTCACACCTTTTTTCAAAAGCACTAGAGTAAATTGAACCTGTTAACTTTACATTTTTTACTTTATTTATTGACTGTGGGCAGATGGCGCTGATGTGCCGTGGTCTCTGTCTGTCTGTCTGTCTGTCTGTCTCTCTCTCTGTGTGTGTGTGTGTGTGTGTGTGTGTGTGTGTGTAAGTGTGTAAGTCAAGGACAGCTGTCAGGAGTCCTCTCTCCGTCCACCAGATAGGTGCTGGGGATCAAATCCAGGTCATTGGGCTTGGCAGCAAGCACCTTTACCCACTGAGCCATCTTGCCATGAACTATTTTAAGAAATTAGCTTTTGTATGTCTTAATCTGCCCAGAGTTTCCTCTGTACCAGGCTGCTTTCTGCTAGAGCACTGACTGTCCAACAGGTGTGAGTTACCTGGTCACAGTCAGCTCTGGTACAGTAGAGCGGGGCTCAAGCCATGCTTCTTTCAGGGCTTGACCTATAATCAGATACGGTCAAAAAACAATTTCAGTTACAGTATTTCCCGTATTTGTTTCTCAAAAAAATTTTTTTTGAGGTAGGGTCTCATCACTATGTATCCCTGGCTGTCCTGGAACTTACTATGTAGACCAGGCTGGCCTCAAATTCACAGAAATCTGCCTGCCTCTGCCTCCCAAGTGCTGGGATTAAAGTTTACCTCAAAATTTTAACACTGCTACACACACACAACTCAACAAAACAACCCCTTAAAAAAGAGTTTTTTGTTTTTGTTTTTTTAAATATGAGCAGTGATGCAGATACAATAGCAGACTTTAAACTGTGTGCCCTCTGCTCTGGATTGAATACGGGAAGTGTCACTTTGCTGAAGTAACTTAAGTGTCGTATACAAGAGTTCAAATCCAAGCCGAAGGGTTTTTGTTACAGTGGAAAATGGTGATGAATGTTTAAGATTGGAACATATAAAGAAAACTCAGTGTCTTAGTTAGGGTTCCTGTGGCTGTAAGGAGACACCACAGCCACAGCAACTCTTATAAAGGAAAACATTCAATTGGGGCTAGCTTACAGTTCCAGAGGTTTAGTCCATTGTTTTCATGGTGGGGCACATCAGCCTGCTGGTAGACATGGTGCTGGAGAAGCAGCTGAGAGTTCTACATCTGATTCTGCTGGCAGCAGGAAGTGAACTGTGAGCCACACTGGGCATAGCTTGAGCATATAAGACATCAAAGCCCACCTCCACAGTGACACACTTTCTCCAACAAGGCCACACATCCTAATAGTGCCACTCTCTAGGGACCAAATATTCAGACACACGACTCTGTGGGGGCCATTCCTATTCAAACCACTATACTCAGACCCATGGTCCATTAATCATTGTGTCCTGGGGACAGGGAGAGTCTTGTTGAACTCTAATGAAGAGTTCACGTGTCCTCTGCTGGTGAGGCTTTTCCTTGAGGGACCTGGGTTTTTAGGTCCAGGAGGTTTTTCTTCCCCTGAGCAAAGTAACCAGCTCCACTGTTTAAAATGTCCTAGGAGCCGTCCTTGGAGTGGGAACAGACACTTCATACTCTTCCAGCAGTGAAGTGTGATTCTTCCCCTGCACAGTCACTGAGGCAGCAGCCACAGTCTATATCTCTGTTTTCTGCCAGGTTAGGTTTTATTCTTACCATCTCCAGCCTTTTTTGGTTTTTCAAGACAGGGTTTCTCTGTGTAGATTTGGTGCCTTTCCTGGAACTCCTCTGTAGACCAGGCTGGCCTCGAACTCACAGAGATCCGCCTGCCTCTGCCTCCTGAGTGCTGGGGTTATAGGCATGCACCACCACCGCCCAGCTCATCTCCAGCCTTTCTACACAGTCCACACAGATGCTCCACTGTACCTGCACCTCCTTGGGGGGTACCCAGGAGTCAATTCCAACATCCTCATTCCAATCACGTGCATTGCTTCTGCTTCTGCTTCTGCTTCTGTAGGAGCCCCAAGACTAAGCTTCAGGGAATGCTGCCCAACTCCCATCATTAAAAAAGAAAATAATCTCATCAGGAGGCAGAGGCAGGCAGATCTCTGTGAGTTCGAGGCCAGCCTGGTCTACAGAGGGAGTTCCAGGAAAGGCTCCAAAGCTACACAGAGAAACCCTGTCTCGAAAACCAAACCAAAGCAAACAAACCAAACAAACAAAAAGTAAAATAATCATACCTAGGTGGTGGTGGGGGACTCTGTGGGGCTTTAAGACAGGAACCAGAGTGTTTGGGGCTCAAGAAGCTCACACCAGAAGGTGTGAGCTGAAATCTTAACCGGGTCCAAGAACAGTGTTCTAGATCAAGTGTAGAAACATCTGAAGTAGACTGGGCATGGTGACAGGACTCAGGAGGCTGAGACCACAGGATTACAAGTTCAAGGCCAGCCTGGAGTACATAGCAAGATTCTGTCTTCAAAGAATACAGAAAAACAAGAAACCCCCACAACTTGAAATAGAGGGAGAATGGAAATTAGCAAAACAAAAGGTCAGTTAAGGTTGAACCCTGAAGTGAAGAAAGAATTTGACTGGGAAAATGTGTGTAATGTCTGACATTGAAAGTTTAGCAACACAATGAATGCTGAGCTGAGAAATGGGTCCTCCACTCCAGACTAAGAGGAGAGTGGGGGGCACTTGCTAGGGAACCCTGAGCTCTCAGTGCCTGGAGGTAACACTGGTGGCTTCTATGCCTGCAGATGGGGCCCAGCAGGGTGTAGGCCGAGGATGTCCATCAAAGGCCTAAGGGGAGGGGCATGCCTGCTCATGAGGACAGGGTTTCCTTTTACAGCCGCTCTCAACCTTTGGGGTGGAATGATCCTCTCACGGGGGGTGCCCAACCTTTGGGGTGGAATGATCCTCTCACGGGGGGTGCCCAACCTTTGGGGTGGAATGATCCTCTCACGGGGGGTGCCCAACCTTTGGGGTGGAATGATCCTCTCACGGGGGTTGCCCGTCAGATATCCTGCGTAGTAGATACTTATAGTATGACTCAGAATAGTAGATGAATCACAGTTAGGAAGTAGCAATGGGAATAACGTTCAGCTTCTTGACATTGTCACCTCCAGAGTTGAGAACCATGGACTGAGTTACCAGACAAAACCCCAAATCATTGTAATGTTTCAATCATGTTCATGGTTATCCTGAGGTGTGTGTAGTCCGTGGGCCACAGGTTAGACATGCCTGTGTGGGTTTGGTGATATATGAAGTAAGATTGCCACAGGGTGCTTAATTGTCAAAGCTGGGGTAATTGTACCATTTCTCTATTTATGTAAGTTAGGATGTTTTTAGAGAAAATGTTAAGACCAATTTTATGATTATAGTATCAGCACAGAAAGAATCTAACATCACAGCCAGGATGAGAAACACAGCCCCATGAGACACTCGTGGATCAGGATTGTACAGATTACTCATAGGGCTGGAGGTAAACTGTTCACATTCTCTATGGGAAAGACTACTTGCTGGCGAGGTGGCCAGTGAACCCATTTTTTGGAATGTATTTGGAACACTGTCTGGAACCATGGGGAATTGTGCACACTGGACAAGACAGTTCATTCTGTGGCCGCTTCTGTTTTTAATCAGCTGTGAGATAATAAGCAGGTGTCCATGAGTGAAATGTGCAGTAGATGGGGAGGCTATGGGTGTGAGCGGGTAGGAGCTGAGTCAAAAGGTCTGTACTGGGATATTGACTGGGAAAGCCCAAAGAAGGCAGATAGAGATTGCGAAGAGAGAAGAAATGGGATTTGTTGAATTAGGGAGTAGATGCTCAAGTTTGACAGAGGGAAAGAGGGTAATCAGGTAACTCCATGGCCCTGAGCTGGGGGCAGCGGGAGAAAGATATATTCTGCTGCTTTATTATGTGTTATATGGATCTCGGGAACAGGGGTGGTCTTAGAAGATAGGATTTTAAAATGAGTACTGGAGACCATGGCTATGCCCTGCTGCATTTGGGTCAGACAGTTGCCTTATTTTTCATGGCAGTGGCTGAGTGGTCTCCCCAGGTATGATTTATTTTGGGAGATGATAATGAACTTTTTACAAGAGAGATGTGAGTTGACTTTTTCTCCAAGATAATTATGTATTACCTTTCCTGTATCTTACCCATTGATGTTGATTCTCTTGGTACAAGGTCTGACACCTTGAGGCAGTCAAAGATAATAAGAAATAGGGGTCAGACATGGAGAGAGAGAGAGAGAGAGAGAGAGAGAGAGAGAGAGAGAGAGAGAGAGAGAGAGAGAAAGAGAACATTCCTGAGGAAGCTGGCAGTCTGCAGGAGTGGCACCAGACACTCCCAGCACCAGGGGAGCCCACGTTGGCCATGGAGCTCAAATGTTGGGAGGGAAATCCCTCCATTGACATTATTCATTTCCATGAGAAGCCTTTGAGCCACACAGTGAATCAGAAAGTTCCTTTCTTCCACACGGCCTTGGCATTTTGGGGAATGCTGACTAATCAGACCATACAGCCTGATGCTTAAGTTCATTCTTCCTGCTCTCAGCCCTACATTTTCTCAGGTGAATGAGAGATTAAAACATAGCTGTGGAAGTATCTTGTGTATCTTATTTCTCCCTCTTTACTGAAAAGAAAAGCTTTACAATATACTCCTACTAGCTTCTGGCCATAGGAAATATGCAGAAAATACACTTTGCTTTTTAAACAAAATTTCGCTAACAAAATGAAGTTTTCCATTAAAAATGGGGGAAATACAGTAGCTGATTTGGAGTAAGAAATTTAAAGACCATCAATGTTGGAATTGCTGATAAATGAATAGAAACACTTTTAAACATGTTTAAAGTGGCATCGATTTACTTACTTTGTATTTTTCTGTGATACGTGTGAGGACCAGAGGGCACCTTGTGGGAGTCAGGTCTCTGCTTGCACCATATGGAGCTGGGTCCCAGGATGGAGCCCAAGTTACTAATTAGGTTTGGTGGCAACACTTTTACTTGGGGAGCTGCTGTCTTATTGACCCTAAAAGTGCTTTTTAATTCAGCAATGTAAATTTTTCTCTCTGATTAAATCAAGTGTTTTAGGTCACTGTCATCCAGTAGTTACATGCTCAGTGGAGGCAGGAATTCCTGAGAGCCTTACACGTTAAGTCAGCTAGGGACTGAGGGCCCAGAAATGGCTGCTTTGGGTGCGCTTTTAGATTTTTCTTAGGTCTCTATCCTTGCCTGGTTTATCTCAGGAGCAGGTTCTTTGCTCTCTGAACTAAACTAATTTATTTTTTTGGCTTGATGTCAGGGACCTTTTGAACATAATGTGACTTTTCATTGTAATGGAGCATTTGCCTTTAATGAGAGGCCATATCCAGGCTAATTCTGAGTCTGATTGTAGGGAAATGACTTGAAAACTTTCTCCTGCTCAGTCTTTCCCTGAGGAAGAAGAGATGCCCCTGAGAAATGAGCTTGCCCAAGGATGTTGTGCCTGGAAGGAGGTGGCCAGCCAGGGAGTCACAATGGAGACAGGAGATTAAATGGTCAGAGTGAGGACTTCTGGCCAGTTTCCATGAACTGTTTACACTTGCATCCATGCCAATTGTGTGTTTGGACTGTCGGCTCCGGAGTTCATTACTGTTAGTGTCTAAACAGTAATGGTTATGCGTTTTAACTCCATATTCAAGTGAGGACCTCAACTTCTCAGTGGTTTTTTTCCCCTGCAATATTTAAGTCTAGACGAATGATAAATAAACCAATAGGCAATCATCCTTTATCAACCCAGCCTCAATGTGTAACTATTTAGGCTAGATTACCGTTCTTGGTCTAGCAAGACAGCCCAGTGAGTGAAAAGTGTTTGCCACCAACCTTGAAGACCTGAGTTCGAGTCCTACCACCTATATGTTTAGAAAGGAGAGAATAGACTCCCAGTTCCCTCAGGTCATCCTCTGACCTAACCTTCATACCTGCACCATGGGGCATATATGCACATGAACAAAGTTAATGGTAAATTTTCTCAGTAAGCTCAAACTGGAGAACAGAGAAGTTCTCAGATTGCAACACCTATTTTTAAATTGTTTTAGTCACAGAGTTGTAATGAGATTGAGTTTGTCAGTGATATCAAAGCTCTTTGTGTCAAGAACTTGAGGATTAAAGGACACAAAGTTGATGAGTAGAGAAAGGAGTGGATCCAAAAAGAGTTGGGGGTGAGGAGGAGAAGGGGTAACTGTTCAGAACACATTGCACAGAATTCCCAAAGAAGTAGTTAAAGAATTACAAAAATAAAAAGAAAGAAGCAAAGGAAACTGAGAAGAATGGAATTCAGGCTGACTTTGGAGTAATGCAGGGCAGCCATACGTTGGAGAATGGGGTTGCCATGGTGATGTTGTGATGAAGGAACTCAGCCTCTAATGCTTGTGTGTATGTGTCTATCCAGTTCTACCGGTCTGGAATACCTTGACTGGGAAGGAGGGTTTTTATGTACCTCGTCATTGGTGAAAAGAAAGCTGCTGCTTGAAATGTTGATGCTTGACTTCCCACAGTGGTGACACAGGTGTTGTGGGTTCTTTGTGGTTGCCAGCCACCGCTCCTGATGTTAGGGTACACGGACGCTCTCTCTACACTGGACACGGGCGGGCAGTAGTCATGGGACTCATACACCACATGCCCCTTTTTACCGCTGCTAAGGGCAGTGTGGTGGTGTGAAGAAAGAAAGGGGTTTGTTTTGTCAAGACAGGGTCTCACGCTGTAGTTTCAGCCTGTAACTTGTGATATAGACAATGGCCTTAAATTTATGGCAATTGTCTCTGAGGACTGGGTACAGTCACGTGCCGCCACACTCAGCTCGAGAATCCTTTTTATTTGTTTATTCTGATTTTTAATGTATCATTTGTGTCAGAGGACAGCTTGGTGGAACCTACTGTCTCCATCCACCTTCCCTGAGGACACGGGATTCGGTTAAGTAGGCTTGCTCGGCAGTCACCCTTGCCTGCTGAGCCATCCTGGTCCTGGGATCCCTTTCTAAAAAGACAGGGAGAACTCTAGTCACCACTGGGGACATCCTACTAAAGAAACTGAACTAATCTCTGTCTGGAGATTGAAAACAACAAAGCCTCTAAGACCCTCGGCAGCCGGTCTTCAAGCCCAGGGCTTGGGACAGTACCGTAACAAAGGTCAGTGAGAGGTGCAGGGTCAGAGTGTTAACAGGTCTGAGAACTTTTAAATATATAGCAGCTTTAAATCAAGATTTCTTATCTATCTATCTATCTATCTATCTATCTATCTATCTATCAATCTATCATCTGTCTGTCCGTCTATCTATTGACATACACACACACACACACATATTTATTTTTGAGACAGGAGTTCTCTGTGTTGCCCTGGCTGCCCTGGAATTGACTCTGAAGTCCATTCTTTCCTTGAACTCATGGAAATCCGCCTGCCTCGGCCTCCCAAGTGCTGGGATTAAAGGTGTGCACCACCACCTCCTAGCTAAAAATCTGTATTTCTTTTTTTCTTTTTTTATTAAGAAATTTTCTATTCATTGCACATACCAACCACAGATCCCTTCCCTCCCCTCCTCCCACCCCCATTCCCACCTCCTTCATGACAAGGCCTCCCATGGGGCGTCAGCAGAGCCTGCTACACTCAGTTGAGGCAGGGCCAAGCTAAAATCCATATTTCTGAACTCAAAGAGCACTTGTGTATCCTGGTGTGGTGGCAGCAGAGGCAAGAGAATCACTATGAGTTCTAAGCTCCCCAAGCCTACATAAGCAGCCCAGGACCTTTGTTACCACCCAGTGGCATTTAGTGCACCAAGTGTGATGTTTCAAGGTGCTGGGAAGCAGCTAGACTGTGTGAGAACTGGGCAGAAGCCCCAGCACCCACCTAAAGCAGGTGGGCATGACAGCCACCTGTGGGCCCCAGCACAGTACCTCGGGTACACTAGCTAGCTTAGACTGGCTGGAAATGGCAGATCCCAGCCTCTGTGAGGAGCCTGCCTCGGTAACTAAGCGAAGAGTGTTTAAAGAAGAACCTGGCATCAACTTTAGCTTCCCCGTGCGCACACATTCAAACATGCACAGGCATGCTCGCCCATCACATACAGAGTCACGTGTGACATAACAAAAACAGTAGATTCTCCCTAACCTCGAACCCTGTAACCGTATACCTTTGAAGTTTGTTTTTCCTTGGCCTCTGGCATACCTTTCTTGTCCTGACAGTACACTTTGGAAAGAGCAGTGTTGGATCTGCTCTGTAGGCCCGCTCCCTGGGACACTTGTCCTTCCTGCCTAATCCCTAACCCGGAACTGGAACCGCTCTGTCCTTTCTGGGTGACAGGTGGTGGGAAAAGGTCAGAGCAGATTGTCGCCCACTACCTCTCCCTTCATTTTGTCAGGACAAATGCTGAGCACGCTGCGCACAGGTGTCTCATTTAGCCAAGGTTTGCTTTATTAAGAAATAGGTTTTCTTTTCCTACGTGAAAACATAGTATGCTGAGTTTAACAAAAAGATGAAAACTGTGCTTCCATCTTTTAAAAACAAAGAATGTGCCAGGTGGTGGTGGCACACACCTTTAATCCTAGCACTCAGGAGAAAGAGGCAGGGCCATCTCTATGAGTTTGGGGACAGTCCGGTCTACAGAGTGAGTTCCAAAACTTAAAAAAAAAAAAAACCCACAACAAAAAATGTGAATCAGCATCCTGTTTAGCCCAGCCTTCTCTTCTCTTTCTTCTCTTAGGGTGAACAGTTACTACCTTTTATTCTCTCTCTTTTTTTTTTTTAAACACAAAGACATATACATTAAGTGTGTGTGCCCCTCCCCAATGCACACTGATTCAGCCAATGAGTATAAAGTAAATCCCCAAGTCACCACTACTCAGATCCAGTAACATCAAAAGTAACATCTAACAACTAAAATTATTTTTTAAGTATTTTTTTCCCCGAGTGTCTCAAGAATAAAGTAAGACTGTGTTCAAGTACTTGTGCTAGCAACCGGAAGGCATCTCCCGCGTGCCAGGAGCTGCATCTTGTCTCTAGAGTGTCAAAGATGGACAGGTGCACCAGCAGTTATTCACTGCTCAGCCCGAGGTTGCTCGTGTCACACAGAGATGTGTTGAGAGTATGTACTAGCTGCCCTCAGTCCACATGTCCCTCCCAGGGAACCTCCTAAGGCACAGGCTAAGCTAGCGGAGGAACTATTAGCATTAACATTTAAAAGTTCTTCCTTCTGCTTTGGGCTGAGTCCCTGTTGTTGACTTCTGGATTGTTACATCTGATGTAGGATGGCTGTAGGTGGTCTGGATTGTTACATCTGATTGAAGATGGCTGTAGGTGATTGTTGATTAGCAGACTTCACCCAACCACAACTCAGAACTCTAATCAGTGTTTGGCTCATCATGTGTATGTTCATACATTTGTGTGTGTGCCTGTGTGTGTGTGTGTGTGTGTGTGTGTGTGTGTGTGTGTGTGTGTGTGTTGAAAACAGAGGCCAACGAAGGGCATCTTACTCAGTTGCCTCTTTCTCGTTCTTTGAGATGGTCTCTCGACGAACATGGAGCTTACCAATACAGCAGGCCCCAAAGAGCTTTCTGTCTCTGCCACCTCAGCACTGGGATTACAGGTATGTGCTGCTGTCACTTGGCTTTTAAAAATGTGGGTGATGAGAGCCAGGCATGGTGGTGCACACCTTTAATCACAGTACTTGGGAAGCAGAAGCTGGCAGAACTCTGTGAGTTCAAGGGCATCCTGGTCTACATAATGGGTTCCAAGGCAGCCAGGGCTGCATAGAAATGCTGAGAAAAAAATGTTATGCAAGTCATTCATGTTTATTAGAGTTCTGCTTTCCCAAGAAGCTTGGTTTCTTAGGTGCTTGACTTGTGTTTAAGCATAGATTGATGCATTCTTGAGCTTACCCTGAATCTTGCTGAACCTAAGTAGAGTCCATCGGAATCTGTACTGAGAACCTCACAAGGGCTATGGGCACCAGGTGACAAGCGGTGACCATGGACACAGTATACGTGTTTCTTCTGCTCACACATGCCCCATTGTTCTATGTCCAAGTTCAAATTAGATGAACTAGTAAGATTTCTGAGCCAGATGTGGCATGCACATTTAAGTCTCGGTGTTCAGAAGTGCAGTGTCAGAGGATCCCGTGAGTCTGAGACAAGATCTTGGCTCTCTCCAGCCCCAGTTGTATTCGGTAATAAGGAGGTACTTAGAGTTATAAACTGTCCATCTGTCCATCCGTCCATCTGTCCGTCCCCCCCACTTCCTTCCTTACTTTTTTTTAGAACATCATGTGTATAGGTGTTTTGCCTGCATGGATGCCTGTGCACCACATGCATACAGTGCCTGCAGAGGCCAAAAGAAAGCATCAGATGCCCTGGAACTGGGGTTACATGAGCCATCACATAGGTTCTGGGAATAGAACCTGGATTCTCTGGAAGAGCAACAAGTGCCTTTAACCACCGAGCCATCTCTGCAGCCCCCTAAACTGCCATTCCTTTAAAAAGAAATGACAAAAAGGAAATTGATAAAGGAAAATGAATTTATTTACATTTAACCAAAGCAGCGAGAAAAAGAGCCCTAGTTGTTTTCCCATGTTTCCTGTGTCACTGTTGGAATCTTTATAGAAAAGATCAAACCAAAGCCAGAAAGTTAGCGTAAGTTCCTGAGGGGTGAGCTCTACCTCTGCCCAGCGTCCGGGATTCAGCCTTTTCCTCCCAACACAGGATTCCTGGAGAAATGTTCGTTCTTTGCTGAAAGCAGGAAGGAAGGGTAGTGTGTCTTTGGAATAGTTTGTTGGGGAGGCTGTTGCAATGAGTCTGTCTGCTTCCCATATCTTTATCTTAATTGTACAAATGAGACATGCACACTTTCATGCACAGTGTTGGTAGAATTTAATATCAAAGCTTAGATCACAGATTTGAACTACCCTTTTCGCTTTGTTTTTACTGTAGAGGTTTTTGGAGAACTCTTGGGTAACAGGGCTACCTAAAGTGTTTGTTAAGGGTGGGGTACACATCGGTTACAGAGAGATGTCGACAGATTGGAAGGAATTTAAAGAGGAGCCAGCACTGTTGGAAGGAAGGACACAGGAGACGTGAAAGGAACTGACTAGCGCAGCATGGACAGAGACTGCTGGAAAAGGATGAATGTGAAGGACAGAAACACCACGTGTTTAGAACCATCAAAACAAGAAAGAAAAATGAATGCTGGCCATGAAAATGCTGCAGCAAACCCATGACTTTGTGTGCTAACCTAAAATACTAATTAAAAAAAATCATGTATGTCTGAGAGTTTTGTTGGCTGCTGTTGGACCCCCTGGAACTAGAGTTGCAGATAGCTGTGGCTGCCCTGTGGGGGCTGGGAACTGAACCCAAGACCTCTGCAAGACCAATCAGTGCTCTTAACTACCAAGCCAACTAGAAATTAGCCCTTAAAATTTGTTTTAAAAAAACTCTAAAAGAGCTGGACAGTGGTGGTGCACGCCTTTAATCCCAGCACTTGGGAGGCAGAAGCAGACAGATCTCTGTGAGTTCAAGGCCAGCCTGGTCTATAGTGTGAGATCTAGGACAGCCAAGGCTGTTACACAGAGAAACCCTGTCTCGGAAAACCTAAAAGGAAAAAAAAAATGTTCAGCTCAAAAAAAATCTATTTTTTATGGTGAAACCTATAAGCATGATATTAAAGTCTGGAAGGAATGTCAAAAGCTGCTGTGCAGGAGACACTGAGGGCTTTTCTCCAGGTCTAATTTTGAAGGCTGAGGTCATCCTCTTCCTAGCGTGGATTTACCACCCAGTTCTGATTACACTGTTTTGCATATCAGGGTCAGCGGGAGGCATCAGGTTGCAGTCCGTGGTAGCTGACTCAATCTGGTGGTAGGGAGACTCATTGAAACTGAGGATACGGTTGGTTTTTTTAAACACTATCAGCTTCCTCCCTCTTGGTGCCCTCTGCTGGGATCTCTGAGGATAAGCAGGATGGAGGAGTGCAGTGATGAATGGCCGCAGTGGGTGAAGCTCGGCAGCAGGTTCCTTGCAGCTCAGTTGCCCTTGAATTGTTATGACGTGAGTGTGGAGTGATCTTGCACGTGTTGTAGTTGGGAGGTCATGTTCCAGGAGGGAACAGACACCAGAGCCAGCCGGTGGGAGCGTCACACACAGTCTTCGGTGCAAGTTGTCAAAAGCATTCACCTTTCATTGAGAGAGTTTGCAGGATCAGAGTCTTGGCTCTGGCAACCCTGTTAAGCCAGGTTTGGCCATTCAATCTCAATAGGCCAATTAAACAAATAATCATGAGAAGCAGAAAAAGGAGATGTATTTAGTGTGGCCAAATTAGGGAGCGATCCAGTGCGAACTCTCCCCCAAGTCCATTTGTCCTGACATGAAGTTTGGGTTTAAGCAGAACCAAAGTCCTAGCCTTTGCATCCCCCTGCCTGAGACTCCTGGGGAAAATCCATTTCTTGGGGTTTATCATTTTAACAGTCACATAGCTGGGCAGGAGAGGCACAAGTATCCCTGTAGAGCGCCTTGATTCCTGCCTGGACAGTTGCAAGGTAGCCTTGGAATTATCTCTGCTCTGTGGAAGTTAGGCAGGGGAGATAGCCTTCAACTCAGCAGAGACCTGAAGGGGTGTGGTACCTGATGGGAAGGAGCCTGAGGGAGCCCACTGAGGCGCTTGGAAGGGACCTGGCTGGCATGCCAGCCATATGAGGAGGGTCCTGGGTCCAACCAGAAGTGGGAACAACCTACTTTATTATAATCTGGTTGGTCTGATCCAACAATAGTATCGTAAGGGTGACCTGAGGGCCCCCAGGGAGCCCAACACTAGCACGGAGTAAAACTTCCCGGAGGGAGCAAGCCAGCCAGTTTTCAGAGGCCTCTTACTGGAGTGACCAGTGTGCTCAGAGTTAGTGAGTGCATGCATGTGGTTTTAGACTAATCTGCCCTCCCACTGGGTGTGGTGTCTCTAGAGCCCCCCTCTATTCACTCATCTGACACATTTTATGAGCCTCAATTGGGGACTAGTTTGGAGTCTGGCGGTGGTGTCCATAGGCCTGGGGATGCAGTGAGTTCTGAGACCTAGCAGCTATGAAGTGGGCTTGCGGGGTATTTAGTGGTTGTGGCCACAACCTGGGTCTTAGATTTTTTTTTTTTTTTTGCCTCATATCTGCTGTGTAAAGCTTACTGTGTCTTCCCCGAAGAGCCCTGTAAATAAGTTTTTATTTCCTCACCAGGGTCTCGGCTTCCAATCAGACACACATGTGACAACAGCATCATAAAAGCAAAGATAAGAGAACATGCTGTCTCTGGCCTTGGGCACGTCCATCTTTTTCCTTCTTCCAAAAGGAGTTGATACTTATTTTTAAGATAGGATTTACCTATGTGATCCCAGCTGGAAGGAGTTCATACTTTCTGCCCAGCTATTAGCTGTTGGTCGAATTTAATAATACAGATTGGGAGAGGCATTTAACTCACACACCTGCAGATGCTGATTCCTGCTGGGCTGCCTGGCCCCATAGATGCCCTGGCAGAGGTGAGCAACCTTCTGAGGGACTAGGGGCTTCCCTGCCGCTGCTGAATCTGTAAGGAAAGCTGTGCCCCCTTCTGACAGAGATGTTAAGAGCAGTCTTGATGCAGGGGGAAGGAAGGGCTGGGACTTGCCTCTACTGGATGTTCCTCCCATGGGAGGCCTTACCTTCTTGGGGAGGAGAGTGGGGGGTGGATAAGGAGTGGGAAGGCTGGGGGCGTGGGAGGAGGGAAGAGGGGGAATCTTTGATTGGTGTGTAAAATGAATGAAAAAAAAAGAGTGTAAGATCATGCTGAAGTCCTGGTGATGTTTGAATACCTGAATCCTTTGCTTGGTTGGTTGGTTGGTTTTGGTTTATCAGGACAGGGTTTCTCTGTGTTGCCCTGGCAGTCCTGGAGCTTGCTTTATAGACCAGACTGGCCTCAAACTCACAGAGATCCACCTGCCTCTGCCTCTCGAGTACTGGGATTAAAGGCACGAGCCACCATGCCCGGCTCAGAACAAATGCTTAAATTGTAATATGAATATGTTTTTTTTTCTTATCACCAAGTTTGTAAATTCCCCTCTATTTCTTTCCTGTTTTATTGATAAAGAGCATCCTAGGCCTTTTATATTCCTACTCTATGTATTTAAGGGTTATGTGTTTATACTTATTTCATTTATTTTGCTCTGATTTCTCAGATTTCTGATTTTGCTGTAATATCTGTTAAATCTGAGGACCTCCCACCCTCGCGCGCAGCTTCCGCCTTTGGTCTGGCGTGTAGTGTCAATGGGATTAAGTACGTACTAACATTTCTCTTTTAACCATTCCTCGGCTTCTTTCCCCATTGTCCTCGAGAGCCAGTTTCCCTGGAACATACCAAAGTTGGGAAGACGACATTTCTGTTCTCTGCCGCTGTGGGTCAGCTCTGTAGTAAGATAAAGGCATGAGCATAGGTGAGTTCTAAGGCTGTTGCCCTGTAGGGATAAAGAACAAGATCGGTGTTGCACGGACCTGAGATGCTTCACTGCAGCCTTCCCTAATTCCTGGTGAATGCTGAGAGCGTGGTGGAGCCAGGTGCCAAAGGAGGGAAGGAGTAGCAGCTGGATGACAGACAGCATCATGGTGAGGAGTGGACCCGGGATCAGGGACCAGGGTGGACCCTGGCAGTGACTGAGCCGGAAGCTGTAGCAAGCTGAGGTGTGTGAGCGTTTCTCATGATCTACATTCTCCATGCGTGGTGTTCATGGGGAGCACCCCTGTAGAGGGCAGAGAACAGCTGGTCGGAGAGTCAGATCTCTGCTTCTGCCATGTGAGTTCCAGAGGTCAAACTTAGGTTGTACCCATTGAGACAACTCGTTGCCCCAGAAAGGATATTTTAACAGCCTTTTCAGATAATCGTGTGTGTCTTTCTTTGATGCTGTACCAAAATTGACAAGTGGTAGTCTCTCCTTTTAGATTGATTTCATGTCCAAGTGTTTTACTTGCATGTATGACTGTGTACCCAGGTGTGTGGTGCCTCTGGAAGTCAGAAGAGGGCATCAGATCCCCTGGAACTGGAGTTACAGGTGGATTTGAGCCTCTAGGTGCTGGAATTGGACCTGGGTCCTCTGGAAGGACAAGCAAGTGTCCTAGACTGTCTCTTCAGCCCTCAAGAGATAGTTTTTTAAAGTTTCTTTTCTGTGTTGTATCTGAAACCATTTGAACAACTAACTAACTGACTTACTTCCTTCTTTCCTCCCTTCCTCCCTCCCTTTTTTCTTTCTTCCCATTTCTAAAATTGAAGCTGAAGCCTCACATACGCTAGACCAGCTCTCTACCATGGACCTCACATACACTAGACCAGCTCTCTACCATGGACCTCACATACGCTAGACCAGCTCTCTACCATGGACCTCACATACGCTAGACCAGCTCTGTATGAATAATCTTAAAAAGAAGATTCATGGATTTCTTTTTATTGTGTGTGCATGCGCATTCGCATGCACTTACATGCACCACGTGAATGTAGGTGCCTAGAGGTCAGAGGTAGTTGGAATGCCTCGAACTGAAACTGTAGGTGGTTGGGTGTCCTCTGCAAGAGCAGTAAGTGCTCTTAAAACGGAGCCATTTCTGCAGCCCTGTGACTAACTCTTAATATACTTAATTTACTTTAAAACCATTGACTACTGTGGGATGGTGCGGTGGAAAATACTAGATTGTCGGGCAGTTCAGAGCTTGTAAATGTTGACTTGTTACATTAGTGTCATAAAACTGCCTGCGTCTCCGCCGTGACCACTCTCATCCCCAAACCTTCAAATGTGGAGAAGCTGTAGGCTCACGGTGTTGTGCACGTGTTTTCTAAAAATCTAAGTTTTGCTCAAGATGTCAAATTTCAGCATTGGCAACAAATACTGGCATAACCACTTCACTTTGCTCATTTTCAAGAACTGTCTGTCAGAACCCCAATTCCAAGTATCTCTTGTTGCCAGCCACTGTCAGAGGATTTGGATTGCCGTGCAGAAGGTGGCTCACAGCTGCCCCATCGCCCCCGAGTCACCTCACTTCAGTATGCAGTAGGAGTGCTGTCTTCATACTTGTTGTATCACATTTTTTTAGCTTTGACTCTGGAATCTACATACCTAAACTTGAGTGATTTTTACTGCTTTGACAGCACATGACAGAGGGACCCCAGGATTGTTGATACAGCTCGTTGCCCACGCCTCCAGTCAGGCTGAAGCATCTGCAGTTGAATCTTCTGTTGATTTGTACAACCTTTGCAAATACCTGCAAGTGGGAAGCATCTTGACATAATGAGGAAAATAGTTTTATCCCTATGGACTCCCAAAAGGATCTTGGGGACCCTGAGGATCTTCAGATCACTCTGAGCACTGTGGGGATTAGTAGTCAAGAGTAAGACTGGGTGTCTCTAGAGTGAGAGTTTGGATCTTGCTGCTGCTTCTTACTGGCTGTGACTCTGGAAGGTTACTCGGCCTTGCTGTGGCTATTGTCTGTCGTTAGATGGGTGTGATAATAATAGGCACTTTCCCTGAATGAGTTGATCTGCCCAGTAATGAACTCACAGTGGGTGTAGGTAGGACTCTGTACTTAGGTTATTGGTTGAATGGTTAGTTGATTGCTTGCCCTAAAATCGTTCTCTTCTTTCAGCCTTCTAGAATGCCCAAGACATCCGTCATTGCAATTACTCCTGTATAGTACCCGTATAATGGTAAGACACATCTTAACTACATGAAAACTTGTATCCCAGACGGTATGTCAGCTAACAGCTTGGCAGAGATTGGTTGTCTGGTGATCCGAACTCTTCCTTCCTGAGTCCAGACTCTGAAGGGATGGAGAGAAGAGAGTGCTTGATGACAGGTTGAGACAGGGATACTGTGGGGCAGGGAAGATGTGTTGGTCAATTGGACAGGAGCATGGGAGTCCTGAGAGAGGCTCTCCAAAGATAAGGGTGACAACAGGAACTTTGTCTCTCACAGAGTGGTTCTGACATGTGTGTGACGTGCTGTCTGGTTGAGGTATATGTGATGGAAGTGCCCCTCCGTACAGTCTCCGGTTCTGGGGTATAGTCGTTGTTGGGGCACAAAACTCATTAGCTCACACTTGACGAATGCTGAACTTGTTACTCTTAAGAGGCACCTCTTAACAGATTGATCTGTCCAGCCCATGAGCGCTGGAAGCAGGCTTGCTGGGGAAAATCCTGACTCTGGCATGCACTAGCTATTCAGCTTTGGCAGTACAGCCCTACCCCTTCTGAATGTGCATTTGGTCTCTATAAAGTGGGACTGCCAGACTCCTTAGAGTACTGTAAGTGTTAAACCAAATAGTGTACAGTAGGCAGCTAAATGCCTTCCTTATGCTTGCTTGATTTTTCTTGAACCTCATCTCTTCACATATAAAAACCCCACATACCATTCAGACCTTGTCATCATTGCCTTCATTACAAACAGTGTTTGGGGAAAGTAAACACAGCACTGGAAGAATTGTGATATCATTTCTCCAGGAACTTCCAGCAACATCTTAGAAAACTGTAACTTCTCTTTCCTCTCACTCTTGCTGGGGACTGAGGTGCTATGATCTGCAGAACTGTCTCTTTGCCGACTCTGCTTGTGGGTCATCCAGTTACTGTTCTGCTTTTGAGGTCCAGAGTCCCAGTCCAGTCCAGCTGTTTGATGCTGTGTCTGCCCACTGTGAAGAAGCTGGATAACCAGCATGAAAGCAGGTATAAGAGCATCTCCTTCTCAGACCCCATGCCTCCCAGTGCTCTGGCTTGCCGTTCTTAGAATGCTCCACACTTCTGGAATTCACTGTTATTGTTTCTCCAATCAGGGTCTCCACTTCCTCTTCTTCATATCATTTTTGAGTGAGATTCAGAGAGCCTTAGAGTTGTTAATGAATCTGTTCCACCCACAACTTTCCCAGAACAGCCTCTTGATCAAAAAATTTACTACTGACATAAAAGGAATCCAGCCAGCCATATTTCTTGTGCAGTTTCCCAGGTAGAAGGCCGCCCCATTTTTAACCCTGCTTTGGTTTTTGCCTTGCAGTATAGATGGCCTGTTTCCTCCAGTGATACTATATACCATCCAAGAAATTTGAAGGGTTCAACTAACGTTAGAACTGTTATTCTAAAGTTTGAAGTTCCCACTGGCTGGGGAACTCAGAATTGTCTAGGAACCTAGTGTGTACCCTGGAGATAGATGAGTGCAGGTGTCCATGTGAGCCCCACACTCTTAGAAATGTACATTTTGTCATCTCTATTCTTCAGTCCATGTGTCTGATTGACTTTGTGTCAGTAGCAAAGAGATTCTCCTCTAATCTTGGCCTTTTTAGGCCCCAGTTGTTTGGATCAACCGCAATCATTTGTCTCTTTGATTACATCTTTCCAGAAGTTGATTGGGACTTTGAGAATTCTGTCTCTTGATGGAGCAACCCTAGTCCCTCTTGGTTGCTGATTAACTGAATGTAGGCATCTGGAGGCCAGAATTTTCTTAGTATGGTTATTTGTTCCAAGGTTTCAGCCAGAATCATTCATTAGTCAACTTCTGGTCATGAATGTCTAACTTCTTGCTGGATACCTCACAGATTGTCTAGACAATCATGTAGGTCCAACATGTTTAGGATGGTGTCTTAGTTTTTCTTTTGCTGTGATAAAATAGTCCAATGAATGTGACTCAAAGGATAAAGGATGTATTCTCACAGTTCAGGGCTAGATTCCATCCTGGTGGGGAAGCCGTGTTTGAGGCTGCTGGTTACATTGCATCTACAGTCAAGAAGTAGAAAGCAGGGAATGCTTCCCATGCTTGGTACCCTCCTCCATCTTACACAGTCCAGAATCCCCTGACCAGAGGATGCTTCTGCCTACAATCAAGATTGATTTTTCCCATGTTGATTAGTGTTAAGACCTGATAGGCATACCCAGAGACCCATTCTTCAGGTGATCATAGGCTCTGTCAAGTGAGCGGTTATCACTAATCATCACAAAACCCACCCCTTGTCAACTAGACACCCACAGGCGTTTTTTAAGCTGTCACCTTCCATCTCTAGTCCCTATAGACTCATGACCGTGTTATAATGTAAAGTGCATTCTGTCCAACTTTAAAAGTCCCCACACTCTTTAACAGTTCCAACACTTTAAAAGAACCAAGTCTTGGAACTAGGAGCTCTTTTTTGAAAACAAACAAAACAGAAAAAACCCCAAATTTCTTTATTCCAACATGCAATGGCACAGAATAAGCATTCTTATACCAGGAGAGAAAAATCTTGGCATAGGAACAAATGGTCAGATTACAATCCAGCAGGGCCAGCCCCGAATCCTGCAGCCCCATGGGTGGCATCTGAGGCTTATGATAAAATTGAGTGGCTCCGAAGGACTTACTTAGCCCCACCTCTGCAGCTCTGTCTGCAGCACACACAGCCTCTCTCTTGACCTGGCTCCACTCGATGCCTGGAGCTGTCCTTGATTGGCGTCCCATAGTTTTGGCATCTCTGATAGACGCCCTGAAGTTCCTATTGCACCTTGGGCTTTGCCGTCATCATACATAGTGGGCTCTGCAGGCTCCCTGGCAGGAGCTCTGACCCTGCCACACATGGCCAGGTCTCAGTTGCTCTCTGAAACCCTGGAACAGGACTCCAGGATCCTCTCAATCCTGCATCTATCTTTCTTTTTTCGTTTTTGTTTTTGTTTTTCAAGACAGGGTTTCTCTGTGTGGCTTTGCGCCTTTTCTGGAACTCGCTTTGGAGACCAGGCTGGCCTTGAACTCACAAAGATCCGCCTGCCTCTGCCTCTGGAGTGCTGGGATTAAAGGCGTGTGCCGCCACTGCCCGGCACAATCCTGCATCTTTCATACCTTCCAAACCAGTAGCACATGAACAACACTGCCAAGTTCTGCTGCCAGCTTGAGATACAGCCTGGCTCCCATGCGCCACAGGTGTATCAGCAGCTGTGTGCTGACCCTTGGAAAATACTCTCTTTGAAGGAGGAGGAGGAAACCTGACTGCTCAGCCATATATATTCTCAGTTCCAGCTCTCTCTTTTCAAAACGCTTGTTTTCACATGTTGGAGCTTTTGATGTGTGAGATTTTTGTCTTCAGGAAGTCATTCCTCTTTAGCGATATGCATCTACTTTCTCCTGTCTAGAGATTCTCGCTACCAAATTAGTTCTATACCTTTGAATTCCTTTAGACTCAGGTTCTCAGGATGCACACAGAATGAAGCCAGATTCCCCAGAGCCCAGTTCCTCATCCACTTTGTTCTTCTCCCATCTGAAACCTCATGAGGTGACTGTCACTGTCTCTGTCTTCTAAGCATCCTTGTCTCCTAAACATTCACCAGAATGGCCCGTTAAGCCCTGCTTCCAGCACGCTAGGGCTTTTCTAGCATGAGGCACCAAACTCCTCCACATTTTAACTGTGAAACCAATCCCAGGGCTTCTACACCACCACCCCATGGTCACGTTTATCACAGCCACAAACCTACTGCTGGTGCAGCAATTTCTGTCTTAGTTACTTATTGTGATAAAACGCTCTGACTATAGCAACTCCAAAGAGAAAGAGTTCATTCTGGTTTACAAGTCCAGAAGGCAGTCCATCATGGCGGCAGAATCAAGGCTTCAGGAATTTGAAGTAACTGGTTACATTGTATCACAACAAGCAACAGAAAGCAAGGAATGCCTGCGGCTTCTCAGCCTGCCTTCTCTGTTCTCCTGCCTTCTCTGTTCTCCTGCCTTGTGCAGAAGCCCCTGCTCAGGTAATGTCTCACCACCATTAAGATGGTCTTCTCACGTCAGTTAATGTATCAAGATAACACCCCACAGGCACACCCAGATGCTCATCTCCCAGATGAGTCTAAATTCTGTTGAATTGACCCTAATCATCACAAACAAAATTTACTTTCTTTCTCCACTCATTATCTACCAAGAAACCTGTTTGGAGATGTCTGATTCTGGTGGTTGCATTAGTTCAGGTGTTGGAGTCATTTGAATATCTCACCTTTCCTTGACCTCTGAATCTAATATGTACTCTGTAAACTGCTCCCTACCAGGACATTCAGTGTGTGCATTCCACAAGATTGGTGATTTCCTCCAAATACACTCACCTCACCTTGGGTGACCACACTCAGATTAACCTAGAAACCTTCATCTTACTTTTAACCACTCCCAAATGTTTTCAGGATCCTCCATTGCCTTAAAAGACTCTGTTTCTATTTGTAGTTTCTGTTGTTACATAGGAAGCCCAAATTAAGTGGCTTAAAATAAAACCTGTATATTCACAGATTCTGTGGGTCAAGAATGGAAAGGGTGTAGTCAGGCATATTTTGTCTCTGCCCTGTGTTGGGCCTTCTGGGAAGACTCAGTGGCTGAGATAGGTTGATGTGGCTGATAACTGGAACCCCAGCTGGGCTGTTGGCTGAAACGGTGCCTTTTCTCTGTGGTTGCTTACTCTTCCTTATACCATAGTGGCTGAGGGCTGAGGGTAGCATTCCTAAGAGAAGCGTGCTGTGTGATCTAGCTTCAGAAGGAAGAGACTCATTTTCCCATTGGCCATAAGCCTGGCAGGATTTCAGAAGAATTATCTCAGTGGGAGAAATAGCAAGGTCAGGGTGGCATTGTTTTTTTTTTTTTTAAATGAAGTCATCTTTAGGAAATTCCATCTACCATGATATCCAGACTACTTTGAGAACGCCAATACAGTCTGGTTCATCTTCCTTTTAGCTAGAAAAACAGAACACCTTGTGTGCCAGAAATCACGGTGGCACTTCAGAGGCGTTCTCATCCAACCTAAGAGGTCTGAGACCAGATAAGAGTTGAGGTGGTTCTCCCAACAGTTCCCCCAAGGTCCACAAATACCTGGGTAGATGGCCTTTGAACTTGAGCCTTTGGCTTTTCTACATCTGTTCTATGGATAATGGGGGGGGGCGGGCACATGACAATTATAAGAATTTATTAACAATACATTTTTGTTTAGACTCTGACCTCTCACTGTTACTGGACCTATTTGGGGTTAGAACCGAGCCTTGATTGCCCTAATAAGCCAGGTTCAGCCACCCACCCTCACAGGCCAATTAAACCAGTGGTGAAAAGAAAAAAGAAAATCATAGAGTATGGCCACATGGAGAAAAAAGAGGGTTAAGGATGTCCAGCGGCTTGTCCCCTACCCCAAGTCCACTTTCTGGCTCCTAACATAGGTGGAAGGCTATATAGTTAAGCAGTCGTGCCCAGTGCCCAGGGTGTCCTGCCCGTTATTAACCCATCATTGTCTGGGCTCTAGTTTCTCCTGTAAGGTGGCCACGCAGATGGTCAGGACTATGTGGATCTTCTCTAGGTAGTGGAGGGAGGGGACAGGAGGACCCCGCTAGCTGGCACCAGGCTTCAGCCACCTCCTCCCAGCTCGAGATTCCTGGGGGGAAATTCTAGTTTCTTGAGGACCTTTGTCTAACAGTTGGATAGCCGAAGTGAGCTCCGCAAGAATCTCTAGAATATCCTTGTTCCTTCCAGGCCAGTCACACCCCGTGTCCGTTTGCAGCCCCAGAGGGCTCACACCTAATGGGAAACAAGACTCACGTGGCTGCTATGGGCGAGAGGAGCCCACAGGTTGGCCCTGGCGTCAGTGTATCTCTGTGTCTGCCTCCGCAGACCACATCCAGGTGCTCTGCCTGTGAGTTGTTGGGTGGGGATGGGGTTGGGGAGACGGCTCCCTCTGTGAGCGCTCTCCTGATCGGTCCCCTCCTGCCTGGCTGTTAGTGGTCCTGGGACTCCTGATCCTAGCGTGTATTTGTTCGGCCTCAGGTCATTGCAGCCCTGTTGAGCTTTCTCTGCGTACTTCGGCTTCTGGATGATTTGGGACTTTCCTGAGTTTGCCCATATTGAACCTGCTGCTACCTGGTTGGGATTGCCAACCTTACTTGTGCTGTTTTCTCTGCAGGATAAATGCCCTTTGCTCCCCTTTCCACCGGATGTCTATTCTTCCTTCAGGATTAAACTTAGTTCCTACACACCTCCTCTCCTCTGAACTCTGAACATTGTCCTCAAATAGTTGCACCTTATCCTCTAGGCATTCTTTGGTCTAGTTATGTGGAACACTCACTAGTCTAGAAGGTCCAGCGGGGAAGAAGCTGTATGTCACTCTTCCTGTAGCCTTTATGCCTCTTTGTAACTGAGGGCCAGGGATGTATCCTTCCGAGGGGCGTGTCCATCATCTAGTGTATGGATGCCTCTCTGGGGCAGAAATACTACAGAGAAACTGAGGTGGAAGGAAGATGCAGAGATGTTGGCATTAGACCATGTGGATTCTTGGGCTGAACTCTATTGTATTCCTTTGTCTTTGTGTATGAAGTGAAGGAAGTTATGGAACACAAAACCATCTTCATCAGAACAGCTGTGCAAGTGACACCCCCCCCCCCCCCGGTAGATCAGATTAGTGGTGATTGAGGGTTGTTGGACCCTCGCCTGGGAGTTTTCCATCCTGCAGCACCTTCCTGCCATTTGTATGCAGTTCTGTCCTGATTGCTGGTGCTCAGGTGGTCGTGGGAGGTGCTGGAGCATATAGGCTGTGGCAGTTAGCTGTGAAGCTATGGGGAAGTCATCCATGCTGGCATGAGACTTTTCAGTGGCCTGGCTGTCTGGGGTCATCCTCGAGCATGCATGCTCTGTAATAGGCTCAATGGGCTCATTGGTTCCTCAAGTTGGACTTGAGCAAGAATGGTGCCTTGGTTTTGTTGGTGCTCAGTAATGAAGGCTTTTGTTTCCACCCCGCCAGGGAGAGTTCTTCTAGCAGTTGCCCCGAGAGTTTTTACAACCATATACTCTTAAGATGACCTTTTCTAAAACTTGGCTATAGGCTGCCGTGTAAGCAAGCAGTAAATTTTGAGTATTGAAAAGATAACTTTGGGCTAGGGATGAGGCATGGTGACAGGCCCCATCCTCAAAAGTGAATTTCTTTTTTCTTTTCCTTTTTGTTTTTTTTTTTTTTTTTTTTTTTTGAGGCAGGGTTTCTCTGTAGTTTTGGTGCCTGTCCTGGATCTCACTCTGTAGACCAGGCTGGCCTTGAACTCACAAAGACCCACCTGGCTCTGCCTTCTGAGTGCTGGGATTAAAGGCGTGCGCCACTGCCACTGCCTGGCAGAAGTGAATTTCTGTGTATTCAAATTGTGTAGTGGTTAGTGCTGGAAGCTAACTTAAAGAAAGAATTAACATGTCATGTTTTGCCTTTTCATTACTGTAACAAGTACCCAATGCAGCTAATTTTACAGATTCAAGGGTTACTTAACACACACATTTGATTTGAGCCCATAACAGCTGGGTTCTGGTGAGTGTGTTGGCACTGTGAATAGTATTGAAGGGAGTTGCACCAGTGAGCATGTGATGTTTTGAACAAGGAGGGTAAAAGCTGCCAAAGGAGTCACGAGGAAATGCCTCATGTCCCCAGTGACCCAAGAGCGTTCTGCTTGGCTTACTTCCCAGAGGTTCCCTTGCCCCCTTACAGGTGTCTGCCCCTGCCTCCACCTTGTGGACCCTCAGGGATTCTCAACCACAGCACCTCCTGAGATGCCAGAGGTGGTCATTGATTGGCGTCTCCTCGTGTCCTTCAAAACGTGCTTCTTGCTTGGTCTTGATTACAGACTGCTCTCAAATTTGCTCTGTAGCCAAGGCTAGCCTTGGACTTGGGATCTTTCTGCCTAAGGTTCCAGAGAGCCAGGATTACAGCTGTTCATCCCTCCCCCACTTCAGAAAAATTACTTTTCTGGATCACCTTGCATTATGATAACTAGCCATTAGAACTTTCTCCTTCCTGTTCTTCCTCCTGGAGCATGTTGCAGATGCATCCTAAGTTTTTGTTGGTCTTTCTCCAGAATGCTCTCTTGAGTGGCAAAAAGAAACTCAGAGAGCTAAATGCAGGGGCAGAGTGTGGGTGTAGAGGAGAGCTTCTTCAACGTGCCTATGCCACACCAACAGTGTCTTGCCTACGCTCAACACCAGCTTTCCCGGGGTTCTCTTTGCCTTTACTGGAGTGTGTTACATTACAAGGATGTTATACGGGCATGGGCATTTAAGGTGCTTTGCTTTTAGCAGAAAAAAAAAATCTAAAAATGAGCTAGGGAAAGATAGGGACTTGGATTGAGCAAACAATTGTCTTAGTGTTTATGAAAATGGAGGCTGGTGTTTCACTCCCTAGAGAGTAAGCAGCAAAGGTAATGTTACTTTGTTCACTGACACCCCAGTGTACAGGTATTCAGCCTTTTGATATCATGACATGATGTTATCTGCAGGTGTGGTGGGCCACAGTCACAGCTATCCTGGGTTGCATGCAGCCCACGGATTGGACAACTTGAAAGGACTGGCTTCTGATAGATACAACAGGTGTTTGTTACCTGATTTGGCAACACTTTTAGATAAAACTTTTAAAGAGCATCCTAGTCTTCAAAATCAATCAGAGTGCTCTTAGCCTTTGGTAGGAATATTTGGGTACTGGTGGTCCAATTGTTCAGGACCCCAGCCCTCACACATGATCTGATTGGCCTGGTGAGAGGTGCTTATGAGGGGGAGTATGTGGTTTGCACAGCTTTGGACTCCAGAGAGAATTTAATATTAGTATTCTTCATCATGACTATAATGATAAAGATTGTGGACACAGTTTCTTCTTTTCGGGGCGGGGTAAAATGGTGTTGACTCATTATTTATAATATGAAATGGAAGAAAGTGGCTTGTTTAGAGACTAGCCACTGTCATCAACAAAATGGGGTGGACTAGGAGAAAAGGCAGCAGATGCTCAGAGGCTTCTGGTCGCTGAACACTGCTGTGGTCCTACCTCCTGGAGCAGAAGAAGGAAAGTGAAAAGGATCTGAGCAGAGGAGGAAACACAGGGTAGATCCAGGTATGACTTAGAGAAGTCAGGGGGTGTGACGCTAAGGAGGACACACTCCCTGGTGACTGGGTGAGCATGTCCAGGTGCCACATCAGAACTTGGGTTCTTTATGCTGTTTATCTGAACTCCCTGCTGTATATAAATATTTGTTTCTACCATGGTTAGTCTTAATTATACAGATTTTAAGTTGGGAGCCAATAAAGCTAGTTAATCACTTTTCTAGAAATGGGTTTTGTTAGGTGGAGACTTCATCACACATGAAAGCACATACTTGTAATCCCAGCACTCAGGAAACTGAGGCCTAAAGATCATGAGTTGGAGCCAAGCCTGGGCTACATAGCTAGTTCAGGGCCAGCCTAAGCTACATTCCCAAACTGTGTCTCAGAACACCCCCCCCCCCCCCCACCCACACACAGTAGCACTTCATCACAGCAGAATGAGAGATTAAATGGAATGCTTGCTTGCGTTCTTGTTTCTTCTGTTTCCACCTTGAAAAGCAAAGTGGGACTCACAGACAGATGCAGTCTTTGTATCCAATGTCTCACATTCTTGAATTCCACTGTGTTCTTGTTTTAAGGCAATGCACCCTTATGCTTATCTGGGAGCTCTCTGGAATTTGTCCCACCTATATTTTGGGGAGGTTCTAAAACTTGGTCTTGCCCCATGAGGCATGACACAGCCTGGCAAAGTTGAAACAGGTGATTTTTTTCCATGAGTCCCCACCTATGGAGAAGTTTCCTTCCAGTAGGAGACGGTTTGGTGAAAATCTGCAGTGAGGTTGATTTTGAAGGAAAGGCTTACACTAAGTTCATCCCTAAGGCTAGTAGTTCTTCTGTCTAAGGGGATGCATCCTACCCAGGGTGTGTTGAAACAAAAATACATCCTTGAAATACAAACTTTTGTTGTTGAATTGGCAATTCCAGTGTGACATTTTTAAATATTTAAATATATGAAGCAAAAACCTGTCACTCCCTAACTGAGACTTAGATAACGGACTCGCTTACTTATCTGAGAATTTTGACAGTGATAGGCACTTTACTAGGAGTGGGTAAGGCTTCAGTGAGAAGCATAGAGCCATTGGCATAAGTAGCAGTTGTAGTTTGGGCATATTGTCCTGCTAGAAACTGTGAAGGATGTTTTGGGTGTATCTTTGAGATTTTATTAGTCTACATCCCATTAAACTATTAGAGGGGTGAGCGAGAGGGTATCAGTGAGCCCACAGAGAAGATTGGGAGAGCTAACGTTATTTTTCTTTATATTGTAAATAATGAGTTGGAGGAGCCTGATGCGGGATGTTATCTAGAGAGAATTATATTCAGAGCTTCAGAAAAGTGTTGGAATTTTCCTGTGACAACATCCCCACCTCCCAGTCTTGCCCCCCTCCTTCCCTTCTTTGCTCTTCCTCTATTTTATCTTCCTCCTCATCCTGTTCTTCCTTTTGTTCTTTGAGACAGTCTCACTGTGTAGCCCAGGCTAGCCTGTAACTCTCCATCCTCCTCCCTGAGCCTCAAGAGCACTGTGATTATAGGAATGCACCTCCGGTCTGGTTTCCAGTTTTCTGAAGAGGTTTTTGTACAGGCTGTTAGTGAGCTTCACCTTCCGCTCCCAGTTCTCAGCTCCTTTATTCCTTGATGTCCAGATCTGTGGCTAGAGGGATTGTGGGCAAACATTTTAGAGATTACGTTTCCAAGCAGCCTGACGTGGGAATTTAATCAGGTCTGCTTTCTGTTTGCCAGACATGCAGCCTTCACCTGGAAGTGTCTGCTGCAAGAAGTGCTGTCATTTCAGGACTGCTCAGTTAGGATATGGGATGAGCCCTGAAGTTTCTCTCCTGTTGCGCTTGGACACCCGATTTGTCAAATAAACTGCCGCTCTGCAGTAATAGAGCAAGAGATATGAGTGCTAGCTGAAGCAATCCTGTTCCCTCTTTACTCAGCAAGTTCTGGTATACTTTTAAGGAATAAATCTTACATATTGATTAAAGTGACAGTTATGTGGATTATACCCTGCTTATCAAAAGACTTAACAGTTAACATCCACATGGAAGCAAATGCATAACCATATTTGTCTTTTAGGGTCTGGGTTACATCAGAACACAGGTTTCATGTTACCTGTGACTTTCATGATTTCAGTTTAACAGCTGAATAGTATTCCATTGTGTAAATAAATGTACCACATTTTCTTTCCCTATTTATCTGTTGATGGATGTCTAGGCTGATTCAATCTCTGGCTATGATGAACAGAGCAGCAGTGAACATGGTTGAGAAAGTGTCTGTAGTAGAATGGATAGTCCTTTGGGTATATGTCCAAGAGTGGTATAACTGTTATCTTGAAGTAGGTCTATTCCCCTTCCTGAGGAATTGCCACACTGATTTCCATAGTGGGTATACAAGTTTACATTCCCACCATATAACCACAGAGTTCAGGTATAGAGTAAGGGACTAGTGGAGAAGGAAGAACCCCCCTAGGGAAGAAAAATACAGTAGATAGTTATGGGTGGGTGAGAAGAGGCTGAGGGGTGCTGAGTGATGGCGGACTGGAACAGGAGGATCAAACCACAAGAGAAGAAGGGGCCATGGCGGGGAGTATGGAGAGGGACTAAGGGTCATTTGAGGGTTCATATGGAAACCTAATAAAGTAAGCTGCTCTCTCTCTCTTTTTTTAATGACAGAGTTTCCCTATCAGATTACCTTGATGTCCTGTAACTCACTGTGTAGATCCACCTGCCTCTGCCTCTGGAATGCCTGGATTGTGTTCCATCACCACCCAGCAAGTAAAAGCTCCTTAAAATGTGTACATATGTGAAAGAAATCTAAATGGAGGCTGGGTGGTGGCGGTGGCGGCAGCGGCAGCGGTAGCGGTGGAGGTGGCGGCACACGCCTTTAATCCCAGCACTCAGGAGGCAGAGCCAGGTGGAGCTCTGTGAGTTCCAGGCCAACCTGGTCTATAGAGCGAGATCCAGGACAGGCACCAAAACTACGCCGAGAGACAGTGTCGGGGGTGGGGGGAAAGAAAAAAGAAATCTAAATGGGATAGTTGAATAAAGGGCTCCGCTAAACGTCTCTTGTCACTCAACAAAACCTCCAGTGCAGGAATTGGGTAACTTTTAATTAAGTTGTTGGCCAAAGAGGTCCCATGGAAACCCCTAAACAACCCAAGATGTTGGTGGCTCCCCACAAACTGATGCTAAGGCCGTGCTGCTGAAAACAGCACCTTCATAACTCACTGAACACAGAGAAGTTGGGCTGATGCCTACATAGAACCTTCACCTTACTGACTAGCATTCATGATGCCGGACGGTACTCTGCATGCTCCCAAAGGAGAAAGGCAAACAGACCCTGCTACAAGCTCTTCTGTCTTCTGTGGCAGCCTGCCCGCCAAATACACAGGTGCAGTAGTGGTACAAAGCTGGTGGGAATAGCCAGCCACTACCCAATTAGATTTCAGACCCACTCTGTGAGATGGAACCCCAGTCCGACACTGCCTGGGTGGCCAAGGCACTTCGACTATATAGGCTGTGGACCTAGGAGAAAACCAGACACTACTGTTCTGCTGAAGGGATGAAGCAATAAAATGACTGTGAACCACATTCTGCTATACTCACAGATCAGTGCCTTGCTCGGCTATCGTCAGTGAGTTTCCTGCACGTAACATGTGTATAGACCCACTGCTCAGTGCTCTGGACTGCTGAGCTATTTTTCTAGCCCCGTATTATTTGTTTTAAAAAAAGATCAACAATTAAAACTCATAGTAGCTGAGGGGCTGAGAAAGGAGACTCTATGTTCACAAGTTCAAGGCCATCTTTGGCTACATAGTAGATACAAGCCAGCCATAATAACAGCCCCTATGTTATGGTCTGCATCGGGGCCGATGATGTGGTTCAGTGGCTGAGAGCATGAACTGCTCTTGTAAGAGGATCTGAATTCAGTTCCTAGCACCCTAGTTGGTTGGCTAACAACCACCTGTAACTAACTCCAGTTCTAAGGGGTCTGATTCTGGCCTTCATGGGCACCCACACATAGTGCACATACACCCTGTATACACATACACATAAAAATAATTTACAAAACTAGGATCAACTTAATTAGTAACTGGTTTTCTGTAACAACACGCCTTGGAGAGTTCCCTGCAAGGGTACATGTGTGTACTTACCCACTCCATTTTTAACAGCTGTCTGATCTAACTCTGTGCTCATTTATATAGAATTGTATAACTAACTAACTCATTTATCGTCTGCTGGTAGATACTTACTGTGCAGTAGCTATGCTTGTTCAGATATCCTTGAACTCATGAATAAGTTGCTGTCTGTGGGCTGTATTTTTGGTTAGCAGTTAGAGTCAATATTTATATTTCGAAATAACACCTTTTTTTTTTCTTTAGACATACTTTGTTTTCTTAAATTCTGATGACTTTCCTACAGATGGATTTGGTGGCATCGTCTGTAAGGAATTTCTGTGCAGCTACTGTAGGCATGCATGCCTCTTTATTAAGAACAGTGGCTGAAGAGTGTGCTAAACCAGGCTTTAGAATATGGAGACAGTAAAGACAGTAAAGTAGCTCTTGATTCTTGCTTCTTTTTCCATCCGGCCATAAGATGTGAGGTTTTACATGCTAACCCATACTAGCCTTTAACACAACACATTCACACTTTAAAGATGACATGGCAGCTCACAAGTGTGATCCCCACACCAGCCAACCTAGTGTACCTAGTGTCTTTAAGAGCTCCAACCCTGTGCCTAGGCTCCTGGAGCCTTGCGGAACACACCTGAGGTTGTCCTCTGGCCTTCGTAGGCTCTTTTCAAACCTGCATGTGCAGAGAAGAGATGAGCTGCTCGCTTCACTGGCTTTCCTTTTTGTAGTCTGTACTTCTTCGTTCCTCCCAGGCTGTTGCCAAGGTTGAAGCCATGGGGATGCATGTGGCTGTGTACAAACACTGTTTGGAAATACTAGCACCAGAAAGAAGACAAAAGGAATGGGGACCACATTTCTTCCCCAGCATCCCCTGCAAATGAGTGTCGATGGAATTTGAGCTCAATGGAAATCGCACTTTTGTACACTGGCGGGTCTTCCCAGAGCTTAATAGGGTCTCAGCAGATGAGAATAGAAAGACCATGCTGCCTTTCTTCCCAGGCTGGCTTTGAACTTAGGATCCTCCTGCCTCATGACTGTTAGTATAAGAAACCTAGATCGCCATGCCTGGCTTATTCTCCATGTAATTTTAATGTTTACATTAAAAAACAGAAGAAGAGCTAGGTGGCACATACCTTTAATCCCAGCACTCAGAGGGCAGACGCAGGAGGATCTGTATGAGTTTGAGGTCAGGCTGGTCTACAGAGCAAGTTCCAGGACAGCCAGGGCTACATATAGAGAGATCCTGTCTTGAAAAGCAAAAACAAACACAGAAGAAGATACCTAAATCATTTAGAGCCATCAGACTTTGAGGATGTCTTAAGAAAGGCCTCTAACTTTAAAAAGAAAGGTAGGTGTGTGTGTGTGTGTGTGTGTGTGTGTGTGTGTGTGTGTGTGTGTGTGTACACTCACGATAAGGAAAGTGGCTAGATGAAATAAATGCCCGACATTCATGGGGTAGGAAACCGACGAGGAAGCTTTCTAAAATAGGAAGATTGTTAGTGTGTTACTATCAGGTGAAAAAACAAAGTACAGACTGGAGAACGGACCGGTGCTTCTGTAAGAGATGAAGTCTGTATTTACATGAATCTGAAGATATACAGAAACAAGTTGCTTCCACTGAGGAACTGGAGATGGAAAATTTTTACGATGTTTTAATTTTGAATTGCAAATAAATTACCTTCTGAAAATAAATTTTTAAATGAAATTTGACATGAAACAAAATCTGATTTCGTTTAAGTATTTGAGACCTTACCCATTGTGTTTTGAGTCTAGGAATAGGACCGGTTGCAAGCTTGTATGTTTTGAGAGAATAATCTGAGAAACAACACATGCTGGTTTATCTTCTGACTTCTTTAGTAGGAATTTGGAAATGTAAATCTGTATTTAAATTGTAGTTTCTTTAACTTTGCGATTTGTGGATTTTTTTTTCCTCCCAAGGTAATTGGAAACCTTAAAACCCAGAGCCTACTATCTACTGTAGGAATGTTCTGTGGGGGGTTTGGTACATATAGTTGGACAGTGAACTTGATTTATGATCTTCTCTCTGATTTTGTTATTTGCTGAAGTTGGAGTGTATGGAGAAAATGTTCTAGACTGCTCTTATCTTTACAGGAGCAGAAAAATCCAGATTCGAAACATCCCGCCTCACCTGCAGTGGGAGGTAAGCCGGGACACCAGACACCTCCTTGGCTTAGCTTCCTCTTACTTTAGGACTCAGAGACCTTGAGACTTGTCCCCCACACCTCTGGGTCCTGTCCTTCCTTTCCAGTGCTGGGGCACATGGCACAATTTAGAGGTTGGTTGTTTCTCCCTCTCCAGCGAAGTGCACTCTGGCCTCTCACAGTCTTCTCCCTCAGGTACCACACCACAAACACCAGCACACCAGCCAGGAGACAAAGTGTGCACCTCTTTGTGATTCTTAACCGTATGATCTGATGAAAGATTTTTGTTGTTTCACATTCTGATTGGCTGAGGCACCAGGAAACCTATGGAAACAGAAAGTTCTTTGTCAGAGTAGATTTTGTTTGTTTTGTTTGTTTGTTTTTGTTTTGAGTTAGTTGCTATGAGTAACCATTAAAGATATATCTGTGGATTTAGCTCAGTGGTAGAGCGCTTGCCCGGGGTTCCATCCTCAGCTCCAAAAAAAATAAAAAAATAAAAAATAAATAAAAAAATAAAGATATATCTGCAGAGCACTCAAAGTTCTAAGATTGCTATCTTAATATAAAATACAGTAGGATACAAGGAGTGGCCCCATTGTTAGGAACAAACTGCCCTAACCCACAGGATACCAGATCAGCCTCAAAAAAAGCTTTTTTATCTTGTCTTTAAAAGGGGAAGAAGAAACAGGACGAGGCTGAAGAGCTGCCGTTGCAGGGGACCCAAGTTCAATTTCCAATTGTCAAATTGAGTGGCTTACCTATGACCCCAGATCCAATACCTCTGGCCTCTGCAGGCACCCATCTCTCTCCCTCCCTCCCTCCCCCCCCCTCACACACACACACACACACACACACACACACACACACACATGCACGCCAGGCATTGTGGTGTATAGTGGTGTGTGACTTTAATTCTAGTGCTTAGGAGACTGAGGTAGGCTGATCTCTCGAGTTTGAGGCTAGCCTGGTTTATGTAGGGATTTAAAAAAAAAAAAAGAGCAAACTTTTGCCAGGTGGTGGGGGTGCATACCTTTAATCCCAGCACTTGGGAGGCAGAGGCAGGTGCATCTCTGTGAGTTCGAGGCCAGCCTGGTCTACAGAGTGAGTTCCAGGACAGCCTCCAAAGTTACATAGAGAAACCCTATCTCACAACAAAACAAAACAAAGCAAAAGAACAAAATTTTTAAAAAATTTATTATCTTTATGTGTATGTATGTATGTGTGTCTGTGTGGGTCTGTACACCACATGTGTTCAGTAGCACATGAGGCCAGAAGTCATTTGATCCCCTGGAACTGGAGTTATAGGTGATTATAAGTTGCTGTGTGGGTGCTTGGAAGCCAAAGGAAGAATTGTTAAATCCCCTAAAGAAAAATGAGCTCTGTCCTCTATTTTGCTTTTCATTTCAACAGCATGGTTTGAGTAATCAGTTGAGTATAACTTTTCAGTTACCAGATTCCAAAATTGTGTGGTGTCATCTTATTGAATAGGCTGTTGGGAAGTAATTGGCAAAAAGTCCTGAATTCTTAGATGTGTAGAGTTCTTATGGAAGACCTGAAATGCCAACTTATTTACACTGTCTCTGTTTTAATGTGTTTCACTTGCAGAGGCAAATCAGTGTCTTTTTTTTATGATCTTTTCTTCCCGTTCCTTTACAGGTATTGGATGGACTGTTGGCTGAGTGTGGGACAGTGGAGAATGTGGAACAAGGTAATGAGTGAGGAGGTTAGCTTACTGGATGTTGGAGAGGACATTGTATTTCTTACAGGTTGAGTCATCAAGGAGAAGTAGTAAGTCCTAGCGCCTTTGGCATGTTCTTCCTCTAGTGTCTGTCTGTACACCTGCCTGTCAGAGGCATCTATGTCTATCTGTCATCTCTATATATCTATATAGTTCAGTTCAAGGAATAATCTTTCAGGGTGTCTTTGTGTAGCCCTGATTGACCTGGCACTCAATATATGTGCCAGGCTGGCCTTAAACTCATAATAGAGACCTGCCTGCCTCTGCCTCCGAGTGCTGGGATTGGAGGTATGGCCACCTCACCTAGCATTCAGGCTTCTTAATACCTGCAGTGAGCATAAGCTCTGGACAAACATAGTTCGGATAGGGCAAGCTTAATTTATCTGAGAATAGTTAACACTGCTGTTACTTAACTAACTCCAGCTCAATAGGAGGTGAGGACACAACCGAACATCTGTTTACTATGAGGTAGATGTTCCCTGCCAAGAGTCTTGAGACACGTATGAAAATGTAGGTTCCTAGGGTTCACCACAAATCTGCGGAGACTCAGGGTGTGTTGCTGGATTTTAACGGCTCCCTCTAGGGGAGGGATCGAGAAGGCACAGCATCAACGACCCAGACACCGGGAGTCAGTTGAAGTCTAACAGCAGATTCATTTCTTCAATAACAGGGAAGGCCTTATATACCGTCCTCCCAGCACCCAGGCTGTCTGTGTCCCAACCTGGTAGCATTGCATGGTCGTCCCTCATTGGCTGGGCACGATCAGGAACTCAGACAGCACCTGTTGCTAGGCCCTCAGGCAGACTCCAGGTTGGCTCATAAGGAAGTACGTTATGTCCTATGCTTTGGCAACTGGTTTGAGCCCATTTCCTCGTCCATATGGGCCTGTCCTACTACAGGGGTGGAGGGAGTGGCTCATAGTTGAATCAAGAATCTCTGAGTGGTTTTATGTGCACTCAGATCTGAGGCCCTCCATCACAGGAACAACAGTGCATATGCCCCAGAAACACTTCCTTCTCTCCTGCTACTCGTTTTTATATGCTAAGGACTGAAGCACTGATTTTTAAGGGGAACCAAAAAGGCACCTGAAGCTCTGTAGGAGTCTTGGAAAGGTGGATCCCAGGACACTGACAATGAAGACCCCAAAGTATGGTAAAGGTGGTGTTTACATTGGCCCTAATCGCCCTCTGCCTGTGAACCCTTGGACAGTCACTCAGCCTCACCAGCTGAACTGCACTGATTCCGTCTCCACTTACATAATAAGTGTGATTTCTACCCCTCCTATAGCATCAAATGGTCACGTCACTCAGTGGAAACCTGTTGGTGTATTTTGTAAACAAGTGTAAAGGGTCACAAAGTCCTTAGGGAAAGATCATATAGAATCCAATTTCTCACAGATGGTCCAGTCTGTCAGTGTACTAAGCATACTCATTTTGAAGCACACTCATCATATGGGTGTGCTCCCCTCCACGATTATTAGGAACATTTCTCTGTTTCTCATAACTGCTTGCCCATGCTCAGAGTTGAAAGAAAAGCACTCAGAAGGAAAAATGTTTTCTATGAATTCTGTTCTCAGTTTCCACTTCCTTATCATTGAAAGGAAGACATTCTAGTAGCAGGTGTGAACTTGAAAAAAAATTGCAAAAACAAGGTGCTGATCTGGGTGCGGTGGCCCATACCTGAAACCCCAGTTTTAGAGAGATGGAGCTAGATTAGCAGCTGTAACCATGAAATCGACTGAGGATGGTGCTACCTGAGGAGGAGATGTTCAAGGGCCCTGAGGTAGCAGACAGCCCTTCAGCACCTGTGCACTTCCTGCACCTGGAGGCACAGAGCAAGCGACTGAGCTGCTCTTCTGTCGTGTTTCTTAGGCAAGTTTGAGCCATTAGAGCCTGTCAGTAAAGTTTTAGGAACATGGCTGTCATGAGCAATGAAATAAATTACTTAAATGGAGCACAGCTTCCTCTAGAATTAAGGACCACGTGGCTTTCAGAAGACAGATATCTTTGAAGGGCAGAGACTATTAGTGAAAAGTGAGAGCAAAATCTCAGGATCCGGGATTCCTAGAGGATGCCTTTTCTGGGAGCCTGCATCTGCAGCCTTCTCTGTCAGTCTAGAAGACTGCAGACTGGAGACCTCTGACAACACTGACACTGAGTGAGGACAGTGATATACCCCCACTTTGCACTGTGGGCATCTGTGAATAAGAACCATTAGGAGCAGCCTAATGCACCAGGGCAGAGGCCAGGGCTGGGATTGGTGCTGATGATGTATCAATCATTGTGCCAATAGTTACTGCTGACTGTGCACCTCCTACCTGTCCCCCAACACCCCTCCCCCCACCAAGTCTGAAGCTGCTTTGAAATTACTGGGCAAAATAGGTTTTTATCCTAGAGTCTTTAATGTTTGGGGGATGCCAGATTCCTTTGAGAATCTCAAGAGTTACATTTCTTTACATTTTAATGATGTTACAGCGGGGATGGTCCTAGAACTCCTGAAGTTTAAGAAGGAGTATTGCTACTTTGAAAGGGAGCTTTATTGTGACTTTCCAGAAATTTTTTAATGCTGTTGACTTTAAATTCCACAACGTCATGTTTTGAAGGGAGGATCCAATTTCGTCATTCTTAGTTTTTGTGTAAACATACTTTCCATTTAGGTTTTCTGGGTTTTAGCAAGCTTCATCAATCATGCCCTTTGAATGCTGTGTGTGTGTGTGTGTGTGTGTGTGTGTGTGTGTGTGTGTGTGTGTGTATCTGTCTGTGTCTGCATGTCTGTGTCTGTTTAGAGATAGGGACTTGCTGTGTAGCCCAGGCTTCCTATCCTGCCTCCGTCTCCTGATGTTACCATGGATGGGTGGATGGGTGGATGGATGGAAACACACATATACACACATTGCATGCCACAGATATATATGGCTGACTTTCCTTACTATTGTATGTGTATATATGGTGGATATCTTAACTAGAAGGCTCAAGCCCAGCCATTTCTGGGAGCCAGCATCCACAGGCTGCAGATGGGAAACTTTTAACAGTCTGTGTGTTTTAAATTAATAATTAAAATTCAGAATAAATAGATCTAGAAGTTTGAAAATAGTGAAGCACAAAGAATCATGGTGATTTTTTCTTCTTTATTTTCTTTGTCATATTCTTCCCTTCGTTTTCCCTCTGTGGTTTTAGCCTAAAGAAGTAATTCAGAATCTGAAGTCCAATGGTGTCTGCATAGAGGTGACTTAGCAGCACTTCAGGATGACAGTCCTAGGGACAGCACGTTCCCAACCACCTTGTGATGAAGCAACTGTTTGCTTTTGTGCGCATATTGAAAATGAAAATACATAAATATTCAGAGGTGGTTCACTTACTCAGAAGTACTTGTAAAATAAAATTCTAGCTGGAGAGATGGCTCAATGGTTAAGGGCACTGGCTCTCCTTCCAGATGGTCCTGATTCAATGCCCAGCAACCACGTGGTGACTCACAATCATCCGTAATGAGATCTGGTGTCCTCTTCTGGCCTGCAGGCATACACACAGACAGAACACTGAATAAGTAATAAATAAATAAATCTTTAAAAAAAAACAAGTGAAATTCAGGGCAACGTTTTATAGGTGCAACTGATTACAGAGTGTGGTATACACTTGATTTACACATTCTATACTAATAGTAAGCAGAGGTGCACATGACTCCAATTAAGATGATACGATGTGTTTTCCTCTGAAGTCAGCCTTCCATGGGCCAGAGGGGGAGAGCTCTTTTTAAATGATGATGCAATTTTCGTTTCTCCTCAGTAAACACAGATACAGAAACTGCTGTTGTCAACGTCACCTATACCACCAGAGAGGAAGCAAAGATGTAAGTGGGTCTGGGTTTACCTCCTTGCAGGTTTATTTGGGCTTGTCTTTGGTTTCATCTGAGTCCTGCTTCTGGAAACCTTTCCTGAGAAGACAGGTGCCAGGCAGTCCACATCCTCTTGGACATGCCAGGACAACTTCAGAGTATCCATGTCTGTGCAACCCCAGGGAGCTCATCCCGGGCTGTTGGGTGATCATACAGGGGACTCCGTGTAGAACAGTGTTGAACTTGGCATCAGGAGAAAGGCGGGAACCATGTCGGGAAGGGAAGGATACCAGCGTTACGATACTGCACCCATTGGCTCACTTTGACGAGCTTCTTGGGGCCTCTTTTACCTGGAGCATGCTCGTTTTCCACAAGAAATGTGCACAGCCTTCTATCCACACTCACTGAATGGAGACTAAAACGGTAGTTTTTAATGTGTATGCTATTTTTAAAAGGATTCACCTCAGTGACAACAGCAGGCTTAATTATCTGGGACTGTTCCACCCATGTGCCTGACTTGGACTCTCTATTTTTATTCCATTCATTCCTCTGTTGCTTCAGTAATTATTAGAGTTTGCCACTAAAAGACATGGGATTAAGTTTTTAAAACAATAACAAAAAGCAAGATTTTTAAAAAAATCTTTTGGGCTTGAGGTGGGGGGATTATAGCCATGTCCAGTAGTACATGTGCCTAGCTAAGAAGTTTCTGTTGGTAGGAGGTCCTTGAAGTGCCTCATAGGCCGGTGAACTTAGAAGTATAACAGGTGGCCGTACTTCCTGGCTGTGCATAGCCCAGGCTTTACCTCACTGCTGTTGCAGTTCTCAGCGCATGTGGAGACATAGTGTACCCATTTCCCGACCGACAGGCTCAGGAAGTTAAATAATTGGTCATCACTAAAAGTATGGGCTCATCTGCTGTGAGGCGTGGCCAGGCCCTGCCACCTCTGCCCGACTTAGTCATACCCTGGCACCGCTTGGCTAGTATCTACACATTACTCTCTTGCCTTCATTGAATTCAGAAGGTTCTGAATTCTGTTTTGTAATGAATGCTCAGACCCTCAGTGTTCCCCCAGTAGGATTGCTGCAGAAACATGTAAAGGCATTCTCCCATTTCATGTACAGTTTTTAAAATACAGAAGTAAATTTTGTTGTTTATAGTAGTTATTTTTAGATCATCTGTAACCTTGAGGATTGGGGGCATAGATATACCCTATCTGCTATAGAATAGTAAATATTGAAATGTTACCAGCCGGACACTGGGCCATCTAATCTCTAGGCGTTTGCCCCTGAGGAGGAGATGTAACTTTAGGGGTACCCATGATAACATGATTTTTCAAGAGACTGGGCATAATTTACAAACTTAAGGGAGGCTCAGGAGCAGGAGTTAGAGCGAACCAGGAGAAGGCTGACCTCGTTTTTAAAGTTGCGTCAAGTGGAGTGGGCAATGAATTATAGAGTGTTAACTGAGTTTTAAGGATCAGAAATAGAATATCTATTTTTAATACATTAGTAAACAATGCATAATAGGGACAAGGAAACTATTCATTCTATAGCTTCCCTAATTTGTGCTTATGTGTTTCTGAATTTCCCACATATATTTAAATTTTGTGATGTGATTAAAATAATCATGAAGACGTGTTAGGATTAGAAAACAATTCTCTTGGACCCATACTGACAGGTTTTGGTGAGAGGAGTTTAGTCTTGGGGGTGGGGTTGGGGATAGGGATGAAAACTGCAGAATTGTGCCTGAATCACCTAGATCTAGGTGTGGAGAGAGCTTGTTTAATTGTCGCCTGAGACTCGAGGGGTGAGACAGGATTTGTCTCTGTATCCTTGATGCTTGGCACAGGCACCACATAATGGCTAGTGAGCGAAGTGAGTCAGCCCTCCCTCCAGACGTCTAGTCTTTCCTGTACTCTCCAATAAGCCTTCCTACCCTGCTGTGTTTCAGAGCCATTGAGAAGCTAAGTGGACATCAGTTTGAGAACTACTCCTTCAAGATTTCCTACATCCCTGATGAAGAGGCAAGCTCTCCTTCACCCCCTCAGCGAGTCCAGCGTGGGGACCACTCATCCCGGGAACAAGGCCACAGCCCCGGGAACTCTTCTCAGGCCAGACAGATTGATTTCCCGCTTCGGATCCTGGTCCCCACCCAGTTTGTTGGTGCCATCATCGGAAAGGAGGGCTTGACCATAAAGAACATCACTAAGCAGACCCAGTCCCGGTATGTGCCTCCAGGGCTTTCTTTGCTTCCTTCTGAAGGGCCACCTGCACCCCGTCTCCACCATGCTCAGACTTGTTGCTATAGTGGAAGGCTTTGTCATATGGAACAGCTCTTCTTTCTTTTTTTTTTTTAGTTTTTTGAGACATGGTTTCTCTGTAGCTTTGCGCCTTTCCTGGAACTTGCTTTGGAGACCAGGCTGGCCTCAAACTCAGAGAGATCCACCTGGCTCTGCCTCCCGAGTGCTGGGATTAAAGGCGTGCTCCACCACTGCCCGGCCCAGCTCTTCTTTCAAAAGACTGGCTAGACTCACCTCTGGTGGGGACTGTGATGAGTGTTCATGCTGATGACATAATCACCATTCCCTGAAAGGCTAAGTCCATGAAGAGAAGAATGAGGACCTCCAGGAAGGATGGTCCCTTACGCTGGTGTTCTGTGAGCACATTTAGATCCGCAGTGGCTGAGAGGAACTCTGGTCATAGGATGCTCTGGGGCGAGCTCTTACATTCTGGTGTCAGCCTTGGGGCAGCCATTTAGACCATCTAGGCTGTCTTCTGTAGAAGCTGTGGGTCACTGCTACAGTGAAGAAGAAAGTCTCTGGCTTTGTGTCTAACTTTCTATGTAAGAAGACTGAACTGGAGGTAGCAGTCAGTGGGCAAAATGATTGGTACAATTGTTGATTTTTGTGTCTGTTAAGACCACAGCACACGGGCTCACCCTACCCCTGCAGACACGGATGGGTAAGACCCAGCGTGCATATTCCCTGGCGGGAAATGCTGAAATAAGAAGCTGTAATCTAGCTGGGCGTGGTGGTGCATGCCTTTAACCTCAGCATTATAAAGTAATCTTTATGTCTCTGTTCTGATTGCAAAAATTGTATAAGGTGGCTTAAGTTTCAGTGAAGTGACATCAGTTCTCAAAGTGTGGGTCCCAGTTTGAGAAAGGGGCTGAAGACTGGTTCTTTCTGACAGCGAAGTGAAAGGGGCTGTCATCAGTTACGAGACTGAAAGTGGACAGAGCCTGGAAGAAGGCAGATTGCCAACAGAAAGGAAACCAGAACCTTAGGAAGGCAGAGAGGCAGACTTTTGTCCCTGTCTCTGTCCCTCTGTCCACGCTCAGATACATTAAGCTTGCTTGAGTTTGGTGTTGGAATTCGGATTCACATACGGCAGAGGTCAGCACTGCTCCATTGGGCTGCTCCCTTCTCATGTTATCCTTCACTTCTCTAGACATTTGAAGGTTACACAAAATACTTCATTAGCCAAACTGGCTTTAATACCAGGTTGCCTGGGTGCCTTGGTCCTGCAATACTCCTGTCAGAACGGCCCCCTTGCACATCGGCCCCTCGGAGAGCAGCATCAGCTGCAAGTGTGCTGATAGCATTTCCGCTGTCCTCACTGTATTGGCCGGGGCTATGCTTTTTTGCATCCAAGGCCCTATTGGACATTGCTGTGCTATGGCTCCTGATTCTTTCCCCATAGGGTAGACATCCACAGAAAGGAGAACTCTGGGGCTGCAGAGAAGCCTGTCACCATCCATGCCACCCCAGAAGGGACATCTGAAGCATGCCGCATGATCCTTGAAATTATGCAGAAAGAGGCTGATGAGACCAAACTGTAAGTTCATGCAATGCCTAGACCACTCAGTTCTGTAAGATTGAGAAATGTGTTAAAAAGCTCCACGAGAACACAGCACTCAGAATCAATTGTCTAGGACTAATGGGCACTCACAGAGACCAGGGAGCCTGGAGGGGTCTGACCTAGGTCCTCTGCGTGTATGTTATGACTAAGTAGCTTGGTGTTTTTGTAGGATATATATATATATGGAGAGAGAGAGAGAGAGAGAGAGAGAGAGAGAGAGAGAGAGAGAGATGGGGAGAAAGGGAATTTATTAGAGTGGCCTACAGGCTGTGGCCTATGTGGTCTAGCTAGGCCAGCAATGGCTGTCCACTGACTAGAAATCCAAGAGTCCAGCAGTTGTTCAGTCCATGAGGCTGCATGTCTCAGATGGTCTTCAGTGTATGGATCCCAAAAGAACACTGACGACAGTGAAGGAGTTGGCTTGCCAGCCAAAGCAAGAGCTCCCTCCTTCCAAGTCCCTGCTACAGGCTGCCAGCAGAGGTTGTGGCCCAGATTAAAGGTGGCTCTTCCCATTTCATATAATTAAGACAAATAGCTGGGCGGTGGTGGTGCACACCTTTGACCCCAGCACTCCAGAGGCAGAGGCAGGCGCAGGCAGATCTGAGTTCAAGGCTGTTCTAGTTTACAGAGAGTTCCAGGACAGCCAGGGCTGAGAAACCCTGTTTCAGAAAAAAAGAAAAATCCTTCGCAAGTGTACCCAGCAGCTTAGATTTTACTTAAATTTATCTCTAGTTTTAAAAAAGATTGTCAGTCTTCAAAATCTGTGGGCAGTGCTGGCAGCTTTATAGAGAAATGTTGAATATTAAACTCATTTGGCAAATAATAGCAAATGTGGTGTGCGAAACCAAGACTAACGTGTTCTAAAAAGAGCAACATTACAAGTCTGTTACCACATTTCACCTAACAGTTATCAAGTATTTACTTTACTTGGAACTGTTTGAAGTTCCCTAAATGTCCTGGCTTCATTTGAAGGAACCCTTCTTTGATCTAAATTATTGAGGCTTTTACAAATAACACCCTCCTTGGTTCTTTTGATTAGTCGTATGCCACTTACAAAATGACCACAAGATGGGTGTGCGGAGTTTGAATGTCTGAGTTATTCTGAGCAGCGGCACTGTGCCGTGCCGAGCGCTGAGCTTCGTGTTGAAGCTATGAGCAGGAGTGAACACAGCGGTGAACAATCAGCCTGGTGATTGCACACGAGACCCATCCAAGACTCGGGGACACAGGCAGTGACTTGAGGGTCCAGGGAGGACAGAGACCAGAGGGGGCCAGGAAAAGGCAAATGATATACGATAAGACACTAAGCTTCCTTTTTATTTGCCAAGTGTGCTGGATGTGGCTGTATGCACTGGGCATGCACAGGGAGCACTGCAGACAGGCTCCGCTGCCCTCTGAGGGGTGCATTCTGGGACAGCCGCTAACCATATTGCTTATTTGGTGCCTTGCAGTGATGTGCCTCTTAGACGTTTCCATTCTCAATTAGTAGAAAATACAAGTGGCTTAAGTAGTGAGAAACATTTTGTCAGGTAACACAAAACCCTCAGTTAAAAAGCTCTGAGGTCACTGGAACCTTGGGCTCAGAGATCTGGGACTTTTTTTCTGCTTTGCTTTCCTTATAATACCACAGACCTTGTGTCTCCACAGAAGATATCCCAAACTTGAAAGGACGGCCGCCACGTTGTGTGCCTTTTTAAATGCTTTGAAGAGTTGTGGTAAAATACACATAACAATGTATTCATTCACACTGTTATAAAATACATGTCCAGAATTTCCTCAGGTTACAAATCTGAACCTCCCTCTGCCCATTAAATAGCTTCTGACTTCCTAGCCTTGTCTCCCTGTTCTCACCAATTGGATTACCTTAGACCAGTGGTTCTCAACCTGTCAGTCACAGCCTCCTGGGGTCAAATACCCCTTTCATAGTCACTTGTTAGATATCCTGCATAACCAGATATCCATAACAGTAGCAAAATTAGTTATAAAGTAGCAACAAAAATAATTTTATGGAGGGGCTAGAGAGATGGCTCATCAGTTAAGAGAACTGGCTACTCTTCCAGAGGTCATGAGTTCAATTCCCAGAAACCGCATGGCAGCTCACAACCATCTGTAATGAGATCTGATGCCCTCTTCTGTAATACAGGCATATGTGCAGGCAAAATACTCATACAACTACACAGAGAAACCCTGTCTCGAAAAGCTATATATATATATATAAAATTATAATGGTCGTTGGGAGTCACCACAACATGAGGAACTGCATTAAACGTTCGCAGCATTAGGAAGGTTGAGAACCACTGCCTTTAATACTTGATATAAGTGGGTTACATGGATCTGTCTTCCTGTGACTGGTTTATCTCCGCCCCCAAGTTCTTCTACGTTGTAGACCATAAAATGTCCATCCCCTTATCTGGATTATACTGCTCTGCCTTGACTGTTTCTTGATGATATTGCTGTGAATGTCGATTTGCAAATAGTCATGATTTTGATTTCTTTTTGATATACACCCAGAAGTGGGATTGCTAGATTATATGGGATTCTATTTTTTAATTTAGTTCCCACTGGCCTGCCTCTGGACCCACTCACTGCCACCTAGCTACTAGTAAGTAGACAGTGGAAGTGGAGTCACCACTGTGTGGCTCATTTTCGTCAGGATTTATTAGCTGAGGTTGGGAAAGAACCTTAAAAATGGGTTTCCGTTTGTAAGAAGTGAAGACGACACCCAGAGACAGCACAGCGTCTGCTCTAAGTGGTGAATCTACTTTCTCTTTTTAGAGCTGAGGAGGTGCCGCTGAAAATCTTGGCCCACAACGGCTTGGTTGGAAGACTGATTGGCAAAGAAGGCAGAAACTTGAAGAAAATTGAACATGACACAGGGACCAAGATCACCATCTCATCGTAAGCTACCCCTTCAAACTACTTATGTTCAGGAGCGACTGATTGGGCCTTCCTAGCCTCTACCCTTCTCCGGAGGGGAAATGCTTAGCCATGCCATACTCTGAGCAGCAGGAAGCAGGTCCATAGGGTTGGCTCCATATCCCACCAGAGCACTTACCAGCAAGAGGGGGGTGGTGGGCTGGGCTCCATCCCCAGCACCATGAAATTTTTAAGATAAAAAAATACGGTCAGTTCTGTGGCCCAAGATTGTAATCCAGGCTCTTGGGAGAAGAGGCAGCTGAACCAAAAGTCCAAGGCTAGCCTTGGCTGCACAGTGAACTCAAGGAGAGCGTTAGTGAGACCTTTCTTAAAATACAAAGTAAGACTTGGGGCTAGGGATATAGCTTAGAGGTAGAAGGCTTTCCTTGTAGTCAGAATTTTCTGTCCCACCAGCCAGCTCCCAAATAACCTCACAGAAACTTATCAATTATGAAAGCTTGACCAATAGCTTATTATGTATACAGTGTTCTGTCTGCATGTATGCCTGCAGGCCAGAAGGGGGCGCCAGATCTCATTACAGATGGCTGTGAGCTGGGAATTGAACTCAGGACCTCTGAAAGAACAGCCAGTGCTCTTAACCACTGAGCCATCTCTCTAGTCCTATCCCATATCTTTTAATCTACGTTCGTTTACTTTGTAATGCTTGATGCTTCCTCTCCCTCTGGCTGGTGACTCCTCTCTTCTTCCCAGCATCCTATGTGCCTGAAAATATTGCCTAACTATTGGCCGTTCAGCTTTTTAGTAAACAAATCAGAATGACATATCTTCACAGTGTACAAAAAGATTATTCCACAACATTTCCTAGTATTCATGAAGCCAAGGTTCAATCCATAGTACTAGTCTAGTAAGACTTGCAACTAGATAGCAGGATTGTATGTTACAGTGTTGGGAAAAAAATCAAGTCTTTACCAGGATGTGTTTGTGGTCTGGAATTTTATTCTTCCTGTCTTTTCCTCATTGGCCAGCTTGCAGGATTTGAGCATCTATAACCCCGAGAGAACCATCACGGTGAAGGGCACCATTGATGCATGCGCCAATGCTGAGATAGAGATCATGAAGAAGCTGCGAGAGGCCTTCGAAAATGATATGCTGGCCGTTAATGTAAGTGCCCAGTCCTTCCTTCTCTGCTGGTTTTCCAACAGCTAGGGTAGGACCCATGCTCTGTAAGGATAGCTGTCCTTCAGCTGAGGAGGAATTGCCTTAGGGCAGATGGGAAGAGGGTCCGACTTCCTAGGATTACAGATGTCTTTAATCTGGTAAACACAGATCAGTATGAGCCAATAAAATCATATCTTCCAGACTGTAAAGTAGGGTGATGTTCATGATCACATATATTGGAACAGGAAGGTTTCAAAGCTGGGTTATACATATATGTGCAAAGTAATGGGGGTCAACAGGGCTGGATGCTGTGATACGAGAATGAAAATTACAGGGCCAGGAAAGTGGGTTCCCCTGTTTTCTAAACTTTGTATAATATTGTTGTGTCCTCTCTCTCTTTAAAATCCCAAGTATATATGTTAGCCAGGCCTGGTGACACACACCTTTAATCTCAGAACTGGAGAGACAGAGGCAGGTGGATGTCTGTAAGTTCGAGGCCAGCGTGGTCTACATAATGAGTTCCAAGCCAGCTGGGGCTGCATAGTGAAACCCTATCTCCTTTATATATTTAAATAGGCTGGGCTGGAGGTTTACCTTTGTGGTAATGTGTGTGTAGCATACGTAAGGCCTGGAGTTAATTATTCAGGGTTAAAACAGATGGCATCATAGGGTACAGAGACCTTGTCTAGTCTAGGCTGTTTGGGGGGAAGTCTATTTGAAGCAGGCATTTCAGAGTGGCCTGTGGGATGAAGGAGGGCTACCTTCTGATTGGCAGCTCTTGCTTGCCCATTGCTGCTTGTAGTTTGCCTAGTAATGCTGTCACCCACTTGAGTGCTCTCAGGCTGCACGTTCTTCCTGTCACTTAGTCCTCACTTCATTCATTGTTTAAAGTTCTTCCCCCATCAGCAAAGTCCAGGCTCATCTCAGAAGAGTGAAATCTTTTTTCATTTTCACTATAATCTTCGGAGACTGGGCCACAATTCAGTCTCCATAGTAATCAACCTTACTGACCTCTGGGCTTCACTTGACCCTTCATCTCCTTCCCATCCCACCCACTAACATTTCACAGAGGAATAAACATTGACACAGCGATCTGTGTTGCAGCCCTGCTGCCTCCCTCTCAGGGGCATTGCACAGTTCTTCCTCAGGTCAGCATCCCATCCCCCACCTCTGCAGCCCCACCTGCTGACTGCCTACCACACAGTAATTGTGGGCCAGGATGGGGAAAGGAAGAACATCTGGGTGAGCAGCTTTGTGGCATTTTCATCTAGCCATCTCATTCTCTTGGAGACTCTATCTTTGCTAAACATCTCTTTCCGTGAACACCGGGATGTGCTCAAGAGGGGTGTGGGTGCCCTACACAGCACCATTTCAGCGCATAGCCCTTAGACACCTGTGCCAAGTCCATGCTGTGAGAGAAATCATATAATCACCAAGTCTTCACATACAACCTGAGGCGATAGTGAAGGATCCAGGTTTGCTGTTCGGCATTCTTACAAAATGGGACGTTTTTCTAGAGTGACTTTACCCACAGAAAAACAAACAGAAACTCTTAGAAGACTGCTTCATGGTCAGGAGCCAAGGACTGGGGCAGGCTGGGCACAGGCCAGCAAAGGTACTGCAGAAGTTTCTCTGCCTCCAGCCCTGGTGAGGATGCTAGGTCGAAATGTGAAATGAGTGATGAGATCTTGAAGGGTCTGACCCGTCCTTGGGTGATTAGAAAAGACTGGTGTTTGTTCTCATTCAGCAAATGTTCATTGAGTACTGTGTGTCAGATATTGAATATAGCTCTAAGTAAAATGGCCACTGATCCCAGGAGTATCTTTGAGGGGTAGGAGTATTAGGAGAGCCTAGAAAGGCCGAGTCAACTGGGAGGGGTCAGGGAGACACCTGGACCAACACCAGGGCACTGGAGTCCAGAGGTGGAAGGGCACAGGGTATGGAGGAAGCAAGATTTGGTCGGGTAGCAGCCGGGCTCAGCAGGAAAGCAGCTAGTGAAGACGTGGGTGACCATAGTCAGATACGCAGCTACCCTCAAGGGTGACAGGGAAGCTTTGAAGGAATGTCAGAGTTAGGTTGAGAGGTTGAGATTTGTTGTCCACGCCCAGGACAAGGTGAGGAAGTGCAGGTACCAGGGCGGAACTGACTGGGAAACGGGTGCTGTGCAGACAGGAGGTGGAGACTGGCCACAGCAAGCCTGGCCTCTCTGGGCTTCCCTCCCTCATCTTCTTTTCTTCGTTTCTGTTCCCAGCAACAAGCCAATCTAATCCCAGGGTTGAACCTCAGTGCACTTGGCATCTTTTCAACAGGACTGTCCGTGCTTCCTTCACCAGCAGGGCCCCGTGGGGTCCCCCCCAGTGCCCCCTACCACCCCTTCGCTGTAAGTAGCTCGGTGTCCTGAGGCTCACTCATGCTGGGCACCTCCAGGCAGCACAGCTACTCTGCTATGTTGAATAAGGGCAAAAGCGTTTATTTGCATTCTGTCTTTGTGGGTGATTATAATACAAGTGAGAACTTTTCCAGTGGGAAATTGACACTGATCCAAGCTCTGAACATGGTAAGTGTCATGCCACAGAAAAAAGAGCTGCTCCCCGATTCATTCACTCGGGGTCTATTTTGTAAAAATAAAAGTTGTTGGTCTGGCAGTGGTGGTGCACACCTTTAATCCCAGCACTTGGGAGGCAGAGGTAGTTCGAGGCCAGCCTGGTCTACAGAGCAAGTTCCAGGACAGCCAGAACTACACAGAGAAGCCCTATGGTTGTTTCAGACAACGTTCATGAGTGTTCCTTATTCAATACAGATGACACCTGGATTATTCTTGAATAGATACACACTTCCCACCTTTGTGCATAATTCAAACATACTTTATTGAAAGGAAGTTTTAAAAAGAAAAGGCCACAGCGTCTGAGTCTAAACAGCACACTGCCTGATATTTAATGAGTTATCAGTAAGTGTTCTTTGACTCACAGTTCTCAGCAGAAGAAATGTGAATGGTACATTTTCTGCTTGTTGCCCTCATTCACAATCATCATTCAGGATTAGTACATTACCAAATGGGGGCTGAAGACACTGGCCACCAGACACGTGACAGCTGCCCATCCCCACTTTTTCTTCTCTAAACACAAGGTTTGTTTTGTGTATAAACTGTTTCAGTGGGGAAGAATCAGGTGGGTGAGCAAATTCTGTTCTGCTTTCTGGTGTAGTAGGTCTAGTGGCTCTTGGGGCCCCCTTGTGTTCACTCTCAAAACAGGCATGAATTGGCACCATGCCAGCAGGCCCAGCACATTCTGTCTGGCAGAAGCTTTTCTGAGGTGTTGGGAATCACTGCATACCATCTCTTCCGGTTCAATATCCAATTTCCCTTCAAGGAAAGGAAGGAGCCACCACTGGGCTGTGTAATGGAGGGGTCGTGGCAGACACTCATGGGGTGGCAGATATGGAGTTCACATCCTTTACCTTTGCTGTGAGATGTAATCTCCAAGTTAGTGCCATTAGAAGGCACTGAAGACATCTCACTTCCTGGTACGGGCTGAATAAGGGGCCTTTTAGAGTCTATTTGAAAGTTAAAGCCCCTGATAACTGGAATTACAGTAGAAAATGATGTGTGCAATTTAAATATCACAGTGTTCTCTTAGACCAGATTGGTGTGGAACTTTTAAGGATAAAGATAATGTTTAAAAAAAAAAAGATGATTTCTTAATCCCTATATGGTGGCTCATGCCTCTAATCCTAGCACTTGAGAGGCTGAGGGTGTAGGATTCCCAAGGTTTCAGGCAGTCTGGGCTACATAGTTAGACCCTGTCTCAAGAAATTGAAACAGATAAATAAATAAAAGCTGAAAATGTGATGTTTTCTTTGGGGTTTTTGGCCTTTAATGCCACGCTAAGGAAAAAGCCTCTTCATTCAAGACTGTACAGATGTTTTCCTTACACTAATTTTTAGTAGTTGGTTTTGCTGGGGGTTGTTTATAACTGTATCTTACAGGGGATTCATCTTGATTTAACTTTATTATTTTTCCAAGTGAATAGCCAGTTTCCCAAAGTAATTTATTGAGTAATCTGCGGTTTTTATCAGTCAACTTGAAATCCAGCTCTGCCCTTTGTTTTGCTTGTGATTCTTTGAGACGGTCTCAGGCAGCCCAAGCTGGTCTCACTAACTGTGGCTTCGAGCCGCTGATCCTCCTGTCCCATCCCACCCCTGCACGGGTGAACGCACTGCCTTGCCCGGTTCCAACCGTCTCACTGTCTCCCTCATGGCATTTCTGCACCTCATTTCGTCCCATTCAACTGTGACTGCATGGGAGTCACTCCAGTTTTATACTGTCTGGCAGTTTCGACAGAAAGCTGGCTTTTGCTTTTGTGTTTTTTCCACTAACAATGAACTGGAAAGCTGGTGGCTTTTACCGTCTGACAAAATGAAAGAAAATACACTGATTTGTTGTTGGTGGTGTTCCTTTTAGATAGGATAAATTCTACTCATGAAACATCTCGATCTGGCAACTTTTGTTTAGAAAAAGATGACTTTTTCCCATTTCTTTTCAAAGTTCTTGGCCTTTTTGTTAGTTTGTAATTTCTATGAAGTGTCTATTTCAGCTGTTGGGTTGAAAGTCAATGGAGGGATGCCTGCCTGTCATGTGCAGGGCCCTGGGTTTGCTCTCCAGCACAAGGGGGAACATCCATTTGTCTCTATTTTAGATACAACACCATGAGGTTGTGCATAATAGATTGTTTTCATTTTTAAATGTCTGATCTTGTGGTCATTTGTTTCTTGATTCCTAATAGTATATGTTTATATTCTTTGTTGTTGTTGTTTTTTGTTGTTTGTTTGTTTTTTTGAGACAGGGTTTCTCTGTGTATCCCTGGCTGACCTGGAACTCACTCTGTAGACCAGGCTGGCCTTAAACTCACAGAGATCCGCCTGCCTCTGCCTCTCGAGTGCTGGGATTAAAGGCATGCACCACCACTGCGTGGCTTGCTCTTATTTTCTTAGTAAGAGTTGCAGACTTTCACTTTTCCGTTTTCTACTTATTTATGTATTTGCTGCTGACAGTCTCCTGTATTCCAGGCTGGTCTCAAATTCCCCATGTGGTAGAGGATGAACTTCCGCTTCTGCCTGCTGCTTCACCTCTCTGTGCTCTGGTCTCCGTGCCTGGCTCCTGCAGTGCTGGGCTCCCTTTCACAAGCACTTACCAATTGAGCACAGGCCCAATCTCCTGCTAGGGACTTTTGTTAAATCTACAGGTAGATAAGGGTTTCCTGTCCATTGTGGCTGTCTCCTGCATTCTCTGAGATCTTGCTTTCTTTCAGAACTTGTTCACTGGGTCTGTTGATTGGCCTTGCTGCCTCTCCTCACTCATTTCTTTCCCCCAATTTTATGTGCATTAGTGAGTCAGGGTGTCAGACCCCCTGGAACTGGAGTTATAGACAGTTGAACTAGCCAGGACAGTACAGGAGAGCTCACCTTGGTGGTGAGGACAAGGGAGAGCCGACAGGCTGACCAAGGCCCAGAACCAGGGTTCTGACTTGGCCCACCCCAACATTCACCCTGTCTACGATCTGGAACTTGTGAAGGAACCTGACCCATAGACCCAAAGCTGCAAGATCTCCATGACACAGGGTAACAACAGGACAGCTGAGAGGAGGGGGGTTCTAGTGAGGACCCAGCATCGATAGTGTAGTAGAAAGCAGAGGCCTCGAACCAGACCAGTGACTCCTTGTAATCAACACTTGCATGTGACGATGTATGGGGATAAAGCATCTTAGGCTGCAGAGGTTTAGGGTCATTTTGCTTCTCGTTCCTGCTTCTTAGTTACTAGGCCCCTGCCTCCTCTCCCCCAGTTGTCCCCAGAGAACCCAGAGTGGATAAGCTGCTGGGGACAAAAACACTTTGACAGTCTGGAACAGAACACTTAACCTTCCTAACCTTGGAAAACTGTCCAAGTCCTTGCCTGTCCTGGGCCCACGTCACTGGTTCCAGAGGGAATACTGCTATCTTTCCAGCTGGGTATGAATCTGCCATCACATCAGAGCCACTGAAACATTGAAGTATGACACACAAGCCTGGCCTGGGCCTCCTATCCTTTCTCACTCTTCATACTAATGGTCTCGGGGTGCTCCTGCTTGAAGAGACCTCTGGTGTCAGCCCATTTCTTAACTGTACCTTGGATCCTGCAGTTCTTCCAGGAAAGGAGGTGAACTGAAGGTGACCCCTGTGAGTTGTCACAAATGTGTCTGCCCACCAGCAGAGTCAAACTGGGAACTTTCAATGGACAGGCATATGAAGAAGACCTCCCACTGCCTCCTAGTGGGGCACACCTAGCTGTCACCTTCCCCTCCCCCACATGCAGATACTGTGCTAAGGCTTTTAATAAAAAAAAAATGGTTCTCTTCTCCCTCGTACAAGGATTGAATCAGGGAACCCAGTGTCAAGAAGAAGTTGCCTACTGACAGGCAGGCTTGGCCTTTTGGGCAGGTGATTGCATCCTGCTTTTCTCGGGTCACTGATAGATGGCTTTCTGATCACCAGAGGAAAGAGAATTTGAAAATCCCTTTCTATTGGATACTGTCAACTCCACCTTAGCATGGGGAGATGGAAAGGGGAAGGACGCTGATAGACACCGACTTCGTTGTAAATAAAAACTCATCTACACTCCTTGAAACGGTCCACACTCTGTGCCTCACAGATGTTCTTGAGGTCAGTCCACATCTGGACCAGATCTACAAGGCATGATCTCAACCCCCTGCCGCCTTATGCCCTTCCAAATGCCTTTGTATTCACCATACTAGCCTTCTGTCTAAATTTCAAAGAGACCAACCTATCCTGGCCTGACCTTCTAGGAACCCCCTGCTCCACATACTTCTTGTCCAGGGCCATGTGTGATCTTGGTCTTGGAGTCTTGATGCCCAGCAGGAGTTGCTGCCCCTGGGCTGCTTGTTCATTCTGTCTTTGTGGTCAGTGTCTGAAGACTTCTTTGAAGTTTTTTCTGCGTTTGTCTCCCACATAAACCATAAGTCCCTTGTGCCCCTATCTCCTAAAATAAGGTCTCACACATGAGTGCTCAAAAGCTTGTGAATGAGTGAGTGGATGGTCAAATACAATCGGATATAGGCATTTGAGCCTATGGTGGACTCAGAAAGCTTTGAAAAAAAAAAAAATGGTCCACTTTGTACAAGAGCTAGAGATTCAGACTCACGTAGACCAAAGTCTCAGCTAGAAATGACTTCCTGGTTGCTGAGAAAGAATTCTGTCCTTCGAACAATCCTGCAGCTCTGACTTATGGATAAAAAGAATCTGTCCTCATCATCTTTTTACAGCTAATTTAAAAGTCTCTTTGTTGTCCCAGGATGGTTCTGATTTGGGCAGTGTTCATGTTAGGACTCTGAGGACTTGGAATACAAGCTGTGCTCTAGATCTGTTCTTGGCCTTGCATGGGTGTTAGAATCACAATTTACAGGAATCACTTTTGCTATGAGAACTGAAGGAATAGTGCCGGAGGCAGACAGAGGCCCCATTTCCCTTGGTTGGAGTCTTGAGCGAAAAAGCTACAGGAGTTGTCTCCCCTGTACCTACCAGCCACACTCCAGAATAGGGACCTGCACAGAGAAAGGGCTGGAATCCCTGAGCTTCCCAGACAGTTTTCACAAAGATGCAGCTCCCGCTTGGCCCACCACCTTCAAAACGTGAGGCCTTCCTGGGACCCCAGTGTGGTGGCACCCTCTAGTGGGCAGAGGCTTCACTGCAGACTCTTCAGTTCAACCAGAGCATGAGCCCTGATGCCGCAGAACCTAGGAAGTACTACAGCGTGCTCATAACTCCGTCTTTTCTCCCCGAGCTCAAAAGAACGATTGTTTTAGTTGGTAAGAAATCATAAGTGGATCTTAATCTGGAGCTGAGTCCAGCTGGAGATTCAGACGATGGAAGACACACACATCACCTTGAAATGGGGGGGGGGGGGGCGCCCAGCTCTCCTCCAGCTCCAAGCTTCATTCACATGGCCCTCTGTCGGGCCTTGGTGCTCTGCACCTGCCACTGTCTTGCCGGTAGCAACAGTGATAGTACTGTTTCCTTGAGCTTGTGTAAAACATAATTAACACAGCTTTGCTCACTTAGTAAGTGTCCTACCCAGAAGAATATGAACTTGGATATGTTTCTGTCTCACAGCACCACCATGCGGGTTAAGAATTTATAAATAGATGTAGAATATCATAGTCCCTGCTGTGATTTCTTCCTAGCTAGCTCTGCGTCGTGAGTCCACATCTGCCCTCCCGACTCTCCTCTCCACATTTGCACACGATGTCTTTGTCTGTCTGCTTCCTTTCTCTTACTGTCCTCTCAGTTTCTCCACACTGAGCTTCTGTTCCTTCTGGGAATCTCTGATGCAGCTAACTGCTCCGTCTTCCCAAGATCACATTTTCTTGTTCTGAATAACTCTTGGCTTTTGTCCCCAGGATTCTCTGTTGCTTGTAATGCACAACTTGTAATTCCCCCATAGCAGCCACTAGCCCTGTCTCCACTAAAGGGCGGGTCTGAGCAGTGGGACTGGCCTGAGTGCCTAGCAAGGCTCATCTTGGAAGCTGCGGCCCGGGGCCTGTTGCAAACGGGTGACACCAGGGAATAGAAACACAGAGGTGCAAGTCTGTAGATGTGATAGTGGTGTTGGCTCACAGAGCACATGGGCCGCGTGGAAACAGACACCTGACTCACTGAATGTCTCATTAATATGCAGACCCACTCCGGCTACTTCTCCAGTCTGTACCCTCTTCACCATTTCGGCCCATTCCCGCATCATCACTCCGTAAGTGCGCCTCAAACCTGCTCCAGCCACCATTCTTCCTGCTCCACAGTGCCCCACATGGCCCCGGATGAACAGGCCAGTTACAGGTCACAGTGTGACTGTTCTCTGCTGTGGCTCTAGGCTGCCCAGAAGGATACAGCTCAGAGTATATGAACCAAGCCACCCTGCTTCACACTCCGTGTTGGGGAGCCTCCTTGACTGTTTGGCCACTTAGGTGATCCTGGGAGTGGGAGGTGGGAGGATCGAGTTTGAGGTCAGCCTGGGCTGTGTGGTGAGTTTCATGCCAGCCTAAGCTACGCACAGTGTAAAATCCTTCCTTAAAGAACCAAAGACTAGAGCTATGGCTCAGTCATTAATGGTGCACACTGCTCATCAGAGGACTGGAGTTGCCAGCACCCACATCAGGTGACTCACAGTCACATGCAACTCCAGGGGATCCAGGGTCTCTAGCCTTCCTAAGCACTTACGTACGTACGTACACACACACACACACACACACACACACACACACACACTCTCTCTCTCTCTCTCTCTCTCTCTCTCTCTCTCTCTCTCTCTCTTTTAAAATACATTAAAAACACAAAGAAAACCAGTTAGAAAATATTAATAAGCTAAAGAGAAGTTTCCAGTAGGCAAGGGATGTAGCACAGTTGGCACAGCACTTACCATACAAACACGCAGACCTGGGTTCAAATCCTCAGCACCCACATAAAAGCTAGGTGCGGTGGTACTCCTAGTGCTGAGGAAGTAGTGACAGGACCCCTGGATCTCACTGGCCGGGTTCCTTAGGATTCTCTGTGTCAAAGCTAAGGAGAGAGTGAGTGAGGAAGACGGCAGCATCAACCTCGGGCCTCCAACATGTGTGTATACACATGAACATGTGCATAGGCACACACCACACCACACTTTTTTTGTTCTTTAATCAAAGTCTAACCCTGAAGACACATCATTTCCACAAGAACCATTGGCAGCCTGACCTAAGAGCTGCTGTCTTTCCTCAGGGGTTTCCAGGGACAGGTGGCTTGCCCACCTCCCTGGGTACTCACTATGGGGCCTGGACACAGCAGGGTGAGTCACCTTGTGAAATAGTATTCCTGGTTACAGGATGGACTGGACAGCTTTCCCTCTGTCCATGGGCAGGTGTGTTTAGCTGGCCAGGCCAACTTTCAGAAGTTGTCTCCTCCCACCATGGGTTCCAGGAATTGAATTCAGGCCATCAGGCTTTCATGACAAGCTCTTTTTAATCCACTGAGCCATCACAACCATTTTGGTTCTTAGATGAAGGCATAGGAAACATACATATCAAATCTGTGTGTGTCAGAGAACTCAGGCTGCTCGTGCCCAGCAAACACAGGCTCAGAGGGGCTTGTAGGCTCATGCAATCCCGCTTGGGTTCACGTGGAGAGCCCCAGGCCACACAAAGGTCGACCATGCTGTTTTGGCCATCTCCCTGGGTAGTGAGGCCTTCCCATACTCTTCAGGTACTCGGCTGGGCTGTGAGGTGCCCAGTGAGCATGACAGTGTGCACATGTTCCTTTCTAGTACCCGGAGCAGGAGACTGTGAATCTCTTCATCCCAACCCAGGCTGTGGGCGCCATCATCGGGAGAAAGGGGGTGCACATCAAACAGCTGGCTCGATTCGCAGGTGCCTCCATCAAGGTAAGGTGTTTGCTGCCTGCTGCCTGTCCCCTGGTCTCCTCTGGTCAGTGCCGGGCAGTTCCTACAGCACCTAGAGACAATCTGCGGAACGTATTTCCAGGGCCCTTCCTGTCTGCTCCCATTCTTCATCTTAGTCCTTCCCTGTTCAGCCAAACAACTATGTTAGAGAGAGATAACAGTACTGACCAAACCGGGTCCTCTGAGGACTGGCATTGTCTCCTCTTCCCAAGGAGATAAAAGAAGGCTGGAGATTTGTTCCGAGCTGAGGGGATGTGCTCCAGTGGAATGAGCATTTGTGCTAGTACTCAGCACATCGGTGCGTCTATTAGTCCATGCCTCAAGGACTCACAGACTATGAGAAAACAAATTGAATGAAGAACTTTCTGGAAGGTGCTGATAAAACCATAGGCAGACAAGAGCTGATGGCATCACCTGGTAAGAGGCCAGGACTGAGCAGAAGGCTAGGGAAGTCCTCTTGGCTTACCTCTCAGTTGTCAAGGGTCGTTTGCCGTGGGCTGCTTCAAGCCCGGCTGTCAGCTCTGCTGAGATGCTGAACACTTCTGGAAACACTTCCCGTTGCTGTGAAAGGTAATTGGCTACCATGAGACAACCCCGAATTATGAAACCGATTCTCATGACTTGGAGAGAAAGAATACTTACACTTTCTCCCCAAGAGCTGGAGTTTCTCCCATAGCAAGTATGACAGAGACAGACAGACAAACCCAGAACATTCTGAATTGTGCAGTGCCATTGGCAAAGAACTGCACCTTGCTGCCCCCTCAGCCTGCATCAGTCTGCTTGTGGTTAGAGACTCACACTGGGTGAAGCCTAGACCAGGTGGCTCTGATGCCCAGTGGCCTGACACAGGTAGCATCCTGGCCTAGACAATGGAGAAAGTAAGGACGAGAAGAGGCTGGCTGCATCCAGGAGATCTTTGCTGGTGCTCAGTGCTGTAGTCTGAGATGCTGAAAAACCACAGTGAGACAATTTGGACCAAAGAGCTTTGAAGGGTTCCTTCATCCAAGGCACACTTTACCGGAAGAAGTGAGACTCAGAAAGAATAGGGACTGAGCAAGGAGCCTAAGTGGGCAGCCTAGCTCTTAGATATAAATTCCATTGACCTCTAGGATCCTGACCATCTACTATAGCTGACCACAGCAATAACTTCCCCATTTGCTAATGCTTATGAGAAATCATTCCCAGTTAGCGCCTTCATGGAAATGAAGAGGGAGGGAGTTGAGGCGCAGGTTTGATCATGTCTGTAGGCATCACTCCACAGCATTCTCAGGACTCTGTGCCGGTGATGGATCTTGAAGGAGATGGGGCTTCCTGCCACCTGTCTCAGGGCCAGCCTGCCCCAGTCTCCATCCCCTGAGCAGGCTGCGGCTACCACCAAGAAGTAACTGCCCACCATGGAGGTCCTCGGGAGCTCGCTTACTGGTTACCTGTGTCTTCGTTTGTTCTCATGCCACAGAGGAGTCTTCAGAGGTCTCGATGAAGGGGTCCTTCCTCCTAGATCAGTGCAGGTGACACCATGCTGTGGATGAGTGTTCCCAGGGAGGCTGGGACACAGCACTGGACCCTGAAGTCCCAGGGTAGACCCTGGCTTAGAGCCTGGATGGAGTGAAAACAGAATCAGACCTCTGAGTGGAGGGAGGTCTCCTCTGAGCTTTGTAGACAGTGTGCTCACAGAGCAGAGGGAATGGCACCTCCCTGATCCCTGGGTTCCTTCTGCCTGAGTGGCCCTGTAATGACTATGTTCCCCCCCTATCTTTTGCTTGCTTGATGGAGACTTGGTCTCATAGCCTAGGCTAACTGCCAGCTTACCTACGGCGCCTGTGATGACCTTGAAGTCCTGATTCTCCTGCTTCTACCTCCTGAGTGTGGTTTGCTCAGCTGTGCAAATGCTCTAAAGACGCCTACTTGAGAACTGTCAGGCCTTGCACGATGCATTGTGTGCTCACCTGTGGCTCCTGGCTCACGCTTATGTTCCTGATGTGCTTCCCATTCATTTGACTTTGAATTACATTTAATTCTGCCATGATTTGATGATTGAGTTTTAATTTATTTGTTTTGTTTTTGAGAGGAGTGTGTGTGTGTGTGTGTGTGTGTGTGTGTGTGTGTGTGTGTGTTGTCAAGCTAACTTCTAACATCTAGTCTCCAATGACCGTCCTGTCTTGGCCTCCTCAGTAGCTGGGGCTACTGACATGAACTACCAGGTCCAGCTCAATTTTGTTGTCACTTTCTCCTTTTTCCTCTTCCTCCTCTAAAGATTTGTTTAAGTAAGTCAGGATGTGCTGGGAGGAAAATGTAATAAAGACCTTGTCTTAGTGTTCTACCAATGTGCTATTCCCTGGACATTGAAATGTGAACCTCTGAAAGTTATTCTTATTCAAACCATCACTTTCCACTCCCGGCCCCCAAAGGCTTGTAGCCATACCATAATGCAAAAATGCTTTCAGTCCAAATTCAGAAGTCCCCAAGGTCTATAATAGTTTCAACACTGTTTAAAATTCCAAAGTTCAAAGTGTCTTCTGAAACGCATGACAGTCTCTTAACTATAATCCCTATAAAATCAAAACCAAAAAGCAGGTGCCATACTTCCAACAGACAATGTCACAGGATATACTTTACCATTCCAAAAGAGAAGAAAAGGAGCATAGTGAGGAAACACTAAATCAAAACAAGACTAAAAACCATCTGGACAAACTCCAAACTCTGCATCTCTGTGTCTGACGTCAAAGCGCTCTTCAGATCTCCAACTCCTTTCAGCTTTGTTGACTGCAGCACACTGCTCTCTATTGACTGGTTCGACTCCCTGTGAGTAGCTCTCCTCGGCAGGTACCTCATGACTCTGGCATCTCCAACATCTCAGGGTCTTCAGTGAAATCCAGGCTTCACTTTCACAGCGTCACACAATGGCCTCTTTGGGCCCCAGCACATTGGTGTCTCTAGCTTTTCTTAGTCACAGAGGGAGATTCCACAACACCTGACTTGTATCCTCGACTCCAAAGCCAGAACCACATGGCTGAAGCTGCCATGTTCTTCTTGCTGGGGCTGGAACTTGACCCCCTCATTCAAATACATTTCATCAGCTTCCTGGTTTTGATGGTTTTCTTCACTGCTTAAGCTTTTCTTTAATTCCTTTCCACAAGTTGGAAGCTCAGCTGGATGGGATCTTGCCCTGAGGTCCCCTCTCCCTTATTCCATTGAGCGTCAGGCTTTTCTTGAAACTTTGTCTCCTTGAGCACTAGACTTCGCTCTGTGACACTTCCTGGTGCTCCTTTTCTCCTCAAACTGTACATTTTGTATTTTCCCTTTCTCATCTTGCTCCCTTTCATTGTAGATCTGCATGAGAGTGACCACTAATAACCACACAAACGAGACAATACTAGACTATCTTGAGATCTTTGCCAGTGCCATTAATCCAAAACTCCTCAATTTTGCCTCAGGCAGATTTTGTGTGTGTGTGTGTGTGTGTGTGTGTGTGTGTGTGTGTGTGTGTGTGTGTGCGCACGCGAAGGGGCGGAGGGGGGGGACAGGGCAAAAAGGAAGCCACTTTTTTTTTCTTCCAACTATCACAAGAATGGTCTTTAGGCCATTTACTAATATTCTTCCCCTTTGAACTTTCTTGAACTGGGACTTCACAGTTCAAATTGCCTTCAACACTGTCTTTCATGCACCTACTAATAGTGGCTCCTTAAGAACTGCTTTCCTAATCCAAAGTTCCAAAGTCCACATTCCACCACAAGCAGCAGGGTCAGGCCTGTCACTCCCTGTATCAACTCCTGTCATAGTACGTGTTCTGTTGCTGTGAAGAGACACCATGACGACCACAGCAGCTCTTATAAAAGAAAACGTTCAGTTAGGACTTTCTTATAGTTCAAAGGTTTAGTCCATTTTCATCACTGCAGGGAGCAGCTAGATACCAATTGAACAGCATTGTGGACTAACCTTTCCTTCCCGCTAGGCCTGGGGGTTGGCAGAACCTGTATCTCTTAGGACTTGGCTGAGGGAAGAGGCAAGTTGCTGGAAAGGTGCTCACTGTAGGGACAGCCAGTAACTACTGGCCCTGGGTAGCCAAAGACCCATATTTGATACTGAGAATTCAGGTCATGACTTCTCAGACCCAGGGCAGAGGTGGCACTGTGTGTGGAGCTCAGAGGCAGAAGCTGGCCATCAGCTGCTGTCAGCATGTCTTAGACAAGCACAGGAGCTTGGCCTCAGCATGTTCTTTTCTCAAACCGCAGATAGCTCCAGCAGAAGGTCCGGATGTCAGTGAAAGGATGGTCATCATCACCGGGCCACCTGAAGCCCAGTTCAAGGTCAGTGCCAAAGCCCACACCGGCCCTGCAGGCTCTGGGTGAAAGGCAGACAGCTCAGAGGAGTTGAGATTCTTTGCCAGCCTAGTGTCCATTTCCCCTTCTGCTGCTTACAGGTAGACTTGTGCGTGGTTCCTCGTTTCTCCTCTGTGCTCTCTTTTCTCTCCATGGAAAGGTGGGATGTCTGTTGATGCCCAGTCAGGGTGCCAGTGCCTCCAGGATGTCCCTGATTGGACGGCCATCTTGGGCTTCTCCAGCTGAGGGCATTGACATGGGTGCAGAGGTGAAGCCTTATGTCGTGGCAGTTCTGGCAGTCTGTGAGGGAATTCTAGCAGCATTGGGGAGAGTTCTTTTGCGAGGAACATGGCTTTGTGTCTGATGTCCTTCCTTGAGGAACGTTAAAACTTGAATTTCAAGAAGTCAGAAATGTGCTTTAATTTATAAAAGTTCAGCTCTTACAATGAAAATCACAGGGAACCCAAAGCTTGGAAATGAACAAACAGAATGTGGTATGTCCACAGAAGAGAATGATTTATCCAATGCATGCTACCAAGGAATGGCCCTAGAGAAATAAGAGCATGTAGGCCATGGTTCCACGTACATGTGTCCAGTAGCAAACCATAGAGAAAGACAATAGGCTGGTTGAGAGTGACAGGCAGTCTTGCGGATTGAGCCCAGGGCCTCACACATAGGAGGCAGCAAGCGCTCGGCCACTGAGCCACATTCCTAGTCCTCTTTTTTCAGTTTTGATTCAGGGCCTCACTAAATTGCTCAGGTTGGCTTTAATGTGCAATTCTTTCCCTCAGCTGCCCGAGAAACTGGGATTATGGGCTTGTGTCACCACTGAGATGGATCCAGAATATTCTGGATAGTGGCGATGGTCCCACAGCGTACTAATGACTGAGTACAGGAGGAGAAGGTGGCTTTGCCAGCATGTGCAAGGCCATGAGTTTGATTCTCAGCACCACAAAAGCAGCGGCGTGTTGAGACTTAGCAAATCCTGTTACTTCCTTCAGTCACCAGAGAACGGAGCATACAGTGGAGGGCGAGTTAAGAATGCCTTAAACAAATTCAGCCAAACACACACTTATAGGCACTGGGCATATGAAAAGAAGGTGCAGTCTTGGTGGCTCACCGTTGCCCTTGCCTAGACACACACAGTCCTTAGAGGAAGCAGTCATCTGCAGACCACAAGGCTTGGCAGCGTGCACAGATGGTAGAGTGTGGTGGCTGAGGTGGGTGGCTGAGGTGGGTATGCAGCTGCCCAGTGCCTGGAGGGAAGCCCACACATTCCATCCCTGGGACTCCGAGTTCCTGCAAAGCACTGACAGAATGGCCTGATCACCAGTCATCCTGTTCTCAGGCTCAGGGGCGGATCTTTGGGAAGCTGAAGGAAGAAAACTTCTTTAACCCCAAAGAAGAGGTGAAGCTGGAAGCCCATATCCGTGTTCCCTCATCCACGGCTGGCCGCGTGATCGGCAAAGGGGGGAAAACGGTAAGCTGGCTCCCGACTCCCTTTACCTGGATGAGTTCCCTGCCCTGGCCATGCCTGATTTCCCTCGGATCCTCACTAGCTCCTTTGCTCGCTCTCAACATGTATGAGGGCCTTGGGCTGACACACTTGGGCTCCGGCACATGCAGGATGCATGAGGCAGGGGGATTCCAAGGACAGAAAGGTCATCCGCAAGGCTCTAGCACTAAGGGCCCAGTCCCATGGTATCAAGCCCACCCTATTCCTGAGCACTATGCCACCCAGCCCTGTTTATATCTGAAGACAAGAAGGCTATCTCCTATCCCACCCACCCCTACCCTCACACCCACATGTAGCAGATAGAACCAACCCATTTGAGACCACTCTCTGCCTGGTTTCCAAGTTCAGAGGCTACAACTGCCCTGTGTTCTCTCTTGACGACAGTCTCCAGGGGCCCTTTCACTCTCCCTACTGTACATCCCATTTTCTGGTCCTTTCTCAAGTCTGGCCATCTGCTCTAGGGGAGTTGGCTCAGCAATAGGGTAAGAAGGTGTAATTTATGTGTTCAGTCTGAAGGACTCAGTAACACACGTCACCCAAATTCCCTGAGCTGGAGGCATAATTCAGTGGTAGAACATGCACTTACCAAGTATGGGACCCTGGGATCAACCTTCAGCCCCCAGAGGAAAGAATATTGATCCTAGACATCAATAGGTGATCTGTGGACACAAGAATATGGCTTTCTCTCTTGATGAGATGACTGGAGCAGTTCTGGGCCTGTGATGATTACGTGATGTTGAGTGGCAGGAACTGGGGTCGGGGAGCTCAGGTTCTAGATGTGGTGAGTCATACACAAAAGAATATAGTTGGCTTGGATCTGCAAGTACAGTCCAAATCCCAGGTTCGCACACTGACCGCTCGACAGACTTGAAATGTTGGAGACAGAGACTAGAAGCAGTCACTGAATTCTATCCCCAGCTGTGGTTAGCTGCCCTCTGATCCCCTCACCCTGACTGTGAGCTGAGCATCATGCCAAAGGCCAGGGCAGGCAGAACCCAGCAAAATGGAGAGTGGAGGATAGAAGTGCATGGTCATCCTCACCTATATAGCAAGTTCAAGGCCAACCTTGGCCCAGACAGAGCAGAGGGAGGGAAAGGAAGGAAAGAAGAGGGTGGGGGTGAGGAGGGGGAGGAGAAGGAAGTGGGTTGGTTTATTCTGAGTCAGACAAGAGGAGGCCATAGCTCCTGGCCAGCAGCCAGGAAGCAGGTCCAGAAGTGGTCCACTAACCTGGGCTCTTACTAGGAGTCCCCACGAGTGTCTGCAGAATTAGAGCATTCAGCCTGAGAAGCAACCTCGTGGAGTTAGGGCTACACCCCCATTTCTCTGTCAATCAGCCCTTTGGAGCCAAACCCACAGGAGCTGAGGCAGGAGAAAGGAAAGAGGGGTCCCTGGTCTCTCCGTCCACAGCCCAAGTATCGGGTTTATGGGTGGCTGGGATGGGGGAGAGGGGGAGTTACTCACCTCACTTGCTTCCTTCGCTGCCTTTCCAGGTAAATGAGCTACAGAACTTGACAAGCGCAGAAGTTATTGTGCCTCGTGACCAAACACCAGACGAAAATGAAGAGGTGATCGTCAGGATTATCGGACACTTTTTTGCCAGCCAGGTACTATTCTGTGAGGGCTCTGCCTCCCGCCCAGCTCTTTCCACTAGTTCATGTATTGTATTTGTGTCAAGTGGCCATGTGCTTAAGCCCCTCCCGACCACCACACAACACACGCAGTGGAGCCCCTCCCTGGCCCCTGGCCCTGGGGACTGGAAACTGTTGGTGCAAGGCTCCTGGCACGCTCTGCTCCACTGGAGTTGGGAGCTTAGCATTGCTTGCCCTCCCAGCCTTCCTCTGAGGAGCCACATGGCCAGCAAGGCCCCGGCAGAGCAGCCAGGTGGCCAAGTTTCACTGTGGAAAGTAACTACTCACCAAGGTGTTGTGACAAGGGAGGCCTTGGTGGGTTGGGCCCTGGTGGGTGAGGGAGACCCACCATGCAGATGTGTGGAGAGGTGGAGAGTTACTCATATCATGCAGACACATGTCCATGTGGAAAGTTTGTTAGTAAAGGGGGAGAGAGAGAGGGGGGTGAACTCTACCTCTGGCAAGAGTCAGGAAAGAGAGTGAAGGGGGAGTGTTTTCATCAGGACGCTGGGCAGGTCCCCAAGGGGCGATTCAGAATACTAATGAAAGGGACCAAGTAGTCTGCTGCTCTCTTCCCCATCACCCCAGAACACCACCTCACTGCTGCCTTGCACTCACAGAATCCAGCACTGCAGGGACATGTGGCCTAGTCTGTGGCCTCGTTGTCTTGATGCTTCTTGCTGGGTGGGTTTAGAAGAGGACGACTGGGATCCTCCTGTAAGCCGAAGGAGATTTGTATCCGACTCCCAGCTGCTCTGTGGCCAGTGGCAGAGTTCAGCCTGTGGGCAGCTGTGGCTCAGGGTTGGGATTCCTGTTCTTCAGGGCTTTGTCAGGGCGCTTGTCTCTCCCCTTTCCTGATCTTTCTAGTGCTCTGGAAAGGGGGTGGAGGTGGAAGGGGGCATATGAGAACTCAGGTGGGAGTGGCAGGGCCTTTGGCCTCCCACCCCATCACTGACCCCACTGCTAATCCCTGGCAGTCTGCTCCCTGTGAGTTAGAAGCTGCCAGTTCCTTCCCTCCACCCCAGTGCACCCTCCTCTCCCACCCCCTCCCACCTAGCACCTGGCAGGCTTGGTGAGGTGAGGAGGAATTCTGCCCTGGCTGTTGAGCATGGTCATAAACGACCTGGGGGAAATGAGATTGGTCTGAGCACTGAACCTTTCCCAAGTCCGGAACCCTCTGTTTTCCTGTGGGGGCCCCAGAACTGGGATTGTCTCTTCCCTGTGCCCTCCCCTCCCTCTCTTTGCTGCAGACTGCGCAACGCAAGATCAGGGAAATTGTACAACAGGTGAAGCAGCAGGAGCAGAAATACCCTCAGGGAGTCGCCTCACAGCAGCGCAGCAAGTGAGGCCCCCACAGGCGCCAGCAAACAGCAGATGAATGTAACCCTCCCACCACCCGAGAGAGAGGAGACCAAACAGCCAGCAGATCGGGAGCAAACCAAAGACCATCCTGAGGAGCGAGAAGTCTGCAGAGCAGCCAGGGCCTGCAGACCCCTGCACATCCTGGGATCCAGGAGAGCATAGGGAGGGCCCGGCTTCCCCAGAAACACCAATTGGCCTGTGCCCAGCTTCCCCTGGCTTCTGCAGGCTTCCAGCCACCCACTGCCCATCCACTCAGATCCCTCCTCAGCTCCCAGGACGATATCCCTTTCAGTTGAACTAACATAGGTGACTCAAAGCAAAGCAAAATCCACAGCCTTTTCTTTGTTGTGGAACGTTGTCTCTGTACATGTATGTACATACTAGAAGGGGAAAGATGTTAAGATATGTGGCCTGTGGGTTACACAGGGTGCCTGCAGCGTTAATATATTTTAGAAATAATATATCAAATAACTCAACTAACTACAATTTTTACTCGATTATTAATTTTTTTCTTTTTGAAGAGAAAGCAGGCTTTTCTAGACTTCAAAGAATAAAGTCTTGGGTGAGGTCCATTGGTATAGAAAGGAACTTTGAGCCGCCCACACGAACTTCACTTGGAGGGAACTCTCATCAAGGATACTTAATGGCAGTTGTGGGTCACCTGTGTCTATCAACAGAAGGGATACCGTCCCTGAGGAGGGGCCCCAGGCCCTTGTCACCTGTTTACCCCAAACACCCATTTCTCTGCTTCACAGGTTGTAAACTGGTTTTTTGCATACTGCTATATATTTCTATCTCTCTCTGTTTATCTCCCTCCCCTCCCTTCCTCTTTGCCCACCATCCTTCTGAATCCCTTCATCCTTTTCTGTTCCCCCCATATCTATGCACACCCCCCCCCCCCAGGCAAAGCAGTGCTCTGAGTATCACATCACACAAACGGAACAAACGGGAAACACAAACCAGCTTCAGCTTACACTTGGTTACTCAATCGAACAAGAGTCGATGGCACTTGTCCTAGCGTCTCGGAAGAGGAAAACGGGAACCCTCCAAACCAACCAGCCAACCAAACAAAGGAAAACTCCATAAAGAAAGAATGTACTTTGTCTTTTTACATTTTGGTATATAAGCCATCAACATTTAGTGAAATTATTGCTTTCTTTAAAAATTTAAAGTGCAGGAAAACAGCAATTTATACAAGGTTGTTGGCCCAGGGCATTAAATTTAGTGATTTTTTTAAAATGAGAAAAACACACAAATAAAGCTACCTCAGGTGTTTTTTACCTCAGCACCTTGCTCTTGTGTTTCCCTTAGAGATTTTGTAAAACTGATAGTTGGAGCATTTTTTTGTTTTTTTAATAAAAATGAGTTGAAAAAAAAAAAAGATTTCAACTGCCAGCCTGGCGCAGGCGGCAGCCCAAGTATTCAGCGACTGCTCTGACTTGTCTTCCGCTAGCCAAGAGCCTGTGTGGCCTTCTTGTGGACAAATCTAAAAATGTTTATTTTTAAAAAATGACAAAGAATAACAGAGCCGTCCTGAATTTCAATAGGGTACGTGCCATGAGGGCTTTTGCGCTGAAGGATGACTACGTCCTGGTTATGTGAAGAAGCCAAGACATCACCAGACTGCAATGCCGGTTTTCTCTACTGCAAACAGTGTTCTGTGACAAAAAAAAAAAAAAAAAAAAAAGGAAAAAAAAATATCCAAGCTAACAAGATCCTGGCGTCCTGGTGTCTTATTTGCTGAGCGTTGTGTCTCCCGGGGGTGTCAGCTAGTGGCCTAGGGGAACAGCAATTGGACAGTCGGGCCGGGGCAGCTCCTTGTCCACCGAGTTCTTGGGAGGGACACAGCTAGGTGAGTCCTGTGCAGCCAGCAGCTGCAGCCTCTCCTGGGGCCTTGTGGGAAGTGCGCCCCTGCTGGGTCCCCGTGGAATGGCAGTTTGTGCAGATCTGCAGAACTAGAGGACAGCCTGCACTGCCAGCTGAGACGCTGCCTGGGTCTGCCCAGGCAAGACTACAGGTCAGGCAACTCAAGGGCAGAGGCTCTCCCTTCCTCCAGAGCAGCGGTTCTCACCTTCCTAATCCTGTGACCCTTTAATACAGTTCCTCATGTGGTGACCCACAACCATGGAATTATCGTGTTGCTACTTCCTCACTGTGCTTTTACTTCCTAACTGTAAACTTGACATTGTCATGAATCATAATGTAAATATCTGTTGTCCAGTGGTCTTAGGTGACCCCTGTGAAAGGGTCTTTCAACAACCCCCAGGGGTTGCGCCCCACAGGTTGAGAACTGCTGAGTTAGCCACCTTTGTCCTAATTGTCCCTCTTTAAATACCAATACAGAAGGAAGCTTAAAATTATGTAAAACAGGGGTGTGGTGATGCACACCTTTAACCCTTTAATATAGCTACAGGTTCTGAATTTTTTTCTGGCAAAATTTCTAGTGGGCTATAATCCCCGCAAAATGTTGTGAAACAAAAATTCAGAAGCAAAAATCAATCCAGTTTTAGGTCTCTTTGGTTCCAGAAGGAAATATTTTTCTCCCATTTTTTTTTTTATTAAGAAAATTTTTTCATTTTACAATCAGATCCCCCTCTTCCCTCCTCCCATTCCCCCAGCCTTCACCCCCAACTGACCCCCCACTCCCCCCACAAGAAGGCAAGGCCCCCCAGAGCGAGGCACATCCAGTAGAGGCAAGTCCAAGCCCTTCCCCCTGCTTCAAGGCTGCACGAGGTGTACCATCATAGCCAGAAGGAAATCTTAAGAAGGCTATGCATCAAGGTTAATTAATTAATGCATACAGATTATGGAAGGCTATATGGGTTACCGTGGTGGTGGCGCTGGTTTGGTCAGTGGTGGAAGAACCACAAGCCTTGGTTACCAGAGTTAGAAAGGGCTTTATTACAAGAGGGATAGGACAGGAGAAGCCAGGCCTGGCAGAGGAGACAGAGACCAAGAGCAGAGAGAGCCTGTGGGGGTGCACTTCGGGTTTTAGGCTGGGACGAAGTCGCCCGCTGATGATGTAATAAGGCGCCAGATGAGACGCCCCCCCCCAGCTGCACTTATACAGAATCCTTACAGATTACTCTTACCTCCAACTCCTCTTAGCTCCCCTACACCCTTGTCTACCCCACATCTCCCACACCTTCTCATCTGTTAGTTTCGTCCTATGTGACCCTGACTTTCCATGGCTTCTTTTGTAGCCTGGTGGGCTCAGCAATGGCTATACAACTTAGGACAGCGCCTCCCCTCAAGAATCTGTCAGTAACTGAGAGTACAGCAGGAAGGGGTAGAACCCTATGAGCCCACCCCCATCCATGACTGTCATCAGGGCTGGTCTTGCGAATGCCCAGTGCAGGCAACTGCAGTACTGTGTTCCTGGTTGCAAGGGCTATGTTGTACTAGAGGACAGCATTTAGCAGCACATCCATGTTCATTGCTGTTATGAATTTGCAGGAGTGGGGGACCCCCAGATGGCCAGGCCAGGGTATTCCACTTGTGAGGGAAAACATGCTGGGCAGATGCAGCAGGGGTGCCGCATGTGGAAAGTCATTCACACCCAGGCGCTGCATCCACCTGGAGAGTTTATTATAATAGATGGAGAGAAAGGTAGGAAAGAGGGAGACAGGGAAGAAAGAGAAGGGAGAGAAAGTGGAGGTGTGCACACATCATAGGAATGGAGAGAGGGTGGAAGAGAGAGGAAGGGCTTTTATGTCAGGACCCAGGGTGGCCCCAAGGGGCCGGTCAGAATACTAGCAATTGCTGTTCTATTCATAGTAACCAAGAAATGGAAGCAGCCTAGACTTCCATCAACTGATGAATAGATAACGAAAATGTGGTACATGGGGCCAGGGTTATGGTTCAGCATTAAAGGGGCTTACTGCTCTCCCAGAGGACCTGAGTTTGGTTCTTAGTACCCACATGGGGCGGTTCATAACTGCCTGTAACTCCAGCTCCTCAGGCAACCCCATACACATGAGGCATACACTCATGAACACATAAGACTAAAATGTTTAATAAAAAGAAAATATAGTGTCTATACACTTAATCTTATACAGCTGTTAAGAAAAAATTATAAGTCTGCAGCTGAATGGAACTAGAAAAAATTGTACTGAGTGAGGTCACCCAGCTCCAGACAGACATATGCCACGTGGTGTCTCTCTCACGTGAATTCTAATTGTGACATTCTTTTTTTTTTTTTTTTTTTTTTGCTATGGAAGAAAAGAAAGTAGGAAGTGGACATTGGAGGGCAGAGGGGTGGAGCCTTCAGGCACAAGAAATAGAACCACAGGTGAAAAGAAAGGGGAGCATTAGGGGCAGAAAGGTTTAAGCAGGGGAGACACTGGGGGACTGAAAATCAAGAGGGCAAGGTGTGAGTCACAGCCAAAACAAGGGATATACAAAAAGCTATGTGGAAGCCGGGTGGTGGTGCTGCACACCTTTAATCCCAGCATTTGGGGAGCAGAGACAGGTGTATCTCTGTGAGTTCAAGGCCAGCCTGGTCTACAGAGTGAGATCCAGGACAGGCTAAATAGAGAAACTTTGGGGAAAAACAAACAAAAAGCTGTATGGAGACACTATCTTGTAATCCAATTTTAAAAATGCAAAAGGGATTGCAGGCAGACACCCTACCTGGTTAGTGCTGTTGTTCCTAGCAGAGGGTCACTAAATAACCCCCTAGTGCTAGGTGTGGGACACCGTCATGGGACTGTAAATCTCACCTGATGAGAATCAGTCCATAACGACATTTTTTGAGCCAAATTGGAAGCAGGCTTTATTAAATACTGGCCAGGACAATGGACACTGGCCAGGTCCATACCTGGGATTCCCATAGTTTGGCTACAAATTACATTAGTCAGGGGCCTATAAAGGCACAACTCACAAGACTATATACTTCCTACTTTTGTATAGTCAGGGGCAAACATACATCCTGACATTGTTTTTGCCTATGTGTAATCAAGCACATCCTGTGCAGTTGGAGCAACCAAGCTTGTTTACAGAAGAGAAAAGGTGTGGCTTGTCATCTTACATGAGCAACAGCCCCCAGGATTCCAGGAAGTTAACTGTCCTTGGGCAATTGGGGCTTACAGATTTTAAAACACAGCTTTAGCCCCTGATCAGATCCTTTGATCTGATCAGGGAGGCCCCCAGAGACTTTTAGAGCAATAAAGGCTCTTGTCAGTTACTCATCAGAACTAGAGGATAAAGCCTCCATGGAAGACACCATGCCTCTTGATTGCAACATTCAAAGAAAGCAAGCTAGAACCGAGCTGGAAACTTCTTCCCTGTTGGCTAATTTTCAAAGTTCCCACAAGATATGAAACAATCAGCTGGACAAGAAAAGGTACCAATGGTCTCCCCTAGTTGGAAGATCAAAACCAACCTGCCAGGCCAGATGTGCCCACCCATGCAATAATGGCACAGTGTTTGTTATAAGAACAACCAACTTCTCCATGCTGGATTTAAAGCCTACCCAATTGGAGGGAGCAAATGCCTGGTATTGTAAGTCTGGTCAATTACTCATGCACAGGCCCAAGGAGGTAACTTATTACTGGAGAGTTTTATACCCAAACTACCTTTTATGTGTGAAAACTTAAGTTTTCACTTGCAATGATTCACCTGAGAGTATTCCCAGGCCACTAATAGTGGCAGATACCTGTAATCTCAGCTTTCAGAAGGCTGAGGAAAGAGGATCATGATCAAGGCCAAGCTGGACTGCATAGTGAGATCCTCTCAAAACACAGAAAAGAACCAGTAAGATGACTTTGAAGGTTAAGGTGTTTGCCAAACTATGCAACCCATGGGAAGGAGGAGGGAGAGAACCAACTTTACAAAGTTGTCCTCTGACCTATGCACATATACTCCACACTTATACAAAATAAAAAATTAAAACAGAAAAAAAGATTAAATGTTAAAGATTGCTGCTTAGCCCTCAATCACACTGTATCCTACAGATCCTTGTTGAAAGATGCCCTGTGACTAACTTCTAGCCACAGAATGTGAACAGATGTGATCCTTGCCTCTCCCATGACTGCCCATTAAAAACTGCCTGCCACTCTCCTCCAAGATTTTCACTGGCTGGCTGTTAAGGACTGCAATGCCCTAGATCAGAGAGGCTCATCACCTTTTGCTAGAAAAAATAAATATTTCAGGCCTTGCAGGAAACAGCAGGGAGTGATACAAAATGATACCTCTTGGGAGCTAGAGAGATGCTCAGTGGTTAAGAGCACTGACTCTTTTTGCAGAGGATCTAGGGTCAATTCCTAGCACCCACATAGCAGCTAACTACTATAACTCTAGTTCTAGGGAATCCAAAAATGCTCTCTTTTGGCTTCCAGGGCCACTGAGTGCACATGGTATATAGATATACATGTGGGCCTGTTGGGAGCCATCTCACCCACCCCCAGTTTTCCCCAGAGTACTCTTGAGTAGGAGCAGCAGGACATGTTAGTTAGAAGTATAGAGGGGAGAGAAACAGGTGGAAAATAGAGGATAGCATCAGGAGGGCCTGGATCCTAATCCACCAGGTCAGCACTTTATTCCAAAGGGATTTTTATGACAATGCCAAGGGGTCCTCCTTGCTAGGTACAGACAAGTGTAAATCCTTCCAAACACCTGATACTCAGGCCCATGGTCCAAGGATCCTCTTTATGCAAACCTGCTGGATAAAGCCACCAGGAGGAAACCTAGATGGGCTCCAACAGATTCCCCTTCTTAATATTAAAAAAAGAAAGAAAGAAAAAAAGAAAGGAAAAACAAAAAAAACTCCTATTAAGAGCTCACAGCATTCTCCAAAGTCACACATCCCGGTGAAGGAGTAGAAGATGATATAGATGGAATGTCTATTTTGGAAGTGGTCTAAGATAACTACAGCAGTCTTAGCTGCATCAAACCCTTTTCAAATAAAAAAAAAACCTTCTTGATGCAACCACATCAAACAAATCAGTAAACTCCTGATGCAACGGCATGAAACTTAAAAACTCCCTTAGCTTCATCAATAACATTAGCAGGTTAACATAATTCTAACATAAATATTGCTATACATCATTACAGTTCTCTCAAACTTACATTCAAAAGCAAACTCTGAATAGAACCATTAACACTTTAAAAACTTTAGTAAAAATCCAAAAGCAACTTCTTAGTAAAACTCTTTACACTCTAAAACAATCTCTTAATATAACCTTTTGCATTTCTTACTAACACAACATAGGATAAACTTCTGATGCATCCACATCAAACTTAAATAATCCCTGAACTTCAACAAACCATGGTTTATCAATATCAATAGATTAATAACTCTGTCATAAATATTACCACATACAATTACAATTCCTACAAACCTACATTCAAAAGAAATTTCCTAAGAGAACTATACAAACATAACATTAATCCACTCAAGTAACAAGAAAATATTTTAAATAGCCTGAGAATAAAACCATCACTTTTCTTTATAATTTCTTAAACTAAATATCAAGCCTAGTTAGAAGAAAACCCAAACTTCTCCATTTAGGATAGCATAATAACTAACACAAATTATTATTATACACAATTATAATTCCTACAAACCTACATTTAAAATCAACATTCTCATTATAACCATTAACACTTTAAAAGCTTTAGCAAAATATCCAAAAGTAATTTTTTAATAAAACCCTTTACACTTTAAAGTAATCTCTTAGTATAACCATTTACATTTCTTACTAACAAAGCATAACATTAATCCACTCAACACGAAAAAAATTTTTTAATGAAATAGAGTAAGGAATATTAATTCCCGTGTTTCTTTATAATTTTTAACCTAAATTTTGAGCCTAGTTAGAAAAACTCCAACTTCTTTATTTAAACAATTCCATTTGTAACACAAAACTAACTCTATAAACAGTTCCATTTTTATATAAACAGTTTCATAAAACAGTTCCATTTTTAACACAAAACAATTCATGAATCACCACAGTAATAAAGCATATGTGTGCATACACAAAACTGCATCTTGAACCGAGGTAGAAAAAAATTAATTTCTCTATTTGAACAGTTCTATTTTTAACACAAATAATTCCATAAAACAGTTCCTAAGTCATCACCATTGATAGTCTACATACATAAGTAAATTCAAACTGTCCCATTGCAATGAAATCAATCCTATGCAATTCATTTCTTAAGTCTACAAATTCAAATAATAAATTCTGGTATCAGCCTTCCAAATCAATAACCAAAACCTTTCTGTAGTTTTAGCTCAGTTTTTTTAAGTTTAAAAAGTTCAAAAAATTAAATTCTGGTACTAAACTTCCACTTCCAAATATGTAGAAAAGTTTCTCACAATCAAAACCTTTTTGCAGTTAGCAAGTTTAGTTCAAACAAGCATCTCTGCAACTTTCATCTCTTGGACAGATGTAGAGAGCTGCGTGTAGCCGCACCCTAAAGATGGCGCTGGCTTCTACCCTCTGCCTTTCCTATGGCAATCACTCTTTGTGGTAAACAGCTCCTTATTTGGCTATGGCTGGATTCGTGTGCCGCTGGCATATGCGTGGACCTGTGGACAGTGCCCACATGGCTGTCTGGGGTTGGCAGCCCAGACCTACTTAGGTGCTGGGAGAGGCTTGCCCCAGGGGAGAGGCAACACAACTAACAAGAGGTTCTGAATAAACTGTATTAAGGAGAGTCCCGTTGTTGCATCATCCTTGCTGGTCGAGGCGGGTGCGACAAGTGGTGGCCCGTACGGGGACAACGGAGAAACGAACATACGGGGAAAATTACCACGTCTCTCCGGACTCAGAACTTTTTACAGTCAGGCGGTATACTGGTAAGTCCTCAGGAAAAACTAAAACAAAAAAAAAAACAAAACAAAACAAAAAACTGAGGATCCGCAACAAAAGCGGGTTTTTACGCTCACCTGTAGTAATTAAAATAACAAAGTCAACAAGTGAAACCTGTGCTGCGACTATAGCGGACGGGTAATTTGCATAACAAAACAAGCAGGTGAAACAAAACAAGCAGGTGAAACCGGAGGGCTGGGGCTGTTCTGTAGAGGCTCTGAGAAACCTCCGAGAAACTTCTCAAATTGAGGAAAGAAAAGAAATATACTAACATGGGCGCTTCCTCCTCACACCCAATTTTTCTGGCTCTTAACGAGCTGTTTCTCTCTAAGAAATTGAAAATAAAAAAACACACCTTAGAGCGGATTTTGGAACAGTGTGATGTAGTTGCTCCTTGGTTTTGCAATTTCAGGAAGCCTTACAGTGCCTTCCTGGGAGAAATTGGGAAGAGACCTAGATTTGGATACTGGAGCAGATCGCAGTATCATAGCTAGCAAAGATTGGCCTCGAGGTTGGCCTATACAGGCTTCCTCACAAACATTGCAGGGATTGGGTTATGCCAGTGTTCCAAATATTAGTGCAAATTTGTTAAATTGGCAAGATTCAGAAGGTCACTCTGGCGTTATGCAACCCTACGTCCTTGAGCTTCCAGTGTCCCTCTGAGGGAGGGATCTTATGAAATCCATGGGCTTTCAGTTGAGTAATGAATACTCCAAAGAATCTAAAAATATTATGAAAAACATGGGGTGTCATCCTGATTTTGGCCTGGGAAAATTTTTACAAGGCAGAAATGAGCCAATACAAACAGTACCTAGGAAACCCAAACAAGGGTTGGGTTTTCCTAGGGGCCACTGAGGAGGGCATTCCCATATCCTGGATAACGGAGGAGCCAGTTTGGGTTCCTCAGTGGCCACTCTCCTCTGAGAAATTACATGCTGCATATCAATTAGTGAAAGAGCAATTGGAGGAAGGGCACATTAAACCCTCCGTTTCTCCCTGGAATACACCCATATTTGTCATCAAGAAGAAATCAGGAAAATGGAGATTGTTACATGATCTTAGAGCTATAAATGAGCAAATGAGAATTATGGGACCCATACAGCATGGTCTTCCATTGCTGTCAGCCTTGCCTGAAAATTAGCCTATTATTGTGGTAGATATTAAGGACTGCTTCTTTTCCATTCCATTGAATAGCAAAGACAGTGAGAGATTCGATTTCACTTTACCGTCCACTAATCATGAGGAACCTGATAAAAGATATCAGTGGGTTGTATTGCCACAAGGCATGGCCAACAGTCCTACTATGTGTCAACTATTTGTAGCTACTGCTTTAGAACCGTTGAGAGCACGTTTTCCTGGCTTGAGATGCCTCCATTATATGGATGATATACTGTTAGCAGCTAAAGAGGAGAGCATTCTTCACGAAGCATATAGCTCACTGGTAGAACTGCTAAAGCAAAAGGGACTCTGTATTGCCCCTGAGAAGGTGCAACAGAGCAAAGTTGTCAATTATCTTGGCTCTAAAATAACTAATCATCATATCATGCCACAAAAGGTAGAGTTAAGGAAGGATCATCTTTGCACATTGAATGATTTTCAGAAATTATTAGGAGATATAAATTGGATAAGAGGAAGTTTAGGAATGGCCAATTATGAATTAAAGCCATTATATGATATTTTAATTGGAGATGCAGCCTTGGATTCACCGAGGCAACTAACCAATGCAGCCCGAGAAGCCTTAACCAAATTAGAGGATAGGCTACAAAGAGCTTTTCTTCAAAGAGTGCAAAATAATGATGATATTACCCTGTGCATTCTGCCTACCCAGTTGCAACCTACGGGAATTTTATGGCAAAAAGGACCCTTGTTATGGATTTATACTAAAATATCACCTGCAAAATCAATTGAGTATTATCCTACTGCTGTAGCATTACTTGCGCAACAGGGTATTCAGCAATGTTTACAGTATTTTGGAACATCACCACAAACGCTAGTTGTTCCTTATGATTCTACTCAAGTCAAGGTATTATGTGCTGCCATAGATGATTGGGCAATACTGCGTTGTACTTATTCAGGACACATAGATTGCCATTATCCTAAACATCCACTATTAACTTTCTTTAAAGAACATCCTTTAGTTTTCCCTAAAGTAACTGCTTCCCAGCCCATTCCAGGAGCAAGTGTTATATTTACGGATGGGTCTAAGACAGGCTGTGGTGCTTATATGGTGGATTCTACTGAACCTGTAAAGCATCAATTCTTGCCAGGTGCACCTCAACAGGTGGAGCTTTCAATAGTTCTTGAAGTTTTCAAGGCTTGTCCATTTGCATTTTATTTAGTGTCAGATTCTAGTTATGTTGTTAATGCTTTGAAAAGCCTTGAATGTGCAGGGCCCATCAAATCTTCTAGCCCGGTTAGCTCATTGTTTGGCCAATTACAGAAACTGATCTGGCAACGTAAAAATCCCTTTTTTGTGCAACACATCCGCGCACATACCAGTCTGCCAGGTCCATTGGCTAAAGGCAATGATATAGTGGACCGGTGTACTAGACAGGAATGGATGTTTGTGGCTTCTGCCATACAACGAGCACATGCTTTCCACAAAGAATTTCATGTTAATGCAAGGACATTACAACAAAAGTTTTCTATCTCACGTGCGGATGCACGAAAGGTGGTACTAGATTGTCCCCAATGTGTCATTTTTCATCATCCTTCTAGATTAGGAGTTAACCCTCGTGGTCTGCTCCCCCTAAAAATATGGCAAATGGATGTTACACACATCTCTGAATTTGGACGTGTCAAATATGTACATGTATCTGTTGATACCTGCTCTGGAATCATTCATGCCACCCCAATGGCAGGAGAGAAAGCCTCTCATGTTATTGCTTATTGCTTAGAAGCTTGGGCAGCATGGGGTAAGCCTCAACAGTTAAAAACAGACAATGGTCCTGCATATACCGGACAGAAGTTCGCTTCCTTCTGTCAACAGATGAATGTGCAACTTGTACATGGCCTACCATATAATCCACAAGGTCAAGGCATTGTGGAGCGTGCTCATCGCTCCTTGAAGGAGTTGCTTCAAAAACAAAAAGGGGGAATAGGCTATGGCCGTACCCCTAAGGACAGACTCTCTCTTGCACTATTTACTCTGAATTTTTTGAATTTGGATGCTTCCAATTGTTCTGCTGCAGACAGGCATCATTGTCAGCACAGTCCTTCTAAAGGAATGGTGAAATGGAAAGATGCCTTGACAGGTGTTTGGTACGGACCTGATCCCGTGCTGACATGGGCACGAGGTTCTGTTTGTGTTTTCCCACAGGATCAGCAAGACCCGGTGTGGGTTCCTGAGCACCTCGTGAGAAGAGTCCAGTGCCAGGAAGAACATGTCTGCGAGGACAGTGATCTCTCTGTTCTCGCTAATGATGATTCAGCTGGGAATGACGGACCAAAGATGGGGGATACTGTCAGTGTTCCCGAGACCAATGCCAGTCCGTCATGATGCAATATTATTCCCACGGCTATTCGGTAGTAATAAAAGTATGGATGTTCCATATCTCCCTATGGACCCAGAGGAAGCTCCTATAGGAGAAAATAGGTCTTTTGATTTAAATGGAATTCTTTGTTTCCAAATTGTCAGAAACAGATCAGATGTTTCCCCATGTGTCTTGATATATAACCAGACGGCTGGATGGTTTGATTTGCCTGGACCAGGCCATTGTTTTTCAGCCAATGCCTCTTGGGTGTCTGGATGGTGGCCTGCTAAAGCGTTGGGAAATGATACACCTGGTCAGCCAAAATGGGCCCCCTTTTGTTGGGGTCAAGATGGAGGGAACGTCTGGCCCTGGACAGGTTGTCAGTCTCGTATTGTGATCTGGGCCAATCAAGGAAAGAGTTTCACCTTTTCTCCTGGAATAAGCACAGACTTTAATCAGACTTTTGTAGGTAGTAATTATAGTGAGCAAAATCCCTCTCAGTTGTATATTTCTAATCCTTTTGATAATTGGCTATTGTGTGGGATTAATGGAAGTTGCATGAATTTAGAGCCCCTAGTTATGATTGCTGGGGGAGTGCATGGGATTAGTCAGTTTTCATGGAGTAGCTCCAAGCCTTGGGGCTCCTGGGATTCTGTGCCTGGCCCGTTATCCATAGGCATCACTGCCAAAACTGATACAGGCTGTGCGTATGACGGAGTTAAGCCACTGGCTAATATTACTTATAATCCTACTCCAGTTTGTGTGTATCCTCCATTCTTGTTTGTAGTGAGCAAAGAGAGGCCTGTATCTTGCCATAATAATACCTGTTTTTATACTCAATGCTGGAATGCTTCTAAATATGATTATGCCATAATTACCCGTATGCCTCGCTAGGTGCCTATGCCAGTTGATGCTCCTAATGCTATGACCCTGTTTAGACAAAGAAGAGATTTTGGCATTACTGCCACCATTGTTACAGCTATTTCCTTGGCTGCTGTTGGAGCCACTACAGCCGCCATTGCCATGAGTCATACTGTACAGATGGCACAGACCTTGAATAATCTTTCTGCCAATGTGGCATATGTTCTGGATGTGCAAAAGGTCGTCAATGCTCAAATACGAGGAGGATTGATGGTGGTCAACCAGAGAATTGACCTGGTTCAAGAGCAAATTGATACCCTCTGGCAGATTGCCCAACTCGGCTGCCAATGGAAGTATGAAGGGTTATGTGTGACTAGTGTCCCATATAATAATTTTACCCATGCTGCAGATTTATCTAAAAGGTTGTCTAGTTATCTTTTAGGCAATTGGACCGGAGAGTTTGATAACCTGATGGACCAGCTGAGGGTGGCTATTGTCACGGTGAATTCGACCCGAATGGATACCGGACTGGTGGAGGGATTATCTTCCTGGATTGCTACAGCCATGGATCACCTGAAGGAGTTGGCGGGAATAGGAGCCCTAGTAGGCTTACTGGTGCTCACCTCCCTAGTATGCTTGTGGTGCATTTGCCGCATTAGGATCTCACAGCGTCGCCATGCGGCCATGATTGTCCAAGCCTTTATGGCCATTGATGCAGGACAGTCCCCCCAAGCCTGGTTGGCTACTTTAAAAGATATTTAGGCACAGGATGCGAGGCCTGCGCACTGCACTTGAGGTTATGATACACTGACCTCAAGAAGAGCAAGTCTGATTGCATGTGGGTTGGTACCCTAACTCCCACCTCTGTGAAAAGGGTATCGGATGGGTCTAGTGTTCTCTGGGTGGACGACACCTGGACAAACATTAGTACATGTTCCATTTTAGCAGAGATCAGACCTCTACTCTTGCCTGTTGCTCTGTAAAACAAAAAGGGGGAACTGTAGAGAGCTGCGTGTAGCCGCACCCTAAAGATGGCGCTGGCTTCCACCCTCTGCCTTTCTGATGGCAAACACTCTTTGTGGTAAACAGCTCCTTATTTGGCTATGGCTGGATTCGTGTGCTGCTGGCATATGCGTGGACCTGTGGACAGTGCCCACGTGGCTGCCTGGGGTTGGCAGCCCAGACCTACTTAGGTGCTGGGAGAGGCTTGCCCCAGGAGAGAGACAACACAACTAACAAGAGGTCCTGATTAAAGTGTATTAAGGAGAGTCCCGTTGTTGCGTCATCCTTGCTGGTCGAGGCGGGCGCAACAGACAGAGATGCTTTCAATTACAACAGCATTTTATAGCAGTGTTTCCCTCAGGGCAAAAGCTATTCACACCACAAGAGCTGGCTGGTGATAAATCCTCTCAAAGAGACTTTCTTTTAGCTAGCAAACAGAAATTGCAAAGCTTTTGCTGCTAGCTCAGTTTTTACAGCTTTTACAGTCCCAGTCTGTCTGTGTCTTCCATAACTGCGCCATTCCCAGGACCTCTGTGTCCTGAAGCTAGAAAGCTTTCAATCACCTCACAGACACACAAGCTCAGGGCTCCTTCAGCTGCTATGAGCCATTGCTTTCCTACAGCAACCCTGGCTCTGGGAGGAAATCCAGCCACTACTAGAGCTTCCTTGGGTCGCATTACCTGCTTCCAGCACTCTAGGTCCCAGAAACCTCCTGATGCTTTCCTGTTGCATGAAGAATGTAACCCCAGGACAACTCCATGGCTCCAGCCACACCCTACTGCTGGGAGCTCAGGCTGTGTCTCAGCAGTTCCTGCAGAGCCCCAGTCTGGCTGTTCAGCCTGAGATTCAGCACTCCACCTGCCTGCTCTGCTTTTGGCCTTTTCTGTGTGGCTTCTGCTGTGTCACCTGCTCAGCTCTCCACCTTTCCTATGGCATTGTGGGGCTCTGACTGCCAGGGACTGCGGTTCCAAGAGACAGGCCTGCACCAGCCACTAGGGTCCAATGAAGTCTTTGCTGCACTTCAAGCCACTACCTGCTGTAGAGTCTCCACTCCTCTCCTCACTGCTGCTTTCTTTCTGCAGGAAGCTTGGAGGCCCTCGGGCATCTGCCACCTGCACTGCACTGATGTTCCTCAGGTCTCAGCTGCACATGCCTGGCTGTAGCTGTTTTGCTGCCTGTAGTGTCCATCATTCTCAGCAGCTTCTGGAGTTTCTGAAGCCACCCAGACAGCAAAACTTGCAGTCTGCCAGGGACACTACTCTCTGCATCCCAGGCTGGTAAAGTCTACTCCACTACTTCACTATAAATTCACCTAAGCCTTTACAATGTATATACCTAAAGCTTATTCTACCCTAATATCTCAAACTAAACTTATGACTTACTTTACTTAAAAGAGAGAAAAACATAGACAGAGAAACAGACAAAGACAAACATTCGCTGCAGCACTTGGGAATCCTTCCAGACCCTTTTTTTTTTCTTTTTCTCCTAAAGATAAACCCCCCTGCCTCATTTAAATTTTTTTCACTACAAAACTGGACTGATTCAACTGCTTACTAGCAGGACCTAACTCTCACTTTCGCCAAGTACTCTGGATTTTTTTTGTATTTGTCCCTGCTCACTGGTGTCATCTGTTGGGGGCCATCCCATGCCCACTTTTCCCCAGAGTGTAGACCTTTCCAAACACCTGATATGCAGGCCCGAGGTCCAATCATCCTATTTATGCAGACCTGCTGGATAAAGCCAACAGGAAACCTAGATGGGCTCCAACACAGGCCAAACAACCACACACACACACACACACACACACACACACACACACACTAATTTAAAAATGAAGATAGCTGAGAGGTGGTGATGCACACTTTTAATCCCAGCATTCATGAGGCAGAGGCAGGTGGAGTTCTGTGAGTTCAAGGCCAGCCTGGTCTGAAAATTGATTTTCAGGACAACTAGGGCTACACAGTGAAGCCATGTCTAGGGAGGTGGGGGGAAAGAAGCTACCTCTGTGCAAGGAAATTTGGCAGTACCTAGCAAATTCACAAATGCTCCTGGGTATTTGACCCAGCAACCCCATTTCAACTAACCTACCTCCAAGACAGGTACCTGTATCACTGTACTGTTCATGATAGAAAGATTGGTACCCTCAACATCTGTTTATCCTAACAGCAATAAGCCACAGTGTCTTAAATCACTCAGCAACAGGAAGGAACATGAGGAATAGGGCCTAGAACAGCTTATGTTAAATCAAGGGTGTGCATGGTTTATTATGCCTTCTTTAGGAAAGCAATAGAAAGACATGGAAGTCTTGGATGTATTTCCAAAGTCTGGAGGTCAACATGTGGGTGCTGCAGGGAGAACTGGGTGGAAGGGGCAGACCTACTATGAACATGCCTTGCCATGGAACTTTGCCTCAGTCATTTGCTCTGTGTAAACAAAAACAGAGACAAAAGTCCCCAAACACAAATACAACTGTATAATGAATTGATAGCACAACCACTCATAGTGAACAGAGGGGCTTTTGGTAGCACTGGGGATCAAACTCAGGGCCTCAAGGCCACAGCACCAATTCTTGGGTTTTCAGATGAGTACTCTCATCATGACTCTAGAACACATCTTATACTGGGCTTAGTGGTCCTGATAGTAGAACACTGGCACTGAGACTGTGACTATGCATATATGTTAGGACCAAGCAAAGGATTGTTGATGCAGAAGGCCACCCTGGTGTGCAGTGTTATGATATAAGAAGAGAAACCTCAGAGTCTCAAATTTGAAAGTGAAATCAGTGAAAATTCTTCTCTTCAAAGAAAAGCATTTCCTCTTCTATTGCAAAGGTCTGGAAGTACCAATGTGTACATCCCTGGAAGTACAGGAATGAAAGCAACTGTGCCCAAATATGGCTTTATAAATGACCTATGAAAATAAATCGGGACACCAATAGGAAATTCCAAGTTTAAGGCGGGGTCTGTGTGGTAACAAAACAATGACAATGAACTTAAGCCCCACTATGTAAAATACACACAAGGCAGCCAAATAGTTGGGAGCTTTTTCTTCCTAGAACAATTCAAGCTCATGAGCACAGGAGTAATGATGGAAACATAAAATCAGCATTTTGTAACTGTGAATAAAATAGCACATATGCAGACGCATGCACACACACTTTAAGAAGGATTTATCAGAACTTACAACAGAGTTCATACTGATATAGCCTGTACCGCTGATCACAACCAGAGCCATAATTCTAACATATTCTTAAAATAATCAGGGAGCTATGAAAGTGAACTTGATATTGGGATTTTTTAATCAATCATTTTGTTAAATGTGAAATGACTCTCTTTGTTGTGAGGGACACATTCTGATGCATTTAAGTAGAAGAACATGAAGGCTCATCAGGGTTTTGCTTGCCAGGTTTGACCATCCCCCATCAAAAGAAAGAAATAGGTGAACTAAATCAGCATTTTTTCTTTTGTTTTTTAGATAGGGGTTCACTATGTAGCCCTGGCTGGCCTGGAACTCATTGTGCAGATCAGACTGGCCCAGAACTCTGTTTCCCAAGTGCTGGGATTAAAGGTGTGCACTCCACACTTAGCAGAATTATTTGTATTTTAATAACTGCAGAACATATTTGCATAAAGGCTCATTATTCTATTTTTCTCTTTTGTCTCTTCAAAATTTTATAAAAAATTTCTTGTAAAACTTCTGTGAAACTCAAGTCATCCACTGAGATGATTCATTCTATCCTTCATTGTGAACCAAATAAAGGCCCACCTGTGAAAAATGTAGGCATTAAATCCCTGGAGACACAGACCCTTAGCCCATGCTGGAAAGGACAATCATTATAGTTCTGAAGAGTGGCTACAGGCGTGTGCTACCATGCAGTTAACACACACCTAAGTGTTAGCCTAGACACCCAGCCTATGTCCAGCAGCCTAGATCTTCATGATTCCATTTTGTTCTAAGAAGAAAAGCTAAATATTGTATAAAATGTTATATGTAATGATATTACAGTTACCACCATACCTTAGATTGTGAAGCAATTATGACATTGACATGAAGATATGGTCAGGGTCAATTGTCGAGATGTTGTATAAAAATAAAAATGATAAAAAGGTATCCTATAAGCACAACATGGTATATTTGTTAATTTAAAAACACACACACATGGGTTGGGGATTTAGCTCAGTGGTAGAGTGCTTGCCTAGCAAGCGCGAGGCCCTGGGTTCGATCCTCAGTTCAAAAAAATAAAAATAAAAAAGAAAGAAAAAATACACACACATAAGCATAAATATGGTGGAAGGCAGTCAGGATATATGCCAAACAAGGTTACAAGCTAACTCTGGGTGGTTAAGTTGAGAATTTTTGTTCTTTTCTGTTTTCCTTTAAAAGTTTTTTGAGATTATAATTCAATTACAACATATCTCCCTTTTATTTCCTCCCTCTAAACCCTCCCATATACCCTTCCCTGCTTTCCTTCAAATTCATGTCCTGTTTTTTTTTTTTTTTTTTTTTTTTTACTAATTGTTATTTGCATGCATATATGGATATGATACATATATCATTCCTAAGTAGAGTCTGTTTGGTCCCTATAATGCTACCTGTGTGTGTAGTTTCAGGGCGGACCACTGCACGCTGAGCCAGTTGGTGTGCACTTCTCCCGGAAGGCCGCCTCCCATTCCTAGCCATTCTCAGGTATCTGTATAGTTCTCTGTAGGGTTGAGGCCTTGTGGGCTCTCTATCTAGACTGTCATGCCCATCGGTGTCATCCTTGTTCAGCTCATGTTTGGACAGTCATGTTGGTGAGGCATGACTAGGAGACACAGTCCCACAACAAACTCCCTGATTCTCTGGCTCTTACAACTTCCCACCTCCTCTTCCACGTGTTCCTGGAGCCTTAGGTGCAGGAATGGTTTGTAGATGCATCCATTGGGACTGGGCTCTATAATTTTGCACTTTTATTGTTTGTGGATTTCTCTGATAGTCTCTGTGTTGTGAAGAGAAATTTTCTTATGAAGGTGAAAAATACACTTATCTGTGGGTATAAGGACAAACGATTATAGGTTTTTGATAGAGATCATGCTAGTTTGGTAAATTAGTGTTTGTAGATTCTTGTCCAATAACCACGACTTCACTAGCACTGATTAGCTAGCTAGGTTTCCAGTGTCAGGCATGATTTCCCTCTTGTTGAACTTGTCAAGTTACCACCAAGATATGTGCCATTACTGTATCTTTAGGGTTATCCTGCCATGCTGGTCATTGATGTGACTCACGGGTGTCATAGCTGGGTAGGACTGTTGGTTGTCTCCCTCCCTTGGAAGCTTGCATAATGCTTGAATCCAAACTGCTGAATTCACTAGAGACTGGAATAAACATTCAGAAGAACTTTGGACTGAACAGAATAAAATTGGTAATGAGATAGTAAACGAATTAGCTGAATTAATGCAAGCTGTTGTATTGTTAGGGGATCAGTTAGAGATTTTGAAGGAGCAGATAAAAGTAAAATGTGATTGGAATGTTTTGTGTTATTATACCACACCCTTAAGATTTAATGAAAGCAAATATGATTGGGAAAAGGTTAGGATGCATTTGTTGGTCACCCTAATTCTTCTCAAATGGTTTTTGATTTACAGAAAGAAATCAAAGAAACTTTTGCAAAAAGGTTGCCTGATATGATAGGAATGGACATTATGGATAGTCTTGCAGACACTATAGCCTCATTCAACCCCACGAATCACTTTAATAGACCTCTTATCCTAGCAGGTGTTGCCCTCGTATTAGCTATAGTGACTCTAGTGGCTTTAAAATGTGTTTTAGTACACTTGCGTAAGATTATAAGACAGATAGAAAGAAAGGCTGTATTTGCTGTAAGGCTACATAACCTTCAAGATAATTGATCTTTTTAAAAGAAAAGAGGGATCTGTAGTGCATTCCTGCTGAGCTCCTGGTCTGGTTCCAGAGAGTAGCACCTAGCCCCACTCCTTCCTTTGTTTAACCACACCTTTGTTTCTCTTACCTTTTGTTTCTCTTGTGAATCTTGTCTAAGGGTCAAGGGTCAGAGAGTCCCCCAAGGATCAAAGGCCTATGCAAAACTTGATCCAAGAAACCCAGGAAACCATAGTACCTGATAAATCAAGTAATTTGCACTTGGCATTTGATCTCTGGGAGCTCCTTTTAGGGTGCTTTGAAGGTATGAAAATTAACTGGCTAAAATATAATAGAGAGTGAATAAAAATACCCTAGGTGAAGGGAAAGTGCTTCACTCCTGCAGCCATGAAAGTGCCTCTGCATCTTCATTCATGGACCTGTGTGAACCCACACACCTGAGTCATGACCATTCAGTTACATTGGATGTTCAATTTTGTTCCTTTGGTCTACATGTCTGTTTTTTTTTGTTTTTGTTTTTGTTTTTTGCCAATACACGTTATTTTTATTACTATGTCCCTGTAATATACCTTATGATCTGGAATTGCTATCCCTCAGCATTAATTATTCTTTTTGCCAAAGGTTGTTTTGCCTATCCATGGTATTTTGTGGTTTCATATGAACTTTAGGATACCTTTTTCTATTTCTGTGAAGAATGAGGCACAGATTTTGATTTTGAATGAACCTATAAATAGCTTTTGGTAGAATGGTCATTTTCACAATGTTAATTCTACTAATCCACAGACATGAGTGTCTTTCCATTTTCTTGTGTCTCTATCTCGTCTTCAGCAGATTTAAGTTTTCATGTAGAGGTCCCTCCTTTCCTTGGTTAGGTGTACCCCTGGATACTGGATTTTCTTTGAGGCTATTGTGAATGAGTGTGTGTCTATAACCACCTTCTCTGTATGTGTGTTATTGGTATACTAATAGAAAAGCTATTGATTTGTGCAAATTGATTCTGTATCCTGCCACATTGCTGTGTTTATTGTCTCTAGAAGTTTTTGGTAGGATTTGGGAGATCTCTCATGTATAGTGCGTCATCTGCAAATGGATAGTTTGACTTTTTCTTTCCCTATTTGTGTCCCTTTTATTTCCTTCTCATGCCTTATTGCTGCTGCTAGTGCTTCAAGCACAGCGCTGAGAAGGAGTTGGGGTAGTAGAGACCCTGTCTTGTTCTTGACTTCAGTGGGATTACTTCAAGGTTTTTTCCATCAGGAAGGATGTTGGCTGTGGGTTACTTGTATATAGCTTTTATTCTCTCTAGCCTTATATTCTCTAGTACTTTTATCATGAATATTGGATTCTGTCAAGTATTTTTCTGCATCTATTGAGATGATCATGTGATTTTTGCTTTCAAGTTCATTTATGTAATTTATTTATCAACTTGCATGTGTTGAGCCATCCCTGCTTTTCAGGGATAATTCCGACTTGGTGGATAATCTTTTTGATGTTATGTCTGTATTCTGTTTGCAAGTATTTATTATTTTTGAGTCTATGTTCATCAGGGATATTGGCTTATAGTTTTCCTTTTGTGTTTTGCCTTTACCTGGTTTAGGTATCAGAGTGATACTGACTTCATAGGAGGAGTTTGGAACACTCTTTGGAATGGTTTAAGAAGGATCTTCTTTGAATGTCTAGAATTCTGCTGTGAATCTATCTGGTCCTGGACTTTTTGTTTTTTCTTGTTTTGTTTTTTGAGAGAGGATTGCTCTGTGTAACAGCCCTGAGTGTCCTGGAACTCATTTTGTAGACCAAGCTGGCCTCAAACTCAGAGATCCACTTGTCTCTGTCTCCCACATGCTGGAATTAGAGGCATGCACACCCACTACCCAGCATCAATTTTAAATTTTATTGCTTTGTGGTCAGATAGGATACAAGAAGTTATTTCAGTTTTTTTTTTTTTTTTTTTTACTTTGTAATCATTTGTGTCCCAGGATGTGGCCTATTTTTAGAAAAGCTTCCATATGCTGTTTAGTAGAATGTGTATTCTTTGGTGTTTGGTTAGACTAGTCTGTAGATATGTTAAGTCCATTGAATGTATGATGTCAATTAATTCAGATGTTTATTTTTTGTTCAGATGATCTATTGAAGATAGTGGGCCATTGAAATTGCCTGCTATGATTGGGTTGATGTATGGTGTGGGGTGGTGCAGACAGAGCAAAGGGTCTTATGGATGGATGTAGGTAGGGCAGGTCTTAGTGGATATCTAGAGGTTGTCTTCAGAAGACGAGAAGGTGGGACTGGCTGTGGGACCCTGGAAGATGTGGGAAGTCTGGGTATGGAGTGGGGTAGTAGGTGTCCAGAATTTTTATTCTTTACCTTCTTTTTTAAAAAAGGATTTATTTATCCACGTACTTTAATCTTCTCTCTTTT